>NC_090437.1:714953699-715553699 GCF_031143425.1 Pleurodeles waltl | reverse complement strand
CACCAGGGAGGCATAAAAGAAAATAAGGAGGTTCCTCACCGTAATCAGTGCAAAAGTAAAATACCTGGTATCTAGTGACTTTTGAAGCCCCATGGGACAGTTTGGCCTAAAAAAATGGCCAAACGACCCCGGGGTGGGGGACAAAACATGGATAGTTAATAAGCCCCCATGGGGAGCAAATCTTGCCAAAGAGGTCACTCCCCCAAAAACAGATCAAATCCCTGGTAGTCCAGTGTTAGGATTCCTGCTTCACAATCACTGCCCCCACAAAGATCGCGGAGGAGGAATCCACTCCAAAGAGGAACAGGGGGGGGGGGTAAGAAAATGTTTTTCCTTTCCCCTTGTGTCTGTTTCATAAAAAAGAACCACCACCTCCAGCCCCCAGAGAAGGTCTTACCCTCTGCGGCTTCCAGGATGTCACCAGCAGCATTTGATGATGTTGGTGTGCCGTGCGAGTGCCAGTGTCAACAGATTGCCGAGGCAGGGCTGGTGGTGGCAGCAGAAGCGCTTCCACTGCCATCCCCAATAGGGCCCTGTTGCGGTGGGGCTATGGGGGGCACACCAACGCTTCCAACATAGCTGAGTGTAAGGAGGGATTGGAGCCATCCTCAGCACACACCCACTATGGCGAAGAATGGCTCCAAGCTGTCCTCTGCACAGAAGGGATTAATAATACATTCTAAGTAAATTATTGTGAAAATAGAGTCTATGTAAATATATTGTCATGGCACATGTTTCCAAAACAGAAATCTAGGAACGAGACCACAGTTATTTGTATTCCTGGCTGTATAAATAATTTTAGCTAACGATGGGCATATTTACAATCTTGGGAATGTTTTGTCACTGATCGCCTATGCAGTAGTGTTTCGCATCTATCACTGCATCACCATTGTGGACATTGGAGAAAAAGTTACTCCTATCAGAATTACTTTAATCAGAGGTCTGCACGCGTTTTGTACACATACATGTCAATCTTTATTTTTTTAAGTCTTTTTCAAGGTGTTTAGGTTTGTATAATTTTACAGTGTGATACCATTATTGCATATATTTATAAATGTTTCTACTAGTCCAACCTAGGTCTGTGTGACTGTTTCCAGTATGCGTGTCTTAAGCCGTTTTCGTACATGGGGATCCAGATTTGCAAATACTCTGCTTTAGGTTTGCACTATTTTGCCAACAAAATTTAGTGGTATTCACAATTGTGATTTGCATTGTATTTTAACTAAAAAGGAAGCCAAGCGTTGTAATGCACTTTATTACATTACTGTACGCCAAAGCAGTGTTCTATGAGTGGTGCGTGGGCATTCCCATGTATCCAAGCATGGCTTTTGACAAAATCCTTATTTACAAAGAATTGTAGGTGGGGACTTGCACCGAAATCCTGTGTATCCGTGTGGAATCCAGAACAAGACATTTTCTAATTTTCCTTGTTTCTCCCTCTTTACATGTATGCTGCATTCTACAGCACACATGCAAAGTGTGAAAAGACTTGAAGCATAGTTTTTGTACTGGAAGGGACCCCAACTGTACAAAAACTATGTTTATTGCTTAACACAAGACAGACACTATTAGACTGTGGCCAACAGTGTCTACATTTGTGCACCACAGGCAGAAGTGCATAGGAGCTTGGAGAGAGCAGGACAGTGCCACATCTTAGCAGATATAGTAATCTTCTGCTCTCCCCCATTCATGTTAACACACTGCAGCGACTTTAACTGCTGCATTGCATTACTTGCTTATTAGCAAATCTGGGCCATACAATCCATCTCTTCATTGCTTGTACTTTGGGGAATTTTCAATGCATAGCTATTAAATAGTTTGCATCACAAATCTACAAATTACTTTGCTTTTCTTGGTCTAAGTAGCTGGTCTAGAAGGCATACCTCAGACTTAAATAAGTCTACTCTTCTGATGGCTGAGGTGTTCCTAACCTTCTTGCAGAAATCTGTTATTTTGAAGCAAATTTATATCATATTATATTTATGTCTACTTCTACAGGGCCACACCTCGGGAAAGAGTATGTCAAAAGTCCTGTGTAAACAGTTGTATTGCAAAAGCATAAAGCAGGTTTTTTTCTAGAAACAAAATACTTCTGGTAAGCCAGGGTTAGTCCTCATTCACAGTGTGGCTTCATCTTACCCCTAATGACCACATTGATTTGAGGTAATTCAGGCAACATTTACTTGTTAACCTCCCAGTCTTCTACAGCGTAGAAATCAATGTATGTCCTGTTCCCAGGATAAATAGAGAATTATCCCAAGTGTTTAAGATTTATGGTCTCTGCATTCCCAGAGAGCACTTTTCAATCTTCTAAAGCAACCATAAACAAGAAATTGGCTTGATTGAACCACAAGTAACAGCATAAATTCCAGACAAATTTACATTGTTCCTGCCTCTAGCAGGTCTCATATTGTTCATATACCAGCTCTAATCTATATGCTGATGTTAGTGGCATTTGCAATCCCTTAAACTCCATGTGTGAACTTACTGAAGTTTTACTGTCAGATATCAGATCTCAAGGTCTGGGAGCACAGGCTTTTCTCTTCCAGTGTGAGCCCGAGGTTCTGCAGTACTTAGGGCTCCATATTACAGCTATCAATATGTGGTCTATTTCCTTGAAGAATGATGCGGAAGTGCTACCAGCAGTGTGGTGAAGAAGCAATTTGATTTGTTTTCATCTCTGGGATGATGGTAAGGACTTTTAGTTAATCTCTTATTTCAGGGACTAGTGAGGAGGGAGAATGTGCCTCAGATATTGGTCTAGGGTTCCCATTTCTTTCTCACCATCTCAATTGTATAAGTGAGAGTAACAGTAAATATCACATTGATTTCTGCATGCAAGTATACTTCCAGCCTCTGGTTATTCATAACTTCCAGAGAACCTTTTGTTTCAGAATCTTTCAGCCTTGCTAGTAGTCTATCCACTTTGTCCCTGTCCTTGTGTTGACTCATAACATACACCTCATAATCTTCTAACTTTCCCAGTGGTATTTCATGAAGGTCCATACAGCATCTAGGTTCCCCCTGTACTAAGCCTTTTTAGGGGAGTACCATTTCTAGGTTCCTGCGTTTTTACATGTCTGACTGCAGTGTTTTCTTCACTCCATAGATTGTTTTTCTGCATTACTCCGTACTGCCACGTTAAAGCCTCCCCATTCGGCTAACTTGTTTCCCATTGCGACTTCATTATTAATGTATAAATAATCACAAAAATTATTTCTTATTCTGCCTTTACAGGTTTTTCATCTATTTCTGATGCCTTTAGCTTCAAGGTGAGGATAACTGTTAAATGCTAAATCTCCCATCACCAACTGGAGATAATGTATACTTATGTATCAATCAAACCTGCCAGAGGCTGCGAGGAATACATTTCATTCCAATGCATGTTAGTGGAACACCTTTGCCCTGACAGATGAACACACAAGAAAGTCACACTCTTAGGTTAAAAGGCTTAAATAACATAATAAAACCTTTTTTAGTGCAGTGTAAATGAGTAAGTGTACTGGTAGATATATATTGTTAGTAAAATAAAGACAATACATGTAAAACAATAAAAACTGGCAAGATATTTGAATACTAGATGACTGGCAATCTTTAGTTGAAATATATGATGATGATAGGGTGATTTTATTAAAGGAAAAAATTATTAATCACCAATTCCTTGGAGTGAAAACTAGACCTAATCAAAAGCTGCATTGTATAAGTGCATTTCTTTCCAGACCTTGCACGACCTGGGCAGAGCCTGAATTGCTTCAACTGCTAACATTAAAAAATTCCACCAAGATTCAGCTAATGTGAAATGCTTCTATTATAACGTTAGCATGGCCGCTGACTGACGTGTATTTCCTGCTAAAACAATGAGATCCACATTGTTTACTTCTTTTCTATTAAACTAACCCAATATTGGAATGCTGAGCTTTGCTAAATTAACAATGTTTACTTCTATATAAATAAGCTTATAGGGTGGTAATGCATGGGAAGGGGGATTGTTGAACTTTGAATGCA
Organism: Pleurodeles waltl; assembly: GCF_031143425.1. Lineage (NCBI taxonomy): Eukaryota > Metazoa > Chordata > Amphibia > Caudata > Salamandridae > Pleurodeles > Pleurodeles waltl. Next base: position 715,549,694 of record NC_090437.1, on the reverse strand, counting down.
TTTTAAACTCATACCAGTATATCGTCTTTTAGAGAGCCACATAAGTAGGAAAGTGGTAGAATGTAGTTTTAATGGACTTGAGAAGAAACAACTGTTAACGTTTGAATGTGAAGATTGTCCGTCTGATATCTCAAGCTGAAGAAAAGTCCTTCTCACCAGCCTACTCCATTGCTGATTGGTCATGAGCTACTGTTCGAGCTAATGAATTGAAAGTTTGTTAATGTTCATTGCAATGTATAAAAAGTCCCAAGGAAAGTGCAGTAGGGATGAAGGACTGGGTTAAGCAGACTGAAATGCGAGGCGAGACTCTAGGCAGAGTGAGCAGACAGACATTGCTGGTGAGATTCTCTCTCTTTCTCTCAGAGGTAGACAGATTAACCTCTGGATACATTCAATTGCTTTCTGCCTAGACTATTTCTGTTACCTAATCTTCATGAGTATTGATACCTTTTCGAACTAGACTGATAAGAAATGTTATTTTTATTGATTTAGAATAATAGAATAGGGATGATTTTGGGACTTGCTTTATGCAATATTCTGTAATTTTGACTGACCAATAACAATTTGAAAAATAATAAGAAAATACAACTTTTAAACTAACATCAAGTCTCATAACTGACTATCTTACTTTAATTAGAACTCTCCATGCTCCTGCAATGGATTTCATTATTTTCTTGCCCTAGCTAATGTTTATATTAGCACCAAACTCTTGCGAAAAAAATGAGCTTCCTACTTTACACACAGCACACATGCCTACACAGATACCTTCTTAGAATATAGGTGGTCATTTTGACCTCGGCGGTCTTTTACCAAGACCGCAGAGGAACCGCTGTGCGGAACACCGCCAGTGGTGGCGGTTTGCCGCTCGGCCTATTATGACCGTTGGCAGCTCTCCGTCCTTTTACGGACTGAGAGCCGCCAACAGCCAAACTGGCGGGCGGCGGGGAAGTGGAGGTTGCTCCACCTCCACCGCCATGCCAACAGAACCCCGCCCAGCGAATCACGTCCTGTGATTCGGCGTGGCGGTGTTCTGTTGGTGGTGTGGTGTCGGCAGAGCAGCCCCCATGGCTCCCGTCCCCTCCCGGAGGATCGTCGGACCAGGTAAGTCGATCGTCCGTGAGGGGAGGGGGGTGTTGTGTGTTGTGTGCGTGCGTGGGGGTGTGCGTGTGTGTATGTAGAGGGGGTGTGTGAGTGCGTGTATTCTTGCGGGGGTGTTGTGTGTATGGAAATGAGTGCCTGTCTCTCTGTAGTTATGTCTGTATGGATGTCTGCGTGTATGTTTGAATGTGGATTTACGTGTCTGACTGTGTGTGTGGATGTTTGCATGTATGTCGGTGTGTGTGCGTGTATGTGTGTTGGTGGTGCCTGCGTGCGTGTTGTGTGTGTATGAGTGTTGTTTTGTTGGGGGTCGGGGTGGGGAGGGGGGTCCTGCCACCTTTGGGGGGTGGCAGGGGTGGGGGAGACCCCTATCAGTGCCAGGGAAGGAATTCCCTGGCACTGATAGTACTTACCGCCATGGATTTCATGGCGGTTTCAAACCGCATGAAATCCATGGAGGTAAGCTGGGTCAAGATACCGGCGGCGGTATAGTGACGGCCGCTGGGCTGGAGACCCTGGTCTCTAGCCCGGCGGGCGGAACGGAGAACCAGCGGATGACCATGGCGGTAACCGCTGTGGTCATAATACAAAAAAAAAGACCGCCAGCCTGTTGGCGGTCTTACTGCCGCTTCTCCGCCTTCCGCCAGGGTCATAATGACCCCCTTAATGTTTTTTCCGGTCTGCAGCCTGCACAGAGAAGCAGTGGCTATCTTCATTTATATGATGTTGCTGTTCATTTGAGAAGCAGATAGCTTCCAGTGTGAGGCCTTGACATAAACTGTTAGATGTACTAATTTTTGTTGAATACCTGAAGAAGCTTCACTCTATCACACAGGCTCTATCACGGACCTTATATACTATTTCTCAGCACTATTCTGAGGAAAACACGCCTTGTGATTTGTGATGTAAGGTGTGAATAGAAACGTGTGAATTCCCAAGCACATTTGTCTAGGACTACTTCTCGTCTCTCTCAATTTTATAATATATGACTGTATGAATTATGAACTCAGTGATACACTATCAACCTGTAAGAAAGCATCATTGTACTGTGAGGACGAGTAAATGAAATGATAAACAAATTCATGCATTGCAACATGTATGTAAACAATAAAAATAACACTAATAAATAAATACCACATGGCTTTCTAATTGCTTCGGTTGGATGTTTGCAGTCTTGCCTCCTAGGTGTGGTCTTGCTTTAACTGCTGGACAAGGTAGCCATCGAGGAATTCAGAGTCACAGCATCGTACTCCTTATTCTGCTGGCTATTTCCCCTTGACGTACTTGGTTGATGTTGAAATTGCACCTCTTCCTCCATCCGACGCCCTCCCTTTCCTTGTTTTTTCATTATCTGTGTTACTGCTGAGAGAGCGTAGTTTAAATATTATATATCTAGATGTGAAATGCTTATATTTAACAATGCTGCATTAATAATATTATTCATTGAAACGTATTTTAAACGTGGAGAATTATCTTATGCATAAACTAATGTCGACTGTAAGAAATAATTGTTTGTATTATGATTAATTGAATATGCTAACGTACGAAGATTGCACTTATTAGCATCCATAAGCCTTAAGTTAGCGTGAGTCGAAAACTAGCTGTGTAACTCTCATATTAAAGCATATTATTCTGTTTCTTCAGTGTGCTGACTTCCAAAAGGCCATGACCCAGCATTTGTTCTTTTCTCCGCTTATTGTATCATTGACCGTTATATTCTCATCCGCATGCTAGCTGCTTTAGTATAAAGTTGTACGCTTTGCAACAAAATATGGACAATTTCAATGACATTGAACCACGGAAAAGAGAACTCTTGACCCGAAGAACGTGCCAGAAAATGAAGTAACTCCGGATGTGCCACCTACGAAAAACATCAATTATGAAGACCAATCAAAATGTTATAATTTATCATAAAATGACAAATGCATTACTTAATGTATAATTTGATAGGTTACAGATAGTGGGGTGTAGTGACTATCCAATAGAATTTTGGGGGAATGTACTATGAAAAAGGGATAAAAACCCATGACACAGGAGACTCGAGAGCATTAGGTAGGGAATGATATCGATTGCATCCAGAAACTCTGTCACTCTTTTTGGTGACTTGAGACTTAGACAAAACCATCCTCACCCATAGACTGCCCATTACACTTTCTTCCTTATGAGGGAAGTGTCCCCTGCCCTTAGACTAGATAGACTGACGGCGATCTAACTGATGTCCTGCAGACGAAGACTGATCCTATATGCTGACCTATTCCGAGGAGGGTAATTATGCTGTTGCTATTGAAATTCATTTATTTGCCTTTCCTTTCTAGGTACCAACTGCTGTGTATTTTTGATTAGAGACCTTAGTTAGACGTTTTCCAAATTTATGTTCTAAATTGTTTTGCATGGAGCTCAACATGCCGATGCTAATTGTGGTTAGATGAGGCATTCACCTTGACTGACGTAACTGACGTGACTGACGTGGTGCTATGCTGAACTAAGCCATATATGAGGTTCTATGCATTTTGATTTGTTTACCTTCATATTAGTATCTTATGTTTGTGATCTTTGCATTATTACCACATTGTGACTTTGCTCTTTGCTTCTTGGTTTTGAGATTAATATATCTGCTATTAGATTGTAATCAATAGGGAATAAAATTCACAAAACTTCAATAAAGTGTGGTTATTCATGACTGAAAGGATGGTTGCGCCGAAGGTTTAACTCATTTTTAAATTGAGATATATTGTGGTGATATATGTTGACAATATTATTGATATATTGCTTGATATATTGATCAGTTACCTCGTCTTACGGTGTCTCACCACTGGGTCCAAAGATTCATCGGCCTAAAACGAGTCCTAATGTGTATAAATTAACATAGAAGGATGCGTTATCAGTTCTGGTAGCAGAGCGACGGTTTGGCCCTTGGGGGGCCCTAGGACGGAGTTTCATTGTTTAATTTGTTTTTCTGTGATAATGCATAAGTTCGCCATGGCTTTCCCGGGATCTCGGAGCCTGCCTAAATGAGTTGGGAATGTTCTCGGCGCCATAATGTGCGTGGTTAGGGTCTTTGCGCTTGCTTAAGCTTATGCATCTTGCAGGTGGTTGTGAAAATTTGTGTGTATTTAGACCAAATTAAGTGTTGTTTAGCAGGAGTGGGCGTACTCCACAGTATGAGAGTAGGGAAGTTGGCGTACTTCATGTGAATGTAGCGCTTGTTGCTCAAAATTATCCACATGGTTGGTTGTCGTGTACGGACCTGTTGAGGTCTAAGACTCCAGAGTATGATGATAAATGTGGTTCATGTTGTAATCTGTGCGGTTTAATAGGTCAATCGGGCGTGGTTGACAAGTCGAGTTTGAGTTATAATGCATGTATGAAACCTTTGATGGAGATTTGACAAATTCTAAAGTGCACTATAAGGAGTCATTGACAAGTCGAGAGTAGAATTTGCGGGTCGAATTCTGCTTGCGTATGCGGGAACTGAGAAAGAGAGAGTAGCGGCCGAGGCTTCAAGTGAAATCTCTGTAAAGTTCTGAAGCGAATGTGTTACCCTTCCTGTGGTAAACCGACAGATTTGTGTTGTCATTTTAAGGTGCTCGCAATAATTTTGCATTAGTTTGTGTGAGTTGTAGGGGTCAGTGAAGAGCGGACAAGCCGAAAGACTTTGTCAGCTGCAGTGTGTGTGAGTGTGACGTCAGTGGTGCCGCGCTGAGATAGGTCGGATGTCGAGAGGGGTCGCGCACAGATTGGCTGCCGTCCGTGAGAGGCAATAGGTTGAGAAAGGGCAGGTGAAGAGTGTCCTGGGAACTAAGCCATTTCTGATTAAATACGAAATAAAAGAATCGCAAAAATGAATTTTGTCAAGGCATTCAGAGCGCTCTAAAGGGAGATGTATATATTGTAGCAACTGATGGGGAACCTACACCACCTGAGGGTACTCCGGCTTACATGGTTATGGAAGGGAAAGGTGTCGCACCTTGTTTATGGATGAAACAGTGGCGCAAATTAACAGAAAAAGAAGGGTGTTTAGCGTTTCCAGAACATGGGACGTTTAATCCAAAGGTACTAGAAAATCTGAGGTGGATGATAAGTACACAGAAGCCACCTCCGAGACCGGCACAATATGAGGCTTTGGCGATTTGGGACTTGATGGCCCTTAAATACAGACAAGAAAGGTTTCAGAGAAGGCTGAGAAGGGCAGAAAAATCATATGCAGAGGCTAGGTGGGACAACGAGAGCAAAATGTGGAGAAGGGGAATCGTAGACAGGTTGAAGTTATTCCCAGCAATAACCCAGGGAGAAGAGACACAGGGAAAGAAAGTCTCCTGTAAAACCGACAAAGATTCAAGAAAAACTAAAGAAAATAAAAGGTCCTGGGAAGAGGAAGATGATTCAGATGATGAGGAATTTATGGATAGATTGTTACATGATCGTCCGCCACCGTATGCTGTGAGCGACAGCGCTCCAAGTACTAGCTTGGATCCTGGGAACCAGACGCAGAAGGGAGTTTCTGATACAGTACAGACTAGCGATACAGCTTTGATACAGAATAGTGTCAGTGTACCCAATGCACCAGACTTGCCGATACAGTTGCAGCCTCCACCGCAGATAAAGAGAATTTACCCTGATGTTCCAGTGCTTGAGACTACTAGGAACTTGATAGTGCGGCCAGACCCAATATACACAAAGCCAAAGTTAATACAGATTGAATCGACTCCGAAGCTAATGTCACAACCGCCACAGTTGATACCAGGGTATTACCCTGTAGCGGGACCACCGTTAGTACCTGTACCGGGTACACTGGAGCAGACCTATGGTGTTGCGGCTCCAAGAAGTCTGGGTTCAGGTCAGACACCTGCCGCTATATCGTTACCTATTACTGTTGGTCCCCCAGTGCCATTGTATGCACAAGGTAAAACAGGGATGTGTGATCAGGGAGTTATGACTCAGGAAGCGATAAGAGGAGGGCCTATGAGAACTCCACAGATAATGGCCCTGGGAGAACAAGTAAATGAGCCACCGAGACCCTTAATGGACCTTAGTCCAGTAGGGGCACCTCTCGAAGCGATGGGTCAGGCAGGGTTGGGAGTTTTAACTCCCCAAACCACGAGTACAAATACCTCACACTCTCCAATGATACATGCAGGAAACATTTCATTGCAGGGTTTTACAGTACAACATTTAAATGAGTGGTTAGAGAAAACTTGTACCTCACAAAAGACTACAGTGACCACAGTTGAACCTGAGAAAGAAAAACAAGATGAATACTTGAATTTTGTACGACTAGGGGCAGAAGCTGCCGAGTTAGTAGAAGGAACAATGGGGGTAAATAGGTTGGAATCATACACTGAGGCAGAATTGAGGTACTTATGCCCCAAGATTACCAAAGAGGTAGGCAAAGTACATCAGAGATTAGCGAATTTGGCAGACAAATACAATATCGATATCGTAAACACTAAACATTTGAAAAGAAGTTACAGATTAGATTTTGATTCCAAAGATTTTGAACACATGAGATCTGCAGGCATGAAGGCACATCTCAGAGAACTGTTGCAAAGTGCACAAATTTGGGGTGCATTGGAGAAATGGGAATGCCGATGGGCAAAGAAAAGAGATAAGGGAAAGGGAGATAGTCCAGGGTCCAATGAAGTTAGGACCTCACCTAATCTGGATTCAGTAAAAATCCTACCTATGAGAGAGACAGCTGGCGGTGTTTTAGTGCATGTGCCATGGACTAGAGGAGACATTTTATCCTTTACGAATGATTATCCTAGGCTAAGAGAGAAGCCGATCGAGTGGTATCAACAAACGGATAGGTTCGTGAAACTTGCAAAGTGTCTCTGGGAATACTTGAATACTTTGTTTGAGATCATTGTTCCGCCTGATTTGTGGCTCGAGTGCAAGAGAGGGGTAGATTGGCCCACAAAGGAGCCGTCAAGAGATAAGGTGACTGGAGCACCTTCAGAAGAGGTGATGAAATATTATCATAAGGTAATTGAGTTCTTGAAACAAAAGGTGTCGCCGAAGGTGACTGATTGGCAGAAAATCGACCGGACCTCTCAAGAGGTTAAGGAGTCAATACATGCTTATTACGAGAGATTATTGAAAGCGTTCAAACATTAAAGTGGTACTGAGACTATCGAACCGAAAGACATGAATCACCTTGTGTTTAGATTCGTTGAAGGGCTGAGACCAGAGGTCAGCCAGATGATTAAGAATCATTTGATTTGTTGGCAAGCTAAACCGATTGATGAGGTGTTGCAGTATGCAAAATACTGTAGTGATGAGATTGAGTTGAAGCAGAAAAAGTTGAAGGAGAAAGTGATGGTGATGCAGATAAGGGCTGCACAAGCTGGAATACAGGGAAATGGAGTTCAACAAATGATACAGCAACAACCACAAATGAATGGTGTGTTTCAGGCACAGCCGAGAGGCAGAGGTCGAGGGTTTGTGAACCGTGGTTCGGACATGAATAATGTTGTTATTCAAAATGTCGGTCAAGGAGTGAAAAAGATGTCACCATGTCACGCGTGCGGGGGCGTGGGGCATTGGAAACGGGATTGTCCAAATATGGTGCAGGATGGTGCAGTTCAGCAGAGCATTAATGTTGGTACATTACAAAATTCACGAGGTCCAAAAGTGAGACATCAAAACCCGAATTTTCAGAATAATTTGGTACAAATGCAAGGGGTACAGCCCATGCAGCAGATGCAAATGCCGCGTTTTCAGTCAGTACAAATGCAACCAGTACAGCAGCAGATTCCTATGGTGCCTAGACAGCAAATGCAAATACCAATGGCTCCGATGGGACAGCAACAGGTGATGCTTCCTCAGCAGGTCACAGGCCAGGTAACCAATCAAAATAATACTCTGCAACAATTTCCATTACGAGGTGAAAGTGGCATGAATGAGGATTGGTCAGATGACAACTCAGACAGTGAAGAGTGCAGGTTTGCAGCATCTTTAGAGGTGGATCAGAGAGGCCCTTACGTAGAGGGAAAAGTAATGGGCTATAAGGTTTCATTTTTGGTCGACACAGGAGCTACACGCTCTACAGTTCGAAGTGCAGAAGTCCCGAGATTACCTCTCTCAGGGCGTACTATACGAGTGGTTGGCGTGGCAAATCAGTACCTGACTAATCCGATTACTGATCCGGTGCAGGTTGAAATTGGCAACTTTCAAGGCCTGCATAGATTTGCTGTATGCGATTCAAGTCCAGTCTCCTTACTAGGAAGGGATTTACTGTGTAAGACAAAATGTTCAATTACCTGTTCCAACGATGGAATAGAAGTACAGACAAACAGTGACGATGAGGGAGATGAGAGTCAATTTGTAGAGGAAGAAGCAGAAACAAATGAAGACTACCCTTTGATTACTTTAGTCCCAATGCATACTTTGATCGACCTACCTGTTGATCTACAAGGGACCGTGACAGAGAAAGTGTGGGATTTGACTGGGAAAGAAGTAGGATTGATAAAAGGAGTAGAACCAGTCAAGGTTCAGATAAAGCCGAATGCAGTATTCCCACAAGTGTCACAATACCACATGACCCAAGACGTCCTCATTGAGGTGTCACAAATAATTGCAGATTTTCTCAGACAGGGAGTCCTGAAAGAAGTTTTGAGCAGTCCGTGTAACTCTCCCATAATGGGTTTAAAGCAGCCCTGTGGAAAAGTTCGAATTGTGCAGGATTTGAGGAAAATAAACGAAATTGTGATAAAATGCTGCCCTGTGGTACCTAACCCAGCGGTAATAATGTTCCAGGTTCCTTGTGATGCTGAATGGTTTACTGTGGTAGACCTGTCACGAGCATTCTTTTCGATACCTCTTCATGAAGACAGCCAATTTTTATTCAGTTTCAAATTCCTGGATAAGGTGTACAGTTGGTGCAGAATTCCTCAAGGGTTTTCCGAGTCACCATCCATCTTCAATCAGATATTGAAAAAGGATTTGGAACCCCTTGTGCTGCCTTTTAATTCAACTCTTGTGCAGTACATTGATGATTTGCTAATTGCATTCAAAACCAGAGACAGTTGTAAATATGATACGATTGCATTATTGAATCATCTGGGAAAGAATGGACACAAGGGCGGTCATTGACCGCCAGGGCCGGGGACCGTGGGAGCACCGCCAACAGGCTGGCAGTGCTCCCAAGGGCATTCTGACCGCGGCGGCACAGCCGCGGTCAGAAACGGAAAACCAGCGGTGTACCGCCGGTTTTCCGCTGCCCTGGGCAATCCTCCAGCTGCGCCGCCATGGGGATTCAGACCCCCATACCGCCATCCTGTTCCTGGCGGTTTTGGCCGCCAGGAACAGGATGGCGGTATGGGGTGTCGTGGGGCCCCTGGGGGCCCCTGCAGTGCCCATGCCAAAGGCATGGGCACTGCAGGGGCCCCCATAACAGGGCCCCACCAAGATTTTCAGTGTCTGCCATGCAGACACTGAAAATCGCGACGGGTGCAACTGCACCCGTCGCACCCCTTCCACTCTGCCGGCTCCATTCGGAGCCGGCATCCTTGTGGAAGGGTGTTTCCCGCTGGGCTGGCGGGCGGCCTTCTGGCGGTCGCCCGCCAGCCCAGCGGGAAACCCATAATACTCGCGGCGGTCTTATGACCGCGCAGCGGTATTCTGGCGGCTCCCGCCGGCCCTGCGGTTACCGCGGCCGGCGGGAGTCAGAATGACCCCCAAGGTGTCACCCAGAAAGTTACAATACTGTCAAAAAGAAGTGAAATACTTGGGACATTTGATTGAGAAAGGGTCTCGAAGAATATCAAAAGAAAGAATAACAGCTGTTTTGCAGATGAATCCCCCAACAACAAAAAGAGACGTCAGGATGTTTTTGGGAATGGTGGGCAACTGTCATCAGTGGATACCCAACTTCTCAATCATCTCAAAGCCTTTAATAAAATTGACAGGAAAAGAAGTCAAGGATGAGCCATATACAATAACTTTGACAAAAGAGGAGCTTGAATCATTTGTAGAATTAAAAGAATGCATGTGCAGGGCACCAGCATTAGGAATGCCTGACTATGAGAATCCTTTCCTGTTGTTCTGTCATGAACGTGATGCTTGTTCTTTGTCTGTTTTAACACAGGTCCACAGAGATGCAAATTGCCCTGTAGCATATTTTTCAGCTACCTTGGACCCTGTCGCAGCAGCCTTACCGGGTTGTTTGCGGGCAGTTGCAGCAGTTGGTCAAAGCCTTTCACAATGTGAAGGCATAGTCATGGGATACCCTCTGACAGTAATGGTTCCACATTCAGTTGAAATTCTGTTGACACGAACTAAGACACAACACATGACAAATGCACGACTCACTAAATATGAGACGATTATACTGGGGTCACCAAATGTCACACTAAGGAGATGCACTGTGCTGAACCCGGCAACCTTACTTCCCAATGAAAATACTGAAATCAAAGATGGGGAAGAATTTGAGCATGATTGTCTTGAGGTGACTGAACTCTGTACCAAACCTCGCCCAGACATACAGGATACCCAGTTAAAAGAAAACAATTGCATTATGTTTGTTGATGGGTCCTGTCTAAGAGATTCAGCAGGAACATTGAGAGCCGGTTACGCAGTATGTACCATAACTGGCATTGTCGAAGCCTCCTGGCTGGAGAAAGTGTTTTCTGCACAAGTGGCAGAATTAATAGCTCTGCCACGCAGCTGTAAATTTGAAAGTCACTATCTATACTGACAGCAGATATGGATTTGGAATTGTGCATGATTTTGGCCAACTCTGGTCACAGAGGGGTTTCATGACCTCCTCTGGTTCTCCTGTGAAAAATGGTGAACAAATAAGAGATTTGTTACATGCGATTCAGTTACCTCTCGAAGTTGCCGTGGTGAAGTGCAGTGCTCACACCAGATCACAAGATTTTGTGTCTATGGGAAACAGCTATGCAGATCAAGTCGCAAGATTTTGTGCATTGAACTGTATATCGTTTATAGAGCAGTGGGAATTGTTACCACAACCTGAAAACGACACAAGTTTAATTCTAGCATTACGAGTGGTTGATACCTTAGACGAACTGAAAACATTACAAAGTCGTGCTAGCAAGGAAGAAAAACGTTCCTGGCAGAGAATGCAATGTGTACCAAGAGCAGATGATCTATGGGTTTCAGAAGAGGGAAAATTGGTTCTGCCAAATAGTCTTTTATCTCAGTTTGCCCGGCTCTATCATGGCCAGGCACATCTGGGAAGAGATGCCATGATCAGGTCCTTTAAGATTGATTGGTTCAATCCAAAATTCAGACATGCCGCAGAAATCACTTGCCACAGGTGCGTCATCTGTCAACAGGTGAATGCTGGAAAAGGAACTGTGGTAACTTTGAGCCACATTGGGAGAGCTGGAGGTCCATTCATCAAAATGCAAATGGATTTTATCGAAATGCCTGTTTGTGGAGGGTTGAAGTACGTGTTGGTGATTGTGTGTGTTTTCAGTCATTGGATTGAGGCATATCCCACACGTAGGAATGACAGTCTTACAGTTGCAAAACTACTACTCAGGGAGCTGATACCAAGATTCGGGTTTCCGGTTTCTATAGAATCAGATAGGGGGAGACACTTCGACAATGAGGTGATTAAACTTCTGTGTGCCGCACTCAACATTGAACAAAAGCTGCATTGTAGCTATCGCCCTGAAGCATCAGGACTAGTTGAACAGATGAATGGTACCTTAAAATCAAGAATAGCAAAAATGTGTGCAGCAACAAACATGAAATGGCCAGATGCCTTACCTCTAGTACTGATGTCTATGAGAAATACCCCAGATAAGAAAACGGGACTGTCCCCCCATGAAATCCTCATGGTCAGAGCAATGAGATTACTAGCGGTACCTGCAAATGCACTAGTGAATATTACAGATGATATGGTGTTGGATTACTGCAAAGGTTTGGCTGACGTGATTCGCTCTTTTTCTCACCAGGTGGAAGCTAACACGTTGCCACCAATTGGCGAACCAGGTCACTCTCTGCAAGCTGGAGATTGGGTGGTTGTCAAGAAGCATGTGAGAAAATCGTGTCTTGAGACGCGTTGGAAGGGGCTGTATCAAGTAATATTGACGACCACCACTGCTGTGAAGTGTGCCGGGGTTCCCAACTGGATACATGCCAGTCACACGAAAAGGGTAACGTGTCCTGTTGAAGAGGAACTTGAAGTTTCCGGTACAGCAACTTCAGGAAGAGAAGTCTCAGAGTCAGAGTTCAGTCAAGAAGGAACTGAGACTACTGGAGAGCCCACTGAGAACAGCCTTGTCCCTCAAACTGTCAATGAGTTCGAGAGAGGTAACAGAGTGCTTATCTCAGTCGAGGCAGCAGGAGAACTAAGTCAAGGAGAGGTTCTCCCAGAAGTAGACGAGTATCGGTTAGAGTCCGAACTCAACATAGAACCAGAAGACGAAAGAGAAGGAGAAACTGTAGATACAAATCGAAACGTGTCAGAGTCTCCCGAACCAGTTGCAGGTCCGTCAAGAGGAAACACCATATTACAAGAGGAGGGTGCTGTCCAACGTCCTGATGGAAAACATCGAACCAAGACACATAGAGGCGATAATTGGCCAGACAAGTCACATCCTAAAATAATAGAGGTATCAAATGACACAATAATAGAAGAAAGTGATACTTCACAAGCAGATGATCTGAGTGAAGGAGAACAACAAGGTGAACGAAGGCTAACAAGAAAAAGAATAGCGAACAGAAGATATACAGGTCCTGAATGGGCATATGCTACAACCTCTGAATGGCAACAAGAATTTTTAGCATTCTGTTTTGATCGAGAAGTACCAGGCCAATACTACTGTACCTGAAGATATTCAAAGGGAAACTCGGCTAAAATTGAATTCGGGAAAGTTGAAAAGAGAAAGAGACTCTAGAAAACTACTGGTAGTGACACTAAAACCGGACTTGACCTTTAAAGAAACGTGATTACGACAAGCTGCTAACCTGAATTGACGAAAAGGGTCCTGGAGTGAGTGAAGACGCTTTAATATACGCAAAGAGTTTTTCCTCAAGTTGATTGTTGATCTGCTATTCTGATTCTATACATACATGGCTTACAGTAGCAAAGGAAGTAAGGTGTGTGGTTGGTTAGGTCTTATAATAGGTGTTGTATGTGCAGTAATGATTGTGGGAGTGATTGTGGGAATGCCATGGAGAGAGAAAGAAACTATTAATGCAACTTCAAAACCTGAAACTACCACTACTAAACTATCACCGTGGGAGAGATTTGAGCAAGATGCAAGACATATGCATGAGGGAACTAATGCAAAAGGGGACTTTCTACTAATGTCTTCTATCGCTTATTAAATGAGTATGTGGAAACTATGGATGCGAAAGATTGTTATGTATGTACTAAAATTCCTTCATCTGTGCAGGAGGGAGTTACTTATCATAGCCTCCCTCTTACTTATGGAATTAGTTGCATTTTGCTATTAACAAGATTCTATAATCAAGAGCATGTGCAATACTTTTATTCAAACTTGGATGTTGTGTTTTCTTTTGTGCCTGTGATTGAATTCCTAAATAAATTAGCTAAAGAGCATGATATAAAAATATTTAGAGGATTCTTTGAGCCAACACTTACATTTGGAACTTCCTTATGCACATCGCAACAATTTGACTTGCTTATTGTCTCCTGTAGAGAAAAGCTTTTTGGATCACACAGATGATAGACGCAAAGCATTGAAAGAAAGATTAGAAAAAGGATTAGAGAAGTGTACTTATGCAAATGATTATGCTTACACTGCAATCAAAACACAAGGCAAACTAGCTATAGATGCATTACACGTAGGTAGGCTCTGTATATATAGACTAAAATCTGATCAAGACAATTTGTTCGTGGGTACGAGTGAATGTAGGCATGTGTTTTTGTTTCAGAGTAAATGGACCTTTATGTTAAATGGACAAGATCCAGCGATCCCTGGAATCTATTATATCTGTGGACTAAATGCATATTACCGTCTCCCTAAGGGATGGTATGGGACATGTTATTTGGGAATAGTATTCCCAAAGATATACCAGATTGATGACTTAAAGCAAATACCTAAAACGTCCGAATTACAACATTCTAGACAAAAACGAGAATCAGTGGCGGCTGTCATTGGTGATATATTTGGAGCCATAATCCCATCAGTGGGGGTTATCTTGAATTCTATGAAAATTCAAAAGTTGTCTACTATTGTGGATAACATGCTGATAAACTTTACAGGAGCCATACTCCTGATGGATACTGAACTTGCTGCAGAAAGAGCTATGACTTCAAAATCGGCTTGCTTTAGACATTCTTTTAGCAAAGAGTGGAGGTGTCTGCAAAATGCTTAATGAGCGTCATTGTTGCTCATTCATACCAGATAACAGTAAGAAAATTAGAAGCATGCTTACTAACCTTACTAGAGATAGTACAGACTTGAAGGATCTGAAAGAACCTGGTGTTTGGGAGAAATTTGGGAAAGGAATTGCCCGAGTGGGAAGCTGGTTTACCAACATTTGGAATGGGGTACTTGCAAAAATTATGATGGTTCTATTAATTGTTTTGGTGTGTTTATTAGGATTATGGGGGGCGTGTAAAATCAATGACAAAGTAAAAAGAAATTGGACTAAAAGAGCCAGAAGAAATGAAGAAACTGAAAGAGAGAAAATGTTCAATGAAATATGGGAAAGCTCACATAAAGGGCAAGATGTTGAAATGCGTATTATGCGCGAGGTGAAAAATTAAGATCAAAAAGAGAAAGATTGTGTGATGACGAGCGTCATCAGAGGAGGGACTGAGAGAGCGTAGTTTAAATATTATGGGCCATATTTATGCTTTTTGACGCAAAGCTGCGCCGGCGCAGTTTTGCGCCAAAAATTTTACGCCGGCTAACGCCATTTCGATGCGCCGTGCGGGCATCAAATTTATACTTTGACGCACGGCAGCGCAACCAACAGGTGGGAGTCATCGCGGCGTTAAGTTGTAAAGGAAAACGACGTTAACGCGACGTAAATGACTGTGGGTCGATTTACGACAGCGCAACCCGGAAAGCGCCGTTTTTTTCTACGCAATAGCGTCAAAAATACCCGCGAACACTGTCCTTTCAGCAGAGGAGAGCCAAAATGGATCCCAGATGCCACTACAGAACCCAGGAAGATGACAGCAGACCAGGAACCAGCCAGGATGATCCATACAGGAACCAGGACATATATAGAAAAAAAAGAAAGTGTCGCTTCAGTGCAGAGGAGCAGGAAATCCTGGTTAAAGAGGTGACGGAACACCAGCACCAACTGTTCATCACCTCTAAGTTGTCAATCAGCAGGAGAGAGGCCATATGGCAACAAATTGTTGACAAGATCAACAGTGTGGCTGAAGTACGCAGAACAGTCACTGAGTGTAAGAAACGCTGGCATGACTGCAAACGTAGGACAAAGGAAAAAATGGCCAGGAACAGGAAGGCAGCACTGCAGACTGGAGGTGGTAGTCCAGCACACCAGGAGGCCACATGGAGGAGATGGTTGCAGCCGTCATCCCCGAGGAGATCGTCACAGGGATTCAAGGACAGGACAGTGCAGACTACCACGAGACAACGCACATGCAGGGTAAGTCGCATGGGGAATTGAAATGCACTAATGTCAACTGCAACCGGGGGGGGGAATACCACTACACATTGCATGTAAGTCAGCATATACATGGAGTAGCATGTGTAAAGGGGCACGGCAGAGGGGCATGCCCTGCACAGACAGAAGCTGGGGCACGACATTACACAACACCAACAACAGTCCCATGGGGGCATCCTGTCATGACAACAATGGAGCTAAGGGAAAGCCTCGACAGGTGGGAAGGCCACTACGTCAAACTTACATCCTGGCACTCGTCAGCCAAAATATCTCCTACATCAACTAGGTCCCTATCAGTAATCCAGTAGCCAAAACAACAACTGCAATGTAACTGCAACAACAGTTGACACTACCACCTCTGATCTCTGTGCAGCACAAGTAGCCAATGGCAGTAACCTCCCCATGGAACATACATACCTAAATTAGGGGGTGAGGATGACATCTGCAACAATCTCCAGAAACAAGACAAAGGCCCCAGTACACTCATATGTCAATGCCCATAGTTGAAACATACATCAGCCGAAGTAAACAGCAATAGGAGCCACACAGCACTAAGGACACATACATGCTGCATATGTCAGGGTCCTTCACGTGCCTGGCTAACAAGGCAACATCACAAATGTCATACTGCTCAGACAACAGCATTGAGGAGGGGACACATGCAACTGGTCACTGAAATACACCTGCACAGTCAGAGGACCAAAAAGGACATTGATACGATAAACAGGGCAATCCAGTTAAACACACATTACCCAACATCAGCTGGACACATTAACAATGTCTACATCCATATCACATCATAACATTGCCATGCATAGGATATGCCACATGTCAATTACAATTAAGTCAATGTGAACAATCAGGGATTGGGGCAGGTCCTGAGAGGCAAGTGTGCTGCCAGGGCAATCACAACACCTACAGCCAGTGAAAGGTCTCACCATCAGAATAGATATACACGGAGGGTCAAGTAGGACAAAAAGATGGCTATTCCCTAATTGGTACAAAGCAACACCTAGAGGCGATTAGGCAGACAAGTCTGATAACTCTATATCATACATGTGACACACAGGTGGGCCATAGGCCTATAACAATGCCCATATGAAGGACAGCAGATACCAATACCAAACAAGATCACAAAGTAAATTCATCAAAAGGCTTGCATGTTACGGCACAACTGTCACAACACAGACACACTAATTGTACCCTGTTTCATTGCAGAGGAACATGGATCTCCTGCCGATATGCCTTTCCCTGATTTCCCTGATGACATGGATGACGAGCCCATAAACATTCCCCAGGAGACCATCCAAAAGGTCCTTGAAACCCTCCAGACCCCACCTTCAGTCACAAGGAGGAGCACAGAACAAGCAGCCATCACAGAAGAACCACCCACCACCCCAATTGTAAGACCTGCCAGCTCCTACACAGCTGAGGACTCTGACGACACTGGCACCAGCTTTGAAAGAACTGTAGTTGGAGTACAGCGGGAGCTGGCCAAGGAGGTGCGGGTGGGGATGCAAAATATGACAGCCAGCCTTGAGGGGGTGGGCTCGTGCATGATGTCATCTGCAGATCAGGCAGCAGCTATGCAAGCCCTAACATCCATACTGCATGGACTACAAGAAACTATAAAGGAATTCACCACTGCAGTAAGGGAGTTGCCACAACACCTCGCACCTCAAACTTTCCACTGCATGCACGAATGCAATCATGACTCCCTCAGGGCCGACCTGGCTGCCTGCCATCGTGATGTAGCTGCTATTCTCAAAAACCAGCAGGCCCTCCTTGCTGCAGTACTGCCCTTAAGAGCTTCACAGGGAGCAGCCACCGGGATGTCTGACTCCACGTCTTCAAACACTGAGGTGTGTGTTGCCCCTTCACAACCAACAACAACAAGGACAAAGCAGGCAACACAAACATCAGAAGAAGACGACATGGAACAGATCACATTCACACGGAAGAGTACCCGGAAGCACTAGTCCCTGCACCATGGCCTACTTTGACCAAGGTCCTACGTTTTGTCAATTGCCAGTCTCACTACAACTATACTCAATGACTGTTCTGCTAACCACTGTATGACTTGTCAGCATTGCCAGTGAATGTCTCTCTCCCACTAATCGGCAAATCCTGTCCCTCTGCACTGTCTGTTACATCACCCCAGCATGTCAGGAGCATCATCCACACCCCTTCTGTAGGATCACCATGTAAGAATGCACCAGAACGGACTTAGCAAACATGGACAATGTACATTTTGCACTACAGCACCTATCAATAAATAGCACTTGCACACCTAATATGTCTCTGTGTTATTTGACACATCAACTGTGCAGTAGATAACTCTAAAGTGCCTGTGTGACAACCATTTAGCTTGTCAATACAACTGTCCTGACATCATGTAGTCTGATACATCTGTGCAGTGTCCAGGATTGCATCATAGCCTGACCATCCTGAGGAGAATAACTGATGAAGGGTCAAACCACACACAATCATGGTGTGTTGGACAGAATAATGCTCCATCTATAGCAATCCAAGTCAACTAATGGTGGCTGATAAATGTAGGCACCATGCAATACTAAAACATGAAATTATGCAGTATAATCTAAGCAAACACAGCTAAACACAGCATCAATCACCCTTTCTGAGTATACTTCCATGAAGGGAAGTCATGCTGAATTTTTGCACACATGATCTATGTCAGCAATGAAGACAACAAGACAAGAGTGTTAACAACACCTCATCTACAAAGATGTCCCTGAACATCACACTGCAGTCCGACCTAATAAATTACCCCCAATACCAAGTCTGGAAGCACACTTTGTGATGTAGAATATATACTCATCAACACAAATCCTTGGTGATCCATGTAAACTACTAATGGTGGTTCTATCAAATGGTGGATACTTACCAAGTTAGCAAATGGGTAGCTGCCATTTTAAACCTCTATTTTCTTCGGTGTGTAGCATAGGACCCAAATGTCATAGAAAAACAATCACCTACACTGATGTCAAGGCCATGATCAAGTAGCAGTTAACACATAATGCAAAGGGTTAACTACATATTTATTCATATGTATTCACACCAGAGGCAACTGAGGGAAAAGTCATACCTACACTAATCTAACCTGACTACTCCTAACCCACAACTGTCCCTAACTAACCTAATCTAAACTTACTCTACACATATAATGAATCAATCTAAACATCAACCCCCCACCCACCATTATGAGACAAGACACATGCAGGACAACACATACTAACCTACACACATACTATACTATCCTAAACAATCATATATTTTTTTGTATTTATTTTTTTATAATTCTTTTTTTTTTTTTTTTTTTAAACAGACAGGAATCCCAACATTGACCCCCACCCACCCACACACTCAACAATTAAAAATAGAAAGAATAAGGACCCCCCACCCTCATCCCTAACACTAACTAAACTAACAACCTATACTAACCTAACACTAATCCCCAAAACCCACCTATCATGATAAAAAGAAAAGAGGAGAGAGGGGAGGGATACATTTAAATGAATCAAATAAGTCCTAGAGGTTGGCCCTCCGTAGGGTCCGCCTGATGGACCTAACCCGCTTCTTAATGTACGCCACATCCTGGCTCAGCTTGTCCACCTTACGAATGAACTTGTCCATTTTCCTGTCTAAAGCCTGGAATGCCCCAGGGTCAATAGGAGGGGCTGCTGCTGTCTGTGTGCTGGCAGAGGTGCTCGGTGTGGGAGTTGTTGGTAGCCCACTGGACTGTCCTGCAGCTCTGAAGTTGCTGGGTCAAGGTCGTGCTGCAGAGGCAGGGACAACTGTCCCCGCCGTTTCTGGGGCCACTTGGGGAGAACTGGTGGATGTGGTGGTGGTGGCTGTAGTGGGCAACGTTGGGCCACCCTGTGGTGAGGCCCACCATGCTCCGGAGGCCCGATCCGCCTGGTATTTTCGGGCCATCCGTCGGAACCCCGACTGCACCTGCAGGATGTGCCGGTATCTCATTGCCCGCCTTTCAAAATCATGCCTCTGTGCGGCACTCATGTTTGCAGCTGTGAAGAGAAAGGGCAACTATTAACCATAGGAAATGCATTGGGTGGAATAGCACAATGAGTCAATTGGAGATTACTTTTACTGTAGTTGCAACAGCTAATTTCACCACATAGATCATTGAAAGTCTCAGAGGAAGTACATGGGCAGCCTGCATACAAAAGGGCATCTCACACCTAACATATCCATGTCTCTACATGATGGGTGACATCAGCCTAAACTTCTCATCCAAATAATTGGTAATGCAGCTGACATTATGGCTGCACCTCCTTTTGCAGAAGCTATCTGGGAGAATGTCAGTCTGAAATGCAGACTCAGTCCGAGACAAGTCCCAGAGCAACTCTTACATTAACCAGTGTATTCCACATGACTCACCCCATTCCCCATAGCGGGCCCTACTGGAATGGGCTACAGACCCAAAATCTGAGAAATGGATAAGCATAGGTCTACTCAAACTGAAGTGATAACTGAAATCCCACTAATGGAACAATACTAATGAATGGGCAGCGCATCAAACCTTGAATTCTGTTGAACACACAGTAGTCCATCATGCATCACCAGCAAACATTAAAAATAGCACACATGCAACACTCACTGTAGGTGTCGGGGTCCGCAAAATGAGCCTCCTCTCCCACAGTGTACGGTGCAGGTCCACCTGTAAAGCATGGAAGGAAGAATATACTCAGAATCCATGCACTGACAAACAATTGCAATTACAAAGACAATGTGAGAATATGACATGCGTAATGAAACACTTTCACACATGCTCATGCTGCATGGAATACATCTTGAGCAACATTGACATTGGATGAGTCTCCTGCTACAGATACACACCCTACTACACACATGCAGTGGCCTGGACAGTCATGTGGTGTCAAAGATGCACCTCCATTAGTATGCCCCAACAACATAGGGGTGCATTCATCTCATCACATGCATCCAAGAGAGACATCCAAAAGCTGGTTACTTGAGGACTGCATGACCTCTCAAACTCAAACAACCTATGTGGTCATTTTCTCCACACACCAACCAGACACACATGTGACATATGTGTGGACAACATTGCTAACTTCAATTGACGTGAAGGCAGCACTCATTTATTGCATCATATTGGGTTTACAAATGTCAGTCTAGCTATGGCGTCTACATATGTAGGTATGATGTTTCAACATCCATTTTTCACTGGCTATTGTGACCTGTAGAGTTCAAATTGAGTCATTAACGTGTTGCTTGTCTGACACAAAGGCAGCACTACATTACATACTGCTACAGGCAACGGGTATGCGTAGAAAACATGAGCTACCTGACTGCTAGCGTTTCTCTTCCTTCACATTGTGCACCAATTACCCAGTAGGTTTCCCTAGCATTACACACAGTCAGCTACTTATCTGGCAGATTGGGTAACAATCATCACATGTCGCCACACAGCTTTAAATTGTGGACATGTAATTGATGTGTACTCACCAACATGGCCACCAATCCTGATTCCCAGGTGGTCCAGCAGATCTTGCTCCCTGGATATCAGATCAGCCCAGCAGTGCTTAAGTTGATGTTCATTTCTCAGGCTACCATAGACACGGACCAAGTGATGGTGCACCTTCCCCCACCAGACTTTACGGGCATCCGTGTGATACCCCTGTATCACCCTACCCCCAGCCTCCAGCATGAGTGGGAGGAAATGGCAAACAAGCCATATAAATCCCCCCAATTCCTCCTCACCCATCCTGGCAAGCCGTGGCCTACCAGACATGTCAGGGGGAAAGGGGGAAAGGTAGAGTAGTGAAAAACAAAGAAAACTTAAGAAGAAGAGCCCAACTAACCCCTAAATTACACTACCCACAACAGACTCCCACAGACAATAAATGAAACACTGGACTTGACAAAATAATACTATACAGACTCAGACAGTATTCAACAACAAGACAATGATGACAAAAGCCCAATTGAGAAGGTACACTGGACACAAAAGCACAAAAACACAGGACAACACTTTCCACACAGCCATACAGTCTAGAATAATCTGAGACTGCAAAGTGAAAGTGAAAGTACACCCACTGTACAGATTCTGTAAACAGGATATCCTATTACATCACATCCTGCATAAAATGGCTTCTGTTTTTTCTCCGCTATGCGTCATTTTTTCACGCATACAGATTGTACGTCATATTTTTTGACGCATAGGAGTGCACATAATGCAGAGTTAAAACATTTTTCATCATTGGGCCATTATATTTGTTTGAGGCTTATTTTACAGTTCTAGAGTTGAAAATTAAGCCGCTGGCAAATATGATATCTAAATATGAAAATTTATTTTGACTCTGCATTATCTGCACTCCTGTGCGTCAAAAAGTATGACGCACAATCTGTATGCGTGGAAATATGACGCATTATAGAAAAAAATGGTGGCCATGTAATGCTGGATAATAATATATTTATTTTTTGTTTATTTTTTTGACTCAGCATTATGTGCACTCCTATGCGTCAAAAAGTATGACGCAAAAGCTGTATGGTGGAAATATGACGCATTATGACAAATATGTCTTTAATTTGTCAAATTGTGAAAAGAATTTTGTCATGACCAAATGGTGCGAAGTGATACACATTTGAGTTTAGCTATAGCAAATGTCCCTTATAGGATGTAGAGAAGGTATTCACAGTGCAATAGTAATGATAGCTCAGAATGGTTATTACTCATAATTGTACACATATGTGGGTAATTGCTGATGGCTAATTTCAAAATATGAATGGGATACCAGGATGTATTCCTTAACAAAAATGTGTCCACATATATCACGGTAATCTAAATTATATATAGGCCAAATAGGTAGTGCAATTGTCGCATACACTTTTTAAGGGGGTAACCATGTCCCAATTATGAGTTTATGTATCTTAAATGTGTTTTACTTTTGACATGTAGGCCACACATGTGCCTTATGCATGTGTGTGCTTCACATGTGCATATATAATGTCTATTTGGGGGGCGGTAGAGGTGGACTTAGGCCCCCAGCACCCTAGGGTTTGCTCTTCCAGACTTGCAAATTTATCCAAGGGTTTCCCAAATTCAGTAATGCTAAACCCGCAGCAGCAGATTCATGGAAGCAAATAGGGTATGATTCACTGTTTGCCATTCTGTAATCCCATTTGCCCATTTGACGTTTGCCCTATTGATTTTTTGGAGAAATCTGACATACCATTTTGCATTGATATTTTTAGCTAAATCGAAATGTTCCTCATGTCCTGATGAAAAATAGGTTGTTGATGTATGTGGCCCTTTATGCATTACCTGGTTTAGTGGCATGTTTCATTCTTCATGCTAGTTTACAACTGGGACACTACTGTGATCTGCTGCTTGCAAATATTTTGTTG
Organism: Pleurodeles waltl; assembly: GCF_031143425.1. Lineage (NCBI taxonomy): Eukaryota > Metazoa > Chordata > Amphibia > Caudata > Salamandridae > Pleurodeles > Pleurodeles waltl. The sequence goes on along the minus strand of NC_090437.1, from coordinate 715,526,600 downwards.
ATTGGATTGTACATGTTTATGTGTGTGGTCCAATATTGATCCACTATCAACTGTCAGGGTGTATGTTGTCACTGTAACTTCCAGGTCTCCTCATGAGTTAGTGGCAGCTAATCTTGTTTCAATTGGGTATTGTTTGTAGCTAAAATGGAGAGAAGCCATTGAGGACATGGTCACCTACACATGGATGGTCCCACCCTGTCACTGAACACGTGTAATGAGACTTTCGAATGGGCAACCTTGGTGTGCTGAGTGAGAGAATGGCTCAGGCGTCTGGATCTGGCATGTGTCATTGCAACATTTCTACTCCAGTTGGCCTCTGTGGATGGTAATGTATTATGAAATATCATAGCCTCTGTGCAGAAGTAAATGGCTGGAACTCAACACACAACTCATCTTTATCATTTGAAAACGTGTTACTCAGCGTTTGAACAGTCAGGGTTCTCATATGTGTTACCTTTTCATGGACATTATCTGAGGTTGCTGGTTTTGATGGAGGCCATTTACACCATCATACACTATGGTCCTGATCCACTATCACACTTTGTAGTTTAGGCATTAATGAGGGCCAGACAACGGAAGGGCCATGATTTGGCTATTCAAGGGCACTGTCACAAATCGGATGCAAATAACAGTCAGATGATGCAATACTATGTATTTGAGTATACATTGAGGAGGCTAATGACAAATTAGTGTCTGAGGTACAAGAGGTTTTGGACAGCACGTGTGGTCCATAGGTGGACCCCAGGTATCTGTAGAGTGACCCACGGACAGGTGCCAGTCAGGCTGACAGGATGCTGGGTCAATCAGGAGGAAGTTCTTTCAGTAATTACATGATCACATGTTCTGACTAGAACTGGTCAGAGGGAGCATTACACAGTTGAGATGTCACACTGTGTATGTCCTGTGTTGTTTTGAAGGTGACACATGAACCCTGATAAAGTTTTCAACGGCAACATTTGTGTCAAAGCTTAATGATGTAATAGCTCAAATTTAAACATGTATGCAGTAGGAGGCATCTGCAGGGACGGGGCATGTACATTTGGGTGGTGTGCATGGAGGGGATCACAGGTGTGGCCTCCATCTGTGTCTCACTAGTCCTGTCAGATGGAATTAGCTGATAAATAGCCTAAAGTACCTTTCACAGAGGAATCAATCTACAGGTGATACCAGGCCTTATAAACTCCAAGGCAGTGTATTATATGAGCTGAGTTCCATGCAGTGAGATGGTAGTATGACAATGGTAGGCATAGTAAAGGGTGTGGCACACTGGAAGACTCTTGTCAGTGTGTGTGTGTAGATGAGGGAATCTCAGTGTACACAAATCGGCATTCCAGGGACCTCTTCAGACAGGTGGGGTGTGAGCAGCTGCACGTGTGTGTAATGTTTTTAGAAAAGGGCTGACATGTAGATGGGATGTGATGTGCTGGATGCTTGTCATAGGTGTAGCACTTGTGCTGTGTATGTTCTGCTTATGTGTAACTCTAGTGACAGATAGTCATTGCAATGATGGTAAGTAGTTGAAATTACTGTTGGCAAGAGTCTAGTCCTACATACCTGTTCCTGAAGCATTAGCATGTGAACTGCGTGATGTATGAGGCCAGTTTTCCCCTAGTTGAGTGATGGTGTTTTAGTTGTGTGCCATCTGCTGTGATGATCCATGTTTCCTACATGTATGTGAGTCATATGTGTGGTCCTCAGCTATTGCCCTTCAAAGGTGAACTGTACAGGATGTCTGTCATTTACATGGTGTGCGTATTTGACCATTGTATGGTGGCCATTACATTTGTGGTGTATTTTTTTGTGTCATGATTGTTATATCATTATTGCTCAATGAGACAACATTCTTCTTCAGATATTTCAAGCTAAAGGTGGGCAGAAATGAATAGTCCAAACCATGATGTGGTGTTTGTTATCAGTGTTTATTTACAATAGTGCATTAAGTGGTGATGGTGATAATTATGAAAATAAATTATTTACAATGTGTTGGCGCCTACGCACTCCAGCAGCCGTGTTTGGTTGTTCCCCCTCCTGTTGCAGGCCAGCATCCTCCTCTTCGTCGTCTTCGGCATGTATGGGTCTGGTTCGAGGAGGGGAATGTTCCTTTTTACACAAATGTTGTGCAATATGGCACATGTGAGTATGATCCTACAGACCATCTCGGGGGAATATAGTAGGCTACCGCCAGTGATGTCAAGGCAGCGGAACCTTGACTTTAGGATCCCAAAGGTACGCTCGACAATGCTGCGTGTCCTCTTATGGGCGTCGTTGTATGCCCGCTCTGCAGCAGTAGTCGGGTTCCCAAATGGTGTCATTAGCCATGGCTGGATGCCATACCCCTGATCAGCTGAAAGAAAAACACAGAATGTGATCATGTAGATGTAGCTGGCACTATTGAAAAGACCTTTCATGGCAGTAGTTGTCTTGTGTTGTCTGTGACTCTTTTGTGTACTAATGTGACATCCTATACTTGTAGGCTATACCATCTGCATTGTGTTGTTTCCTTGGCTGAGCAAGTGTTTGTCTGCTAACCGTTTGTCATCAATATGCTTTGGGATTTGCAGTACAGTGTGCCCTCCCTAGCATTGTGACTTGTGATACAGGTGTCCGTGTGTCTTCACTGAGGGTGAGATGATAGTTCCATGCACATTTAAATTTGGAAGTGTTGTTAACACGTTCATATCAAAGTACCCTGGACATCCCATACCTTGACACTTATGCAATGTATTAATGTAAAGGTCATTGTGAGACTTACAATTTGCAAGGTGACATTTCAGCAACCACACTCATTAATGTCTTCACATTAGGCTGTACAGTAAATTCCAATGTGTGACAGGTTCAATGGTGACATCAGAAACATGGCTAGTGATGTAAGGACCTCAGTGTGTTCCTGTCTAGATGTTGCTGTTGTGGTGTATGTGTTGTGTGTCCTAGAGGGTTGCTGTGCAGTGTGTATACAAGTAGGTTTCTGTACTTACCAACAAGTAGTCCATTGCCATACCGTCCATCCTGGAAGTGTTGGTTGATGGTGCTGTGACGGAAGATGAATGAGTCATGTACACTCCCAGGATATTTAGCCACGATGTTGCTGATCAATCCCTGGTGATCGACTATGGCCTGCACGTTGATTGAATGTGTGTGCTTCCTGTTGCAGTAGAGCTGTTCAGTTGCAGCAGGTGGCACAAGGCGTATGTGTGTGCAGTCGATTGCACCAAGGACGTGTGGGAAGCCACTGATGGCGTAGAACCCCTGTTTAGTTTCCTGCTGTTTCTGCAGTGTGTTAGGGAAGCAGAAGTGGAGGGGTGTCAGTCGAATGATGGCATCCAGTACTTTTGGCAGAAATGCAGAGAATGATGGTTGTGATATTCCGCCAACCAGGGCACCAGTTGTTTGAAACGAGCCACTTGCCAGCAGGTGAAGTACGGCAAGCAGCTTTGTTTCTGTTGGGATAATGCGGGGTGTCACTAAAGTGGGGGCCAACTGCGGTTCAATGTTTCTCAGCAGCTGCTGAATGGCCTGCCAGTTCAACCAGTACCTCTGTATGATGTCGTGTTCCCTGAGGCCATGCAGGGTTGTTCTTGGGCGGAATATCCTCTCCTGCCTTCTGCGCTGCTTTTGGGGTCCCTGCTGGTGTTGTTGTAGCTGCTGTTGTTGCTGCTGGGCTCTGCGTCTACGTGCACGCAGGTTAAAAATCACCTCCATGTCTCCCTGTTGCTGCTCTGCTGCTCTGCTGCTCTGCTGTTTGTTCTGTGTGTTCTGATTAAATACAGGTGTGTTTGCCCCATTTTAACGCCTGCCCTGACCCAGGCGTTAAATTTTGACGCAAATCGGGCTTTGCGCAATTTTTTTGCTCCGCCTCCCGGCCGAGAGTCATTTTTGCCCAGAAGCATAAATACGACGCACGGCCGTTTGCGTTGTTTTTTGGACGGGAACGCATACCCTGCATATCATTAACGCAGGGCGGGTTGCCGCATCCAAGAAATGACGCACACAGCGGATTTTTGTCATCCGCGGGCTCGGGCGTCAGAGTTTAAATATGGGGCAACGTTTGCACTGATTGTGCGTCAAATTTTTTGACGCACAATCGGCGCAAACGGAGTATAAATATGCCCCTATATATCTAGATGTGAAATGCTCATATTTAACAACGCTGCATTAATAATATTATTCATTGAAACGTATTTTAAACGTGGAGAATTATCTTATGCATAAACAAATGTCGACTGTAAGAAATAATTGTTTGTATTATGATTAATTGAATATGCTAACGTACGAAGATTGCACTTATTAGCATCCATAAGCCTTAAGTTAGCGTGAGTCGAAAACTAGCTGTGTAACTCTCATATTAAAGCATATTTTTCTGTTTCTTCAGTGTGCTGACTCGCAAAAGGCCATGACCCAGCATTTGTTCTTTTCTCCGCTTATTGTATCATTGACCGTTATATTCTCATCCGCATGCTAGCTGCTTTAGTATAAAGTTGTATGCTTTGCAACAAAATATGGACACTTTCAAGGACATTGAACCACGGAAAAGAGAACTCTTGACCCGAAGAACGTGCCAGAAAATGAAGTAACCCCGGATGTGCCACCTACGAAAAACGTCAATTATGAAGACCAATCAAAATGTTATAATTTATCATAAAATGACAAATGCATTACTTAATGTATAATTTGATAGGTTACAGATAGTGGGGTGTAGTGACTATCCAATAGAATTTTGGGGGAATGTATTATGAAAAAGGGATAAAAACCCATGACACAGGAGACTAGAGAGCATTAGGTAGGGAATGATATTGATTGCATCCAGAAACTCTGTCACTCTTTTTGGTGACTTGAGACTTAGACAAAACCATCCTCACCCATAGACTGCCCATTACACTTTCTTCCTTATGAGGGAAGTGTCCCCTGCCCTTAGACTAGATAGACTGACGGCGATCTAACTGATGTCCTGAAGACAAAGACTGATCCTATATGCTGACCTATTCCGAGGAGGGTAATTATGCTGTTGCTATTGAAATTCATTTATTTGCCTTTCCTTTCTAGGTACCAACTGCTGTGTATTTTTGATTAGAGACCTTAGTTAGACGTTTTCCAAATTGATGTTCTAAATTGTTTTGCATGGAGCCCAACATGCCGATGCTAATTGTGGTTAGATGAGGCATTCACCTTGACTGACGTAACTGACGTGACTGACGTGGTGCTATGCTGAACTAAGCCATATATGAGGTTCTATGCATTTTGATTTGTTTACCTTCATATTAGTATCTTATGTTTGTGATCTTTGCATTATTACCACATTGTGACTATGCTCTTTGCTTCTTGGTTTTGAGATTAATATATCTGCTATGAGATTGTAATCAATAGGGAATAAAATTCATAAAACTTCAATAAAGTGTGGTTATTCATGACTGAAAGGTCATGGTTGCGCCGAAGGTTTAACTAATGTTTAAATTGAGATATATTGTGGTGATATATGTTGACAATATTATTGATATATTGCTTGATATATTGATCAGTTACCTCGTCTTATGGTGTCTCACCACTGGGTCCAAAGATTCATCGGCCTAAAACGAGTCCTAATGTGTATAAATTAACATAGAAGGACGCGTTATAACTGCAATGTAAGCACAGACAACTTAATTTGGAAGGTTTGTTTCAGGCCCCGTGTTATCAGGTTGTTAAAGAGGCCTGAAGTCCTGCAAAGGTCTGCAACTGTTAATCATAACAAGATTTATTTTTAAACAGGGACTCATGTATCGGCTAGAAAATGTAATTGAAAATGGTGCATTCTGCCTTTGCCCAAGATGCTGCTAGACTTACACCAGATCTGACATGAGTGGTACCTGAAAGAACACCTGTTGAGCTTTCATAGAGCAAGAAAATTATATTTTGTACCATCTGCTAAGACAGCCTTTCATCACTTCAGAATCTGCCTTGCAAACAGAAGAAAAAGAAAAGAATGTCATACTGCCCATTGTTAACTGATCGTGACAGGTAAATCTTTATCACTGCAGGTCCGCGCTATACTAATTCCTTTTTAAAATAATACCTAGGCTAGTTTTTATTTATGTATGAAGAACATTACAATTGCTGCATACTGATGAGCACCTTGAAAGCAGTGCTGGTTTTCGTTGCCATCTTGTTATTCCCCTTGAAAAATATAGGCCCATATTTATACTTTTTGACGCAAATCAGTGCTAGCACAGATTTGTGTCAAAAAGTTTACCGCCGGCTAACGCCATTCCAACGCGCCTTATTTATGGAATGACGTTAGCCGGTGCTGCGGCCTGGTTAGCGTAAAAAGAAATGACGGTAACCGGGCAGCGGAGGCGAAGGGAAGACTGAGGGTTGTGCGCCAAAGAATGGTGCAAGTCAGGTTAGAGACAAAAATATTGGCTCTACCCTGACTAGCGCCATATTTTGGTGCACAACCCCTTAGCAAAGACAGGAGTCATGCCCCCCCTGCCCAATGGCCATGACCCTGGTCATGGCCATTGGGCACAGTGGCATGTAGGGTGCAGAGAAGGGCACCTGTGGACTGCTTCCATGGTCTCCCACCATGGAAATGAGCCCACAGGTCCCTTAATGCCTGCCCTGACCCAGGCATTAAAAACCAGCGCAAATCCAGCTTGGCGCCTTGTTTTAAGGCCTGCCTGCCTCCTCTGCGTCATTTTGATGCCGGAGGATAGATAAGGCGCACATGCCTTAGAGTCGTTTTCTGCAAGGGAACGCCTACCTTGCATGTCTAGTGCCAAAGTGTAAATATGGAGTTAGGTTTGCGCTGAATTTGCGCCAAAATAAATGATGCAAATCCAGCGCAAACAGAGTATAAATATGGGCCATAGTGTGCAGTGATTGTACTTATTGCATGTAACTTGAGCACTGAAGTGATGCCTGTTGTGAGTACAATGATGTGCAGGACACATTCTCTTCAACACCTAATACTGGTATTTGCTCATGCAGTTGTGGCACAGTAAGGCCCATATTTATACTTTTTGAGCGCCGCATTTGCATCATTGTTTGACACAAAAGCGGCACAAACTTACAAAATACAATTGTGGCCCATATTTATACTTTTTTAGCTCTTCATTTGTATCATTTTTTTACCCTAAAGTGGCCAAACTTGCAAAATACATTGTATTTTGTTTGTCTGCGCTGTTTTTGCATCAAAAAGTGGCGCAAATGTGGCACTAAAAAAGTATAAACATGGGCCTTTATTTTGTAAGTTTGCACCGCTTTTGTGTCAAAAAGCAGCTTAAATGCGGCGCTAAAAAAGTATAACTATGGGCCTAAGTGTTGGCTGGATTCTTCAAATGTTCACCACAAATTCTAGGAATTGCTTCCATCAAAGAAAATGGGAAGAGGTCTAGTGGCAACATTCTGGCCAGCTCCCATTATATAATCAAAGTAGTCGTGCTTGCAGTAACATGGTGTTGCCTTGATCAACTGAGCTATGATAATTTTTAGCATTTGTTGTGATGGTCCCACCTGAATTCCCTTCCTTGAAGGTCTGGTGCATGGGTATTTTGGGGTGACCGTGATATTCTTTTCCTTGTGCCAGTTGTAGGTAACTGATGCCGAGTGCATTCCATGAGAGGCAGTGAATGATTTCCTGAAACCTAGATCTCGAAGACCTAGATCCCTAGTACACCACCATCTGCATCACCATCATCATCTCCTTAAGTCACTCCAGTTTTTTTTAGCTGTTTCATCAGCCAATTTAAATGTAAGTTTGGTTCTCAAATGAGCTGTTAGGTCCTTCTTGTCAAGAAGTGTGCCTGGCTTCCTATAGTGCACTTCAGCATGGAACACTGTGCAGTCTGCGATATGTTCCTGTTTGTTTTAAACAGTTAAGAAATTCCAAAGCAGGGATTAACTGTTTTATTCAGTATCAAACACAGAACTTGTCACGGAGCCAGACTCAACTGGTTTAAGCATAGTTGGAGCCAAGACGAGTGATGCTGCTGCTGTTTGTTTGCTTATTCCAAAATGATTGATGCAACAGTCTGAATAGGGATGATATGAACTTCTGCAGTGACATTAACAACAAGAACAATTACATTTTCGTCTTTCTCACTGTGATGCCCCCCAACTCTGCTTTCTGGAAACGTTCCTACGCTGTGGCTCTCACTGACGCACATGAGGGTCCACTGCATATCACTTTGCTCTGAAAGCAATTTGGAGAAGCTGAGATTGTTCTTTTTCTTGGAGGAGGAGTTTCTAAAGAAGGTGACAGTAATGAAATAATAGGTACAACTTTTTCCATTGCGGAGTCAGGAAATTGGCAAGGAGAGAAAGACATGACTCTTTTTTTAGCTCCGTCTCTTTAGCCTGTAGCTAGAAGAAAGAAAAACTGACTTGATTGTTTGCAATCAATGAATGTGGCTTACTCCCACAATAATCACAGAGTCCTGTGCAACAATATGGGCAATCCGGCACAACTGGGTATAAATATTGGACCTGAGGACCCACTACTTCATTATACTTCTGGACCTGTGGATACTGTGCCAGGAAGGAGGACTGTTGGGCTGCTGAAGGACTGTCACTCTACCAGACTGCTGCCCTTCTGATCTACTGCCTTTTTTTGCTGCTGCCTTCCTGGGCTCACCTACTGCCTGCTGTCCTTTTGCCTGGGTGAGAAGAACTGGACCTGAATCTCTTGAGCCCAGAACCCCAGAGTGACTCCAAGGACTAGTTGGCTGGCCTCTTGACTTGAGCCTCAGGGACACAAGGCTCCAGCAACCTTGACCCAGCACCTGGATTCTGCTATCTGTGAGTCTACCCTGCCAAGCTTTAACACCCCAGTCCTAGACTTTTGGAAGTGGACCTAGGGTACTCTGCCATCCTCTGTGGATCCATTGAAAATGACACATCCCCTTGCCTGTGAGGCACAACCCCAAACAAAACTGACACACCACTGCTACTGTGTGGATCGGAACCTCCCCAAAGACCCTCACTGCAGCCTGTGACCACATCGGAATCACTGCTGCACAATGCATCCTCGGCACAAGCCCTTGAATCCCTTGTGACGCTAGACTCTGCGTCGCAGCTTCATAGCTTCTTGGAATACACGCATCACCCCAGCTGCACAGTGCATCCTCGACTGTGGACTTCATATTGCAAGCCCTGGTCAATGGAATCTTCAATGACTCTGCAGGACCTCGCACCGCAGCCTTGCTGCGTCTCTGATCCAACTCTGTGCCTTGGCTGCACAACGTATCAACACACCTTCGACGTGGATCCTTGCAATGCTCCGCAAACCAGGGTTTCATGTACTTTGTTCAGCGGGCCTAACTGGGTCCCTGTAGCCGGCTGTGATTCATCACAGTCAGACTGAACTTGTGACTTTGTCCCTGTCCGGTGGGACCAAATATCCACAATTGCCACTTTATGCATTTTGGTACTATTTTACAAAAATTTGTAAATTATAATATCTCTGGTTCTACTAATTGAATTTTTTTGTTGTTTTGGTCTTGTTATATTTGTTAAAAATACTCTATTTTTCTAAACTGGTATAGGATCCTTTTGTGTTGTTTTTCACTGTGTTATTGTTTGTTGTGTTGCACAGGTACTTTACACATTGCTTCTGAGTTAAGCTGACTGCTCTGTGCCAAGCTACCTGAGGGTTGAGCACATGCTAATGTAGGGTTTGCTTGTGACTTCTCGCTGAGAAGAATTGTTTGTTGCTTCTTGAGAAAGGTTTCACCCCCCTCAAAAAGTGACCTAATATCTTACACACATGTATTTATTCTTATTTCTGTGTTAATACATTATTTATATCTTGGTGGAGAGGGGACCTCGTTGCAATGGTGAAAGAGTTCCCTCCCCACCAAAACTATGGTCCACTCTCCCAATTTAAGTTAGGGATGATCATAGTTTTACAACAGGTCAGACTACTCCATTTCCATCATGGTCAAATTGCTCCAATGGCCTGACGGATTAAGGACCATTGGAGGTTTTGTTCTTTGTCCAGCCATCAAGTTGAGAATGGTGAACATATAGCCGTTTTTCAGCGCCCTTTACCACCAGGAAAAAACTACCAGGAAGGGGGCACTGAAAAGAACCGAATGACCCCTCACCTGTCAAAGCATAAAATGTCTGATGGGCCAGGGGACATTTCATCATTTATGGGCAGCGCCTTTTTCAGGGCGATGGAGTAATTTACTCTGTTGCACTGGCAGAAACGAGCTGTCACCAAATTATAACTCAGGCCCTATGCCATGGAAAGACATTGCACCATAGTACTAGTGCTTTCAAACATTTTTGTTTTTTGTGTCTCTGCATGGCCTATGTGTTGCAAAGTGATGAAGCAGGTTAACATTTTCTAAGTGACTATAAATCATTTTGTTTTATCTATTGTTTTTGCATTTCAAAATGTCAGGCACTAATAAGGACACAAATGAATATTTGTATGGTCAGTCTTTAATTAGAGTTAAGAAGAATGTTTGACTGGGAAAATAACAACGATGTTAAGTAGCTACGCTAGTGCAATGCCATTAAACCTATATCTAATTTGAACATAATTCACTGTTAAATGTGCAAAAAGTGTGACCCTGTGGATGTTTCCATTTCTATCACTGTTACAGCAGGTGTACATGTATACCACATAGCTTATCCTTATGGAGCTCTGGGCCTCTATGCCCACAACTATGTTCTACTGATCTTGTTAATAACACAACACATGTTGAGGGTTTAGAAGTTTTTAAAACAATTGGCTATATTAAATGTATAATTCTTCAATGTTGGTACTGGGCTCTATTAGTTTCAAAATGTAAAACGAATAGGGCCGGATTCACGAAGGTACTTACATGTAGTAAGATTATGAGTGCAAAGTCTTCGCATTTGTAGCAAAGTCTCCACACTTGGGACGGAATCTCAGACTGGATTTCACCCCATGTGTGGAGACTCCGCAATGTGTGCCGAGACTCCACACTTGTAACTTTAGCATAACTCGTAACATTACTACACGTAAGTTACCTTTGTGAATCGAGCACAAAATTGTTAAAAATGTTTCGACAAAACCCCAATAAATGTATACACACATATATGTGTGTATGTGCAATATAATTCTGAAGAAATCACTGCAACATTGTTGCCATGTCTTTTAAATGTCTAATTGTAATCTCTCAAAAAAGACTGGTTGTTGATATTAGTGGCACACTAGTGCAAAATTACCTTTTTATTACATAAGCATGCTTTTCAACATAATTTAGATAATTCATTGAATAATTGATAAGTAAGATGATATCAATATGAACAAATTACATTAGTGAGGTCAATCACAACCATTTTGCACAAATCAGACATATTTGTGTTAGGACTATTCAAGTGTGAATCCTATCTAACTCTCTGCTGGATCATACAGCTGGCTGTAGTTGGTCAGGGTTTCCTCTGCAAGGAAAGTCTCTGTTATTTTGGGGACCCTATCACCTCTACACCTCTACCATAAGCCATGATGGGTCCCAGCAGAAGTAAATGAGCGACTCGTGATGAGGTCTGGTACACTTGAAGGCTAAAAAGAAAGTGTTGAAATGGCCCTCAAAAACATGACTACCACTGTAATAGAAAATTACATTCAAGGGCATACTCTGTCAATGATGTCATGTTTTAACCAATGCAGGATGGTGTGTACCAAAAAAAGGTAGCTACAGATACATTTATTAGTCTATCATCCAAGACAGATACGTCAGTCATCCCCTACATTAAGCCGGCCAGCATAAACCTGCATTGTCAGGCTTGGTTGTACCTGATAACATGATAGCATGACGGACAGGTATTCCATGTTCCACACAAGCGTCTGTCATCAGTGTCATTGCTGCTGTCTAAATCAACTGGAACATTTTCCATACAAAATATTGATGTAAACTATCCAAAATGTAAGATATGTCTACCTTGATGGACTTAAACCTAAAAAATAAAGTACATTTAAAAAAAACAATCATATCAAACATATTTACCTAGTGTTCATGTTTAAGGTATTAATTTTGTTACAATGCTAAACAATGAAATGACAATTATTAAACAAACACCCAAAAGTGTTACTAGATTTAAAAACATTTGAAATAACTAGAATGCAAAACTGAATAGAACATGATAAATCTTAAAACAGAAAGCTCAAGTAAGTGGAGAATCAATTTCAATAGTTGATGTATTCACATTTATTCAAGAACATTTATGTTTTATTTATTAATATCCAACATCAGTAAAGGGAACATTACAAAGAGGGCAAGATCAAAAAAGAGCGTACAAAGCATTTTTCATCTAGAATCCATGGAGGAACAGTTTTAAGAAGCACAAGCTGAGCCTTGCTAAAACTCAATCTTTAGTGCTACAATTTCATTCAAAACTGTTGCCAGTCATTAGAAATCCAACAGCCCTCACAGACACCGGAATGTTAGATTTCTGTGCAACTAGCTTCTTCCAGTATAATGGGATGTCACAGACAATGTTTTGTGCTGTCCTAATGCAAGTTCTAGATGTTATGCTCAGAGGTTTGGATACCTACATTCAGTTTCCTACAATGAATATTATCAGGGCTGAGTTCTATGGTTTTGGAGGCATACCACAAATTGTTGGTGCCACAGATAGAACTCAGGTTGCTTTGGTGCCAGCTCATGAATGGGAGCAAGAGTACCACAACAGGAAGCATTTCCACTCCATCAAGGTGTAAGTGGGTACTTTACCAGATCTCTACATCACTAGTGTGTGTGTAAGATCCACTAGCTCAACCCTTGATCACTAGTCAGCTGCATACTATACGAAATGGCATACCGTGCAGCAATGAGGACCTGTCTTGGTTGCATGTGTTAACATTAGTGTGGTATAGATATTATGTGGTCAAACATTGTCATTAAGATTTACCGAAAGTTATGTTTCATTCTAGTTTATATTTTCAGGGGACTCATCTTATCTTAGCCACCCATGGCCTTAGACATTAGTAATGCCAGGGGAAGACCTCTTCTATGAGGCTGACATGCAAATAAGGGGGCCTGTGGAATGGGCTTTTGGAATTGTGAAGGCCCTGTTGCAGTGCTTGGACAAGACTGGAGAGGTCCTCCTCTACTCTCCAGGGAAGATCTCCTGTACACTGCACAAAAGTGTCTCCAGGAGGAATGTCCCGTTCATCCCTGATGAAAATATCAGTTAGAACCCTAGGGTGAAGCTTGTGAAATGCACATGCAAGATAATAATAATAAAGATGAAGGCAGTGACCTCAGGCATGAATTCATTGAATAAGCTTATGGTAAGAGCATTGAACTACAATGTATAAATCAAAAATTGACATATCCTATTTTACAATGTATGCTACTAATGCTATAATAATTTTTTGATTATTCAGGAATTCTTTTTGTAAATCATTTTTAAAAATGTTGCATTTCATTTGGCATAAAAGTACTTTACCATATATTTGAAATGTGATATATAAATATAAACTTGCTCTCACATACGGACTGGATGCATGATATGACTATGGCAGTATCTCACTAACAGATCATACACTAAATGTTAGTCCAAACTCCTATTTTTGATCATATCTGGTCACCTTTTATACCAATGGCAGCCCCTCATTCACCATTGTGAAAGTCTCAGTGAACATGTAACCCCTCCTTTTTATTATTTAACTGCAGGTATGTCTGGTACTGTAGCTGAATTGTTTCTATATCCTTATTTTACATATGCTGGTCCATCTAACTTACAGACCACAGGAGACTTCTAGCAGTATTCTATATTATATGTTCACATATCTATAACTAGAGGAATCCTTTATTAAATCACCTATAATGGTTGCAAATCTACTAATAAATAAATAATGCCAAAAAAATGTGTATGATATTTGCGATTGTTACAGCTCTTGATGTTTACTCATTTCATTTTAAAATACAAGACTTTATTACAAACATATTAATATGTATGCTTAATCCTTCCCAGGCCATGTCATCCTCTCATCTGCTGGAGCAATAGCAAGTCATTGGAGGGTTTTGTATTCTTCTACATAAACTGATGGTGGAGAAATCTGCCTTGCAAGTTGCCTGACATACAGCTTACCTCTTGCTGTCCGAAGACCCTTCAACCAAAAAAGCTAACTTCCACAGATGCATGATGAACGTGGCGGACTAGATGAAAGACAACTGTCTCAAACTCAACACTGAACAACACCTTGCCATGGACTGACGCATGGGGCCTCATTATGAGTTTGGTGCCTGCCAAACTCATAAGGTCGGGAGACCGCCAGTTCAGTCTTCTGCGCGCTGGCTCTATTATGAGTTTCCCACTGGGTCAGCGGGTGTCGGGGCTACTCATGGGGGTCCATGCACTGTCCATGCCAAGCAAAAGATGGCAGACACAGGAGTCATAATCCCCAACAGTGCTGCACTAAGACCACTGGCACCACCAAGATGTTGGCCGGCAAAAAAGTAGCAGTGCCAGCGGTCGGACGCCACGGTTGTAATGCAGCTGTCAGACCCCCGCATTGGCAGTGGTCTGACTGCCACCATGAGTCTGACGGTCCGACCACCACCATGAGTCTGGCAGTCCTATGACCGCCAGACTCGTAATAAGGGCCATGGTGGCCCGCAGAGCTCGGCACACCCCCTTCCCCAACAGAACATGCCCACAACATCGACATCATCCTGGATAGCAAGCTATCCATGAAAAAACAAGTGGACGCAGTCCCATGCATCTGCGTCCACACCCTTGGCATGCTCCCCATGCTCTGTGAATTAGAATCCCTAATTTTATTTTAACTCAACAATAATAATTGTAAGCCACCCTGGCCTCGATATGGATTATATTTACGGATTCCACACCATAATATAGTAAGGGTACATGTTTTGAAAATGTATTTTTTAATGATGTAAGAAATTGGATTATTAATTGGGATGGGTGACTGCCCAGCTAAAGTAATAAAACAACTCTTGTGAGAGTGAAGCCACAAATTAATTACTTTAACCTGAGCTCAACCCCCTGGTAGGTATGGCACTAAATAGACAAGCTTAACTTAAACAATTTGTAAACTATTTATGCAGTACCAAAACAGTAATAATGTCATCACCATAAACAATAAAAATCTTTAAAAAAAAGGAAAATAGAGTAATATTTAAAGAAAAATGGAAAACCTCCATTAAGTGGAACCACATATATGATTTTTTTTTTAAATGTTAGATAAATATAGCACCCAAAAGGGTCAAAGAGCCAATTTGTTTAAGACCTAGGCAACATTTGAGGCTGACTGTGATGGCCCAGGGGTCAGATACACCATGTAGATTGGTCCTGCGGAAGCTCCAGAGCTTTCGAGGTTCTTGAAATAAAAATGTCTAAGTCCCAATACAGAAGGAGCCTCTGTTGTTTTTTCAGAAGTTTGAGATCGTTGAGCAGGAAGAATCAGAAATTCAATCCAATGCCATGCAACTGCTGGTCAGATATGTTTTGTAGCAGGTCCTCTAAAGCTCTGGAGCTTTTGAGATTGTTTTTGACAAAAAAGTTTTAAGTTCTAAAGCAGAAAGGGACTTTGGGGTTGATTACAAGTTTGGCAGTCAGAAAAACCTGACCGCCAAACTCCTGATGAGGAGACCTCCTCAGTGCTGGCATGCTCCCCACTGGCCTCTTCACGAGTTTTCCACTGGACTGACCACCAGCCCAGTGGAAAAGTGTGATGCATTGGTCTCAGCTCCCCATGGAGTCAATGTGGTCGCACAGGGGGCCTTCCTAGCACTCTCAGAATGTGCACGATTTGCACAGCAGACTGTGCACATTTCGACAATGCTGGGGAGAGGGGCTCCAGCACTACCGATTCCATGGCCATAGACAGTACATGGGCTCCCTGTGGCAGTTGAACCGCCATGTAAAGGATAGCAGAGAACATGGTTGTAATCAACATGGAAGTGCTGACTTCAGCGCTGCTGTGGCTGATTACAACCACATCTGCTGTTATCCCATCGGGATCAAAGATCCTGGCGGAGACAAGAGTCTTTTGGTGGTTCAACCACCAGGGTCGTAATGTGGCAGTCTGACTGCCACAGCCGCGGCGGTCTGACCACCACTGCAAGTCTGGTGGTCTTGTGACAGCAAGACTCGTAATAGGGCCCTTTGTTATTTTTTGAAGAAAAAGGTTGACATTTTCCCTAGGTCCCTTTTTGCATTGGGGCTTTAAATTGTTTTGGAACTTTTCAGCTTACAGACTTTTGTTTAAAATCAGTCACAGACATGATGGTCTGCTGGACCCCAGCAGGCCACTATTGCTGTGAGTGCAGCCATTCCCAATGGGGTCACAAATTGCGACCTACCTCATGAATAATAATGAGGCAGGTCATTTGCGACCCCTTTGGGAATCGCAAACAGTGTCATTGACACGGTTGTGAATTTGGTTTTGTGACTCGTAATTTGTGCCTCGCAAATGATTAGCAAATTTCAAGTTGCAAAAAACATGGTTGTATATCTGGCCCCTAGGCTTCACCGCAGATTCTTCCAAGGTATGAGGGTATCCTCCTGTAAGTTTCTCGTGTCAGAGAGAGCATTCGCCTTATTCATTATTCTGCCCCACATTTGCCTTCTGTGTCCCTTGGTTGTTTTCTGGAATAGGGTTCAAATCAGCTGTGGCTGTGATTAATTATCTAATCTACCATGACAGTTATCTCATTTTCTGAAAATCCAAGGACTCTTCTATCAGACGTAGATGATTAATGTGAAAAGTAATGTACTGATCAAATGTATATTCTTTTGTAGTAGGCAGTAACTTGAATTTCATACCTGGCCATATGACGCTCCCCCGATTTAGAGTGGGCGATCAAATGGCCGGTTTTCCCGGCCCACCACTGCCTTGTAAAATCTGGCTATAAGGGCCCAAGGGCGTCATTATTTTTTTTTATTTTCAAGAACAAGATCCTGCTATGGGATTTTGTTTTTGAAAATAAAAAAAACATATTGAATGTTTGCCGCTCGGCTTTGTCATGTTGACATAGCCATCAGGCACACTCTTTATGGATTGGCAAGAACCACCATGATGGGAGTTCCTGCCAATGTAAGAGAAGGGCTGGTGGACATCTCTAAATTCGGTGGGTGGGTACTCCCTCTGGGGACTGAATACTTTACTCAGTCGCCCTGACAAAGTAAATCTCGCCAGGTGAACTCTAAGGGGGTCATTCTGACCCTGGCGGTAATTACCGCCATGGCGGAGGTTGGCGGTAGCACCGCCAACAGGCTGGCGGTGCTCCGCCGGGCATTCTGACCGCGGCGGTACAGCCGCGGCCAGAAGCGGAAAGCCGGCGGTGTACCGCCGACTTTCCGCCACCCATGGGAATCCGCCATGGCGGCGCAGCTTGCTGCGCCGCCATGGGGATTCTGACAGCCCATACCGCCATCCTGTTCCTGGCGGTTCACCCGCCAGGAACAGGATGGCGGTATGGGGTGTCGTGGGGCCCCTGGGGGCCCCTGCAGTGCTCATGCCAATGGCATGGGCACTGCAGGGGCCCCCGTAAGAGGGCCCCACAAAGAATTTCAGTGTCTGCTTTGCAGACACTGAAATTCGCGACGGGTGCAACTGCACCCATCGCACCTTCCCACTCCGCTGGCTCCATTCTGAGCCGGCTTCCTCGTGGGAAGGGTGTTTCCCGCTGGGCTGGCGGGCGGACTTTCGGCAGTCGCCCGCCAGCGCAGTGGGAAAGCCAGAATGACCGCCGCGGTCTTTTGACCGTGGAGCGGTCTTTCGGCAGGAACCGCTTGGCGGGCGGCGACCGCCGTCCGCCGCGGTCAGAATCACCCCCTAAATGTTTTAACTTCACATCTGCAGAAGGCTTTTCAAACTATATGGGCCCAGTACCTTCTTTAAAAAATATATACAAAGAATATATTTTAATGTAATCTTATTATGCACTTTCCTGAGAGTTTATGTACATTCGTATTTAGAAGAATAACTGCGGTCACCAGGATCTTACAGAGTGCCGGTTCAGACAGAGGGTAACACAGCAAACAGCATTTGTTTTCCTGAGGTGAGAATCAATTTGTCAAATGTATTTGTACCTTGCAGGAATAACTCAACCAAAGCAATTTTCAAACAGGTGCAGCTACAAATGCTATTTTATGAAACATTCTTTCCGATAATAATCTTTGAGGTTTTTCAAAATTTTCCAGTTCCTTGGTTTGCAAGAAGGCCAAGTAATATGTGGATCTGTGAAACGGATTACAGCGCTGAAACAACAAGATGCATTGTTTTTTGACTGGGAAAAGATGGTGTTTGAACAGAGCCTAATTTATGTTTTTCCTTAGAGTGGCTGAAGAACAAAAGAGTTAGTTTAATCCTTTGGAATGCACATTCTGTAACAAGGACTGAAGTGTTCCAATACACACACTGTCTTACTATCAGCATGTGACAATTAAGCACCCCTTACCAAACACGATTATTACTTCAAACACTTGCGATTACCTCGCACCAGACCATAAGGCCTCGTACAATCTAGCATCTGTGTTCTAGGGAAGCCACTGAAGACTCGGTGCACAGTGAAGGTTCTCATAGAGAAAACTGTACAAAGTACAACCGTGATCAATGTATTTTGTTTCTACATTAGAAAGATTTGTAAAGTTTTAACAAAAAAGCTTTACAATTATTAATGATATGGTACAATAGTAATATGAGAAAAATGAGCAAGAAAAAAAAGAAAGAAGAAAGACTTGAACTAAGCCCGTCAGTTCTAAAGCAGAAAAGGTGAGACAACAGATGGTTCATGACTGCTGATGGAACGGCACCAGGATTTGAACCCGATTCTTCCACAGATTAAATTGTGGGTAAAATGGGAGTAGGACGAACATCAACCCCCACAGAAACAAAAAAATACAGAAAAGGTAAACCAATAAGTCTCACCCGTGAAACCTATCAGCCTTGCCCATTTTGTTTTGGGTTGTGGCAGTGTAAGCTTCCCTCACACAGAGCACAAGCAACCAATGTGTAAGCTTCCCTCACAAACACAACAGGTGCAGGGTAGGTACAGTAGTATCTAACAGATATCTGAAGCCCCAGGGATAAGTGAAGAGCATGTTGTTGACATAATTATCTGAAACTTGTCTATGAGTCTGTCTCCTCCATTCAGTCATATGCCAGAATCCTCATGAGACTGACCCAAGGGCAGCAGCTCAGAATTGCTGTTAGTAGTGTATTAAAGCATTGTCTAGTGATTCTGATACCCTAACGATTCTAGGAAGAGTGAGCAATATTCGGTAGTACACAGAAGCACAGCTCACAGATGTCTCTTCCGCTGCCAGTCACTAGAGAGCTGGGCATCCGTTTTTCTGATGAGTCCTTGCCAGATTAACTGCGTCTTGATATTGAAGAAGTGTGAGACCTGAAGTTATGTGGGAAGCCATTTCTCTATGACTAGTTTTGTTTATTTTTAATGTAAATGTAAATTACACACAAAGAGATAACCCGAGAATAGTTAATGGCCAGTTTTAAGTGCTTATTTAAAAAAAACTCTCAAAAGTAAGGTCCAATTGGCGAAGTCATACCTGTAGCAGATCATAATCGAGTTTGAAGTTTTTCGGTCAGTCCCAAAAGAAGCACAAGAAGTCGAAGTGGGAACCTATTGATGAAAACGGTCAAAGGGAGCTGTGTCTGAGTTATTCATAAAGACAATCAGTTGAGTATTGTAAGAAAATTGCTTATTATTTGGTGTGGATGACTACCCAGCTCAAGAAATAATCACAACCCTTGTCAGGGTGAACCCTAAAACACAATACATTAACCTGACTGTTGGACGTGGCCCATTTTGCAGGCTATCCCCAAACCTTTTGACTTTTAACTCCAAATTGTTCCCCCCTGTCTTTGTTGGCTTTAGGTCTCTGGGTACTTTACCACTGCTAACCAGTGCTAAAGTGCATATGCTCTCCGTCTAAAATGTATTGCTGATTGAAATATCCATGATTGGCATAGTTTATTTACTAGTATGTCTCTAGTAAAGTGCAATAAGTGCACTATGTGTGTCCAGGGCCTGTAAGTCAAATGCTACAAGTGGGACTATGCCACCCACGAGTAGCCCTGTAAACATCTCAGGCCTGCCACTGCAGTGTCTGTGTGCAGTTCTAAACTGCCAATTCGACCTTGCAAGTGTACCCACTTGCCAGGCCTAAACCTTCCCTTTATATACATCTAAGGCACCCGTAAGGTGGGCCCCAGGTACCCCCATCGGCAGGGTGCAGTGTATGATTGATAAAGGTGGGACCTGAACTTATGTGCTTTAACTGTTCTAACAGTGAAATACTGCCTCATCATTGTCAGATTGGTCATTACAACCAGATCTATGGACTGCTATCCTTCCAGACTCAGTTGTTCCAAAATCAAACAAATCCCTCTCACTTCCGCCAAATGTTTTTTCCCCCCACTCTTTGGCACTCATATTGCACTTAGACAATCTACTGAAATGCCGAACCTTCCCATCACTCAATTTAGCAGAGTTTTTATAAGTCTTAACTACTTTTAAAGGGTCTGCAAATGTAACTCATTTTGAAACTACTCTTGGGACTTTGATCTTGACTGTATCTCCAACATTAAGTTACACTTTGCTCACACCATGTTTTGATCATAATAGTGCTCGTTTACATACTGTGACTTCCTCTAGAGACTAATCTCTAAATCTTTGTTTAGATATCCAACATAAATTGTTGCTATACTACAGTTCTTGGCCCCTCAAAACCTTGAATGGAGAAAATCCAGTTACTGTTGCTGTGGTGGAATAAGGCCATGCCACCTTCCACAATTCCAATTACCCTTCAACACTTTTCTTGACTGAAATTTGAACATTACCCTTGATAACCCTATTGAAGTTTTTTACATAACCATTCCCAGCAGGGTGGTACAGCAATGTAAAATTATGTTTCACTACATTCCTGCTCAGAAGTTCTTTCACTTCCCTGGAGATGAATTGTGACCCATTGTCAGTGACCATCCTCTTTGGTAACTCCTCTCTGACAAACACCTTATCAATGAACCGCACCACCGAAATGGCATTCACCTTCATTGCAGTCTTGATCTCAGGCCACTTCGAAAATGTATCTATCTAAACTATTACATACTTGCTCTTCTCTCCCAAGTCTCCAATGGGACCTAAAATGTCCAAACAAACAGTTTCCCAAGGATTGACTCCTACCTGCATGAGACACAAAGGGGGTCTCAATATATAGCCGGACTTATCTGCTTTAGCACAGTCAACACACTCACTGACATATTTCCCAACTTCCATATTAATACCAGGACACCAGTACATCTTTTTAACTCTCCTTTTTATTTTTACGATCCCCAAATACTCCTCATAGTTAATGTCAGATTTTGTTTTCTCAGCTTGATTGGAGAAAGGCTACAATAACCATGAAACACATTGCCAGCATCACCAACAGACGATTTGGACCACATTATGACTTTGGCGGTCTGACTGTAAGACCGCTGCAGTGGCGGCCAGCAAAAGACCGCCAATTTGGCAGTAATCTGACCTCCATATTAAGAATCACACTGTGAAGTCTGCCAAAAAACAGCCAAATTTCTGAAACCGCCAGGACACTCTAGGACGGAAAAGAGGTGGTTCCACCACAAGCACTGCCAGCCCAACAAAAAACCTCCCATCATATTACCATCCAGGAATCATGACAGCGGTTCTTCCATGGCGGAAAACCATTGGCTGTGCGAACCGCAGCAGTATCAACTCACATCACACTGAACACCACACCACATTGGATAGTTTGAATAACCCACATCTGACACACATCCACACACCCAACACACCTACATTCTGAACTATAAAACACACCCCTACACAACCCACAATCCTTTGCAAACAGAACTCCACACACAGCCACAGACAACCAACATTTTAGAAGGCAAGACTAGGCACCCATCTACATTTCACTATGCACACATCACACACCTGCATAGCATACACAACACACATTTTACTACCACACACAATCCCCAACAACTGTTACCCACTCAAACCACGCACCTACACCTCACCATTTACCTTTTTCTCCCACCTTTTTCTTTGAACACTACCACACCGTCTTCACAACCACTGCCATTTCCCCACAAAAACACCCACATTTCACGGATGATGTGTTGAGGGTCATGGTGGATGGAATTGTTAGGGTAGAGCCACATTTGTTCAGAGCACAGGTTCAGCGAACATCAATTGGCAGGAAAATGGAGTTGTGACAAAGAATAGTCGACAGGGTCAATTCTGTAGGCACCTATCCAAAAACAACGGAAGACATCAGGAAGAGGTGGAATGACCTCAGGGGGAAGGTACATACCATGGTTTCCAGGCACCAGCTGGCGGTACTCAAGACTGATGGTGGGCCCGCCTCCTCCTCCTACTTTCACATCTTGGGAGGAGAAGGTCTTGGACATACTGCATCCTGAGGGCCTGACAGGAATACCTGGGGGAGTGGAGTCCAGTAAGTTCACATAAAATATAAGTCACCCAATTGTCATGTCCTACATGCTCCCTCACCACCTTACCCCACCCCAATTAACATACCACCCACTACACCTCTGTCCAAATGTTCCAGTGCTCCTCTCTGGCATGCCACTAAACTCACCTGGCTCCACAGCCCTTGGGAAGGGCATGTGAAGTACTGGCAACTCATAGCACTACTATTCCCAGAATGCAATATCCCACCATTGTGAAAATCTGAACAGTGCACCAAATGTGAGATGTCATGCATGTGAAACTACCAATCTAACCAATCTTGTATGTGGAAGTGTGAAACAGTTAATGCCAATGACAGCAATGCATTGCCCACTCCCACTATCATCACTCACAAAACACAGCTATAGCTGGTTGCCCAATCACAATGCCGCCCTTAGAATAAAGATTCTTAAGTATGAAATATAACCACTTGGAGTGGAAATCTAGATGCCAAAGTGGATGCACATGCAGTACATACAGTTACAGGTCAATGTCCATTGCTTACTCCCATACTGTGTCACTACTCCGACACTATTGTGCATTGTACAGCTATTTTCTGTGCCATGTATCATGTCAGATACTTCAGTAGGCAACAAAGATGAACACCCATTTCAATATTCCGAAAACATAAGATGGTATCAGCAGTGCAATCACTATCAACATAGTTTAACAGCTTCAAGCATGGTGTATGGTATTGACATTACAGAGTCTCATGTTGTACAAAGCAAGATTGTGCAGCAGCTGTCATTTCTGGGGATCATGTTGAGGCACTGTCTGCATCTCACACAACATCAATAATACCATACATGTAACAGCAACTCTGTGTTCCAGTTCTCCCACAGGTAACCTTGCCAATGTCACCATGGACAGGATACCAGAGACTGCCACAACCCCCCTTGGATGAATGCCCCAGTGAGAACAACATCCCTGTATGCGTGGACACTGATGAGAAAGCTAGCCCATCAGGGACACCTGGTCAGTCAACAACTATCAGCCACACTCTGCCCGAATTGACTACTTCCAGCCATGTTGTATCTACAAACCAGGCAACCATTCGCCCCCAAACCTGTGACCCAAGGACTGTCTCATCCATTTTGTGCCTCACAGTACAGGTACCTGAGTCTCCTTTTGTCACTCCTCACAATGATGGTCCTGCCACCACTGGGAGTGGGCACACTCTGCCAGGTGCACTGGCACATGGGGGTAGGATACGTGGGAGGGATGCTGTGGGCCAGGGGATGGGCGCTGAATGGGACGCCATCTCCCAAGTCTTGGGAGCCTACCAGAATTCCCAAGGCATGTAGGGCCAGGTAATCACCATGATGGAGGAAATCCAACAGCTGCAGAGGGACAACCACCAGAAAGTCATGCAGCAGTGACAGGCACAAAATGCCATCCTGGCTTCCATGGCTGGTGTGTTGAAGGACATCAACACTACCCTGAGTAAGTCTGCAACACAACATCAGGCCTCTTCCACTAGTAATGACTCTTCAGGCCATTCAACATCTGTGGCTACAAATGGAATAGAGGTCCTGCCAGGGGAAGGACATGCCTCAGACAGTCTACCCTCTTTAGCAGAGGAACTCCCTCCCACCCTTCACCCTCCAAAACGTGGACATCCACCCAGGCATCCAGGAGGAACAGATGCCAAGACTAAACCCACTGCGTGGAAGTGAACCTCTCTTCACTTGTTCCCCTTGTGTGCCACAGATGCACCCTGTTGACTGTTCTGAAACCAATCTCCATTTTCCCATATTACAAGGACACTGGACCTGTGCATTCTAATCGTGCAGTGGCTACCCTCATGGTTCCTGCCACCATGACTGAACCCTTCACTGTTTATTTTGTGTGTATTTAAGTTTCTAGTTGCACATATTGTTTTACTGTCCACAATAAATTACACTTAAACATAGATCCTGTGTATATATCATTTATCAACCATGTACAACTGTTATGCATGGCAACTTAAGTATCAATATGTCCCTCTGTATTGTACAACATTTGTTGTGGACATTACACATGGACTAGATCAGCAGGAGACTCATTATATTAGGATTGTAACATGAGCAGATTCAAAAACAGTTGTATACTATATCTACACACATTTATTGGTAGATATTCAAAGAGCACATAGAGTATAACTAACAGTAACATCAGAATGTTTGCTAAGGTGTCAAACACTGCTAAACCACAGGATACAGAAGTTAGGGACATGTCATTCTTCCTACAAGCCAGGAGGCATTCAGATTGGTCATTTGAATCACCTGGTAAAGCCTTATCACATACCCATACCTTAGCTTCCCAATATGTATACCCCATGGTACAGACAGAAATCAGCAAGGATGTCCTAAGTCCAGGGGTCTTTCACTTACATTGGTCACTTGCCTGTAGGCTTGCCACTCACCTATGTCAGTCCACAGAGACATGCACATTGGTCTGCAAAGTAGGAATACACTGACAGCTAGGTTCAGGGTAGATTACATACAATAGAACCCATTGTGATGGTAGAATCTATGGATCTACAATTTCCACATATGTTAGTCACATATGAGCATTCAAATGACACTGTCTTACCATCTCCAGTACCCTACAGGTTATCTTGATGGGAAAACACAATTCCACCCCAGTACCCTGGCAGGCTCGCCATGTTAGTCACACTCCACATATTCATGGCAATTAGTTCCTGGTTCCAACCATGTCCACTTCTCGTGTCTGCCTCCAATTCCCATCTGCTTCTGACACTGTCTGTCAGCTTCCTGGGTGGTTCTCTGGCGGGGTTGGATCCCTTTATGTAGTACTGTGTGGGCCTCCTTTTGCAGCTTCTTTGTCCCCATGCTGTGGGACTCCTGTGCATGCTGCCTAGTCTTCTGAGGGCTCTCTGAGTTGCTGAGAGCTCCCTCTAGTCCCCCTCCTTGGTAGAGTCCACCAGGTCCCTCCTTGTCCCAGCCAGCACCATTTCCCGCTTATCGCGAGCTTTGCATGTGCCAAGGATTGGTGGCAGAATCCAGAGACGCAAATCAGACTGCAATTATCCATCAGGCGCAGGACATCTTCTGCACCAACCAGGAACCCACATCTATCTTCTTGGCTGCAGGACTGACTGTTGTTCTTCACCGGTTGTTCTTCTTTTGCACCTTCATCTGGGTTGCAGGGGCTTCTTTCCTCCCTGGAGTCTTCTGTGCTTCTTGGGTTTGGTCCCCTTCTTCCACAGGTCTTCAGGTCCAGGAATCCATCGCTGGTGTCTTGCAGTCTCTTCTGGTTCTTCCATAATCTTCTTTCTTGTGTTCTTGTGTGTTCTAGGAAAGTTACTGTGATTTCCTCCTGCTTTCCTGGGCTCTAGGCTGGGTTCTATTACTTACCTTTGGGGTTTTCTAATACTCCCAGTGCCCCTCTACACATTGCACTTGCCTACGTGGGAAACCGACATTCACATTCCACTTTCTTAGTATATGATTTGTGTTCCCCCTAGGCCCATTTATAATTGTTGTGCTTTTCACTATTTGCACTGTTTTCTAACTGTTTTTACAGCTATTCCTGCATGCTAGTGTATATAATGTGTGTATTACTTACCTCCTAAGGGAGTATAGCCTCTATGGTATTTTTGGCATTTGTGTCAGTAAAATATATTACCTTTATTTTTATAACACTGAGTATTTTCTTTCATGTGTGTGAGTACTGTCTGACTACAGTGGCATTGCATGAGCTTTGCACGTCTCCTAGGTAAGCCTTGGCCGCTCAGCTACAGCTACCCCTAAAGAGCCTGGCTTCTAGACTCTGCCTACATTTCACTAATAAGGGATAACTGGACCTGGTATAAGGTGTAAGTACCTTGGGTACCCTCTACAAACCTACATTGGTAAGTTGTTCAGCTCTTTGGTCTCTGACCAGTCCTATTCCCTTGGATCTAGCTGTATGTGCTACATAGGGTCTGACAGATGAGTAACAGGGCCAAATAATCCTGTGTTCTGAAATAGATGGAAACATCATGTGAGGCTGTCATTTCAATCAGGAATTTGACATGGCATACTTACTACACTCCCTCTGAGGTGTGAGGAGCTGTCCCCATTTTTTATGTTTGAACTATACATTGACAAATGTGATGTTTGATCAGGGTGGACATACTACATAGTGAAAAGGATGGTGGTAATTATACATTCACAATACAACACATTTCATTGACATGTCTTCTAGATCTTTTTGTACCATTGCATATGGTATTAAGAAAGTAAGTGCATAGCCTGCTGATCTCTCAGGTCATATATTATCTCCATGCTACATAAGGCAGTACCATATCTATATGGGTGCAACATACACTGTTTTGTGCCGACATCATGTGTCAGTTGGTACTTTGTGCCTTTTGGTATGTTGATGACTCTACTTTGCCATACTTACTTTTGCTAATCTGAGGTTGTTAAAACAGATTTTGTGATAGTTCAGCTCATTTCAGCCAGACTTAATAGTATAGCAGATGTTTCATCTGACATAAACATGTTGGTGGAATGGGATATGTAGTCAATCAATTTGCTGGATTCTAGGTGTATGTGTCCATCATGGTTACATTAGATGTGGGTTACGTCAGTGTTACATCAGTCCTAAGATATTAGGTTACACATGCCTGGACAGATGTTACAGATGTTAGTGATGTAGGTTTTTTGATGTAGTCTTGTAGAGGTTTCTACTCAGCATGAATTGTGAAATAGTATATGGCCTTAATACACTTAATTAGTGTCCATTGTATTGGAGGTGTTGATACACTTCCTGTGATTGTCTATGGGTTTATCCTGTGTGCTAAGTAGGCCCCTATTGCTGGACATGAATTGTTTCTCTATGTGGCAATGAGTAAGATGAGTGGGTCCAGAAACTCCATCTAAACATTTTTTACAAAAATATTTTTGCTAGATGTTCAAATAACATGCTAGGTCATTTTATGAACCTCACTATTTGGTTTGCTGTATGTAGTGATTTCATCTGAGGTATTTGAAATTGTGAATGTTATAGACAGAGTCACATGTTAAGCATGTGATTGCAAAGCAACATGCTGTGTTGTATTTGAAGTGAGATGAGTTTACTTTCTTGGAACATGAGTACTGTTGATGGACTGGGCTTGTGTGGATTGGGGAAGACATGATATTATGATGTCAGTTAACACATTTGCTAAGGCTGATTTGGTGATACACAGTGATAATCTGTACAGGGAGAGACCTATTATGTTGCCAATTCAGCTTGTACAGGAATAGTGTCTGTTCCAGCTGAATTGATGGGATGGTGATGTAGTAGTCAGATGGTTGGTTCATGCTGTGGATGAAACTGCTGTCATATAGGATTGTTGAAGTATGTAGTTGTGACATGAAGTAGACTCTAAATGATTCCTACCTATGGCTTTCTAAGACATAGATGGAATGTATGTGTATGTTAAGAACGTTATGACCCTTTCTCTCTCTCTGTTTCTCTGCATCTGCATCTGCATCAGCAAGCGAAGGAGATGGGGCACAGCCGAGTGGGAAGGGGAGGGGAGTGCCAGGGGGGAGGCAGGATCGAGTTCGCCATCTTCAGAATCCTCTTCCAGTGGACACTTCCTGGCGGTGGTGGACCCATTGGAGACCACCCCAGCACCATCTCAGCCCGCCATCCCCTTACTACTACCGCCCTTCCTGTATCACTCCACCCAGGTGGTTGTGTCTGCTTACCCAAGATGGTGGGCAACTTCTTTGCCACAGGTACCTCTCACCCAGTCCCTGTTAGCCCTGATGCCCTCAGTGAGGAGGCTATTGACCTCCTAAGGTTGATCTCTGTGGGTCAGTTGATCATTGTGAATGCCATCCAGGGACTGGCAACTGAGATCCAACAGAGTAATACGTTCCTGGGGGCATTTACAGTGCACTGGCTGGCCTATAGAGATCCTTTCAGGCTCTAGTCTCCACACTGATGGCAGCCAGGCATCCTTTGTCTCCTGTCCCCCCTCCACCTTCCTTTTCCCAATCCCAAACCCCTGTTCCCTGACCCAGCCAAAGCATGCAGACAGACAAGCATGCATTCACCTCAACATCCAAGCATCCAGACAAACATAAGCACCACAAGACACACACACAAGTAACATACACCTACACACACAGCAACAGTCACAACCTGCCCTGACACCCTCGCTACCCCAGCATCTCTGACAGCATACCTGACACACCTGCAGACACCACACCAACATTCACAGATCCAGCCTCTACACCTATTCTTCCCACAGACAGCACCACAGCAGACCCTCAGACATCTACCCCAGTTCACCACACCCGCAAACATCACAACTACGGACACGCCTACATGCAGCACATCCTCCATACCTGCAGTCACCACCCCAACAGACTATCACCCACCCACCATGGTATCCCACACCACTTTTAACCCCCTCTCCTCCCAAGGCACATAAATGCCCTTATTCACCCACCCAACAGACACCCATCATCCACAAACCTACCTCACACAAACATGCACCCAAGACATCCACAACAACACTTCAGACAACCACTACCTCTCCCTCCACACCCAAACCTTTTCGCTATGACCGTCTCTTTGTGTCAAAAAAAGCTTTCCTCTCAGAGTTTGCCCTTTTCCCTACTCTTCTCCCACCCGTGATGTCCCTAAACGTCCTGTGTCCCTCCCCAAGTCTGGCCCTTCCCTGCCCCCCTTCAAGTTCCCATGCACCTCCCCCTACCAAGAAGTCAACCCCTCCACCTATAAGCCAACCCTCCCCTAAACCTAAGGCCAAGCCCCCTTCCAATCCAGACCCTAAAGGTACCCCTCCAAGACCTCACCCCCCCCACACCAGATAACCTCTGAAAAGCCTGCCTGCCCCAATGATGCCCCTACCTGTGGAGGTTACATGGCATTCAGGAGTCAAGTCCAAGGTACACTTCTGTGTTCATACAGACTATTGAAAAAATGGAATGACCTATGGCCTTTGTTTTTCACCAAAATTTTTAAATTAATAATTACTTGAACCAACATGTAATTGGTTTCCTGGTTACATCTTTGTCATGCATTTCTTTCCCTAGTATGGAGCTGTTTCTGGCTAACATTAGTTGTGTGCCTGTATGTGTGTGTGTTCTGCTTGGGCTATGTGTGTTGTTTAGGGAGTATGTGAGGCTGTGTGCAGTGCTTTGATCTTGAAAGTGGTATGGTATGTGTTGTGTAATGAACATTTGTGTGTTCAAGAGGTTTTGTTGTGTTGGTATTATGTGTTGTTTGTATTTAGATGTGTTTGTTGGTGTGCTGTGTGGCTTTGTGTGCTTTGACCGTGTGTGTTATGTGTATCAAATGTTAGATACAGTGTTCTTGGTAAGCCAATTGGTAAGTAGTATATTTGTGTATTTGTATGTGTTTTTTGCCAGTTGGTGTTACATTGTGATGTATGTGTGATGTGTCCCCGGATAGTATCCCCTTGGGTTCCTTGCCAAGTGACTGGAGATGGTGCAGTTGTATTGTGTTTGTGACATGTTGTGGTGTTGTGTGGTAGTGTGTGAGTGTGGGACTGGTCAGTGTTTCCGTGCGTACCTATGTGTGTTTGTGACTCGTGTATGTGTGTGTTCGGTGGCCGTTGCATGTTTGTTGTGTATATGCAATTGTATGTGATACTGTATGTGAGTGTGCGTGTAAGTGTGCAGTTACGTGTAAGTATTGCCCTCACACCACCTTCCCAAATGTCTGTTGTGTGAGTGTACAAAAATTGACAGTCTATAACAGTACTAGGTAAGAGTGTATACTTACAGTTGCTGTCGTCATCATCGTCGCAGACTCCGAAGCCTTTGGGTGAGCAGAAACAGCGGGAAGACGAGTAGTTCTGGTTCCTTTTTTTTTTTTTTTTTTTATTTGGAAAGGAATAATACAACGAATGTACTCTTACATCACTTTACAGTGAATGGAAGAAATTCAAACCAAAGAGAGAAAAACATTAGAAGAAAAGTACCACCTAAATATATAATGGGAAGCACAGCAGCCCGACTAATCCAGACTGAGAGAGATTTCCAAATGTTTAAATTAAATTAGAGGAGGATAATCTGGTTTCAATTTAAACATTAATCATTATGAGCCACGATCCAGTCCTGAAATGTCCCCCAAATTGCCTTCCCTTTCCTCCTACCGCGTTTCCCCTTGCGTTCGTACAGTGCCATCTCCAAATGATATACAGACAACAATCCAGTCAACCATTGCTGCCAAGACGGAGGTCGTACATTCAACCACGCAGATGATATACATATTCGATACACTGCCATGGCCACAAAGATAAAAGCTCTATGTGGACCGCCCACTTCTCCAGCGACTCCTGGGACCATAATCTCGGGGGTAAGAGCCAGATCATATCCCAGAACCCCTTTCAAAACAGATTGTATACCCTCCCTCAAAGCCATTAGTTCCCCACATGTAGCCATCATGTGTGCAATGTCTGTTCCATGCATCCCATATCTTGGACAGTTTATTCCTGACAAACTCCCCCATTTGACAAGATGAGGTGGGGCATGATACAGGTCAAACATGGTTTTATAATGTTGTGCTTGCAGGGACGAGGAGAGTAAGATAGTGTATCCCAGCTCTAGTGACCTTATAAAGTTATTAGTCCCGCCCACTAGCTTCTTTCTCGACCTCTCCTTATTCTTCTCTAGATCGTCAGGCTGTTCTGCCAGCAGTAATACGTAAATCGACCTAATTGCTATATTGGGGTTGACCAGGATATCATTCAACAGTTGATTACTTCTAAATCCCTGCACACCCCCTGTTTTCCTTACGAGAAAATCTCGTATCTGTAGGTATTTAAAGAAGTCTCTTTGCTCTAAGCCATACTGCTCCTGTAGATCACCAAACGCCTTGACCCCAAAATTGTCGAAAAAGTTCCCTAACCTCACTATACCTAAGGAGTCCCAACTTGCCATACACCTATCCTTAAATATTTTGGGGAGCAATGGATTCTTCCCAATTATGGTGTAATAATTATATCTACCAAGTCCTTTCTTTTACCATGATCGCCAACACTTACAGGCCGCTTCTATTACCTTAAATCGAGTTTTCTTATAATATCCAGGCTCATGAAATGTTACCAAACACCCATTGGCTGCTACTCCTATCTGCAACTCGTATAGATTAGGGCAATCCTCTTCCGCGGTCCCTTCTTTCTTAGGACCCCATAATGGGCGCATACACTGAAAAGCTGCAGCCATTTGGTATAATTTTATATTCGGTAGGGACCACCCCCCCCTTTCTTGAGGAAGAGACATAAATTTACTTGCTCTTCTACACTTAACACATGCCCAGATAAATCTCATAACCAGTCTATCTATCTCCTTGAATCTAATATTTGTAAAGCTCAGTGGAACAGCACGAAACAGGTACAAAAACTTAGGGAGGAAAATCATTTTCACCATATTACACCTCCCCATACTAGTCAGATGTAAATTGTTCCATCTGCACATATCTTTTCTGGCTTTCGAAAGTATGGGATCCAGATTCAAACTAACAATTTTTCCTACTTTTGGTCTAATATTTATACCCAGATATACTGCATGATCCACTCTCCGAGTATACTGGGTGCTTGTATATTGATTAGCCAGTAACTGCGTTTTAGCTCTGTTTAACAGGTACCCGGAAAATCTTCCAAATTTCGTCATCACCTCTTCGACCTCTCTCAATGCCGAATCAGGGGTGGGAGTTAATATAGCTATGTCGTCTGCGTATGCTAGGACTTTTGTATCCCATCCCTGCCTGCGTATCAGTTGAATCTTGCTGTTCTCTTCCAACTGTCTGAGCAAGGGATCTCTATATAGAGCAAACAGGAGCGGAGAACATGGGCATCCCTGCCTAGTACCTCTCCTGACCTGGATACCCTCGGACTGTCCTCCCATTAGTTGTATTTTCACTGCCGGTGATCTATATAGCGCCCTTACTGCTACAATAAATTTCTTCCCTAACCCATAATACTCCATTACATACCACAGGTAATTCCAGTTCACCCGGTCAAACGCATTCTCTGCATCTAATAATGCGACTGCCATAGGTTCCTCTGCTACTTCCGTAGCATCAAAGAGTGCGAGAACTCTTTGAATATGATCGGTAGTATCCCTTCCCAGGACAAACCCATGCTGCCTATGGGAAACTAGCTTCCTAATCACCAGAGATAATCGAGCGGCCAATATTTTTGAATATATTTTAACATCACTGTTGATTAATGTGATCGGCCGATATGAGGCTGGGTTTAGTGGGGGTTTCCCTTTTTTTAAAAACGTTACTATGTTGGCCATATCCCATGATGGGGGGGTTTCCCCTCCATTCTGTACCTGGATAAATAGCTCTATCATCACCGGGAGTAATAATACTTTAAAAGTTTTATAAAACTCTAAGGGAATCAAGTCAGGGCCTGTGGCTTTTCCGGTGGCAAGATCACTCATTGCCTTATCAAATTCCAAGATATCTATCTGTTCTCCCATGTATAGATTATCACTCTCAGATAGCTTATCTACCTTAATGGGGTATAGAAATTCCACCATGTCTTTCTCCGGATATACCGATGTATCGTTATATAGTTCTGTGTAGTATCTGTGAAACACCTTCCTAATTCCATCCACTTCGGATTCTATCTGTCCTTGCCAATCTCTAATCTCTCTAATGACCCCGGATGCTATTTTCTGACTTGCCCTTATTGCTAGCAGGCACCCGGATTTTTCTCCATACTCATACCCTTGTGAGCGCTGTGCTAAATATTTCTCTGCTATTCTTTGAGCCATAGCCTCATTCATTGCTGCTTTAACTATAGCGACTGCCTCCTGAGCCCTCTTTATAGCCACCCCAGTTTCTATAGCTATAACCAATTGTCTTTCTGCTACCCTCAGCTTCGTTTGGAAGTCTTTTATTCTGCCCTGGGAGTTTTTCTGCCATTTAATCTTGAAACTCAACGTTTCACCTCAAATTCCTGCTTTTAAGGTATCCCAGACTATCTCTACTGGAGCTGACCCCTGGTTGAACCCCAAGAATTCAACGATCCACTTACTCATATACTCACAATATTCCGGGTCCTTAAGGAGACCTCTTTCAAATGTCCATCTCCTACCTTTTGATTCAAGCCCATCCAACTCCAGATCGAATACTAAGGGATTGTGATCTGATATAGCCCGTGGATATGACTCCATCCTACCCTGCTTTAATAATACAGGAGATATCAAAAAATAATCGAGTCGTGCTAATTTCACATGGGGGGCCGAATAATAAGTATATCCAGGGTCTGGCTTACATAGTTTCACCCAAGCGTCCACTAGTCCTAATTCTTTCTGAATGGCGACTATTGCCTTATATACCTGAGGTTTACGCCCCTGATACTTCTTAGTTGTGGGCGCTAATAAATCCTGTAGTCCCTCCCAATTGCCATTGAAACTGAAGTCACCACATAGAATATAGGGAGGGGCCCATCCTGTTAACTCAATAGCGAGGGTATCTAAAACTACTGGGTCGTCCGTGACTACCCCATATAGAGAACATAATGTAACGCTACTGTGCCCATTCCTGCACTCTACAATTACCCACCTCCCACCCCTGTCCGCCTTCTGCCTGGTGAAATTTAATGTATTAGTCCGATCTAATATTGCCACCCCTTTAGTTTTAACCTCTTGTTCTGACCGAGCGATCACTTTCATACCGAGCGAGGCAAGAATTCCAGAACATTTATATTCCACATATGTTTCCTGTAGGCAATAAATATCTGCCTTAAAGGTGTTTAGTTCTTCAACCACTCTCCTTCTTTTACGAGGGTCATTTAGTCTGCATATATTAATTGAGGCAATTTGAAGTCTAGCCATTTACCATTTTTTTTTTTCTCTTTCTGTCCCCCCAAATCTTCCTATCCAACTGCACACTCTCTTGAATTCTCTTCTCTCTTTGTTCCCCTCTTCCTATTCTTTCCATTTCTCTTGCTTCCCTTGGTCCTTTCCTTTCCATTTTATTCCCCTGCTTTCCTATCCCTTCCCCCATATCCTACCCTTCTCCCCATCCCTCTCCTCCTCCCTCCTCCCCTTCCCCTCCCCCCTTCCCTCCCCTCCCCCCTTCCCTCCACCAGTCTCCTCCATCACCCTCCCATGCTTCCTCCCTCCCCGGGACTGGCCCCCCATCCTGTTGAGCAATCAGACCACCAATGGCCTGAATATTGGTGTTGTGTACGTGTGGGCCCACCCACCCACCAGTCTCCCGAGCACCTTTGCCTTCTATGCGTATCTGTGCTTTACTACCTGACCCCCATCAGGTATTCTTTTGCTTTAATTTCTGAGGTGAATACTTTTACTTTTCCATTCATTACTATTTTAAGTCGAGCAGGGGCCAACAGATAAGCCTCCCTTCCTTTGTCTGAGAATGGATTAATGAGCTGTCAGAGCTGCCATCTCTGTTCGACAGTGGCATGGCAGAAATCAGGGTGAGTGAAGAAGGTAACCCCATCCACAGTACGTGCTTTATCAGATATCTCCTGTCGCAATAAGTAATTTCCAAAATAAACTAGAATAGCTCTGGGGTATTTAGAATCTGCCCATTGGCCCCCCTCCCGCTGGGTTGCTGGAAACCTGTGGACCCGCTGCAACTCATTCTCCCAATCCCAATTCACCAGTTCCGGGAAGGCCCCGCGCAGGAGGTTGACCATGTACGTCCGCATATTACTTCCTTCTAGCCCTTCCGGTATACCCAAAAATCGAAGATTGTTCCTTCTCTGTCTATTCTCAAAATCTTCCAATTTCCACATTACATCCGTCAGTTGTTCGTCTCTCGTAGTGCTCTGCTCTTTAAGAGTATCGACATCCTCCTCGACTGCCACTATTCTTTCTTCCATTGAGCATAGCTTAGTCTCGATTTCCGTGCATGATTTAGCAACCTTACGAACCGTCCCCTGCAATCTCTTTGCAGCGATCCTTGCACGCCGGCTTTCGATCCTAGTCTCTGTTTGCAGCTCTTTAATTGAACTATATATTGACTGCAACATCCCTGCCTCGGTGCCCATCGCAGACGAATTACAGGCAGGGGGGTCCTGTGTCTGTTTCCTTATTACCATTAACTGAGCCCTGGTTACTTATAGAGGAAGAGTCTGCTAGTCAAATACCGGAATAGTCCCACTTTAAGGTCCTACCACCCGTGGATGTCGAGTTTTCAAGACCTTCCTGAGAACAGGGTTGTGTTTTTACGGATTTCCGCTGTCGGCACAGCTGCCGCACTGTAGGTTCGTTACTTGATGATTTATTTTCAGCCTCAGATGTCTCGCTATCGTCAGACCCACCAAAGCTGTGAACGCCGCTGCTGATATCAGACTCTTCTGTCCAGGAGTAAAATTTATTACTATTATCTTTGCCCCAATCCACAAATTGGGGGTCTTTTCCAGTTATTTTACCCCACCTTTTAGGGCTTCCTAAAGACTTATGTAGGTCCTCCCTTTCCGTTGCAGGTCCTGATGTGCTTGCAGTTCCTTCCCCGCTCTGATGCTCCAGTTGCTCAAATTGGTCAAGTTGTTGTGTTTGAGGCTGCTTGTTCCCAGCGGGGGGGCGAGCTCCTTCTCTCTTGTCTCCCTATTATTGTCTTCGATCTCTGACACGTTCTCGGTGCCTTGAATAGGTTTAAGAAGGTGTTCATTGTTTTCGATACACAACTTCTTGCTACTGGTACTCGGGGGAGTAGGTTCTTTCCCTAGCATGTTGATTTCAAAGGTGGGGGTTATATGTGCAGAGAGGATATCTTGCGCCCCACCTGCAAGAAAAGTCGTAATAGTAGATTGACTTTTGCCTTTCACCTTGATTTCCAGCGAGGGTAGTACTATCACTCATCTTAGCATCTTTCCCCAAACCCAACATGTTTTTCCCAGCTGGTTTACCTACTATTGACGTCAGGCGTTTGTTTGCTCCCACTAGCTTTCCTTTATCTCTTCCGATGCGTGTCGTCTTAACTCCTTCAGTCTTATCTCCAGGATTCCGAGTGGCTTTGGGTGGCATCTTTGTTTTTAACACGTGGGATAGCAGCCTAAAAAGTCCTATTATTACGGCCGGTGGCGTTAGCGCATCAGAAATTGCTCGTTTTATCACACTCCGCCAGGGCCGTGAGGAAGAATATAGATGCCAAGATGGATTGACTTGTGCACCCGACAACATTAGAGCCCCCGAGTCTTTTGGTTCTCCTTTTATACCTCTCTCCCTTTTTTTTTTTTTTTTTTAGTAACCCCCCTCCTCTTTTTTCCAGCCGCGAAAAAGGGCAGTATCAGATAGTGTTAAACAATATAAACTATATTGGACTTTTAAAGTTCTCCACATCTTAACCTCAATAGTCCATATTAGAAATGGGGTTTTGGTTGACGGTCAAAGTATCCTCGACGTCTATATCAATGTTAAAAAGATTTTTAACAAATATTCTCCGCCCGTTTGGTACCTTTTTTTTACATGAAAAGCAGGTTACTTGCAATGTAAACTCTCCTTTTGACCTCCTCCCGATACCTGGTTGCTGCAAGTTTCCACAAGTGATCTGTTTAGGGTCAGAAGGTTAGCCCAGACTACTCACACCCTCTTCTCCTCTGGGTGTG
Source organism: Pleurodeles waltl (assembly GCF_031143425.1). Taxonomy (NCBI): domain Eukaryota; kingdom Metazoa; phylum Chordata; class Amphibia; order Caudata; family Salamandridae; genus Pleurodeles; species Pleurodeles waltl. The sequence goes on along the minus strand of NC_090437.1, from coordinate 715,489,592 downwards.
AGTAGGAGCAGTCAGAACACATCCTCCTCGGTGTTTCGAGGTGCCTCAGCTCAGGCCTCCTGACGCGGCCTCAAGACCTGGGCCTCCTGGAGGCTCCAGCACGCGTTGGCGCGTTCGATCCCGGGCAATCTTTCCAAGCTTCACGCGGCGCTCGGCGTCCTCTACCCGAGCGCCGCTGCAGCCTTGTCTCTCCCTTTGCAGGTGGCGACCGGGCAACCGGGGGGGGGGCTCCTCGTTCCCCTTGGACGGTGTACAGTCCTTGTTCGCCCGCTCCGCAGCGGACACAGCGGCGGCTGTGTTCTCGGTTTCCTGGTGGGCGGGGCTTTGCGAGCCTCGCCGTTACGCCGACGCCATATTGCCCCGTAGTTCTGGTTCCACGGTAGCTCTGGACGAGTATGGGTTGCTGAAGGTGAGTGTCTCCTTTTATGCAAATGGTTTCCTCCTGGGTTTCTATGGTGGTGTGAGTGTGGTGGAAACCTTGGCAGTGTGCAACCTCGTAATCTGTCTGGCAGAAACATGGTCCCTGCCGGCCTGCAGGTGCCAACCGTCATCCGTGGCGGCCACATCGCAGTGGCTGTGCCAGGGATGCTTTGACTGTAGTATGTTGTGAATACCGCCACAGTCATAATTTGGTGGTCTTCTCTGCCAGCCTGTTGGCGGTATGACCGCCACCACCAACATGGCAGTCCTGAGACCCCCAGAATTGTAATGTGGCCCTTTATCTCTAGTTTCTAGAGAATGTTTCTAAATTATGCTGCCGATTGTATTTCCTTCCCAATGAGGTTAATACCTTGTTCTTGGCTTCACACAGAATAGCAGCAACTGTGTATGCATTTTCCCATTCTTCTGTGGCAATACGTTATGCCAAGAAGCATCTGCTACACAGTATTCATTCCAAATAGCATCCTAATCACCTGTAGAAACTAACAGAGTTCTATTAAAAATACCTGCCACACATTGTGTCACACCCAGAAGATACTCCCACCCAAAACTGTAGTCCTATAACTGCTAAGACATCCTAGTGATATGTGGTATGGCTTTTCTCAACCCACTAGTGGTGAGGAGTTTAACCAATGTTTTGTGGTCTCTCATTAAAGTAAACATTGCTCCCCAAAAGAACTGCCTGAAATAATTTACTCCCCACACACACTAAACCTCCTTTTCAATCACAGAAACATTCTCTTCAGATTAGGGACAGATTTACAAGGCCCTAGCTCCACCTTGCACCACATAAGCTTCATTTGTTTTTTACACTAATGTGGCTCAACGAGGCAAAAATCGCTGCCCCACATTTACAAAGTGGCACCATGCATGCATGGTGCCACTTTCCAACACCTTGTGCTACATTATGCCTGTGGCAGGCAAAATGTATGCAAGGAGGGGGGCGTTCCAGTGTGCCAAGGCCTGCAAAATGGCGCAATGAAATCTACAAGATTTAATTGCACCATTTTTTGCGTCATTTTTAGTGCCTGCTCAAAGCAGGCAATAAAATGACACACCCATTGAAGTCAATGGGACCCCTTGCACTTTGCTGCACTAGCTTCAAAATGTTGGACGCTAGTGCAGCAAAGCACCACAATAACATCAAAAATGTTGACACTATTGTCCTAACATGCGCCGTGGTGCACCATATTGGCACAGTGAGCCCTCGTCCACCAGGATGCTTGTTTCCTGTCCATGGAGGATCTGGCCTGGCAGTTTGGGCTGGCCTGTTCCCATGGGGAACAGGGTCAAGACTGATTTGCATATGGCTGGGTCCATACTGGGGTTCCATGGCGAGCAAAATAGCGATGGAATCAACCCAGATCTGTGACTGGGGGGTGAGTGTTTGAAAAGTTTCAGCACTCCGTCCATCATTTTGTTTTGTTTTGTGATGTTGGTTTGTGTGCCCTAAGTGGCCAGGGTATGCCCAAATATGGCTCCCTTGCTTGCTTCACGCCTGTATTCAAGCTAGCCTAGTTGATGAAGGGTGATACCCTGAAACTGGTTTCAGAATGATTGTTTCCTGTCCAGGGAGGATCTGGCCTGGCAATTCGAGTTGGGCTCTTCCCATGGGTAAAAGGTCAAGTCTGATTTGCAGGTGGCAGGGTCCAAACTGAGGTGATATGGTGAGCAAGATAACGATGGATTAAACTCAGATACGTGACTGAGGGTGAGTGTTTGAATAGTTTCAACACTCTGTCTATCATTTTATTTTGTTTTGTGATGTTTCAAATTAATATATTCAATGTAAAAATTACATATAATTATATATTTCCACATTATCAAAATAAGTTACATAAATACAGAAAATTAAACAACATCATTGGTCTAGCAGGATCTTTTAAGAAGAACCAGGATAAAAGAAAAACACAACTAAATGTTGCTGATGACAGCATGTTGACCTTCATTCTTTGCCATTAGTGCCAATCTTTTTTGACAACAGTTTAGAACGTCCTTGAAAACATTCAGTGACTAAAGCTGCCACTCTTTCCGATTGAGCAAATACTAGACAGAGAGGCATCTTGGAGTATATTTACTAAGATTTTGCATCATGTTTGCATCACAAAAGTGATGGAAGTTGATGCAAAATCTTTTTTTACCAATTTACTTTGTAGCGCAAGACTTGTTTTGTGCAGGGAATCACCTGTAAGTAACACAAAGCAGCTTATAGCACTGCTTTGCATCACTTGGCACCAAGAAGGCGTTCCATGGGTGGTGCATGGGCATTTCCATGCAACCACCCAAGTAAACATGGTTTTGCATCCAAATTTCACTATCACAGAAAAATACTTTTGTTTCTACTTTTTTTCTGACTTTTTATGTGTGCTGCACTGTACAGCACACATAGAAAATTTTAAAGATAGAGGGATAGTTATGAGTCCCTTTGCATCATTCTTGCACCGTGCAATGTGACGCAAGATTGACGCAAATGAAAAATTAGATTAATTAAGTCATGTAAGGCCACCTTGTGTGACCCTGAGTAGCTTTCTAAATTTCGAATAATACAAAGCAGCACAAATCACTGATTTGCTTTACTCTTCACAGGCGGGGCGTTTACCTATGTGCTGCATGGTTGTTCCCACTCAATATCCATTGATTTTGGTGGATTCACAAGTTTACCAGAAGTGGTAGACCTGGGAATGTGCTGAACAACCTACTCCTCTCCAGATGGGGCATAATGAGGAGAAATATCTTTTGCAGCACACACAGAAAGAAGAAAAAGCCTCAAGGGATTATTTTTGTGCAGGAATGTGTTCCTTCCTGCACAAAAACAATCCTGCTTACAATGCAGGCACCCTTAACTCATGGTGCAAGGGTGCCTGTGTTGGTGCAAGACTGTCAAAAGGGTTCCAGCACAAGTCAAAATAAATGAATGCACCGTATTGACCTTAATACAGCACATTTCTGCCCTTTCCCTGTCAAGCAGTGCAGCAAGGTGACATGCTGTGCTGCACTGCATAACAAACTCATGAATATGCCCGCCAGTCTAACAAAAGTAGTTGAGCTTGCCTAAGTGTTTTTGGATGTTCATCTATGTGTCACACATTGCCAAACCCATAAATATCACCACGTTAGTTTTCTGTGATATTTTGCGAGGAAACTCGTACCTTGCATATTTTAATGTGTGTGTGGTACAGTTGGTTTAGGCGCAGCTTGTGCCCGATGCAAGCCTTAAAAAATGTCAAAATTGGGCAACTGTGTTGTCTCATAGATATGGAGTGTTGCTTGTGCTGCCGTTGTGTCAAATCTTTTGGCTCAGCGGTGGCGCAAGTCTCTAATAAATGTGCCCCTCAGTTCTTCTCCCAACCCTAAATAGGGCACTGTTTATTTGGCAGGGCAGTTGCACTGCAATTTATGGTAGTGCACCAGCTCTGTAAAACTTTAAATTATTACCTTTGTGTCTAAGATGTAAAATTAGTGGGATCTGAATATTTGTATCCTATTCCAAAGGAAAGTACAACATGGTGAGCCACAGGGGATTTGGCTGTATCTGGAAGAAATAGTTATAAATTTCATTTGTGTTATGCAATGTAAGTGTAGGCCACAGTCATGTGTAAAAGTCAATTTAGTGTACCAATGTGAGATCCAACATTACAAAACACACATGTGTCTCAGCCATACTAACAGTCTAGGCACACGCACATACATATGTATTGAGCCACATTGACATATGTAACAAATGTGATAGTCCACCAGTACGTTTTTGTAATTAGGCCAAATTACCAGCATATGAAGCCTTCAATGTTAAACTCACAAACTCAAACACAATGCTGTCCTGTCACACATGTCATACACCAGTAATTATTATATAATGGAATGCAGTCAGGGCAAGGCTTACCAGTGTGCCCAGGATCTCCATCTTAACATTCTCAAGCCCGATCAGTGACGATAGAATCAAGGCATAGAAGTACACAATACCCTACAAGGCAGAATCATATACACACATGATAAGCTATAAAGTATTGTGTCCTGGTCTGTAGTATTAAGCTGTACTAGAAGCTACTGACTAAACATGAAAGTCAGCATGTAGAAGTGTCCAAAGTATCAGGACATGGACAACATTAGCAGTGACACAGATAACTGGAAAACACATGTGCCAAACCACAGTCAACTATATTTATCTACCATAAAGTTCAATACTGCAAGAAATATCTATGAATTAATCAGTATGCATAACACATGTGGACAGGTATGTTGCGGTAACAATGTGCATAATAATTGACATATCTTTTTTTCTACTTTCAGCTGACCAAGGCTATGGTCTGTAGCTGTGGATTATGATCCCGTTCGCCCATCCCCAGACAGAGGCCGAAAAACAGTACAACCAAGCGCTTACAGGGACAGGAAGCATGGCGGAATGGATGTTCAGTGTTCTGAATTCCAGGTTTCAGTGCCTCAATACACCTTAGGGAAGAATGATCTACTCGATCTACTCACCCCTTAATGTGTGCAAGAGTATCCTTGTTTGTGCAATCCTACACAACATTTGTGTCAGAACAAACCTGGAGCCAGAGGAGTGTGTGCCAGTGGATGAGAAGGATGACAATGGTGGAGACCTTCAATACACAATGGCTGGACGTCCGCGACGCAACACCTTTGTGTCAAATTTCTTTTCACAATTATTTTTCCCAATAAACAAAGGCCTTCATTATGATCTTGGTGGTTTTAACTGCCGAGATCCGCGCTGGCGGTCAATAGATGACCGCCAGCACGACTACCCCCTGTCAGCCGTATAATGTTTTCCCCACTGGGCCGGCGGGGAAAAGGGCTGTAACATTGACAGAGGCTCCAAATGGAGCTGCCGCCAATGTTGGTGTGCGGCAGGTGCAGCTGCACCCATAGTGCAGATCACTGCATGATGGGGCACTGTACAGGGGTCCCTGGAGCACCCCTTTTGCCAGCCTTTACCTGGCGGGGGGACCCGTCAGGGAAAAGCTGGTGGCAGAAGGGATCATTATCCGAGGGGCAGCGCTGCTTGCAGCACTGCCCTGCCAGAAAATGATTCCGTTCACCGTCAGGTTGCCTGTCGGCGGCAGCCTGGCATGTGTTTATTATATGGCGATTCAGACCACCATGCCGGTGGCGGTGTTTTCGCCCGTCGCTGGCATGGCAGTCTGAACCACCGAGGTTCATAATGACCCCCAAAATGTTTGAAATATATTCATCAAAGTTCAACATGAAAATACATGTTTGAACTCATTCTTTGTGTTGCCTTTATGTCACAGTCAATGTAAACATCAAGTCATTCACATCTTCTCAACTAGGTGTAGGCCTAAATATGTATCAATCATGTTGTCAGACCCATTGAGCAACATGGGGCCATGACTCCAAATATTCAATCACCAATGCAGCAATGCAATGTGATGCACTTTACTGCGTGTAAGGGACAGGCCAGGCTTGTCATATACTATATCTAAATAGTATACTGCTGTCCTCATCCTGTTGAGCAGAGTAGTGCTGTACAGGGAGCAGTCTTGCTGTGTGCTGCAACAGCAAAGTATGTTTCAAATGGTACTCAGTGAGCGTTGCAACACAAATCACCCAATATATCCATACCTGAGACAAACCCTTCAGTATAGTGTGTCTCACCAATGTGATAACATGCAGAATGGCAGGACCATGCAGGAGCAAATGTTATACCACATACCTACACAAATCATGAGTGACAGTTGCCATGGACAAAGGCCAAGTATGATAAGTATAAGTTCAAATTTTGTGTGTACAGAATGCATGCATACATGTCTGGGGATCTTCAAAGCACTACACATGTGAGTCAGTTCCTGGCCTCATTGTCATATATACCATTTCAGGCCACAGTTGTCAAGACATACATTTGACAGGCACTGCACTGCAATGTGATGAGACTCAAAGTGCTGTAACACAACAATATAAGATGACTTGCAATGTGAGTAATTACCCAGAGAACTATGACAATGGAGATGGTTTTTGCAAACACCACGACACCTGAAGAATACAGAGATGTTACAAATATGAAGCGTCTATGTCAAAGGTCACACAAAATGCATGTGTACACACACTAACTCACTGAACATGGTGTGATGGAGGAATGTGGATATGAGCTTACTCCTGCCCTGAGTGTTCAAGTGCATAGTTGAGGGATCACAAATCTTCATCCCAAAGAGGAAATGTCATTTGACTGTGTGCCATTACATTTGCTTGTTTCAGGGATTGCAGCTTCTTGGACCAGGAGGGCCACACAAAGATCTGCACTCAGAGTAGATGTACTGCTACTGTCTTTGACATGAGTAAAATAGACAACATGTGTGTTTGGCAGCATGATGTTCACTGAACATTGGTAGTGAACATGACCATGTGACCCTGGTTCACTGCAGTGAGGTCTAATGGCTCACTCACTATTCCAAAGGTCTGTTGCTGTTTTACACTCACACCTCCCCAACATCATGTTGATCAAAATATGTTTGCATGATAACACCATTCCCAGAACACATGTACCTGTGGAAGACATACATAACACAAAGGTTGCATTGTGGAACAGTGTGCACATGCTGAGAGTGTGTGTGCTGCTAGAGTGTGTTCACATTCAGAAACTCTAGCACAGACCTAATGGAATATAGAACCAAACAGTGTGTGATGACTGAGTTAGTGTTTAGCATGTCATTATGTTTGTTTATGTCTGACACATGTGGATCACAGTATAGTTACCCTAATGTCCTGTGACTGTCAACAGGGACATATATTGAGCATGGCCACACAGTGCAGCACAGATACTCCCCTCTCCTGCAACGGTCAAGGAGCCTTTCTCGGGTGTAGAGTAAGGCAATGCAGTGATTTGCAATACATTGTGTCACTCGTGATCAATGACACTTGTCATGGCTACAGAAGCTGGCCTTGGTTGGCTCAACCAATATAAAAATAGATTTGTGTAGCACATTGTTGGAAAATGGGTTATTGGTAAGGGCAGGTAAGTACCTACACTTAGCAACAGGCCACTAACCTCCACTTAGGTCCAGTTAGGTCTCAGTAAATTAAACCCAGCTCCACCCTTGGTAGCTTGGCAACTAGCGACAAGGCTTAACTTAGGAGACAAAGCGAAAAGCATTCAAATATCACAAAACATACATTAAATAAAACACAGGAAACAGTTTAAAAATCCAAAACCATTTTATAAACATAGAATATATTTGTATCTTTAAAATGACACCAAAACTAATAGAATCTGATGAGGGGAACCGGAGATATGAATTTGTAAAGAATTAATGCTTTCTAGCGCATAGAAGCAACTAGCGCTCAAGGAGTTAAAAAAGGTCACACTGGAAAGGAACAAAGTCCAGAGTTCAGGCCACCCACGAGGTAACACTGTCACACTTACTTTCAGAAGTGTTTGATTCAGGAAAGTGGTCCGCAGCACCAGCCAAGGGTTCTGAGGCTCTGGTGTGCCTCTTGGGGTCTGAAAACTGCCAGAAACAGGCTGGCGGGAAGGGGGTCGGAATCCAAGCAGCGCCACCATGGAGGATTCTCCCAGCCGGGGCTAATCCGGCGGGAAAACGCCGGACCCGGATGGGCGACCGCAGCTTTACAGCCGCGGTCGGAATACCACATGAAGCACCGCCAGCCTGTTGGCGGTGCTTCCGTGGACAGCCACCCTGGCTGTCTATGACCGCCAGGGTTGGAATGAGGGCCTTAATCTGCTGATGATGATCCAATGCATGGTACAAACATTACAAGCAATGGCTCGACAAATGTTGTAGCCAAGTGGAATGAGCAAGGCTTATCTTGTCTTGACACTGTATGCTTGGCTATGCCCATATATGAATTAGACATTGGTGCTGATGAGATGGAACACATTACCCAGACAGCGTTACCAAGTGTAAACATTCCGATCTCATGTAATTTAAAATAGAGTACGTGTGTGTCCAATCCCACATGTATTGCTTTATTTGCATCATACTATGGTTATACATGCTACTACATACTTCTACTGCAACATAAGATCAATGTGAAAGACTATTTGTGTGGTCAGACATTCATGCTGATTAACACTTAAGATGTTTTGTGACCTATACCTGTAACTATATTTGATTTAAAAAATCCAAGCTGTACAACTTGTATGACCGTGTCTGCAGACCTGTCATCACAAATAAACAATTCTTCCTATGATCAATGCTGCTAAAGTTGTTGAGACTTTCCTAACCATTGATTTGACTCATGACAGAGGATATATTGTTTCTCAAAAAGTGTAGCTGTAAGGGTGTTGGCACATTATCATAGTATTTTTGTTTTGTCATTTCCATACTTTAACATGAGGTATGGCTGCTGTAATCCGGTTTAAGGGGTACTTGGGCATCCCTCAGAATAATCCATGTCATCCATATGTGAAATGGGGTACAGAGAAACAATTACACAGATGCCAGGGGGGCTGTAAGGATTTAGGCCTGCAACTCTATGTAACCATGGTATTAGAAAATTTGCTTCCGGACTGCCTGGCTGATGCACATTGTGAGTGTAGACGTCTGCTTGGAAGGGTAGGGAGATATGGCGTTGCAGGTCATGACAGGATGTCAGGAATCCTGCTTCAGTGAAAAAGAATAAATGTAAGGAGCGTAGCACACTGTGCACATCATAGTCTTCACATTTGCATATAAATGGCAAACTCATGACCTCATATACTAAATGTCCCATTTCTGAGAGAAACTCATACAATGCCAGATAGTTGTTTCTTTGCAGCAATGTCTACAAATCCACAAGCAGGGATGCACTGTGTCAGCAGCATACAGCCCATTATACTGACTGGTGGGGTGACATATGTTGGCCAGCACCAATGCTGTCACCCCTGAGTAATGTTCCTTGCATCAACACCACAAATTATGTGTACAAATAAGAATTCCAGCATACATGCACACGCTCCTGATATGCATTGCCTGAATCATATTGTGCTGAAAGGTAAGCAGCTTTGGGAAAATGTGTGTACAGACATTTGCATATGTGAAAGATGACGTGTGTAGGAAGTTGGATCTGTATGTACTATTTCAAAGTAAGAAATAGTGTGCACAGAGTCCAAGGGTTCCCCTTAGAGGTAAGATAGTGGCAAAAGTAGATAATTATAATGCTCTATTTTGTGGTAGTGTGGTCGAGCAGTAGGCTCATCAGAGGGTAGTGTTAAGCATTTGTTGTACACACACAGGCAATAAATGAGGAACACACACTCAAAGACTTACTCCAGGCCAATAGGTTTTTATATTGAAAAACATATTTTCTTAGTTTATTCTAAGAACCAGAGGTTCAAGATTTACAGTTAATACTTTAAATGTAAGGTACTTCACTTAGATACTTTACGAACTTTGAATGAAAACAATATCATGTACAGTCTTTGTAAAGATGGCAATAAGCTATTTTCAAAGTGGACACAGTGCAAAAATCAACAGTTCCTGGGGGAGGTAAGTAAAGGTTAGTTTTGGAGGTAAGTAAAACACTTACAAGTCTCAAGTTTGGGGCATAGGCAGCCCACCGTTGGGGATTCAAGGCAACCCCAAAGTTACCACACCAGCAGCTCAGGGCCGGTCAGGTGCAGAGGTCAAAGAGGTGCCCAAAACACATAGGCGCCTATGGGGAACAGGGGTGCTCCGGTTCCAGTCTTCCAGCAGGTAAGTACCTGCGTCTTTGGGGGGCAGACCAGGGTGGCTTTGTAGAGCACTGGGGGACACGAGAAGGCACACCAAGTACACCATCGGCGGCACAGGGGCGGCTGGGTGCAGTGAGCAAAGCATGCATCGGGTTTCACGTAGAAATCAATGGAGGGATCCGGGGGTCACTCTAGCGGTGCAGGCAGGCACGGGGGGGGGCTTCTCAGGACAGCCACCACCTGGGAAAGGCAGAGGGTCGCCTGGGGTTCACTCCTGCGTCAAAGTTCGGTTCCTTCAGGTCCTGGGGGCTGCGGGTGCAGTGTTGGTTCCGGGCGTTGGGTCCCTTGTTACAGGCAGTCGCGGTCAGGGGGAGCCTCTGGATTCTCTCTGCAGGCGTCATTGTGGGGACTCGGGGGGGTCGTCTCTGGTTACTCACGGGCTCGCAGTCATCGGGGAGTCCTCCCTGAGGTGTTGGTTTTCTGCAGGTCGAGCTGGGGGCGTCGGTTGCAGAGTGTAAAGTCTCACGCTTCCGGCGGGAAACGTGAAGTCCTTGGAAGTTGCTTCTTTGTTGCAAAGAATTAGCTGGTTTTCAACAGGGCCGCTGTTCACAGGAGTTTCTTGGTCCTTTAGTCCAAGGCAGTCCTATGAGACTCCAGAGGTCACTGGTCCCTGTCGGATGCGTCTCTGGAGCAGGTTTTCGAAATTGGGGACAAGCCGTTAGGGCTGGGGCCAAATCACTTGTCGCCTTTCTCCTTCTCTGCAGGCTTGTAGGTCAGCCGTCCTTCTTCTTTCTTCAGCTTGCAGGAATCTGATTTCCTGGGTTCTGGGTGCCCCTAAATACTAAATTTAGGGGTGTGTTTAGGTCTGGAAGGGCAGTAGCCAATGGCTACTGTCCTTGAGGGTGGCTACACCCTCCTTGTGCCTCCTCCCTGAGGGGAGGAGGGCACATCCCTATTCCTATTGGGGGAATCCTCCAAAACTAAGATGGAGGATATCTAAAGGCAGGGGTCACCTCAGCTCAGGCCACCTTAGGGGCTGTCCTGACTGGTGGGTGACTCCTCCTTGTTTTTCTCATTATCTCGCCTGGACTTGCCGCCAAAAGTGGGGGCTGTGTCCAGGGGGCGGGAATCTCCACTAGCTGGAGTGCCCTGGGGCATTATAGCAAGAAGCGTGAGCCTTTGAAGCTCACTGATAGGAGTAACAGTTCCTGCAGGGGGGAGGTGTTAAGCACCTCCACCCAGAGCAGACTTTGTTTCTGGCCTCAGAGTGCACAAAGGCCCTCACCCCAGGGGGTCAGAAACTCGTCTCTCAGCAGCAGGCCGGCACAGACCAGTCAGTCCTGCACTGAAGGATTGGGCAAAATACAGGGGGCATCTCTAAGATGCCTTTGGTGTGCATTTTGTAATAAATCCAACACTGGAATCAGTGTGGGTTTATTATTCTGAGAAGTTTGATACCAAACTTCCCAGTATTCAGTGTAGCCATTATGGAGCTGTGGAGTTCATTTTTGACAGACTCCCAGACCATATACTTAATATGGCCACACTGTACTTACAAAGTCTAAGAATAGACTTAGACACTGTAGGGGCATATTGCTCATGCAGTTATGCCCTCACCTGTGGTATAGTGCACCCTTCCTTAGGACTGTAAGGCCTGCTAGAGGGGTGACTTACCTATGCCACAGGCAGTATTTTATGGGCATGGCATCCTAAGGGGGATGCCATGTCGACTTTGCCTTGTTTTCCCCACCAACACACACAATCTACAATGGTAGTGTGCATGTGTTAGGTGAGGGGTCCCTTAGGGTGGCACAACATATGCTGCAGCCCTTAGGGACCTTCCCTGGTCACAGGGCCCTCGGTACCACTGGTACCTTTTACAAGGGACTTATCTGTGTGCCAGGGGTGTGCCAATTGTGGAAACAATGGTACATTTTAAGGGAAAGAACACTAGTTCTGGGGCCTGGTTAGCAGGGTCCCAGCACACTTCTCAGTTAAGTCAGCATCAGTATCAGGCTAAAAGTGTGGGGGGGGGGTAACTGCAACAGGGAGCCATTTCCTTACAACATATTTTTGCTAAAGCTGTATACCAGAAGATTTGTGTTAGATTTCCATGGTATTTTCTTGAGTCTATATTGGTGAAGGGACATCATCTATGTTCTGACTACATAGCATTGCGTCTGTTAAGACAGCAATGTGTGTTGTTTTGTGTATTTTCAGATGAGTAATGCCATGGAGAGGCACACTAATTTGATTTGCTTTACCAAACACATTTCACATATGTAAATAAGTGAAGGATAAACCCAGTTGCATGATGCAACACCAACAACCTAGCGTTTGTATCTGAACCATGGGCCAGATGTATCAAAGGGTTTTACCCATTCTGTGTGAATGGGAAAATGCTTTGGTACATATGGCCCCATGTGTCTTGTTCCATTTGGAAACATTATCATGCTTGTGAGTCAGGAATTAGATGGTCACAAATACATTTGTGATTACATTTCAATATGGTATACCTACGCTGCCAGCACTTGACTCAGTTAGCCAAGTTTGATTAGGAGATGTATTTTTACAGAAGGTATGTTGTTCATATGGAAGGGGCTCCCCTGCACAGAACATGGAGGGACCTCCCTTCAGACTGACTCAGGCCAGGTGGTGTGCTGAGCATCCCCCTGGGGAGTGGGGCCCCCGCAGGATATGCTGGAAGGTGTTATCGTCCATGGGGGGCAGGATGTCATCACCAACAGCTTGGCCATCCAGGACAGGCTGCTGGACAGGAGGTGTTGTTTGTCCCTCTGCAATTTAATGGTAATATCTTAATGATGATCTATGAGAGATGTTGACAATAGTAATTTTGGTGACAGACTATATTACCATTCACTTAATGTCACACATAAATGTTACTCTATTTTTGCTTGCACATGGTAATATCTGTACATTTTTCACACAACCGCTTTCTGACAAGGGTGCCATTTTTGTGTAGTAGCACACATTGCAAGGCAGTTACGCAGCACGCTGGCCTGCCCTGCCTGAAAGGGTGAGTGCATGGAAGGGTCCCATTTGCCATTTTGCTTGGCTTATTTTTAAATCATGGCTATATTGGTGTAAGGTTTACTTACTGACACTGAGAACATTGCACCATGTTACCAGGGTATCTGCATTCCCTCTAGCCATTACTTAGCCCATAGCTCCTGACAAAGGGCCTGATTTGGATATTGGCAGACGGGTTAATCCACCACAATAGTGAAGGATATCCTGTCTGCCAAAATCTAAATCCCATTATATCTAATGATATTTAGATTTCAGTGGATGGGATATGCCTCATCGTTGTGACGGAGTAACCTGTCCGTCAATATCTAAATCAGGCCCAAAATAATGTTAAATTGGTCATATATTAGTTTTGGTCCATCGCCCTACCTTTCACACAGAACACCATGACAATTTGACTTGAAGTGCTGTATTGCATGCAATTTGTGCATTCATGTAGTCTGGAGCTCATATTTGACACACATCTACACAACTCTACACAGCAAGCAGCTGTGTTATTCTGCAGGAATGGGTAAGGGTATGTACTTACCATGGTTTAATTATTTGTGTATACACCTGTGATTTCCTAGCACACACAGTCATCTCCAGAATACAGAACAATAGGCAATATGTCCCATCTCTGAAGGGGATAAGCACTGTCACACTTGAAAATATGCAACCACTGAAGCTCATCCCAATTTGTCATTGTCAAATTTGGTTCTCTGCAGAGTACCACAAATCTCTTCCCGCTCACTGTACATAACTCCTCTGTCAAACATCATTTGGGCTCAGAGCCAGGACTTACTCTCACACACTGATGCACCCAGATCAGACATTGATTCTCAGGAGACATGTACACCATCCAACATTTTTTACAATATGCAATTAATCAAAATGCCTACCTGTATGTAAGAGCTATGGCTGATGGTGAACCTCACAAGAGAATAATTGTGATATTTTGCACTATGTACCTACCCTGGTTACCCACACAACTAGGCCAAGAAACATCACCCCGTAACCATCCCCAACACACATGCCCATCATCCTGGACAAGTGTAGTGCACTGATGCCCTCTTCTACACCATCCCTTCACAGCTACTACTCAAGTATGACACTATCAAACACAGCAGCCCATGACCATCACTATGGCTAACCTGCGGCACTAACATTACACATCACCTCCTTGGGATCCAATGGCTTCCCATTCAGACACACTGCCAGTTCAATATGCTCAGGCACACCTACATGGCACTACACTACCAGGTACCCACCAAGCTCACAGAACTTCTATGCTTCAGACACACACTCATGGACTTCTGATGTGCAACACTTGCATTCACCCCACCCCCAATATCCATTTGTACAAGACAGGAGGTAGTGTGGTCTCTAACATGGCAGGCACCACCTGTGAGATCTGACTCAGCACATCAGGACAGCTGCAGGCAATGTGGTTTCATGTTAGTGACTATATACATAGCTCTTCACATGATCCTACTTGGAGAAACTCCACATACTCAAAACCTGGACACCCTTTCAAGTGAGAAGTTAAGCCTCTGGCAACCCCGATCCATTCCATTACCTGACACTCCACTTTTGGCTGCCTAGCCCCAAGAAAAACACATTTGCCTCATGGTGCAAGGGAGTCACAGTAAAGATGGGCTGGTTTCTAAAGTCCATGCATGATGTGCTGCTCCAGTCCTGGTTTTCTGCTTTGTATTGTGGGACTTGTAGCCCTAGTCAGTCATGTTAAACATTAGACCAGTGGCTCCCAAATTGTGGTCCGGGGACCCGTGGGGGTCAGCGAAGCCTCCTCAGGGAGTCTGTGACTGCTCAGAAAATTAAATAACATTAACAGAATAATAATATGTATATAATTAAAGTGACTGAATGTGCAACTGAAATTTTTAAAACATACTGTAACTGTCAAAGAAGTTGATACTCAAGGCTGTAAATGAAATTAGTATCCTCAGATTTATTTGTGGGAGCAGTGCAGGTGCATCAAAGCGAACATAGCATAGACGATGTGTGACTTCCATTGAATTTTGAAATGCTCCAACCTTCCTATTCAAATTATAATTTGTATTTTTTTATTTACATTTGTTTGCAAATTAGATAAGGTGTGTTATCATTTCTGTATGTGTTTAATGAAATGCTTGTTTCGATATTTTATGTGTACTGTTTTGCCTGGGTCCCCATCTTCCAGTGATGATTCAGTGGAAATCCCCAGGTTCCAGTAATGATAAAGTGGGTATCCACAGAAGTCAAAAATTTTAGAGCCACTGCATTAGACCACAAGGCGCAGTGTTCAAAGGACATCCTGGACTAGGGCAGCACAACACGAATGGCCCTGAGAAATTTGGCAAGGGAGGACTGGGCTGAACAAATTGTTACTGGGCAAGAAACTTAGGTTTATGTGATGCATGAGTATACATGTTAGACATTCCTACCCTTTACCTTGCACACAGCACAGTGCAGCGCAGCAAACTGTGTTGCTGAGCTGCGCTGCTTGGCATTTTAACCATATTGTCCCTTGTTGGCAGTTATCCTGTCATTGTTCCTGGTCCTCAACCCCAGACCTGTCCTGTCCTACCACTTATGCCACGAACCCTGTTGACAAGACTGATGTCACCTGCTCCTTCAAGGCGTCCAACTCCTTCTGGTACTCAGGTCCTCCCTGGTTCGCATGGCTGCCCTCAAGTTCTTGCCCAGTTTCTCTTTGGTCCTGCACTTGTAGTCATGTTAACTCCGGCACTGTCCTTTTTGTTTGACCTGTACTGTTAATCGTTTCCACTATAGACTGCCAAATGGCTTCCTTTTTACCTAATGGCAATTTGGAGGTGACAAAGAGAATGTTTTGATCTTTTGTCACCTCAGCTATTAAAATGTGGCTCTCCTCCTAACTGAAATTGCTTTTTCCCTTCCTCTTCCCCTGACCTGCTGTTTGGTTATCTTGGCTGGGGTTGGTAGTGTTGCCCTCCTGACTTGGAGATGATGGCCCCTCCATTTTGTGCATTTGTTTGCATCGTCTGTTCAGATTTTGTAATGTGTTTTATGTTACACATCCCGCAATGCAACCCACTCCTAAGTGAGGCAATGCTGATTGGCAGCACTTACAAGTGCTTTATGACACATAAATCAGCTTTGCATCACCTAAGGTCTAGTTGCCTTACAACACATTGGGGGTCATTCTGACCCTGACGGTAGACTACCGCCAGGCCAACGACCGCGGATGCACCGCCAACAGGCTGGCGGTGCATCCATGGGCATTCTGACTGCAGCGGTCAGAAACGGAAAACCGGCGGTGTCCCGCCGGTTTCCCGCTGCCCTGG
The DNA here is from genome assembly GCF_031143425.1 of Pleurodeles waltl. Taxonomy (NCBI): domain Eukaryota; kingdom Metazoa; phylum Chordata; class Amphibia; order Caudata; family Salamandridae; genus Pleurodeles; species Pleurodeles waltl. The sequence goes on along the minus strand of NC_090437.1, from coordinate 715,473,152 downwards.
GGAATCCTCCATGGCGGCGCTGCAGGCAGCGCCGCCATGGGGTTTCCGACCCCCGTACCGCCAGCCTGGCTCTGGCGGTTCTGACCGCCAGAACCTGGATGGCGGTAACGGGTGTCGCGGGGCCCCTGGGGGCCCCTGCAGTGCCCATGCCACTGGCATGGGCACTGCAGGGGCCCCCTAACAGGGCCCCACCAAGATTTTCAGTGTCTGCCAAGCAGACACTGAAAATCGTGACGGGTGCAACTGCACCCGTCGCACCCCTTCCACTCCGCCGGCTCCATTCGGAGCCGGCATCCTCATGGAAGGGGGTTTCCCGCTGGGCTGGCGGGCGGCCTTCTGGCGGTCGCCCGCCAGCCCAGCGGGAAAATCAGAATTACCGCTGCGGTCTTTTGACCGCGCAGCGGTATTCTGACGGCGGTACTTTGGCGGGCGGCCTCCGCCACCCGCCAAAGTCAGAATGACCCCCATTGTGTCAATTTTTGACACACCTTCGGACCTAACGATATGGTGCGCCATTCCATACATCTGGTGCATTCATGTCACAAGGAAATGGTGCTGCAAAGCACACTTTTTTTGATGCAACAGTGCTTCAAAGCAGTGCCCACTCCAAAATGTTCAATGCTTTCAATGGAGCTGCCTTACCAGTGGCTCTACAAAAGGCACAGAGATGCCAGGCAATGATATTTAAATATGACGTGGGGACGGTCCTCTGCCACAGGAGTGGAGACCATAGCATTGCTGTCTTTCTGGGCCCAGCAGGCTACCCATCAGGCTCCAAATGAACCCCTAGGTATTCCATGCTCCCTGAAGAATTCCACTACATCAATGCATTCTACTATAGTATCATACACCACAATATTCAGATATGAATAATGGATCCTATTTGTTCTCATATCCATAAGAAAATGATAGTAAAAGATGAAATGCTTCCATTTAGGAAGACTATCCATTTTTGGTTTAAAGAACTAGCTATCCACTCTCAATATGAAGTAAGTGTTATTACATTCTGATTATTATCCATCTCCCTTTCTGAAAGTGCAGTTATTCCCTATTGTCAAGCTACACCTCCAAAGGTCCTATTTGGTGAAGTGTGTCACAGTAGGTTTTATAACCCAACCAGACATCATTTCCATGGCAATGCAAAGCCCTTATTGATGGTGATTGTTAATGACGTGAGATTGTTTTAAGAGGACTAGCCTTCTTCTTTTCACTGTACAGCACCTTTAATGTTTCCTCAATATAATTTTTTACAGCAGTTTATAACCTTTAGCTACAACATGGTTGCTATCCTGCTCTGGGTCCTCTCCCTGATATCTTCTCCCTTTAGGAAAAGCATGCATCTACAGTGTAGTATTCAACCAAAGACTGAGTTTTCATCTCTTTTCCCCATGTTCAAAAGTTTGTGTGTGTTTCAAGATAAGCTTCACTGTCTTTACCCTTTAGAGTGTGTTGCATATTGCTGAAATTGTGTTGCAAGAAAGTGGATTATTAGTTGTGAAGGATGTGGGTCCTTTCCAAGTAATATGTCTGTAATCTTCTGTCTACTGGGACCCAAATACCTGGTTATAGCACTTAACTCTTTCAGGGCAGAGAAGCAGAGTAGTTTAAGGCATACTCAAGGGAGGCGGTCTGGGCTAGTAAACAAAACCCAATAATCCATTGTCCAGTCAGTGCTTTTAATTATAACAAGGAAAAGTACTTTATTATGCACACACTACACAATATGTTATGTTATGTTATATAGATTTATATCGCGCCTTCTGCCCAGGGGCCTCGTAGCGCTGAGGGCTGAAGCAATAACATCACACAGTATTACCCGGTAAATCAAGCTCTAAATAGCCATGTCTTTAACGCCTTCCTGAAGGAGAGCTCTTGTGTCATTGCCCGAATATTGAAGGGAAGAGAATTCCACAGTTTCACTCCCTGGTATGCCAGTGATCTTCCACCCCATCTGCCTTTTTTCACTTTCGGAATTACTGCTAGCAATGCTGAAGAGGATCTGAGAGATCTATTTGGTAGATAGAAAGAGGCCAGAGATCTAAGCATCTCTGGGCCTTGATTGTGTAGTGCTCTGTGCACATGGCATAATGCTTTAAATTGAATCCTCTTGGCTACTGGGAGCCAATGTAATGAGGATATTCCCGCCTTTATAGAGTCTTTCTTAGGGACATCCAGCAAAAGGCGAGCCGAGGCATTCTGTACCCTCTGCAATCTCTAAAAACTTAGTTAGGTGAACCAATAAATAAGGCATTTCTATAATCGATTCAAGACCCAATCAATGCCTGGACAATTAATCTCTTTGCTACGAAAGGAAAAATAGTGAAGGCTTTTCTCAACATTCTCAGGAGAGCATAAGAGGTTGCCGCTATCTTATTAGCGTGATAAGACATTGACAATTGTGTATCCAACCAAACCCCCAAGCTTTTAATGATTTCTTTAGGGGGAGGGATAGTACCTACTCCATCCATCAATGCTGGAATCACCAAGGGCACTGATGGATGCCCAAAGAGCATCACCTCTGTTTTATCATCATTAAGTTTTAATTTACTTTTTGTCATCCATGCGGCAACTGCCTGTAGACAGGGCCCAAATATTGTCCCTGCATCCTGTGAAACTTTTGAGAATAAGACAATTAGTTGAGTGTCATCTGCATATGACACCACCTTCAATCCGAAGGATTGAACAACTTCCGCCAGAGGCAACATATAGATATTAAATAGTGTGGGGCTCAGGGACGATCCCTGTGGAACCCCACAACAGCACATAGTGCGTTTTGACATATGGGATCTATCTAGTACCTGAAATGACCTGCCAATAATAAATGAGGTAATCCATTCTAGGGCTGACCCCGTGATTCCGATCTCTTGTACCCTGTTCTTTAGTGTCTCTATGTCAACCATGTCAAAAGCCGCACTAAGCTCCAGGAGGATAATCGCTGTTTTCTATCCCATCTAGCCGTTGTTTTGGCTTCTTCCATGACGGCGATTAATGCCGTCTCTGTACCATGTAATGGTCTGAAGCCCATCTGCGTAGGGTGCAGAATCTTATTCTCCTCCAAAAAGATAGTGAGCTGAGAGTGCACATGTTTTCCCGCTATTTTCCCCAGAATAGGTAGCAATGAAATAGGTCTGTAGTTACTGAAAAGTTCAGGGTTCAGATTAGGTTTCTTCAAAAGAGGTTTAACAATAGCCTGTTTCCAAGATTCCGGGACTATTCCAGTACTAAGCGAAGAGTTAATAAGGTTTGTGATTGCCGGGACTGTAACTGGACAGCCCATAGATAGTATCTGGGGCGTTGCTGGATCAAGTGGGGAGCCTGATTTAATATTTCTCAGATGTCTCATTATGATATCATCGTGTATTAGCAAAAAATCCAATAGAGTGACTGATTCCCTGGACTTTTGCTTACTAGCTTTCTGTTCTGTGCTCGGTATACTAGGAAAGGTAGCATAGATGTCCAACACTTTTTGTTGAAAATAGGCCGCCAGATTATCAACATGGTCCTGAGGAACATCCACAGGTCCCCGATCATCTGGAGGGAGAGTAATCTCTTTAAGAACACTAAAAATCTCTTTTGGTGAATTGGCCGCTAATTCAATTTTTGATGTGTAGTATCTAGTCTGTGCCATTGTAATATCGATATGGTAGGATCGAATCGCTTTCCTATATTCTTGTCTTATGGATTCATCTTGAGATTTTCTCCATTTTCTTTCTCACTTCCTGCACTCTCTTTTAAGTTGAAGTAGGTCTGGAGTAAACCATGGAGAGTTCCTCCTGCAGCGTCTTTCAACAGAGGCAGAGAGTGGTAGGAGTACATCTAGACTGTCAGAAATCCAGTTGTTAAAGGATTCTGACAGATCCGTTACATTATTTTGCTTAATCTTTTTAAGTTTATTGATCCAATCATTGGCCTTCAATTCATGCCATCGTCTTGTCATTGCGGGGAGGTTAGAGATCATATTCTTAACTTTTGGTAGAGTCAATTCCATTCTTACCAGAAAATGATCTGACCATGGCAATGGATTTAATGTCAAAGGCATTAATTCAGCGGCGTATGAAAAAACAAGGTAAATCGTATGACCTTTGTTGTGTGTGGGGCCTTTAACCAACTGTACTAGATCGCAGGCATTCATGTCTGCAATCAATGACTTGGTTGTTAGGTTGTCTGCTTCTTCTGCATGTATATTAAAGTCCCCTAACACTGTAAAGTTGGATTTAGAACAGACTAATTCTGCAATGTTTTCTGCCAAAGAAAACAGAAAGTTGTCAGCAGGCCCCGGCGGACGATACACCAAAACCCCTGAGAAGGTATAATGAGGGCTCATACTGATGGAAAATAACACGCTTTCGCATCCTGTGATCTGTAATGGGTGCATGCTAATGGAGCAGGTGTTTCTGTATACTATTGCAATTCCCCCTCCCCTAGTGGGTCTGTGCAGTCTACTTATTTTATACCCTGTGGGTAATGCCATAACGACATCAGGTGCCGAGCTTTCATTAAGCCATGTTTCGGTCAAGAAAAGGGCCATTGGTTTAGTTTGCGCAAGGAGTAGATGTACATCATGCTTATGAGCCCCTAAGGAGCGACAGTTAGCTAAAAGAATTACGTTTTTTAACAATATTCTGGGTTATGGGCAGGTCCAAGTTATGTTGAGGGGCCCATTGACATGTGGAGCATAGGTGTTCATTATTCCTTGGGTCTATGGCACTAATACAAGTGCTGTGGTTGAAAGTGTTTGAAGCATGCAGGGCATCCGCCTCATATTTAATTCAAGCCTTATTTATAGTGCTTGTGACATAGAGACTGGGTCTGGGCTGGTTCTGGCGCGGACGGGTGCAGACGGGCTTGCTTTAGGCGTGCCTTTTGCGTGCCAGCAGCGCGCCTGCTGCGCGTCGCATGCATCTGGGCTAAAAATAGCCCAGGTGCAGCAAAGACTATACCGCTGACCTGCAGAGATGACGGCCGGTATCGTCCTAGTCATACAAGAGGAAACAATGGTAACTAGAATCAAGGTTCACTACGTGACCACACCCTGGCCTCTAAACACGGACCAGGTTGCAGGGAGAGAATAGTACTTTGTATTACCCCCGTTTGTGCAAAATAAACTTTTTTTCAATAGAAATTTCCACTTAAAAAGTAGACTAAAACCACTTTAAAACATTAATATTTAAAAACAATATACACTTGGTATGCAGAGCTTGCCCTGTAATCTGTGTATGCTACGATTCGCGCTGCAAGTGGACATCAGCAGCAGTAAATTACCTTGTTGCCAGCCGTCAGCTGCGTGTCGCGTGGATCTGGGCTAAAAATAGCCCGGGTGCAGCAAAGACTATTTCGCCGACCTGCAAAGATGGCGGCCGGTATCGTCCTAGTCAAACAAGAGGAAACAATGGTAGCTAGAATCAAGGTTCACTACGTGACCACACCCTGGCCTCTAAACATGGACCAGGATGCAGGGAGAGAATCGTACTTTGTATTACCCCCGTTTGTGCAAAATAAACATTTTTTCAATAGAGATTTCCACTTGAAAAGTAGACTAAAACCACTTTAAAACATTAATACTTTAAAACAATATACACTCGGTATGCAGAGCTTGCCCTGTGATCTGTGTATGCTACGATTCGCGCTGCAAGCGGACATCGGCAACAGTAAATTACCTTGTTGCCAGCCGTAATAAAATTAGTTACAAACATATACATGATGGCATGTGAAAATGCCTATGGTGATACACTTCTAAAAGCTCACACCCTTTAGTGATGGGGTGTATCGGGTATAGTGGTCAAGCGAGAGGCCTACTGGGTTTGTCAGGATGTCATCACATTAGTAAAGACAGAAATTTAATTAAGGAAGTCATCCCTTTACAATGACATTCCTTAATACCTTTAATGACTCTCTGCCTTGGGAACGTTGTGTTTTGCTCCTGGTGGACTACTCCAGCAAAAGCAGTGGTTTCTTGAGGCCCCATGGCCTCCAACATTTGCAGTTCCTCTGGAGCCAGGTGGTTACTGCTCTCCCTCCTCACACAAAACCTGTCATCTACCTGGGTGCCTGCCACTTCTCCTGGGCCTGGGGCTTTTCTCAACAGCACCCCAGGACCCCAAGTCAGAGTAGCCTCCTGGCCTGCACATTCCAGGTCTCATACCTTCCTTTGGCCACTTGCGTAGCACATGGGTCAGCGGAAGTCGGGCCCCTTCTTTATGGAGGTCACACTTCTGCAAAACTAGTCCACAGATGATTCAGGGAACCCATCAAGGTCCATTCCTCTACTGCCCCCCCAGAAGGTGTAGTGCAGCAGCACCACTGGCTCTGGAGAAACAAGTCTTAGTCCCTGGGTGCCAACTGAAATCAGAAGTACTTGATCCTTTCTGTACTGTGGGGTCAGGTGTCTTCCCTCGTCCAGTTGGGCATTCTTGAGACATCGCCTCCCCTTCTTATAGTCCATTTCCAGACACTTAGGACCTCATTTACGAGGCCTTATTGGCACACTGTGCCACTAGAGCGTCATTTGTTTTACGCTCAGGCGGCGCAGTCTGTCATCCCATATTTACAAAGCCATGCAAAGCCACCTGTGTGGCTTTTCATGGCCTTGTACATATGGGCGCTTTTACACATAAAACTGTGTGAAAGGGGCATTCCATGGGTGTTGCTGTGGGTGTTCCAACGCAACACTGATGGAACTCTAAGGAATCTGACACATCCCCAGATTTACAAGTCTGGGAATGCGTCAGATTCCTATGCCACCTCAGAGGTGGCGTAGAAGTGACACAAAGGGGAGAAATATCTTTATTTCTCCCTGTTCGTTCCTCTTTCTATGTGTGCTGCATTCTGCAGCACACATAGAAAGAGGAAAACACCTCTCTTGATTGTTTTTGTGCAGGAAGGTGTCTCTTCCTCTACAAAAACAATCATCCCCCCAACGCAAGCATCCTTGCACCATGGTGGAAGGGTGCCTGCATTGGCACTAGGCAGCAATTTGTGCGCCAGCACAGGGGCAGAGTACAGAAATGCACTGTATCTTGTGGATACAGTGCATTCTGCCCTTTTCTGGTGGCACAGGGTGGCCCAGCAAGACACTTGCTGCACTGCCCTGCACCACGGAGCTCGTAAAGAAGCCCACACAGGCCATGGGAGTGACTAGAATTCACACCTGAATGTCAGCTACAGTGACCCCAGGCTCCCATCCCAACTTTTTATCCCTACTCTTTATGATTCCCTTATCAGCCCCATCTCCTTCCTGAGATATGTCCAAGCCCCTTCCTTGTGATCTATCAGTAAATCAAAGAGCACCCTTTTGAAGTGTGAAGGGGATGTCTCTTTATTTCTTTTCCCAGTGTGTCTCACCCAGCTCACAAGAATGCAGCAATATACAAATCTGTGTGGGGGGATTCCTTTACTCCTTATGTCTTCATCAGGCAGGCTCGGGCTTTCCAAAATGCAACCCAGGGGCCCCCATGTAATGCACCATTGCAGTCACACTTGCACTCACTGTGCATGCAGAGCAAAACATACTGTCCAGCACTGTTATCTGCATGTATTGTGCCACCACAGACACACATACATACAGCACACACATTCCGTCTGCACACATTGTTCAGTACTGTAGCTTCTCTGTATTCTACCATAGTGTGCAATTTTAAAACACACACTGTGAGCACACACTCACTATGTGTAAGCTTCACAACACTTCATGCTTCATGTATTGCACTTTTTACATGAAAACATACACCCAGCACGCACTGCACAGCACTACATCTCTCATATAATGTGTTCTTTTCAGGCATTCATAAGCTCAGTGCATGCACTAACCATACATGTACTGCACAGCACTGCTTTTGTCCTGTACTTTACCCTTCCAAGGCACATGTACATCCAGGACAGAGTCACTACTCCTCCGCTGCACAGCACTCTACACCTGCCTGATGTAGGCCAAGAGTGAACTAAGCACACAGCAGTGGAACTTTAAAAAGGTGAGGGAGCCTGAAGGCCTCAGTCCAGTGACAGGGTAAAAAGAACCTATTTACTCCTACCGATCAGTACACATTATGCTGCCACCACCACACTCATGCTTCTTAACTCTTGATGAGGTGTAGCCTTCCTCCACTATGAGGGTAGCGCTTTGGGAGTGCCTCCAAAAAGACTGCAATCTGTGAGACAAGCCTAAGTCCTGGAGTTCAGTTGGGCACTCATGGCAGGAGTACATGTCTTTTACCAAGCAGAGGGCTTTTTCGTCTCAACAACATTTTTGCAATACTCTGTAGCAGTAAAGGTCTTGTATATGGAATTAATCAAAGTTAATACTACATATACCTGGGGCCATCCTCATACTGTGAAAACTAAAAATGAAAGAATCTCCCTTTCAGATGACTAATGCTAATGTTTTTATGACATTACTTTTTGAGACCTCAAGAAGGACTGTTTCGAAGATTCTACTTTCAGGTGCTTTACCCATTCCGAGTCAATGTGTTAATATTATCGGAGATACATGACAACCATTGTTAACTTGAGGCAGTGTTTAGGAAACTTAACTTGTGGAGAAGTGGGGGCGGAGCTTGCCGAGCCAAAAGATGGCCGCGCAGTAGCGGAGCTCCTTCGGCTACCCAAAGATCCTTCAAAATCCTGTGGGCCACACCCGATCTCTCGGACTCCCTGGGGGGGCGGATGCTCACACTGCAGGGGAGAAGATTCGACCGTTGGAAGGCTCCGGCGGGACCCGGTGTGGGCACCGTGCCCCGTGGAAGTTCTGGAGGCGCGGGCCGGGGCTGGACGACCGGGGCCTAGAGACGGCGTGATGGCGCTGGCGCCCGCTTGCAGACGCGCAGCGGGAAAGTTCCTGCGGCGCGTTGTTATGGGCCCGACTGCGCCCAGAGCAGGAGTGGGGGCGCGCCTGGGGGCGGCCCTGGTCGGCGCGGCGGAGCTGTGGAGGTCCCCAAGCGGCGCTGGTGGCACACATTGCGCTCCTCTTTCGGGTCAACGGCGCAGCGGAACGGACGAGCGGCGTAAAGGCCTGGAGGTGAGACTAAGCGGTAAAGCGGAGAGTAGCGTGGGAACCTAACGCTCTCTCGGTTAGCAGGGCCGGACTGGACTGTCCAGAGCGTGCATGGCTGCAATAAGACCAATGATAACACTATAGAGCTTACCAGCACAACTTAGTGAGCGTAAACAAAATTAATGAAGGAGGGCCCCTGGGTGTGTTAATTCCGGAGCGCTGGCTGTTGCCGGACCGTGGGTGGGTCGCGGCGACTTTGGTGACCAGAGGGAAGGCACCGGCTGAGGCATGGCGCGTCTTGGATGAGCTGATCCGGCACTGGACCTTGGATCGGTGGTGCTGACCCTGTGGAGGGGCCCTCAACGTGCGAGGTCACGGTGCCTCTAATACCGGAAAATACAGCAATTAAATTAGCTGGGAACGAGAGGCGGACCGCGTGGAAAGGACACTAATTCTTGTCACCATGGGAAAACATGACAAAGCTCAGCCTAAACTACATTTCGAGCGGCGTAAAACTATGAGTCAGACAGGGGAAGGCGCAGTAGCTGGATCGGAGAGGTCCCCAGAGGTCCCAGCTCATGAAGAGCAAGACCTATGACACATTCTAACGGCTATGCAACAAAGTCTAACCAAAATAGACAGTAACATCGACTCTTTATCATATCGTGTGGACAGAATGTCGGAAAGACTAGATAAGCAGACGGGGCGTTTGGACCAGGTGGAGAGGCGTGTATTGTCAGTGCAGGATAGACAAACTGCACTAGCATCCGGACATTCAAAAGTGAACACGGAACTGGATACCCTTAAACATAAAATGGACGATGTGGAGTCCCGCTCTCGAAGAAACAACCTTCGTATTGTGGGATTAGCGGAGTCTACATGGATCGCAAACATGGAGAACTTTGTCGAGAGCCTGCTGATACAACTGCTGGGGCTGGACACCTTCTCAGCATTCTTCGTGGTTGAACAAGCACATAGGTCACTAGCAGTCCGGCCTCCACCTGGGGCTCCACCTCGTCCGGTGATAGCGAGACTGTTGAACTATAGGGACCATGATGCTGCATTGAAGCGGGCACGTGAGTTGAAAACTTCGCGATACGAGGGTATGACTCTCTCATTGTACCCTGACTTCATATTGCAGGTGCAGGAAGCGAGGAAGCAATTTCTGCCGGGGAAGAAACAGCTAAGAGCACTGCAACTAGATTACAGAATGTTATACCCAGCCAAACTGAGAGTGGATGTAGATGGAAATACAATATTCTTTACTGATCATAAAAAATTGGAACAATTTGTGAACCGTAAGCTAGCAGATAAAAGAAACACTCCGGGGGCCGAGCCGGTGAACGATTTATCAAAGTGCAGATTTTAGTCATAAAAGTCCTCCTGTAGAAATGTATTCAGAACACTAACTTTGCGAAAGATGTGTATATTATAGATGTAAATCAGTGTCATGTGGTTATCACCCATAATGAGAAGTCTTGAGGTCTTCTGGGGCTGGAGGTAAACCATACATGTTTTGCACACTGGACATGACATGCCCCGAGATGTAGGGATGGTCCGTCGGAAATATGTATTGGTAGTCAATATAACAAAACTATTGTTAAGGGGAAGCAACATCCGCCTTCATGTGTGTTCCACTTATAGCAATGTTGGGGTTAGTATTTAGTGGGGTAGTTCGCGGGAGGATTTTGAAAGTTACAAATAGATGGGCAGGTTGGGGTTTGGCCTATTGTGGAAGGGGGGTGGGTGGGAGGGAAGAAGTTGCAGTAACAGTATGGTTGAAATGTTGCATAAGATGAAGCAGACAAAATGCAGACAAGTACTATGCACAATCGGATTTAGAAAATCAACGTAGAAAAATAGATGACTCCAGAGCGTACAACTACTGACACACAAAAGGGTCACCACAGACTTAGGTTAGTCACCTGGAATGTGAGGGGACTTAATGATACACGCAAAACCCGGGGTGTGGTGATATATTTACTCCGACATAAGGTCGATATTGCAGTATTGCAAGAGACACACTTGGCCCCAAATAGTCCTATGCTCACCCCTCGCAGAATGAAGGGGCAGTTCTTGGCTGCAGGTTTCACAACTCACTCTAGGGGCGTCTTGTTGTGGGCCTCCCGGACATCTGCCATTGAGTTTGAGAGTGCGGAGATTGACTCCTGCGGGCGATATGTGGTGGCAAAATGTAAGGGCAGGGCTTTCACCTTTATACTAATAGGAATATATGGGCCGAATTACGACGACCCCCAGTTTTATAGAGACCTAGCGGCGTGGACAATGAAATGGAGAGACCTTCCACAACTTTGGTGTGGAGACTTTAATTGCACGCTGTCTCCTGCATTAGATAGATCGGGGTAGGACCAGGGGCCCGGCTGCTGCAGCGCGTGCAATACTAGACATAATGGTAGTCTTGGGTCTGGTGGATGTCTGGAGAGATAGGCACCCAGAAAAGGGTGGTTACACTCATTACTCATCAGCACATGACTTGTATACACGCATAGATCTCTGGCTGGTCTCCCACAGTTTATCACATGGAGTGACGCCCGAAGCACCTTGGCCTTGAACTTATTCGGATCATTCACCGGTCCCTATATTGCTGACAGTGGGTCATGTTCCACAGCCACCATTCTCCTGGAGATTCCCACCATACTCGCTGACAGACACCGTGTTTAGGGAGGAACTGGCCAATGCAATCAAGGAATTTTTCCAACTAAACAAAGGATCAGTTGCCCGAGTAGGTACAGTCTGGGAGACATTCAAGGTGTACATAATAGGGATTACCATGTCCAAACATGCGGGGGTACTCCGATCGATACGAGGGCGACTACAATTACTTGAAGGGGAACTGGCCCAGTTAGAACAAAAACATTGTGACACTGCAGATACACGTACATTAGGACATATTTGCGCCAAGATGCAAGAATTTCAAGAGACAGCCCTATCGGAAGTTCGTCATATGGGGAAGTATGCTGTGGCCCGAGCGTACGGGGAGGGGGACAGACCTGGCAAAGTCTTAGCAAATTTAATCTGCTCCAGTCGTAGTACCAATCTAATTAACAAAACAATAGCAGCAGATGGTAGCATACTCAATGACCCCGAGGATATAGCGGCTAGATTTCGAGAATATTACCAAACACTTTACACTAAAAGAGGAAACCCTGAACCTAACGCTATAAAAGAATATCTCACTCACATAGAATTACCGAAACTTTCGGAGAGCGACAGAGAGGCTCTAGGGGCACCATTTACGTTGGGCGAGATAGAAAAAGCACTGGGAAGCATGGCTGAAGGTAAAGCCCCAGGCCCTGATGGCCTGACTGTGTATGTCACGGTGTAGGTACTCCTCAGACTCGGTGTGATGCAAACAAGGTCCACCTCCTGACACCACCAAGTCACCGGTAAAAAACCACAGTGCATTGGAGTAATCAGGCGAGGGAAGGAAGGGGAAGGATCAGCAGGGACGGGATAACTGTAAAGAAAAATACACAGTGTTAATTATCACATTGTCTGTCTACTCTCATAAGGTCTCACTAAAACCAAAACGACCTGGCCTGCCCATAACTCATAAGGGCAGAACTAGTCCAAAGCCTGACTATGTTCCATCAGTATCACCAATGGATGCCCCAAGCCAACTACGGCCACTAATAATCACTGAAGGGTCTCACCGCCCCTCCTCCTAAACAATACTACAGTACGTATAAAGAAACAAACATGAGGAGAAAGAATAAGGTGAAGAAAATCTATTTTGCACTTCTTCCTATGATTCAGTTAACTCACTGAGCCTTTTGTTAATGTCACGTATATTTGAAGAAGTAACTCGTTCATATCTCATTGAATATTGACAAGAATCAATTGTCCCGGCTGTTTGGAATCCTGCAGACAGTAAATCTCATTCTGAATTGCGGCCAAAAAAGCCAAAAGATTATGTCTCATAAGATCGCCGTTCCTTTATTATTGTATATCAAAAAGTAAAGTGCTCCAGTATATGACAGTCACTCACAACCTGGCCATAAGGAATGCAGAAATAAAGAAAGGCGATAGCCTCCGGCAAGTAGCACAGCTTGCCGCTTACCACCTCCTTAGTACTTGGATCTTGAACGGAGGAACAGCTAGGAACTCCTTCTGCCGGTAAAATGTCAGATTCCAGGAGGGGGGCCCTGATGAATCTCATTCCTCTTTTCCGGCCGCCGATGATTTCCCCCTTGGGAACGCCGTCCGCTCCGACCTCGTTGAGGCTCCGACCTGCCTCATTAGCACAGAATAACGCACACCCTTTCCGGGGTGTGCTGACTCTTACGCGATCTCTACCGCGCTGGGCTTCATGGGAGATGTAGTCCCTAATGACTACAATCTCCCGATCGGCCCTGTAGGCGCCGGCCAGCACCTGACAGTACGCCCACCTCCAAAGCGCCTCCTAGGGCCAGGTTTAGTAGGATGACAAGCATGAAACCGTTGCACCGCCCTAGGGGCAAACTACATTGCCTTCCGGCTCCCATGAATCCTCCTCGGCCTCATACCCCTTCCACAAAACCAAGTACCATAACTTACCCCCCCGTAGTTTGGAATCCAACACTTTGCGCACCTCATACTCCAGCTGCCTGTCTCTAACTACCGGAGGCACCGCCCGCTGGGTCGCTGACAGAGCTGGCTTCAGAAGGCTGCAATGAAACACCGGATGGATTCTTAAGGAAGCAGGTAAGTTGAGACGGTAAGCCACGGGGTTTATCTTGCGTACCACCTCATAAGGACCAATGTAACGAGGAGGAAAGATGCTACGCATCTTAAAGCGTATATACTTGGTGGAAAGCCACACTCGATCCCCTGGCTGATACACCGGCCCCTCACGCCGATGTACATCACCCCATTTCTTATACTGTTCCTTGGCTTTATCCAAATTAAGTCGTATTTTTTTTTGCATGGATTGTAGGTTCTTAACCATAGCATGGACAGTAGGTTGATCCGTGACATCCCGAGGTATGATTATGGGCAACATCTCCGCGTGGAACCCTGTGTTAGCACGAAAAGGAGACTCCCTTATCGAGCTATGCCATGCATTGTTGTACGATAGTTCGGCCAGCCATAGCAATGACACCCACGATTCCTGGGCGTCCTTTGCATAGCACCTCAGATATTTCTTCAGGGTTTGGTTGAGGCGCTCCGTCTGGCCATCGGTTTGTGGGTGGAAACTGGTGGATAGGGCGGATTCAATGCGCAGAACCTTGCACCACATGCGCCAAAACCTAGCAATGAACTGGGGGCCTCTGTCTGAAATAATGGTTCTTGGTAAACCATGTAACCGCACCACTTGAGACAGAATTAGATGGGCGGTCTGACTTGCTGTAGGTAGGTTTCTACAAGGGAGAAAGTGACCCATCTTGGTAAGACTATCGATTACCACCATGATAGCATTGTACCCCTGATCCATTGGCAATCCTACCACAAAATCCACGCTGATGGTTTGCCATGGTTTTTCCGGAGTGGGCAAAGGCATCAGCTTGCCCTGGCTCTTCGCGTTTTCTCCCTTGGATCGAGCACATATCTCACACCGAGCCACCCATGTCGCAACGTCCTTAGCCCAACCTTTCCACCTGAAATGTCGTTGAACTATTTGCGCAGTTTTGGTGTACCCCGGATGACCAGCTGTTACCGCATCATGACACCAATTGAAGGCTTGCATTAGAAGTTCATGTGTTGGTAAATACAAACGATTACCTTGCAACGGTATTCCATGCTTAAGGGTACGGTCCTGACTTACTTCGGCCCACTCCTTCCACTGAGCAGCAGACTTATGCTTAGAGACCTTTTCTAGGAAGTGAGAGATATGAAGGGCACAAAGCACTTTTTCCGGTTGGATGATTGCTTCATCAGGTCTTGAAGCGATGTTCCTCGCGTCCCTTTGTCTAGACAGTGAATCTGCCTTGCGATTGTCGACCCCAGGACGGAAGGTTACTACAAACTCATATTCTGAAAAGAACAGCATCCACCTCATTTGCCGCTGGGTAAGCTGTCTAGCCTCCTTCATATACTGCAGGTTTCGGTGATCAGTATATACCGTGACCGGGTGTTGGGCCCCCCAGAGATAGTGTCTCCATTCCTGAAATGCCTTTTTGATGGCTAGTAGTTCTTTTTCTGCCACCGTATAGTTGAGTTCCGCAGCAGATAGCTTCTTAGATAAAAACGCAACCGGATGAAGCTGTCCCGAGGTCTTGTTTCTTTGGGATAACACAGCCCCAATGGCTATATCCGAGGCATCTGCTTCGACTATAAAAGGTACTTCTGGCTGTGGATGCTGAAGTATAGGCGCTGAGCAGAAGGCCTGTTTTAAGAAGCAGAAGGCCTCCTCTGCCTCCTCTGACCAAACAAAAGACACACCCTTTCTTAGCAACCTTGTTATAGGTGACACAATGTGGGAAAAATGACAGATGAATCTTCTGTAGTAATTGGAAAACCCCAGGAAGCATTGCACGTCTCTCACACTAGTGGGCACTGGCCACTCTTGAACCGCCTGTATTTTTCTTGTCGACATGCAGAACCCTTCCGGGCTTAAATCCACCCCCAAGAACTCAACCTTCTGTACATGGAACTCGCATTTGCTCAGTTTGCAATAAAGATGGTGCTGTTGCAATGCTTGGAGTACTAGGGAAACATGTTCCATGTGCCGCTCTAGGGAGGTAGAATACACCAATATGTCATCTATATAAACAATCACAAAGTGGTCTACGTATTCTTTGAGAACATCGTTCAGAAAGTACTGGAAAGCCGCCGGGGCGTTACACAACCCGAACGGCATTACCAAGTATTCAAACAGGCCATAACGGGTCTTGAACGCCGTCTTCCACTCATCCCCTTCACGGATTCTGACCAGATGGTAAGCCCCCTTCAAATCCAACCTTGTATAGATAGTTGCCTCTTTCACCTGTTCCAATAACACAGGAATGAGGGGAAGAGGGTATCTATTCCTTATCGTGTTCTTGTTCAGCATTCGATAATCGATGCAGGTTCTCAACTCTTTATTCGCTTTAGCTATGAAAAAGAGTGGAGAAGCTGCCGGAGAACAAGATGGTCTAATGAACCCGATTTCCAGGAAGCGGTCCAGATATCTTCGCAAATGTTTGGTTTCTGGGTCTGATAGAGCATATACCCTACAAGAAGAAAGGAGTGCTCCCGGAATCAGATCTATCTTGCAATCGTATATACGATGGGGTGGCAATGTCTCCGTCTGACCTTCGTCGAACAAATCCTTGAACTTGGCGTAAACAGAGGGCAATATCACAGCTTTCTCCACCACTGTGGCCAACTGTAACCCTTGAGCCAACGCTAACGCGGGGGGGTTATCGTATAAGAAACAGACTTTCTCACTCCTCAAGGACTGAAAACTAACCGTCTTGGTTTGCCAATCGATAACAGGATTGCTTTTTCTTAGCCAGGGCATTCCCAAAATTATTTCATACTGAGGAGCCTCTATTATATCTAGCCTGATCATTTCTCTGCGTGCCGGAGATACTCCATTGAAAACCAACCCCACATCCTCAGTTTGTTCAGTAAGGGGTCCAGACTTCAGTGGTGTACCGTCAACTGCCAACACTATTTCGGGGTTCTTTCTTGGAATTCTCAGAAGTCCCAGTCTCTTAACCACCCCTTCATCTATGAAATTTCCCGTGGCTCCTGAGTCTATCATTGCCCACACAGGATGGGTTCGATCTTGGGACACCAGCTCTACGGATAACAAAAGGTGTGACGCCTTTTCTTCTTGTGGCAGGAGGGTTAAAGAAGTCAACCGGAACCCCGATAGGGGTTCTATAAAGGGCAAATCCTCTTTCTCTGATATCTTCCCTGACGTCACCGCGGCCTTTTGAGTGGGGGAGTAGGAGAACCTTTTTCTTGGTTTTTGGGGATACTCTCTCACATAATGACCCTTCCTGCCGCAATACATGCACAACCCCTGTACCCTCCTACTCTCTTTTTCGGCCCTTGACAGAGGTGCCCTAACGGCTCCCACTTCCATAGGTTTCCCGCATAAATCATGGGAATTAGGAACTGGTCGCCCCTCCCTTTCTGGAATGCCCGGCCGCCTATCACCCGCTCTACGCTCTCCCCTTCTCTCTGCTAGCCGGTGATTCAATCTCAAGGTAAGATTCACAAGTTCAGTACACGTGGAAGGCTGTGGATCTATTTGGGCTAGGATATCCTTCATGTCGTCTCTTAATCCTTGATAATAGAGAGACATTCTCTTCTCCTCTGGCCACTCTGATTCCGCCACCAGTCTATTGAAGGTCGTAAGATAAGTAACCAGGTCAGACCTCCCCTGTCTCAGCTCCAGCAATTCTCTATCAGCACTAAAGGTGGTTGTTCTGTGATCAAACACCTTCTCAAAGGCCGACCGAAAGGCATTCCAATCCGATAATAAGGGGTCATCGTTTCTAACTAACGGCACTGCCCAGTTAGCTGCATCTCCCGAGAGATAAGAAATAGCGAACATTACCCTGGAAAGGTTAGAGGGAAAAGACGCCGGTCTACAAGAGAATTGAAGAGACAACTGCGTTAAAAAAGCCTGAACTTTCCTGGGGTCCCCTGAAAACCGTTCCGGACTGGCCAAAGGGATTGGAGGGGAGACGTTCACGGTTACCTGCGGTGTAGATGCTGAGGCATCGAAGGGATTCCTAGTAAGCCTTTCTACCTTGTCCCTTAGGGCCGCTGCCTCCACCCTAGAATTTGCCACCTCTTGCTGCACTACCACTAACGCCTGTAATACATCATCCATAGATGCCATCTTTGCATTACACCGAGCAGGAGGAGTATTATTCGTAGGTGCGTTATTCTGTCACGGTGTAGGTACTCCTCAGACTCGGTGTGATGCAAACAAGGTCCACCTCCTGACACCACCAAGTCACCGGTAAAAAACCACAGTGCATTGGAGTAATCAGGCGAGGGAAGGAAGAGGAAGGATCAGCAGGGACGGGATAACTGTAAAGAAAAATACACAGTGTTAATTATCACATTGTCTGTCTACTCTCATAAGGTCTCACTAAAACCAAAACGACCTGGCCTGCCCATAACTCATAAGGGCAGAACTAGTCCAAAGCCTGACTATGTTCCATCAGTATCACCAATGGATGCCCCAAGCCAACTACGGCCACTAATAATCACTGAAGGGTCTCACCGCCCCTCCTCCTAAACAATACTACAGTACGTATAAAGAAACAAACATGAGGAGAAAGAATAAGGTGAAGAAAATCTATTTTGCACTTCTTCCTATGATTCAGTTAACTCACTGAGCCTTTTGTTAATGTCACGTATATTTGAAGAAGTAACTCGTTCATATCTCATTGAATATTGACAAGAATCAATTGTCCCGGCTGTTTGGAATCCTGCAGACAGTAAATCTCATTCTGAATTGCGGCCAAAAAAGCCAAAAGATTATGTCTCATAAGATCGCCGTTCCTTTATTATTGTATATCAAAAAGTAAAGTGCTCCAGTATATGACAGTCACTCACAACCTGGCCATAAGGAATGCAGAAATAAAGAAAGGCGATAGCCTCTGGCAAGTAGCACAGCTTGCCGCTTACCACCTCCTTAGTACTTGGATCTTGAACGGAGGAACAGCTAGGAACTCCTTCTGCCGGTAAAATGTCAGATTCCAGGAGGGGGGCCCTGATGAATCTCATTCCTCTTTTCCGGCCGCCGATGATTTCCCCCTTGGGAACGCCGTCCGCTCCGACCTCGTTGAGGCTCCGACCTGCCTCATTAGCACAGAATAACGCACACCCTTTCCGGGGTGTGCTGACTCTTACGCGATCTCTACCGCGCTGGGCTTCATGGGAGATGTAGTCCCTAATGACTACAATCTCCCGATCGGCCCTGTAGGCGCCGGCTAGCACCTGACAGTGTATTTCTACAAAGCATGCCAAACACTAATACTACCGCACCTAAAAGAGTTGTTTGAGGAGATGGTTGCGGATGCCTCCATCGATGCGGGAAGCCATGATAATCACACTGCTTAAACCAGGGAAACCACAAGAACAATGCTCCTCCTACAGGCCGCTATCGTTGTTGAACGTAGATGTCAAAATAAACGCTAAAATCTTAGCGGAACGACTGGCCAAGGTGCTGCCTCTACTACTAAAACCTGAACAGGCAGGATTTGTCCCCGGCCGTAATCTAACCATGAACCTACGCACATTATTCGGCACTATGCAGAACATTAATACTGATATACAAGCGGTGGCGGTCTTTTTAGACGTGGAAAAAGCGTTTGACTCAGTGGAGTGGGACTTCTTATGGGCAGCACTGCGACGGTTCGGAGTAGGAGACACTTTTTTACACCTGATAGCCACATTGTACAGGGAACCCCAGGCCAGGGTTCGGGTCAACGGTACGGTGACGGAGGCATTGGACATCACCAGAGGCACTATACAGGGATGCCCGCTTTCCCCCCTATTGTATGCGTTGGAGGCAGAGCCTCTGGTTTGCGCCCTGAGGGAATATCATGGTCATCGTGGTCTTTCAAGCATTACAAAGTAGTAATCTCGACATACGCAGACAATACTTTGCTGTATATCAAAGATCCAAAATGTAATGCTGCACCGATGCTCCAATAAATAGTGCGATATGGAGCATTGTCCGGCCTTAAAGTCAATTGGGGTAAATCATTGATGTTTCCGCTGACTCCCTCCACGGTACAGACGGAGGTGGGTTTTCCCGCTAAAATGGGAGATTGAGTCATTTAGGTACAGTATTTGGGTATTAAGGTGCACACTGATCCCAACATTATTGTGATGGATAATTATTACACATCGATAACTAAATTGGCAACAAATGTTGAGAAATGGATACGACTCCCACTGTCCTTGCTTGGTCGGGTAGCGTTGATGAAAATGGTGGTATTGCTGCGCTTTCTCTTCCTGTTCCAGAATATTCCGATGGTGCTGCCTAAGAAATATTTTGCCACATTAAGATCACTCCTAATAAAACTAGCCTGGGCAGGCAAACAGCCCCGAGTGCAATGGTGTGTGCTAACCCTACCCTTGTGAACTCGGCGGACTGGGAGCCCCGGATTTGGAGGCCTATAGCGGGGCAGCCCGAACTACTGTGGCGCAGGCTTGGCTCCACGGACCAGAAAATACCCCATTTCTTAGGACAGAAAGAGAGCTGGCGTCGCCGTCCCCATTGCAGAGAAGACTATACCAGACCCCGAGCAGGCAATATAAAAAATTGGCCTCTCTGGACTCAGTGGCAAAGGCATGGCAAGAAATTATGGAAAAACAGAAATTGGCTTTGCTATACTCCCCACATGTGCCAGTATATTGCTGTGCTTGGTTTCCACTCTGGCGCGACAGTAAACTGATATGCGCCCTAAGCAAACTAGGTATTGACACATTAGGGGACTTATTTGAAAGCAACAGAATGAAAAGTTGGGAAAAAGTGAGGAATGAAACTGTTGAGACTACTCCCCTGCACCGGTTCCAGTATCACAGGGCACGACATGCACTGGCTCAGTTACTGGGCGATGACATGCAAGAACCCCCGAGATAGCATCGCTCTCTGTGATCCTGCAGGGGAGTTGTACGAGACGCTTGGTGCCCCGCCTATTCGCATCGATACAGGAATCAAGAGCGCATGAGCTCTCAAAGGCCCGTGTGGAGTTGCAAAGAGGTCTGGGTGTGCAGATGACAGACGCACAATGGCATTACTGCTGCGCTAAAACACGCTCTGTCTCTCTAAATGGCAGACATCGACTCATCCACTTCAAATTTCTCAACAGAATATATTACCCCCACTCCGACTACATAGATATGGTTTGCGTGAAAATTCGAACTGCCCTAGATGTGGAATGGAGCAAGCCGATTTCCTACATATGGCATGGGCGTGTGAGAAAATACAAATCTTTTGGAGAGCAGTATTTAAAGTACTAGAGGCTATAACTGGGGAACCAATTGACGCTGGACCATTCTTAGCACTAGTGGGGTGGGACGACCACTTTCCAAAATCTATTCACAAATTGGTGGCTGTGAGTGTGTTGCTAGCTAAACGTAGGATTGCCATGTGATGGGAGTGTGGACCGATCCCTAAAGTGGATGAATGGCATAGAGATATGACTCATTGTAACACGCAAACAGACACTTACGGTGAGTTACTCCCTCCTACAAATAAACCAGTGAAATTCTGGAACATATACAAACAATACCTTATAGGGAAAGAAAGGGGAGAACCAGAGGGTGAGATAACTGTTTGATAAACAAAGGATGATCACTATTAAATGTAAAAGTCAAGACTACCAATTGTTTATATACATAATTGAAAGACTCTGTACTGATAAAATCTGGAAGGTGAAAATACCCTCTAGAAATGACGCAATCTGACATTTGAATTGTATGAGTCTGCAAATGCTTGATCTTATTGTGCTGCTTCACTTGTTTGTATAAAAGCATAAATAAAAGGTAAAAAAAAAAAAAACTTGTGGAGAAGTATATGAGAGTTCCTTTTCACAAGGCTCACAGTTCAGAGTCGAGCTGGGCTAAGATTAAACAAATACTGAGAACTATCAAATTTGTGTCATGCTGTTGCCCTGGCCAAAACAATGGACGAAGGGTGAGTTATTAAATTAGTTAAAAGAAGAGCCAGTGTGGTGAAAGGAGACTTATTCTCCTTCCATTGTTTCAGAAAGGACAGCGACATGGCACAGATTTGGGACTTCTCATTTTTTTCAATCTTACACCAGACCTTCTTTGACCTGTGAGCAATGGCGGCCGGCAGCGTTAGGAGGAAGGTGGGCGGGCGGGATACACACACACACACACTCATTCTTTCACACACAGACACGTACGCACATCCATTAACAACACTCACTCCATTCAAACATGCACGCATGCACCAAACATTCATTTTAAAAGATCGCACTCACATTAATTCTTTCACACACACATGCATGCACGCACGCACACACGCACACACACATCCATTAACAACACTCATAACACTCAAACATGCACACGCGCACCAAACATTCAATTTAAAACATCACACACATACACACACACACACTTACCTTCAGCCTCCAGGTCCCAGGAGGGTTGGGACTGCTGCCTTCCCTCATTGGCGGGGGAAGGCAGCAGTACAAGCCTCGTCACAGAGTGGGATGGGGTCAGTGAGACTTAAACCTGAAGCGCCCAGGGAGAGTGTCAATTGGTGACACTTTCCTCGTCACCCAGGGGAGGGCCTCGAGGCACCTTTGCTGAGTCGAGGAGGTCACGCCCATGGGAGCTGTGACCTCCTCAGCCCAGCAAAGTTCAGCTCAGGCAACCAGGAGTGTGCACAAATCGCGCATGTCTGCTCCTGGCTGCCTGAGCTGAACATGGAGAGTGTCTGTCAGGATGACCTTTGTTCAGCTTGACAGACACTCTTCATGAGAGGCAAAAGGTGGGGGGGTGGCCCCTCCGCCCTAAAGGACGGGCCACCACTGCCTGTGAGCCTTCTAACAAAAACACCTTTTATGAGTGTCTCCAAAATTTAACTTTCCTTCAGATCTCCTCTGTATAATATCTTTTCATTCTCCATCTTCACCATTAACCCTGCTCTCGCCTTTACCAAGTGGCCTTTGATCTGAAACAATAGTTGATCCAGCATGCTGAGTTTTCTTATTATAAATACACAAGACTCAAAATTAGACACACTTACCAGTAATCTTCATCACTCTGGACTCCAGGTCTTCCTCGTCACAGTTCTTACCTTAGGAGTTCTTGCCTCTGTCTGATCACTCCCAAAGCACAAACAACCACAACAAGCATTGGCATAGCCAATAGGAATTGCCTTTTGGACATTATAAATGTTCAGCCATGCAACGGTTATACGACGGAACACCGACTTCCGAAACAACTAGTGCCTTAACAACGAGGTCGGAACACCGACCTCGTTGTTATTACTAATGCCTTTACCACGAATGCCTTAACAACGATATTTTGTTGTAAAGGCATTCCTGATAAAAGCATTAGTAGTAGGCACCATTGATCCTGCATCCCTCACCCCACCCCCCAACCCCACCCCAAAACCTAAAACCCCCTGACCCCCCACCCCCTCCCCAAAACCAAAAACGCCCCACCCCCAAACCCCACCCCAAAACCTAAAACCCCCTGACCCCCCACCCCCTCCCCAAAACCAAAAACGCCCTACCCCCCAATCCCGCCCCAAAACCTAAAACCCCCTGACCCCCCACCCCCTCCCCAAAACCAAAAACGCCCCAACCCCGCCCCAAAACCTAAAAACCCCTGACCCCCCACCTCCTCCCCAAAACCAAAAACGCCCCACCCCCCAAACCCCGCCCCAAAACCTAAAACTCCCTGACCCCCCACCCCCTCCCCAAAACCAAAAACGCCCCACCCCCCCAACCCCACCCCAAAACCTAAAACCCCCTGACCCCTCACCCCCTCCCCAAAACCAAAAACGCCCCACCCCCCCAACCCTGCCCCAAAACCCCCCACCACCCTCCCCCTCCCCAAAACCAAAAACGCCCCACCCCCCAACCCCACCCCAAAACCTAAAACACCCTGACCCCCCACCCCTCCCCAAAACCAAAAATGCCCCACCCCTCCAACCCCACCCCAAAACCTAAAACACCCTGACCCCCCTCCCCAAAACCAAAAACGCCCCACCCCCCCAACCCCACCCCAAAACCTAAAACCCCCTGACCCCCCACCCCCTCCCCAAAACCAAAAACGCCCCAACCCCACCCTAAAACCTAAAACCCCCTGACCCCCCCACCCCCTCTCCAAAACCAAAAACGCCCCACCCCCCAACCCCACCCCAAAACCTAAAACCCCCTGAACCCCCACCCCAAAACCTAAAACCCCCCACTTACCTTAGTCGTCCCCTCATCACCTGCGTCATCCTCCTTAGCCGACTCCCTTCTTTGTACCTTAACCACGCATGTTGCGTTGTTCAGAACATGCGTAGTTAAGGCACAAAATAACGGAGTCGTGGTTAAGGAAAGCGTTGTTCCCGCTTTCGTTAACCACGACTTCGTTATCAAAACTTCAGCATAAAAGACGTTTCCCCCATGCAACACATCATCCTGCGTGCTGCACTACAGACAGAAGTGCGCTAACCCAGGCTTCACAGGGTTAAAACAGAGCTGAAAGTTGTTAAATGTGTGTTCCATTCAGTACTGTAGGTGGCAGCCCAGGGGGAAGGGTGTATCCTTTTACGAGGAACACAAATATGAGGAATGGTATGCAAAGTCAAAGGACACACCAAGGTAAGGGTGGTTTAAATATTTTTGTGATCATCCCCAAAATACCCGTAGTTAGTTAATAAACATGGTCTTGCTTTTGAGGTGCTGTCAAAGATGTTCGCACTTGCCGCTTGAAGGAAAAAATAACCGCCGAAAATGTATTTCTGGCAACTGATGCAACTTTCTAAGGCTGAACAAATAGAACTGTGTGGCTTGAAAAGTAAACTGAGGGCCTCATTAACAAGGCCCATTGGCACACTGTGCCACCAGGACATTATTTTTTTGATGCTCCAGTGGCGCAGTGTACCATCCCATACTTACAAGGAAACGCAAATTGACCTTGCGTGGCTTTTCATGGCTTGTACATATACATAAAACTGCATGAAAGGGGAATTCCATGGGTGTTGTTGTGGGTGTTCCCAAGAAACACCCATGAAACGCTAAGGAATCTGATGCATTACCAGATTTACAAGTCTGGAAATGCATCAGATTCCTACACCACCTTGGAGGTGGCATAAAAGTGATGCAATGGGGAGAAATAGCTTTATTTCTCCTTGTTTTTTCCACTTTCTATGTGCACTGCTTTCTGCAGCACACATAGAAAAAGGAAAACACCTCTCTTTGTTGTTTTTGTGCAGGAAGAAGTCCCTTCCTGGACAAAAGAAATCATCTCCACAATGCAGGGATCCTTGCACCATGGTGCAAGGGTGTGTACATTGGCGCTAGGCAGCAATTTGTGCACCAGTGCAGGGGGAGAGGACAGAAATGTGCTGTACCTTGTAGATACAGCACATTTCTGCCCTTTCCGGGTGGTGCAGTGTGGCACAGCAAGACACTTGCTGTGCTGCCCTGCGCCACAGGTCTGGTATATAAGCCCCTGAGTGTCGGCCAGTAACCACAAATCATGTCATTAAGCGCACCATTCCTAATTCCACCACTGCTGTTCCTAATGATAAAGCGTATTGTGTCTTTATGATGCGGACAGCAGCCCATAAGATAACGTTTTTGAATAATAGGAACTAATTGTATATTTTATCACCTTATAACATTTAATGCTTTTTTTATGACATATTTTCACAGGTTTTTAAGGTGTGCTCATTGAAATTGTTTTGAAACGTTAGTATATGAATATTCATTAGAGTTTCCGTTGTTTGGTTTGATTTTCACATGTAATTGTATATTTTCACAACTTTTCAAACTAAGCATTATTTGTCGGCACCCTCTTTGTATTTCAGATGTGCAAATTGAAGTGAATTATGAAAACAGCTACCTTGTCCGCAACTACTCGGAGGAGAGATAAGAACTCAAAGCAAGCACGGAGGCTCCTTTAAAACTAGAGTTCGCATGTACACAGTTCGAGCTCTCGACCCATACACACTGCATTTACCTTCATGACCATCCTCCGTCTACGCTCTTTAGTAGTTATAGCTGCCACTGCCGGTATGACAACAACAACAGAGCCAGTGATTGCAGGTGATCACACTGAAGCATAAATGGGGAAGTATAAAGCGAAGTAAGTTGCGCTTCTTGTGCTCATAATTTTACTGGACAAACACTGGCCAGCTGCGGGCGGAAAATATTTTAGGCAGCCTGCTCTGTTTGCAACCTGCCTGCCTGCTGGGGCTTTCACTGCAGTGGATAGAGACGGAAGAGGCTGGCACTGTGCAGAAATAAAGAAGCGCGCATGCTGTGTGCCACACTGAGCAGTCAGGAAAAAGCACAAAATAAATATAGCATTGCAAGAAGCGTGAGCATAAATTAAAAGAACATCGTATCCATGAAGCGCAGTGGCTGTGAATTGGTGTTGTGCTAAGTGGGAAGTGCTGGTTGGGTGCTGAACTTGCTTTCCATTTTGATAGAACTGTCTCTGTTGCCATTTTGAACCTGAAACCTGAAAACAAGCCAAACCAAAGTAAAAAAAAGTACACCAATAAACACATATATTAAGAACAGAGTAAGCGTACATGTAACTGGGACAGTCTCCATTGGACTAAACCAAGCAACGAGAATGGACAAATACAACTAAGTGACCAGTAAAAATAACACATGTATGAGAGGCACTACAAAGGACCAATTAAAAGCAAGAGGCAGCAGTGGGTGTGCACTTACTCCATAAAGTAGATAACAGCATGTCTCGAATAGACAGCGCATGTGCTGCATGGGCAACACCTAAAAATGACCACCCGCTACTTCCTGTTGCACGAATACAATAGTGGATTGGGTTTGAGGCACTTCCTGTAACTCATCAAGCTAAGAAATTAAAACTAGCTGTTTTAATCCACCCCTCTGGGAGGAAGGGATACTAAGACTGTGACAAGAAAGAACTGGAGTTGGAGTAAGGAAGATTACTGGCAAGTAACTGGGTCATTACCTCCTCCCCACATTTTCCTCATCCCAGTCCTTACCTGTGGAGGCAATACCTAAGTAATTTCTATTAAGCTAGCTTGCATAAAATCAAAAATCAAGACCACAAATCTAAATTTTCTACACTCTTTACATTTATTGAACAAACATATTGTGAAATCATTTGTGGATTTACTGACTGTAAAACCTTAAGTCCAAATTCTGAAGAAGACTCTCCAGCCAAGCACAGTCTATAGTGAGTCAAGAATGTGTGTGGTTGTTAGACTTTTCATCCTTGGCGTGGTCTCCCTTAACTTTTTGCCTCTGTTCCCCAGGTTGTTGATGTGTGCTGGACTCTGATTTTGCTGTTTTTGTTGCTCTGGGCACTTTACCACTGCTAACCAGTGCTAAAGTGCATATGCTCTCCTGTTTAAATTGTATGTAAGTGGTTTATCCATGATTGGCATATTTGATTTACTAGTAAGTCCCTAGTAAGGTGCACTAGAGGTGCCAGGGCCTGTAAATCAAATGCTACTAGTGGGCCTGCAGCACTGGTTGTGCCACCCACATAAGTAGCTCTGTAATCATGTCTCAGACCTGCCCCTGCAGTGTCTGTATGTGTATTTTTACACTGTAAATTCGACTTGGCAAGTGTACCCACTTGCCAGGCCTAAACCTTCCCTTTACTTACATGTAAGGCACCCCTAAGGTAGGCCCTAGGTAGCCCCAAGGGCAGGGTGCAGTGTATGGATAAGGTAGGACATATAGGAATGTGGTTTATATGTCCTGACAGTGAAATACTGCCAATTTCGTTTTCACTGTTGCAAGGTCTGTCTCTCTCTCATAGGATAATATGGGGGCTACCTTTAAATATGATTAAAGTGTAGATTCCCCTAGAGAGTAGATGGACATGTGGAGTTTGGGACCCCTGAACTCACAATTTAAAAATACATCTTTTAGTAAAGTTGATTTTAAGATTGTGCGTTTGGAAATGCCACTTTTAGAAAGTGAGCATTTTCTGCTTAAACCATTCTGTGACTCTGCCTTGTTTGTGGATTCCCTGTCTGGGTCAGTTTGACAGTTGGGTTGTTTTTCACCTCACACCAGACAGTGACACAAAGGGAGCTGGGGTGTGATCTGCATTTCCTGATTAGCCATCTCTGCTAGGAGGGAGGGGTGGAGTGGTCACTCTCATCTGAAAGGACTGTGCCTGCCTCTGACAATGCTGTCTCCAGCCCCCTGGTGTGTGTCTGAGGCCTTGCCTGGGCAAGGCAGGATTTCGCAAGAAGGTGTGAGTCCCCTTTGAAGGAAGGTGACTTCAAAGACTAAAATGGGTATAAGAAGGGCACCCAAACTTACAAACTTTAGAAACACTTCTGGAATCAAGGGGAACCTCTGCCTGGAGAAGAGCTGATCGCTGAGGAACAAGTGCTGCCCTGCCTGTGACTGTGCTTTGTGGAGCTTTCCTGCAGTGCTGCTTCTGCCAGAGTAAGAGGGCAAAGACTGGACTTTGTGTGCCTTCCATCTTGAAGAAGAAATCTCCAAGGGCTTGATGTAGAGCTTGCCTCCTGTTGTTGAAGTCTCAGGGATAGCAAAGACTTCTTCCTGCCAGCACCTGGAGTCTCTGGAGAGACCCCTACTCTGCTCTGTGGTGCCCTTCCAGTTCCTGGGACCCTGAAAGGAGAGGCTGGCAGCCTAAGGACAAAAATACACGCACCGAGCACCGTGTGGAGAAAAGATCGACGCGAATCCGATCGCGGCTGAGAAAACGACGCGACGCCGGCTCCGCAGCTGAGAAACGACGCCGCTGGAAACGCGACCGGAGAATCGACGCCCGGAGCAGGAGAAACGACGCGCAGCATCGCTGACGAAGGCTGAGAGATCGCAACCAGCGCCGCGGGACTTCGGACCGTCGCGTGGCTGGCTTTTTCGACGCGCATCGCCGTGCCGAGTTGTCATATACCCGTGCCGGGTTATTTTCGACGCACACCGCCCGTGCGGGGTTATTTTTGGCGCAAACCAGGTACATTTACACGCTAGCAGCGCTAGTGTGTTGTTACAACTACCTAAAGACTCTTTTTATTTTTAAACCTTTAAAAAATCATAACTTGACTTGTGTATATTGGATTTTTGTCGTTTTGGTCTTGTTTTGTCTAGATAAATATTTCCTATTTTTCTAAACTGGTGTTGTGTCATTTTGTAGTGTTTTCATTAAGTTACTGTGTGTGTTGGTACAAATACTTTACGCCCAGCACTCTGAGGTTAAGCCTACTGCTCTGCCAAGCTACCAAGGGGGTAAGCAGGGGTTAGCTGAGGGTGATTCTCTTTTATCCTAACTAGAGTGAGGGTCCTTGCTTGAACAGGGGGTAACCTGACTGTCAACCAAAGACCCCATTTCTAACATTGGTGACCAGCGGTCGGGATTTGGACTTGTATTTGTACTTGACATACAGTAATTAAGTGTACACTACTGTTTTGATCTCAGACCACTACGTGACCACATACTACTAGTCTTGTGATTTTTGTTTTTACTTGGACTGTTTTTCTCGGCATTCAGTTTCTTTTTTTTCGCTGATCCCGTGATTGACTTTGCTGAAACTTCATTTGAGAACTTGCTTTTCTGTTTTTGGAACTGTGCATATTTTTTTAACCTCTCATCATGTCTCAGTCTGGAGATGCCCTAGCTGAAGCTGCTTTTGACTTGGAGAAATTGGAGAGCTACAAAGTGGCTCAGTTGAAGCAGTTTTGTAGTAATGTTGGCTGTCCCATTAAGAGCTCATCCAAGAAGGATGAGCTGCAAAAGGCGCTGAGGGCCTGGGTGACAGCCAAAGCAGCTGAGGGGCACACAGATGAGGAGCCAGAGGGGGAAGAGGAGTTGCAAGTCACTCACACTGATGTAGTGGGTGGGCCTGCTATGTCTCAGGGGAGAATCTCCAGGGCAGGTAGCAGTGTGTCCTCCAAGAGTCTGACACCTGGAGAGTTACAGGACAGACAGGCAGAGAGGGAGTACCAGTTGGAGCTGAAAAAGCTCAGTCTTGAGGAAAGGAAGATAAACATGGCTCATGAGCTCAGTTTAAAAGAGATAGATCAGAGGAGTCAGCCCAGTAGGGATGGTGGCAGAAATTCTACAGTGCAGCCTGAGAGAAGGGTACACATCCCAAAAGACCTTGTGAGGGATTATAAGAGGGAGGATGATATCTACTTGTGGTTCAAGGGTTATGAGTCAGCTCTCCACATGAACCTGGTCCCTGAAGCTCATTGGGGGGCAGCCCTGTGGAAGCATTTTGAGGCAGAGGGGAGGGACACACTGACGGCCTTAGGGGATGCTCAGAGTCTCACCTACCCTGCCATGAAGGAGGCCTTACTTACCAGGTATGGTCTCACCCCTGAGCAGTACAAAGAGAAGTTTAGATCCTACAAGAGAAAGGAATCCCAAACATGGTTGGAATGTGTTGATTCTTGTTGCAGGTCACTGGATGGTTGGGTGAAGGGCAGTAAGGTAAACACGTATGAGGGGCTTTACAATTTAATTGCTTGGGAGCACTTGTACAGTTTATGTTTTCCAGAGCTGCGCCAGCACCTCATTGACAGCAAGCTGACTGACCCCAGGAAGCTTGCACAGGAAGCGGACCGCTGGGAGAGCACCAGGGTCCAAAAGAGGTATGGGGGAGACCACGCCAAGGGTGGGCAGGGTCCCTCTCAGAAGAAAGGGGGGGGTAAGGGCAAACAGGATGAGTTCTCTAAAGGGCCCCAAACTGATTCCCAGGGTAAGGATTCCCAACCCCCCAGTGAAAAGAAGCCATGGTTCTCCAAAGGGAAGCCAATGGCAGGTGGTCCCCTACGTAAGTGCTATTCATGTGACCAGGTGGGTCATGTGAGGGGGGACCCCAAATGCCCCAAAAGTACACCGGCACCCACTGGTGCACCGTCCCAGGGTTTGGCCAGTGTAGCGCTTGGGGAGGAGTTGGTTTCAGGTGGGTGGGAACCAGCAGAAATGACCCTTGTCTCACTAGGGGACAGTGAGATGGTCCAGAGAAACCTAGTGCCTGATAACACTAAGAAGTACAGGCAATGGGTGACCATCAATGGACAGAGGGTGGAGGCTCTGAGAGACACAGGAGCCAGTGTGACTACAGTGAGGAGTCACCTGGTGTCTGAAGAGCAGATTGATCCCCGGGTACTTCACCAAGTAGTTGCAGTAGACAACTCTGAGCGCCTCTGCAGAGTGGCGCAGGTTCCCTTTGAATGGGGGGGGGTCTCAGGTTCCTGGAAAGTAGCTGTGAGTCCAACCATGCCTGTTGATTGTTTGCTAGGCAACGACCTGGAGGATTCCCCTTGGAAGGAGGTGGAACACAGGTCTCACTTGGAGATGTTGGGTCTGCCTGGGTGGGTATGCGTATCCACCCGGTCTATGGCAGCCAATCAGGGTAGTCAAGAGCCCCTGGAGCCTGAAACAGTGGCCCAGGGGACCGCCAAGAAGAGGAAAGGCAGGAGGCGCGGGAAACCCGCCCCAGAAGTTCCCACGGTCCGGGAGGAGGCAGAGCCTGAGGGTGATGCCCCGGAACCTACAGGGGAACAGGTGGCTGAACTGGGGGAGGTCCCTGAGCTGTCGCAGTGGCAGCAGGAAGGGGGACCCACCAGGGAAGTATTCTGCACAGCGCAGAAGGAATGCCCTACTCTTGAGGGACTGCGGCAGCAGGCTGCAGCCCAGGCGGCTGGCGGGGCGCCAGGTACTCACCTGATTTATTGGGAGGATGGCCTCCTGTATAGTGAGCCTAAGGTTCCTGAGCCGGGGTCAGCTCGTATGCTGGTGGTACCCCAGGGCTTCAGGACCTTCCTACTGGGTTTGGCTCATGATGTGCCTTTGGCAGGACATCTAGGGCAGGACAAGACCTATAAGAGGCTTGTCTCCCACTTTTACTGGCCCTTGATGAACAAGCAGTCAGCTGCTTATTGTAGATCTTGTCAGACTTGTCAGGCAAGTGGCAAGAGTGGGGGGAAATGCAAAGCTCCCCTCCAACCTTTACCGGTAGTCAGTACTCCCTTTGAAAGGGTAGGAATTGACATTGTGGGGCCTCTGGATCCCAAGACAGCCATGGGCAACAGGTTCATCCTGGTCTTGGTGGACCATGCCACACGGTACCCAGAAGCTATTCCTCTAAGGACGGTCACCGCCCCCGTGGTGGGACGTGCCTTGATGGGGGTTTTTACCCGCATGGGGTTCCCCAAGGAGGTAGTATCTGATAGGGGTACAAACTTCATATCCACTTATATGAAGTCTCTGTGGAAGGTGTGTGGGGTAACCTACAAGTTCACCACCCCTTACCACCCCCAAAGTAATGGTCTGGTTGAGAGATTCAACCGCACCTTGAAAGGCATGATTCAGGGCCTGTCAGAGCCCTTGAAGCGTAAGTGGGACGTCCTCTTGCCATGCCTTCTGTTCGCTTACAGGGAGGTGCCTCAAAAGGGACTTGGCTTTAGCCCCTTTGAGCTCATCTATGGCCACCCTGTGAGGGGACCGCTCAGTCTGGTGAAGGAGGCTTTGGAGAAAGCTCCTAGTAAACCACCCCAGGATGTATTTAGCTACATGCTGGCACTAAGAAACCAGACTGCCCGCTTCAGGAGTCTCGCTCAGGAGAACCTGGAAGCAAGCCAGGAGGACATGAAACGGTGGTACGACCAGAATGCCACTCTGGTTGAGTTTCAGCCTGGACAAAAAGTGTGGGTCATGGCACCAGTGGAGCCTAGGGCTCTCCAAGATAAGTGGACTGGGCCTTTTGAGGTGGTGGAAAGAAAGAGCGAGGTCACCTATCTGGTAGACTTGCAATCCCCCAGGAACCCCTTGAGGGTCCTACATGTCAACCGCCTCAAACCACACTTTGAGCGAACTGAGCTATCCATGCTCCTAGCGACAGATGACGGGGTGGAGGAAGAGAGTGAGCCTCTTCCTGACCTCCTGTCTGCAGGAGAGAAAGATGGGTCTGTGGAGGGAGTGATCCTCTCCCCCTCCCTGACTGAGGAACAGCAGAGGGACTGTCGCCACGTGCTGGGACAGTTCGCCTCACTGTTTTCCCTGATCCCAGGAGTCACACACCTGTGCACACATGATGTGGACACTGGGGACAGTACACCTGTTAAACATAAGGTTTACAGGGTGACTGACAGGGTGAGGGCTTGCATTAAGGAGGAAGTCTCCAAAATGTTAACCCTAAGGGTTATTGAGCACTCCAGCAGTCCTTGGGCCAGCCCAGTGGTCTTGGTCCCAAAGGCTACTGCTCCTGGTGCCACTCCAGAACTTAGGTTCTGTGTGGACTACCGGGGTCTCAATGCGGTCAGCAAGACTGACGCACACCCCATCCCCCGAGCTGATGAGCTCATTGATCGGTTAGGAGCTGCCAAGTACCTCAGTACGTTTGATTTAACATCTGGGTACTGGCAGATTGCCTTAACTGAAGGGGCAAAGGAGAGGTCAGCATTCTCTACCCCCGATGGGCACTTCCACTTCAATGTGATGCCCTTTGGGATGAAGAATGCCCCTGCCACCTTTCAGAGGTTGGTCAACCAGGTGTTGGCAGGACTGGATGAGTTCAGTGCCGCCTACCTGGATGACATTGCTGTGTTTAGTTCCACATGGGAGGAACACCTGCAACACCTCTGGAGAGTGTTAGAGGCCCTGCAGAAGGCAGGCCTCACTATTAAGGCGAGCAAGTGCCAAATAGGGCAGGGTTCTGTTGTGTACTTAGGACACCAGGTGGGGAGTGGCCAGGTGGCACCCCTACAGCCTAAGATTGACACGATTCTGGCTTGGGAGCCTCCCAAGACCCAGACTGAAGTGAGAGCCTTTTTAGGTCTCACAGGATACTATCGGAGGTTCGTTAAGGGATATGGTACCATTGCTACCCCCTTAACTGAGTTGACTTCTAAGAAGCAACCCAAGAAAGTGATCTGGACAGAGGCTTGCCAGAACGCTTTTGATGCCCTGAAGGCGGCCATGTGCACAGCACCTGTGCTGAAGGCACCTGACTACTCCACGGAGTTTGTTGTACAGACAGACGCCTCAGAGCATGGTATTGGAGCAGTACTCTCACAGCTGAATGAAGAGGGCCTAGATCAACCCGTAGCCTTCATTAGCAGGAGGTTACTACCCAGGGAACGTAGGTGGAGTGCCATAGAACGTGAAGCGTTTGCTGTGGTCTGGGCACTGAAGAAGCTAAGACCCTACTTGTTTGGGACTCACTTCCGAGTTCAGACCGACCACAGACCCCTCAGATGGTTAATGCAGATGAGGGGTGAGAACCCAAAACTGTTGAGGTGGTCCATTTCCCTACAGGGGATGGACTTTACGGTGGAACATCGACCCGGTACAGAGCACGCCAATGCTGATGGTCTGTCCAGGTTCTTCCGCCTTAGTGATGAGAACTCCCATGAGGTTGGGTAGTTGCTCCCCACTTTTAGCTGGGGGGGACACGTGTTAGACTTTTCATCCTTGGCGTGGTCTCCCTTAACTTTTTGCCTCTGTTCCCCAGGTTGTTGATGTGTGCTGGACTCTGATTTTGCTGTTTTTGTTGCTCTGGGCACTTTACCACTGCTAACCAGTGCTAAAGTGCATATGCTCTCCTGTTTAAATTGTATGTAAGTGGTTTATCCATGATTGGCATATTTGATTTACTAGTAAGTCCCTAGTAAGGTGCACTAGAGGTGCCAGGGCCTGTAAATCAAATGCTACTAGTGGGCCTGCAGCACTGGTTGTGCCACCCACATAAGTAGCTCTGTAATCATGTCTCAGACCTGCCCCTGCAGTGTCTGTATGTGTATTTTTACACTGTAAATTCGACTTGGCAAGTGTACCCACTTGCCAGGCCTAAACCTTCCCTTTACTTACATGTAAGGCACCCCTAAGGTAGGCCCTAGGTAGCCCCAAGGGCAGGGTGCAGTGTATGGATAAGGTAGGACATATAGGAATGTGGTTTATATGTCCTGACAGTGAAATACTGCCAATTTCGTTTTCACTGTTGCAAGGTCTGTCTCTCTCTCATAGGATAATATGGGGGCTACCTTTAAATATGATTAAAGTGTAGATTCCCCTAGAGAGTAGATGGACATGTGGAGTTTGGGACCCCTGAACTCACAATTTAAAAATACATCTTTTAGTAAAGTTGATTTTAAGATTGTGCGTTTGGAAATGCCACTTTTAGAAAGTGAGCATTTTCTGCTTAAACCATTCTGTGACTCTGCCTTGTTTGTGGATTCCCTGTCTGGGTCAGTTTGACAGTTGGGTTGTTTTTCACCTCACACCAGACAGTGACACAAAGGGAGCTGGGGTGTGATCTGCATTTCCTGATTAGCCATCTCTGCTAGGAGGGAGGGGTGGAGTGGTCACTCTCATCTGAAAGGACTGTGCCTGCCTCTGACAATGCTGTCTCCAGCCCCCTGGTGTGTGTCTGAGGCCTTGCCTGGGCAAGGCAGGATTTCGCAAGAAGGTGTGAGTCCCCTTTGAAGGAAGGTGACTTCAAAGACTAAAATGGGTATAAGAAGGGCACCCAAACTTACAAACTTTAGAAACACTTCTGGAATCAAGGGGAACCTCTGCCTGGAGAAGAGCTGATCGCTGAGGAACAAGTGCTGCCCTGCCTGTGACTGTGCTTTGTGGAGCTTTCCTGCAGTGCTGCTTCTGCCAGAGTAAGAGGGCAAAGACTGGACTTTGTGTGCCTTCCATCTTGAAGAAGAAATCTCCAAGGGCTTGATGTAGAGCTTGCCTCCTGTTGTTGAAGTCTCAGGGATAGCAAAGACTTCTTCCTGCCAGCACCTGGAGTCTCTGGAGAGACCCCTACTCTGCTCTGTGGTGCCCTTCCAGTTCCTGGGACCCTGAAAGGAGAGGCTGGCAGCCTAAGGACAAAAATACACGCACCGAGCACCGTGTGGAGAAAAGATCGACGCGAATCCGATCGCGGCTGAGAAAACGACGCGACGCCGGCTCCGCAGCTGAGAAACGACGCCGCTGGAAACGCGACCGGAGAATCGACGCCCGGAGCAGGAGAAACGACGCGCAGCATCGCTGACGAAGGCTGAGAGATCGCAACCAGCGCCGCGGGACTTCGGACCGTCGCGTGGCTGGCTTTTTCGACGCGCATCGCCGTGCCGAGTTGTCATATACCCGTGCCGGGTTATTTTCGACGCACACCGCCCGTGCGGGGTTATTTTTGGCGCAAACCAGGTACATTTACACGCTAGCAGCGCTAGTGTGTTGTTACAACTACCTAAAGACTCTTTTTATTTTTAAACCTTTAAAAAATCATAACTTGACTTGTGTATGTTGGATTTTTGTCGTTTTGGTCTTGTTTTGTCTAGATAAATATTTCCTATTTTTCTAAACTGGTGTTGTGTCATTTTGTAGTGTTTTCATTAAGTTACTGTGTGTGTTGGTACAAATACTTTACGCCCAGCACTCTGAGGTTAAGCCTACTGCTCTGCCAAGCTACCAAGGGGGTAAGCAGGGGTTAGCTAAGGGTGATTCTCTTTTATCCTAACTAGAGTGAGGGTCCTTGCTTGAACAGGGGGTAACCTGACTGTCAACCAAAGACCCCATTTCTAACAGTGGTGTAGACTATAGGGCAGCTGCACAAATTTTGTTCATTGATGCACCTTTAAAAACGTCTACAATGTAGCTACCCCAAGTGTGGATCTACCCTGAACAGTCTCTAAATTAGTTTTCTCTTCTGATTCATGAGTCATAAGAATAGTCGACTTCAACCACCTACTCAATGAGGAGACGGTCAGTGTCAAGCTCTTTACAGGCTGTCCAAAAGTCACAAACAACAAGCTCTCTTTCATGACTGGTGCAGTCATTTTGACATACATGTAGTGGACTCAATGTACATCTAGGAACTGCAATTTCACAGACCAGTTGATATGAAGGACAAGTAATCCATTCCCATCACATCACACTGTTTTTATTTTTAGCCTATCTCAGTTATAATAAATCGACAATTTATCTGGGAATAGCAGTAATGTTAACTCCCTTTTCACATCCATTGCACTTCTTTAAAGATCCCTGTGTGTCTCCATGACCAGTGGTGACAGTTCCTCCTGGTTGGAGGTATCAAAACAAGGCCCAACGATGAACAATCGGCCATCAGTACACCAAAGAAAAAATACCATTGGTAGAAAATGGCTGGTGAGGGTCTCTAAAATCAGCTCAGAAGAACCCTGGTGGATTGTATGGAGAAGCTTCACTCTTGTTGATGTTTAGGGAGTTTTGAACGGAAGGCGAGAGAAAACTCTGTCTTGCTTCAGTCTCATCTGATTGATTTGTGTAACGTATTTGTGCAACACTTTACACAGTAACAATGAAAACACCACAAAAAGACTCCACACCAAGTTAGAAACATAAATTACATTTTTATAGATAAAACAAGAACAAAATGACAGAAATCCACTAAGTAGAAGTTTAGATACTAATTTTTAAATAATAAATATGAAAATAGCACTTAGAAGCAATAAACGTTTATTGGGGTATCAGGTCGTGCTGGACTGGGACAAAGTGAAGAGTTCAGGCCACCTGTAATGGAGCACAAGCCGACTACAAGACCCATGCAGGGCCTGCTCAGCAACAGTACCTTAATCCTTGTTGCAGCACGAGATGCATAGATGATGCTCATGCAGTTGGGTTGTTGCACTGGATTTCTCCATGCAACTGCAGCGATGCATTGGTTGCGTTAAGCAAAGTGCCAGTTCTGAGTGCGGCGGTTCTGAATGCAATGCGCCAGTTAATGCAAGCTGATGGGGGCGATGTGTCGATTTTCTCAGTGGCAGTGATGCGTTGGGTCTGAAGCAGGGGTTCAGAAGAAAAGCAGTTCTTCCAGAGTAGCAGTCGAGAGTGGAAGTCCTTGTAACAGCACAACAGTCCTTCTTCCTGGCAGAGTTCTTCACAGGTTCAGTAGTGTACTGATTTGGTAGGGTCAGAGATCCATTACTTCTACCCAGTGCAACCTTTGAAGTGGGGGTGACTTCAAAGAAAGGCGTTTGAAGTGCACAGAGGTCCTTTCCACCTGTCCTGGCTCCAGACTCACTACAGGGGGTTATGCAGCCCTTAGTGTTTAACCAGGAAACTGCCTATTCAGGTATAAGTGTCAGCTCCCCCCACCCATCCTGCTCAGAATGGGCCATCAGGATGTTGATGGCCCATCAGTCACACTAAGCTCCCTTTGTGTGTGGCTGTCTGGCATGCACAAAATCCAGTTGTCACCCTGCCCAGACATCCATTGCTCCTCCATAATAGTGGAGGAGCGCCGACCCCCCGCTCAGTCAGGCAGTGACAAATTTGTCACTGCCTGACTGAGCCATGGGAGTATAGGACGGCGCAGGGCCATGACAAGGAGGAGAAGTGGTGGACACTGGTAAGTGCGCAGGTCAGTTTGGCCAGCCATGCAATACACAGCCGGGTTGAAGAAATGACACAGGCTCTCTGTGCCTGAGCGAGCATCAAACCAGTCTGCTGAGGCCAAGCCAGATGCTGCTCCCATACTTGCATTACCATGAGAGCAGTGTCTGGATTGGAAGCCTGTGCTTTGTGACCTGGAGCCGGGAAGAGAGAACCATCACGGAGGCGGCCGGTAGCTGGTGTCAGAAAGGTAAGTTTTTTTTTTTGTATTATTTTGAATACCCCCACCCCCAGACAGTCCTCTCTCCCCGCCCCGCCACCCTTGATTGGTGGCAGCCGACCCTTGGGGACAGGCTGTAAGCATAAAAAGCTAAGAGCAGGAAAATGCCAACTTTCTAAAAGTGCCATTTTCAAAATTGTAATATATCCGACTTTACCATTAAAGAGGACTTATTATTACAATTCCATAGGTACTGAACATGACATATCTGCTCCTTCTCAATTGGGAATTACAGATTATTATATGTAATAAGGAATCCCCAATGTCACCCTATGAGAGAGGTAGCCCTCACAGTAGTGAAAATGAATTTGGGACTTTTTCACCTGGATATGTAAAACTTGAAAGTATATGTCCTGCCTTTTAATTATATAGCACTCTGCCCTATGGGCTACCTATGTCTTACATTAGGGGTGCCTTATATGTAATACAAGGGGAGTTTGAGGCTTGGCAAGAAGGTTTAAATACCATGTTGGCATGGCAGTGTAACTGCACATACAGGCTCTTCAATGGCAGGCCTGAGACATGTTTTGGGGCTACACTAATAGTCACATTTAATTTACTGGTCCTGGGCACATGTAGTACACTTTACCAGGGACATACAAATAAATTAAATATGCCAATTGTGGATGTACCAATCAAACCATGTTTAGGGGAAACAACACATGCACTTTACCACTGGTCAGTAGTGGTGAAGTGCTCAGAGGCCTAAGGCCAACAAAAATAAATGAGCCACAAGGTGAGACAAACAGACAAAATGTTTTGGGGAAGGCCACCCTACGGCTGTCAGGGCTAACAATTTCTTTCCCCAAATATATTGTCCCATAAGCAACTCATCATAAACCCCGACATGGTATTATCCATAGCATCAGTAGAGACTCTAGGTATTTTAGCCATAGGTGCCCCTTCTCTGTCCATAAATGCAGCCTCTACTGCATTCTCGATGATTGTAATGTTTTGCCTTCAGAGTGACAGAACCTTCAGTACATTCCAGCATTGAAGGTTACCAAAAATTATCAAGGCCGTCATTAAGAATTTCCTGATAAGCCTACAGTAATACTGCTGATATTGCAATTACGTCTGAACATTCAAGACTCTGAATCCTCAAAAGCAACAATTATTACCACATAGTTATAAAACACTAAATTAAGTCTAAAAAGCCTTAAAAAGTGACTAGTAAACTGGGGTTCAAGCAACACAATTTGAGCAAGAATACCTGAATCCAAAGCTGTGTTTCGAATGGTGTTGTTCAAAGGCAGCTGTAGATAAGCAGCCCTGACAGCCCTCTTCAGACTACCCTGGCAGAGCAAAGCCACTGTGTTAGGATGCTTTCGTCGGACGATTTGGTGAGTCAGCCTTTCTGGAACTACGTGAATCATTCAAGAGAAGCTTACATGGAGGAAAAGTAAATAATTAGAGGAGCAGACAATTATTTGGAGGCTAAAGATGCCTAGGCACTGCAATTCAATGACGATACAAGGAACCTATTTAACAACACTTTCTCTTGTATGTAAACACTGGTTTTGGCCCCAAGAGGATGGTAGTATACCAGGAATTAAAACATAAAACCAGATCCTTGCCTTCGAGAACCCAGTAAATGAAATTACATTTGCATTCCTTAACGTGTAACACTGAAGAAACACACGTAATTAGCAAAAGCACATCAGATAAAACATGCAGTCTTTGGAGAAAGTCAACCAAATGAAATAACAAACCACGCTTCTACCCTGCTTTAAATGTGTGTAGCCGGGCAACAAATACTGTTTAAAAGCATGCTTTAAATGCATTTAGCCAGGGAAAGATAATGAAAGCTAAACAATAAACGCTGTGCAGCAATCAGATTAAAGAAGTTCCACTCATCAAAGCAACAAGGGGCGGATGTGGATGGGTACTTGGGCCAAGGGAGCCTGATAAGAGAAAAACACACAAGGAACACACGAAAAGAAGCCTACAACCAACAGAAAGAAGGAAAATTAAAAAACGATAAGCCTACGGACCAATAAGAAGGGAAAGAGAAGGGAAGGCAGAATGGAAGCCCCTTTTAAGATATATTTAATACAATAGATTTCACAAGCACAGCTCAATTGCTGTGCAGGCGAAACCTAAACAGGAAATGTCTCGGCCCAACCAGCTATAGAATGCTCTGTGTCATTGTGCTTTGGAAGAGATTGGACATGGGAGAGAACTCCACAGGTTAGGACTGTGACGAGGAAGACGAGAGGAGGAAATAATGCCTTGATATTCACATATTCGGTGTTTATTTCCTCCTTCAGTTTAATGATATGACTGCAGTAAGACTGATATACCTATGACTGAAAAAATCGCATTGGCTCTCTGTATACTTTTTGCTTTGTTATTTTCTACCACAAAACAATCAGAGCAGACAATTCACCCTCGGATTCTACCAGTCATTAAAAGTACCTTTGGTTTCAATGAATAACTAGTTTTATTTTGACTTCTCTCATCATTCATATTCAAAACCAACAACCAACTTACATTCAATACGTTATAGACAGCTGTTGCCAAATACAATCAATACAATTAAGATAACTCATATTTCAGCTTTCATCTGACATCAAACAGAACACTACACCAGATTAGAACACCACGCACCAGCATTTCAGACTCATCCTAAAATGGTGATACTCAAACAGCACACAACCCTTAACCATTATGCAGGGCCGGCTTTAGTGCTGGCGGTGCCCTGTGTGAGAGTCTTTTTTTGGTGCCCCCCACTCCTCGGATTCCCTAACTACCACCCAGAACATGTGCCCCTCATCTTGTCATAGTCCCCCTTTCACATCCGTTCATTTGTTTTAAAGCACTGGTAAAGGCTGGCTTTACTAATCCTCATAAATTATAGTTCTGTTCTTTTCAGCAGGCATATTAACCCTCTATGCTACTTTATGGTGAGTCAAAGCTGCCACTAGACAAAACTCCCATCTCTCTCCCCAGCAAAAATATTAATCACAAGAGGTATCTTGTTATTTTAATTGATTCCTGATAGCTGAACGCACAAGGGACTTTTCAGCAGGTGCTTTTAAATGGCAAGTATCTAAGTTGTTTCTAAACACAGCACCCCACCCCACTGAGGTCAGCGCCCCCCAGTCCAGGTCAGCACCCGGTGCGACTGCATCGCTCACACCGCCCTAAAGCCGACGCTGCCATCATGTGCACAACAGAGCCCCAAAGCCATGTAGTTAACGAAGTGTGTCAAATTCAACAGTACTAGTGAGCTTATTTTACTCTCTTTACATTTCTTTGCAATTGTATTATAGTTTTAGGGACCTCGGTTTGAAATAAACTAACTGGTATTGAGCTAGCGTTACGGTTATGCACCACACCAATATAGACCCCAGAAAAATGAGCACTACTTTTTGGTGAGATCCCAGGTTTACTCACCTTAGTAAATCTGGGATTGCCGCAGAGTCCATGGGTAGATGCATAGGAATGCCAAAGTCCACCCATGGAGTGCTGTTTGGATGCAAAGTAATGCATGCCTTGGATTACTTTGTATTTACTAAACCATGTAAAGTCATGCAAAACAGATTTGCGTGGCTTAGTAAATGCCAAAAGGATGAAGCCTTGACTCAACCTCAACGCAGAACCTCAGTAAATCTACCTCTCCATCTTTAGATACTGACTGTGCATGCAAGGCTTGTACAAAGTGCATTATACTCTGGGTGAGTTAGTCCTGCTGTCAAGAGAAAAAGGAATGCCCTTTGTCCTACCCACTGATACATAGCAACTATCACATGGAATCTCCTACATCAAACTCATTTTACTTTCACCAAAGCATTCAGGGGCATATTTAAAACTTTTGTTGTGTAGGGCAGCACAGTGCAGCAAGTCACCTTGCTGCACTCCCTACGCCACAGGGAAAGGCCTACTTTTCCCTTGTGCTGGCACCATTTTGACAGCATAGCACCAATGCAGGCACCCTTGCACCATGGTACAAGGGTGTCTGTTGTAGGCAGGATTGATTTTGCGCAGGAAGGGGGATCTCCCTGCACAAAATACAATCCTGAGAGACATTTTGCTCTGTCGATGTGAGCTGCAGAATGCAGATTGAATCACAAATAGAAAAGAGAAACAAGCATTGGCAAAGCCAATAGGTCTCGCCTAATCAAGATCTAATGGCTTTGGCAAAGTGTTTGCCAAGTTGTACACCAGTGTGGCTTCTGTTCAGCAGAGCTAAAAGTTAGTGGCTTGTTGGAGTGTCAGAGTGGAGTGGGGGAGTAGAGTGTTGTAGAGTGGATTTGCTGGAATGTTGTAGAGTGGAGTAAGTGGAGTAGAGTGTCGTACAGTTGAGTAGAGGGGAGTAGAGTTCAGTGGGGGAGAGAATCGTGGAGTGAGGTGATATAGGGTGGAGTGGGTTGGAGTGGATTGAGATAGTGGGGTGGATTGTATTGGAGTAGAGAGTGTGGATATGGTTGGGGTAGTGTGGGTGGATTGATTGGAGTGGGGTGGATTGGTGTGGATTGCGGTGGGTGGTTTGGATTGGAGTGATAGGGCTGGAGTAGGGTGGTTTGGATTGGGGTAGTGGATTGGATTGGCGTGAGGTGGTGTGGATTAGATTGGACTGGAGTGGGGTGGATTGCACTGGAGTGGGGTGGAATGGATTAGAGCAGGGTTAATTGGATTGTAATGGGGTGGATTGGATTTGAGTAGGGTGGATTGGATTGGGGTAGAGTGGATTGAGTAGAGTGGGGTGGATTGTAATAGGGTGGGTCGGCAGATGAATTGGGCTGGATGAATTGCAGTGGGCGGGCTAGATGGATTGGAGTGGGGTGGACTGAATTGGGATGGGGTGGGGTGGATTGGATTGGGATAGAGTGGGTGGACTTGAGTAAAGTATGGTGGATTGGAGTGAGCGGGGTGGATTGGAATGGTGCCCCAGACTATTGTATGCCTAGTCCTAATCTAACCTTGTTACACACTGTCTCAAACGAACCAAAGAGACACTGAACACAGAACAAACTTTCTGCTAACACCACAACCAGAACCAAACACCAACAAACAACATACACCATAAAGCAAAGGACATATGACATAACGTAAAATAACATAGTTTATATATATATTTCTGCCTACTTGATTTTAATATATTACAATGGTTACACTCATTTTCTATTGTCTTTGCATTCTTCCAGGGGGTTTGGGGGGTGTAACTGTGATGTATCAATATGCATTAGTGTGTGTGTTGTAGTGGGTGAGGGTGAGGGTGGGGGTGTTGCATGTTGCGTGTGTGTGTCCCTGTTTTTTCCCCCTGTGTCGTAGGTGCAGTACTCACCGTGGTCTTCGCCGCCGACATTCGTGCTCCTGGTAGAGAAGCAGGAAGACTATCGCAGGTAGAATTTGGAGTTCCGGGTCCATGGTGTCCTCGTTCCTCGTGGGGTGTGTAGAGGTGAGTGTTTTCCCTTCAGAATTCCTGTTTCCGCCATGTTTTTATCTGCGGTGAATCCGCCCCGGAAAAGGTGGCGGATTGGCCTGTCATAATAGTGTGGGCGGTACATTGTCTCCCACCTGTCTGTTGGCGGTGACCGCTGTGCTGTTTGTTTGTAACGCCGTGGCGGTCGGAGTGTTAAAGTGGCTGTATTTGTTGGCGGTTTCCGCCACAGTCGTAATTGCACATTTTTTCCGCCGGCCTGTTGGCGGTCTTACCGCCGCTTTAACACCGTCCGCCAGGGTTGTAATGACCACCTATATTTTTTGGTACTCCCAATTACCTCCTTCTCCACAGATTCTCTCACTACTACCCTCCAAAAGTGCCCCTCTTCTCTCCATAACCTCACTCTCTGACACACATTTTATTTGTTTTTTTAGCGCCACTCATACCAGTGTAGAGTGTCAGACCACTTACCTCACACACATTATATAGAGTCAATGATTCATACTTGTTTAACTCAGTTTATAGGAAATGTTACACAGGGCAATGAGGGTGACAAGGCGCAGGAATCACATGACATCCGTACTAATAGGCAGTATATCTTAAAAGTGTATGGTCTGAGGAAGCCCAACCTCAGGTTTTAAATAGCACCTCAGTAGTTAGGGTTGGTGTTACTAACAATAATTTATTTCTACCCAAACAAACCCTTATTAGCAAAATTAGGATAATGAAAGATTCAGCAAAAAAAAGACGCTCTAACCTATATCATGTACTTTCCATGCAGCTGTTTTATGAAAGTTCATATGTTACTGTAATGTACTGCTACTGAAATGTATGAACTGCAAGTAAGGAAAGAATATTTGTGACAAAAACTGTAAGCCATGGTACATGTTCTTTGCACAATCATATTAAGCCCTCTGAGCTCTTTCATAATATCAAAACTGCCACTAGATAAAACTTGATCTCTCTCCAAAAGGAACATTAATCACAAGAGTTATCTTGACATTTTTTGTTGTTGCCTCAAAACTCCTAGACACACAAGGAACTCTGCAGCAGTTGCGTTAAACCTATACGTTTTCTCTAAACACAGCACTCCGAGGTCAGCGCTAGGTGCGACTGAACCGTTTGCACCACTGTAAGCCAGCCCTGCTCAGCATAGCAACATTTGGAAAAAAGACTAAAAAGTGAGTATTGTTCAATTTAAATAGGGTAAGTAA
Organism: Pleurodeles waltl; assembly: GCF_031143425.1. Lineage (NCBI taxonomy): Eukaryota > Metazoa > Chordata > Amphibia > Caudata > Salamandridae > Pleurodeles > Pleurodeles waltl. The sequence goes on along the minus strand of NC_090437.1, from coordinate 715,428,327 downwards.
AAATCTGTGCTGAGAGTTAATTACATATGTAAGATATAATTTGATGGTAGATATGTTAGAAAGTATAGAGTAAAGCCGCACATATGTTTTATTGTTTTCCCTTGCCACCCTATCATAGCTATACCAATTAAGGAATGAGGGTTTAGTAGTGATTTTTGCCGAGGCATTTATAAATTCAGGGTACAAAATGATTTCTGTTTTTTTCCAGCACATGATTTTAAGTCAAAAAGTCATGGATTACTAGATGATTAAAATTATTTGGAACATTAACCACGCAGATATCAATAATGCTAAAGGGCGAAATGTTAATCAAGTGTTTAACTCCTAGCTCTGAATGACACATATAAGTGCTTATTGCAACCGACAACAACCTAAAGATAGTATCTTGAATGATTTGTATGGCTCTCAGGTCTGCAACCCCCACAGTGCCACAGCATAACTGACCACGGCAGACAAACATTTACGTTTGTACACAACAATCATTTCTTTGAGAGGCTTAGAGGCAAGCCTAAAGACCACTTCTACAGTCCTTTCGAACTAATGTTACCTGACAGTGCATAACTGGCGCCAATTAAACCTACAGCGCACAGCAGCCGCCAAATACGAGAAAGTGGACACATTTTGTACAGGGGTTCCACTAATAAAATCAGATCTATTATTTTTAGTACGCAGGCCACAGACCCTAATATAAGACTTGATCGCATCTGTGCAAAGGTGCAGTCGTTTCATAAAAGATAAAAATTAATCTAAGGGTGTCTTTAGTCCAGTTGGAGTTGTCACCATCAAGATGACATTTTCTGCATACACGACCACACGGATAGGTTGGTTGCCTACTTGAGGCATATCCTGTCCATGATTTATCAAGTACCATTCCACATCATTTACGTTATGAGTAAATGAAAATGGGGCTAATACACAACTGTGTTGCACCCCCAATTTTGAATAAGTGTGTGCTTTCCATTTGAGGGATAAGTGAACACGTGAAGGTGTATCCATATGGAATTGACTAAGAAAGTAAACAGTCAAATAATCATTCCCCATGGATAACGTAAAAGACCAGAGCTTAGACCAATATCCATAGCTGAAGACACTACTGAGATCCCCCAATGCGAGGCCCAATGTACACTATTTAACCAGGGAGTATTTGATGGTTATCAAATACAAATTCAGGCACTATTCCATAGTGCCTATTCCTGTACAAAAACATACTGGCCTTCAGAGGGAACAGAGCTGTTCTCTGCCCAGTCTTCCAGTATGGCCAAGAGGACTCTACTAATGACTAGCACAATAAAGTATAACGGCTAAATAGGTTTGTAGCAGGCGGGATAAGCTTTGTTACCCTTTTTTAAAATCAGGCCAAGCACTGAGCAGGATCAAGTCACAGGTGGGTTACTATTAGACGTGTCCCTTAGGATACATAATTTTGCTCATAGATACATATTTTTTATACATATCCATGGGAACCCTATTGCAGCCTGATGCCTTATTTTTTTGTAACTCTGTTTATTAGTTTTCAGAATAAAGACAAGAAACCACAGCAATTAAGGTATCCGTGCTGCAATAGTTCCCAATCTCACGTCAACCAGCTAGCAAAGTCAACAAAAGAGTGCCATACAGGAGTTAGTCCCCGGATGATAGAGTCCCTGAATAATTCTCCCCAAACCTTGGGATGTTTTTCTGGGCAACCCCTGGATGCAGAAATATTTCATCTGTGGCAGCATAGTCCATCCTGTGGGTCCATTCGAGGAACGGTGGAGCCGGCCAAAAGTGCCAGTGCCGGGCAATGTCCCTTTTAGCTATAATGAAGAACAAGCCACCAACTGTCTGACATGACGCCTCCCCCCCATTAATCCATCAGTCCCAACAGGACCAGCTTTGAGTCCACAAAGACTGACCTGACAACAATTAGGGAAAAGGTGTTGTAATTTTTCTGCCAGAAGGCCTGGATAATGGGGCAGTCCCAGACCATGTGAAAAAAGGTGCCGACTGGATGGTGGTAGCGCCAACAATGTGGTGGCAGACCAACCCCCATCCTGTACAACTTTGTGGGACTGTAGCATATGTGGTGCAAGTACTTCAGTTGAATGAGACGTTGTTCCATCCAATTGTCATCTAAGGGGAATATGTCACCCTTCCATCTCTCCTTCAGTATCGTCATGTGTTTTGGGGTATTGTTGACAAGGGATTTGTATAGACAAGAAAAACCCTTTTCTCCAGCTGCGATCCTATCAGGTGTGCCTCTATAGGGTTGCACTGGAGGAGAGGTATTGAGGAGGCAAGGGAACATTTGAGCGCATGCTGTATTTGCAGAAAACAATAGAATGGTATCCTGTGCAGGATGTATGTATCTACGAGATGCTGAAATGTACACATGGAGGTGCCCATACAGACGTCCCCCACAGTGGAAATACCTATGGAATCCCAGACTTCGAATCCCTACAGTGCCTTACTTTTTAAGCTCTTGCCAATAGCTGCCTTAACTTCGATAACTCAAAGGAATACACAATTGTGGTGGATCATTAAAATCCATGATGATATTGACAGTGACTACTAGTGAACTGGGTAAAGAATAAACTGCAACAAAGTGATCCATTCAACTTTTGCCAGAGTTCCAGTGCTTTAAGATGGTGCCACGGTGCCATGGTATCATTAAAATATGGTGCATTAATTACTTTCTAGAAGGGGCTGTTATCATTTTGGGCACTATTGGCTTACAACAGGCTCAGGCTTCCAATCCAATGTAGGTCTTTCTATTTTTCAGGGCTATGCTCTATTGAGATCTGCTGGCTTGTATCTCTGTCAGTGTATGGGGTATGCTTTTTATAGCATTTCAAATAGTTCTATGTGCTTTAGAACAGGCAGAAGCGAACCACCCAAACTAGCTTCACTTGAGTGGATATGCTGGAATAGTCATAAGCTCCTTGTTTGATTTGCAAGCCAGGTCAGAGGAGTACAAAATAACTGAGTTCACTTCCTCATCCCAACAAGCCAAAATCCCATCTTTAGATGATATATACAAGTTATTAACGCGAGAAGTGGGATTCATTTTGGCACATTTAAGCATTACTGCTTTATTTTTGACTGCTTTAAACTCAATGAGTTTGTCATTCCCTAGAGTTATTTGATGGCCAACACACAACAACAGAGAGAGAGGGGTGTGACCACTGGCACAATTAGGTATGACTGTAAAGGAATGAACAAAAGAACACAAATTCTCACCAATATTAATCAATTGTGCTAGCTACTCCCCTACTAATAAAAGTCAGTAAAGATGTAGAAGTGGTAGGGAATAAGTCAGAAGCAAGAAAAAGATATTTTGCTAAAATGTTATTGAAAGCTTCACCATAACAGTCTTGTTAAAAATGAGATCGATCCTTCCCTTGCAGTTTAGCCATGCCACAGACAACTTTGAATGTTTAAATGTAAAGGTGAGCATTGAACTCTACCGCCAACATGGTCAAGCACTATTTACCCTGAATGTCCCTAGATCAAGATCAAGAGCTTCCATGGCTCTGTCGTCTCTGGCAGGCTGAACAATCTCTTGTGTTCAGCTACACTCGACTATTGACTATGCGTGCTGCCAGAAGTTTAAGTCATAATTATATTATCATGAATTTTGCAACATAATGGGCAAGTGAAAATACTTGGACTTAAAGCATTTTAATGATTTTAAAAGATCCAGATATTTAGCACATTTTTTATTAGAACGTGTGGCCATTGCCTAATTTGTAAAAACAAAAAATTAAGTGTCTGGGTCCTTGTCAGGAGGTCATTGCAGCTTACACCATCCATTGTAGACTCAAAAGGGCAACAATGGCTATATGTGTAGCACATTCCCACCCATTAGAGCAATAGCAATGCTAACGTGTAGTTGAGCTCAAACACTACTACCACACCTGTTGCTACACTATGGCCCATATTTAAACGTTTTGGTGCAAAACTGCGCTTAATGCAATTTTGCACCAAAAAGTTTAGCGCCGGCTTACGCCATTCCTGAGCGGCAGCTGGGTGCCATATTAATGGAATGGCGCAAGCCGGGTGATAAGCTAGGGCTAGCGTCAACTAAAATGACGCTAGCCGGGTGCGGGTGGTTGTAGAGGAGATGGAGGTTGGAGGTCAAAAAATGACGCTAGGTTTGTTATAGGCAAAAAAGATGCCTCAAGCCAGCCTAGTGTCATTTCCTGATGCACAACCATCCATAACACGACTCCTGTCTCATAAAAGACAGGAGTCATGTCCACCACCCCAATGGACAGCGCAGGGGACCAGTGTCCCCTGGGCATGGCCATTGCACCCAGTGCCATGCAGGGGGCCCTTGCTAGGGCCCCCAATGCCACTTTAAAATAAAAACAAAAAATACTTTCCTATACTTACTCTGGATCGAGTCCCCCTTCCTCTATTGTCCCCCTGGTGTGGGTGTTCCTGGGGCTTGGAGTTTGAACCTGTGGACCCATTCCATGGTGTTTGAACATGGAAATGGGTCCATAGGTCCCCTAACGCCTGGTCTGACCCAGGTATTAAATAATGGTGCTGCTAGCTTAGCACCATTATTTAGCCCTGCATCCCATCCGGGTGTAATTTTAGCATGGGGGATAAATATGATGATATGGGGTTAGCACCACTTTTTGGATGGGAACGCCTACCTTGCATCTCATTGACTCAAAGTAGGTTCACACATTCAGAAAATGGTGCAAACTCGAATATTTTGACGCTAGACATGTCTAACGTCAAAATATAAATATGGAGTTAAGTTTGCGCTGAATTTGCATTACAAAATTATGTAAATTCGGCGCAAACAGAGTATAACTATGCCCCTATGTTTAAGCCAGAACCCTGACCCAGCATCAAATAGTCAAATTAGTTGTGTAGCGGAACACCACAAATATAAATTAGAAGTCCAATTTCACTAACTGCCCCCTAATCACATATAGTTTCAAATGACGCAATATTCACTGCTGCATGATTGTTGAATCAGAAGTCATCCAAGTCTTCATGTGAGATATTAAGAAGCATTTATTTCTTCATTTGGTACAGTTCAGATCAGTGGAAACCGAGGTTTACAGAAATGTTGTATTATAGATGTCTTCGACCTGAACAGTTCAGAGGCCATAAGAACACATTTAGAAAGATTATTTTATGTAGTTACTCTCAGCCGACACATTTCGTCCTGTACATGGGACTTTCTCAAGGCTGATAGATAAATACATGATGCAAGGAAAAATAAAAAAGAAGAAAAGAAGACAACATTTAGAAATATTTGATGCAAATATGTAAGACAATCGGTGTACCTGTCCACCGAGTAAATAACACCCACAAAGAGGTGAAAATTGTAGTAAAACAAGAATGTACATCTCCAACCTACACCACCAGTAAAAGACACCAAAGCGAAACAAGGCATCCGAAATCTTGCTGTTCAGTGCAAATCCCAAGACATCCGTGGTATTATTAGATAAGATTTGAAAACAAGAAGAAATCGAGAAAAAAATCCATAAGAGGCATCTTTCCTGTGAAACAGAAAACCAAAAAAAAAGTAAAACATGTTTTTCCGGAAAGCCAAAACTTTTGTTGGTAAGATTTACCTAATTCAAATTGTTTTCTGAGTCAATAGTCTTCCAAGTTCAACGAGGTCACTCGTATTCTTAAGATCCAAAAATTAGTCCCTAGATTGAAACAGGAAATCAGAGGTGATACAGGGTAATTTTTTAGTGAATCTAAACGCTTTATGCATAATCTGAACAATCATCCAATCTGGCCACATTGTTTAAAAGCTAGCAGTAAAACCAATGGATGCACCTTCCTTATATCAAGTGTGTTTCCCAATTACATATTCATTGTAATGGTAGCAACGCACAATAAGTTCCAAAGTTCTGGAGTACGACGGACGTTGGTATCGGTAGAGCCAGTTGCTCATCCTAAAATCAACAAAATACACACAATAGAATGTATGACCCCCGACTATATCTCTTTAGAATCTGCGTAAATAGAGAGTTCACCCAATGTCCAAACATTGAGAAAAATACCAATGATTACCTTTGACAATATGTCATAAAAAACATCACCTAATATTATATATCCTATAATAGAACATGTAGTATAAGACATAATATTTCTATAATTAAACTTGTCGTAAAAATCATAAAATAACACTGAAAATAGCCAGTTACAAAAAGTGTGACCCCCTATAAACAACAAACAAAATGTACATAAGTGTGATTAATCCCAAACAAAATGTATATTTTTCTAAAAATGAAGTCAGTTAAGACTGAACATTATGTCCTTCAAAAAACACCAAAGATGCTCTCTCAATGTCGCTAATCAATCGAAGATCGAGAAACTATAGTGAAATATATATATATAGGGTCACCCAGTGAGGTGACCAATCCCCCTTTCAGGGCTAATTAGGGTCTCTCCTTTGGGTGGTTCCTCAGATTCGACTTGCAAGATTCCAGCAGGATTCCTCTGCATCCCTTACTTCGACTTCTGACCAAAGAAACTGTATCTGGACTCTCCAGGACCTGAAAATCTGCAACAAAAACAAAGACCTCACCTTCAACATTGTTTCCATGACTCCTTCCAGCTTCTGCAACATTTCCCCAGTCCTGCATCCTCCGAAGGCCTGTCTTCAGTCTGCACAGGAAAGACAAAGAAATCTCCCTTGGAGAGAAGGAGTCACTCCCCTGCATCTGCAGGCACCAACAGCAATGACGGCTGGCTGCGTGGATCCCCTCTACTGCTGAGCTGCGTAGATCCTGCAACACAGGTGGTGATTGGAAGTGGTCCAGATGGTTCTCTCTACCAGCTGTCCAACGAGGGTGGAGGTAAGTCCTTGCCTTGCCACACAGGCTAGTACTCCCATGCACTGTGTCCTTTGCAGCTGCCAGGGCCTGTTGGCACTTCTTCCTAGGAGTTTCCAGTCTTTGTGTAGATTCAGCCCCCAGCACTCCTTCCTGTGACGCACAGCTCCCTGAGTGACTCTCCTGTGGCGTGGGACCCCTTTTGTATTGCTGTGTGGGCTCCATGTGCACCTTCTGTGTCCCCGTACCGTGGGACTCCTGTGTGTGCTGCCTGTGCTTCTGTAGGCTCTCTGCAACATTGAGAGCAACCTCTGACTCCCTCTCCTGTCCTGGGTTGAGTCCTCCTGGGCCTTGCTGGTCCCCGGCAGCTCCACTTTTCGCCAACCGTGAGTTTTGCCTGTGCCAAGGCTTATTGGTGGAATCCGGACATGCAAACCCAACTGGAATTCTCCTTCCGGTGTGGGACATCACCTGCATCCTCCATGAACTCGACTCTGACTCCAGGGCTGCAGTGCTGACTCTTCATTTTCACTGTCGACCAACTCCTGCAATCCTCAGCCTGGTGGGTAGTGGCTCCTGCCCTCACTGGACTCTGCTGTGTCTTCTGGACTCAGTCCCCTCTTTCCACAGGTCTTCCTCTTTAGGAATCCACCATTGGTTTCTTGCAGTCATCTCTGGGCTTTGCAATTCTCTTATTTTCTTCTACTTGGGTGTTCTGATGAAATGGTAGTAATTGACTCCTACTTTCCTGGTTGCAGGGGTGTTGTGGAGCTTTCCTTTGTGCATTCCTGGTACCCCCAGCAGCCCTGTACACACTCCACTTACCTTGGTGGGGGGTGACACTCTTGCATTCCATTTTTTTAGTATATGGTTTGTGCTCCTCCTAGGTCCACTATTTTCTATTGTGTTTACACTATTTGCACTGTTTTCTAACTATTCTTATGCCTATTTCTGACAACTACTGTATATAACTTTTGTATTACTTACCTCCTAAGGGAGTATTGCCTCTATAGTAATTTTGGTGTTGTGTTACCATAATAAAGTGCCTTTATTTTTGTAACACTGAGGCCCTCATTACAACCCTAGCAGACGGCGATATTTTGGAGAAAGGTACTGCCAACAGGCTGGTGGTACCCCTACCCAAAATATGACATTGGCGGTTTGGCTAAGCCAAACCGCCAATGTACTACTCCGTCCGCCAAGGTGGTAACAGCCGCCGGGCTGGAGACTTCAGTCTCCAGGCATGCGGCCGTCACTGTCTCACCTGCAGGATTATGACCCCGCCTACCGCCATGGTTTTCATGGCTTTTTTACCGCTACGAAAACCATGGCAGTAGGCACTATCAGTGCCAGGGAATTACTTCCCTGACACTGATAGGGGTCTCCCCTGCCCTTCTCCCCATCCTCAGAGTCCTCCCTCACCCTCCCTCTCCCAATCCCCCATGACATACACGCACCAACATACACACGCATACACACACTCATACCCACATTCACCACACATGCATACATACATTCATACACACATCCCAAAAAACTGATATACATACAAGCACCCACGCATTCACATAACACAACATACACGCACACTCACACCCATTCACACACACACGCATTCCACATGCCACACACCCGCATGCATGCACACACAAACATACCCCCACACGCATACAACACTCCCCACCCCACTCTCCTGTCGGAGCATCTGACTTACTTGCTTGCAGGGGGTCCTCCAGCAGGAGACGGGACGTGGGGCTGCTGCCAGCAGCAGCGTTTGCCAGCAGAACACCGCCAGGCCATATCATCGGTCATGATATGGTCTGTGGGAGTCTACTAGCATGGCGCTGCTGCTGGCAGCAGCGCCACCTTACCACCATCCGCCACCATGACCGTAGCCAGAATTCCACCAGCCTTCTGGCAGAATTCCGGCTATGGTCATAACATGGCGGACGGTAGGTAGCCGTGGCGACGGTGTTTTGGCGCCGTCGCAACGGCGGTAGGCGGTCATTACCACCAATGACATAATGAGGGCCTGAGTGTATTCTTTCATGTGTTGAAGTGCTGTGTGACTACAGTGGTACTGCATGAGCTTTGCATGTCTCCTAGATAATCCTTGGATGCTCATCCACAGCTACCTCTAGAGAGCCTGGCTTCTAGACACGGCCTACATTTCACTAATAGGGGATACCTGGATCTGGTATAAGGTGTAAGTACCTTAGGTACCCACTACACATCAGCCAAGCATCCTACACCTATCACTTCCATGCCTAAATATCCCACCCTCCCCTCAAACTTTCCAGCCACTGTACAGATCATGACCTACTGCCCTCCAAACTTGTAACACTTGACCTCCCCCCTGTTGAACCTTAAACTCTGTTTCTGATGTGATATTGCTTACCACCTGTCTTCTAGCCTGTTTCTCCAATGTCAAACCCCAATACTGTTCTATAAAGCCCTACAAACTTTTGAACCACCCACTAAGTGACACCTGTTTCCGGGAACAAACTGTTTTTTTTTATAACTTAAATCCCCGGCACACCTGTCGCAACAAAGGGCTCATATTGACCCATAATTATCTCCATTTAAAAAACCTAATTCTGGGGATGGGAGGGTGGGGAAAAATCAACACTGAGCTACTCTTGTGGGGCTGCCACCAGGTTAGACTTAACACAAAATGGTGGGTGGCAGCCCCAAAATGGCGCATATATATGCTTTGGGCTACATCCTTTACCCAATTTAGCCCAAAGTAGCACAGTCGTCTAGACTGTGCGACCTGATGTGCCCAAATGCTTCCCATAGCCAGACCTCCCTGTCAATCAGCTGTCCCCCAGACCTCTTTTGGGCAAACTTTATGGCACAGATAGACCACTAAATCTCAAATTGTGTGTGAAAATGGTTGCTTCATTGAAACAGGTGGGCATCACCAATATCCACCTGACCTGAAGCCTCACAAAACTAAAAACCTCACTATACATAACAATTCTCCTAACGGCTACCCTCTCCATCCCTAAAGATCCCACCCTACCCTAAAACTTTCCAGCCACTGTATAGATCATGACCTACTGCCCTCCAAGCTTGTAACACTTGACCTTTCCCCCCGTTTAACCTGCAACCTGTAAACATGCCTACAGATAAACCTCCTGTGAGGTCACTTCCTGGTCTGCTCTGTTTCAGAAGTGATGTTGCTCAGCCCCCATCTTCCAGCCTGTTTCTCCAATGTCAAACTCCAATAACCTTCTGTAAATCCCTGTAAACATTTGGACTACCTGCCACCAGGCAGGGCACTGGCTGCCCTGCCTGCGCCCCCCATCCTGCTGTGACCTACCTATGTTTTATAATCTCAAAGTCCCTCTGAGAAACTCTTTGATCTCTAACAGACATCATCCCAAAATGTGAAAGATGAACACCATCTCTGTGAAAAAAATTCCACTGCCTCATAAAAATCTGGATGAGGTATTCGACCTAGACCCATGCCACTGCAAAAATGCCTCATTTCCCTATTGATTTTACATCAAGCTTTATCTATCATAGCTGGTTTATGAGCACCTCTCTAGACTCTCCTGGGAACGAATTCCATCCAGCAAACTAAATAACCTGCCCACTGCCTCTTTATCTCTTGTAGATCCCGCTTCATTGCGTGAAGACGGGATAAACCTTTTTTTTGTACTAAATCATTCTCCCCCAGGTGAAATGTTAAAATGTTTGGACAGGCTGCACCCCACAGCAAAAAATTCAATAGGGGTAAAAAATGTATCTATTTCATCCTGCCTTTTCCATGCCAAAATCAGAAGCATTGTCCTCCCATAAACCCAAAGTATGACCACCGCTGAAATTGCTGGTTTCTCTCGCTGCCCATTTAATGAATGAATGTCCCACGGCCAAGACCATCATACCAGCCAACAGCGGACCCGGAACTGAACCTGTAAAAGAAACTGCAGTTACATGGATGACTAACCTTAGCATTGTTTCTTCACCCGCCAAGTGTTCTGACATAACGCTGAAAACAATTGAAAGACCACCTTCCCAGTCTCATTATTCTTGCCCTTGACCAACCTCTCTTTCCTGCCTCAGTTGCTGCCCCAATTCAGAAAGAATGTATGCCTTTAGCATCACTTGGGAGGCCTAAATCTATTAGAGCTTTCAGCAACAGCACAAGAAGATCCCAGGATGTGACTGTGTCATGCCAAAAGACTAGGCCTGAATACTAAGACACGGTGCGTCTCAATTGTCTTCCCCATGATAAAGGGCAGAGCGCCTCCTCTTCCTGGACTGGCAGCAATACCCATGTTCCCTGACACCTTTGATCTGTTTTGAACTGCACAGGTACACTCCTAAGCGTACTGTGTGGATATTCACCTCTTCCCAACGCAAACCTTGGTTCCTCTGAATGCCCAACAGCTCTGATATGCTGTATTCTCCAAATAACATCCATGACATTTGAGTGGTAAACCGGGTAACCTCATGAGGAGTGTAACAAATCTCCTACAGCTTCCCCACAATCTGCTTGCACATGTCTAATGTTAAAGAGCTCCTTAGTGTCCTAAACATACCTTTTTCTCTCACCCACCCTTCTAATATCCGCATAATGAGTTCTCCCGCTGAAGGCATGTAGTCCCAGCCCATCTTCCGCATGAATGCAATGCCTGACAATTTGCCTGCTATAGTTACCAGAGACTGCTCCTTGTCAACTAGACCCATGATGTATTGTACCACATCTTCCAACTGTTCCATTTCAGTTGACTTCTTACTTGCCCCAGATTGCAGAAACTCTTCCCAGGCTTGAGCATAAGCTTTCAATGAAGATACTGGCAGTAACTCTACCACCAGTTGGAGCATCCTTTTTCTCCTATTGTCCAAAGTCTGGTGTCATTGCAGTTGTGTTTATGTCCACCTCTATGGCAAGTCAATGAAACCTCTCCAACTGTGTATGAGACAAAAGCATCTGTAATGTTGTTGTCCAATCCTGGCCTGTGTTTGGCTATAAACATACCTGTTGCCTTACTCCATATTTACAAGGCCTTGAAAAGCCATGTAGGGTTGCTTTTTGTGGCCTTGTAGATATGGCTCTGCAGTGTGCGCAACAGGAGCATCAAAAAAGTGACACCCTGGGGCTTGTAAATAAGGCCTCTAGTATTTTTACCTCTGTGATGTTTGGGAGTTAGATGTTTTGCCCTGTCTCTGCCTATACCTATACCTGCTCACACCTTTCTGCGTCTAGATCTTCCCTGCCAATTTCTCTGCCTGACAGTACCTCTATCTAGATGCACTTCTCCTTCAACAAAATGCTTCCTGTCTGCATCTATTCCTGTCCCCATATCTCAGAGCTGCACCGCTCCTTGATCATGCTTCTTCCTTGTTGCACCTTTCTCTGCCCACACATCTGCCTCTAATTTTCATTTCCTCTTTTAGTATGAATACATGTTTTAGGTCTCAGCATTGGCAAAGTCAATTGGTATAGCTCATAACTGAAAAGGGAAGCCAGACCAATGGGCTTTGCCAGCGATTGTTATAATGGTTGTCCTTCACTTTCAGAGGAAGCACTGAAAGTGTTTTTATGCTGTTTAGCATGGGATATATCCTTTGTGTCTTATAAATAGTTATTTTAATTAGTTGTGAAGAGGGTCAACTGTGATGATGCTAGGAAGTCAAATCACTATTGGAAATAACCCACTTTAAAATCTCATAATCACACATTTGCACATAAAAAGAATGTTCAACTAGTAGAAAATACGTGAAGTTTGATATACCATGTTGATGGCATGGACGATGGAGGACTGGTGTGAATAGTATGACTTGCTGTATCCACTGTGCCTATTTTCCAGAAATATTTACCTCAAATGATCTTATATGACTTTCTAACAAATGTATTTTGTCATATACTTACAAAGTAAGAATATAGATGTTTTATGTTATCGATGCTAATCAATTTTCGTATGAGATTCAAAGTAAGATGTCCAATGTTTCAGAATTCTAAAATAGTTTGTTTGCAAATTAGCCAAGTTCAGAAATAAGCACCTAAGAAGTTCAGGATTTAGCACAGTTAGCTAAATAAAAATGTAACTTCATAAAGACTGCATCTTTTAGGTCTGGGTTTTGACAGTGTAGCAGTCAAACAGATCAACTGCTAACAATAAGCATTAAGTGGGCTCTGGGTCCATACTTTTAAATCACTGGCTTACTTCAACCAGCCTCTTTCCACCTGTGGCTTGTCACTTGGTCAGTCCCAGCCTGGATCTGCACAGTGGAGTATTCATCTCTCCCCTAATAATATCAGCTGTTTAGAAGTATGCTACCGCATCAATTCAATGGTTTCATTGAAACTGGCTGAGGTACTATTTTACATCTATAGCCTTCTCTTTCTGCTACTGCTGCCTTCCTCCTGCCTGACTGACATATCGGCCTGGATTCTCCACCACGCTGCATGGCAGCCATGGAATCCTCAGATACAGCCTACAACTTCCCGAGCTCTGATGAACAGGGCTGGGTTCAGCCCACTTCGGATCCCTTCGCATGAGTCTCCCATATGGCACAATCCTCTCCCCTTTGAGCACTCAAGGGGAGTGCCCCCAAGATACCATCCCCTCTGGCTCACATATCGGCCTAAATTCTTCACCTCGTCACCCAACAGCCGCAGAGACTTTGTGTCCCATAAAGTTTCCGAGCCCCAAATCACAGAGCCGGGTGCAGCCCACTTCGGAGCAGCATCGAACCTGGGAGGTGCTGGTGCAGCCAAGCATGTCATAGCAAGTAAGCCATCTCCTGGGATCTTCTGCTGCTGTTGCCACCACTCGGCCTGCCAGCCACTCCTTATCATGCCTTCAGCTTCTCAAGCCACTCTACTCCATACTCCTTGCTGGGCCACCAGCTCACTGCAACCTGATGCCAAGGGCAGAGGGTGGTGCCCCGTGGAATGGCATGGCTACCCTCGGCCTTTCATTCCAGCTTCCGGACAGGGCCCATGGCTCTGCATACTCCGATGTCTGGAGTGGGGGGCTATCCGCAATGGGTGGTGCTGGTGCTGAAATATGTTTCCAATCCTACAGGCCATCTCCTGGGCATTCCCTGCTGCACTGCATTGTGGTTCTCACTAGCCAGCCTGACAGTGACCTTCTATGGCTCCCTAGTGGTGTGGCATCTCCTTTGGGCACACAGCAGCCAGTTGGTGTTCTTTGTTGGCTTGGGAGGTGTTAGTGCTGCCCTATTGTTGCTTCACAGCAAGCTGCATCCTGGGTTCCATTGGCTCCCCCTGAGCACTTTCGGCCAGCACCTCCTGTTTACCCCCACATTATCTGCCACATCAGCCCAGCCTGGTTACAGTGGGACCTCTCTTCTAGCATTTTTGGGGAGCTGAAATCAAACTAAATCTCACTCCCTTCCCATGGGAGCTGCTGGTACTGCTGTTGATAAACCTACTAGCAAGTTGCCTCCTGGGTGTGAGTCATCGCCTACTACTGCCTGGTGGTCTACCTACCACATTTTTATTGCTGTCTATCCCTGGATGGCAGGGGAGAACACCCCATACCCTCCGTTCTCCTATCACAGATTTCTCCCCATTGCTGTATTAACACAGAGAAGGGCACTGTTAATTGAACCCTTCTACTCTGTCAAGTGCTTCCTCCTTTTCTGGGGAGCACAAATGTCTGGCAAAAAACAGCTACTTATCTTCGCAGAAGCCTCTATATCCAAGCAGACTGCTGATCGATCCTGACAACCATACAATGACCTCTTGTGTGAAGCTTGAATCCGTTATGGCAGAGCTCAAACTTATTCAGTCTATGATCTCCACGGTTGAACAATCCACATCAGAAATGATTAAGGAGCATAAGGCAATTAAGAGCAAGATGTTGCATCTCCCCCACAGACTGGACATGACTGATAAACATCTAAACAAGCTAGATCTCAGAGTGACAGAGGCCTTGACGTGAAGCACAGAACTCTGGAACACTCAAAAAAGGCTTACAGACTTGGAAGACAAGAGCATCATCCGGATCTTCAGTGTATCAGAGACAGAGGACACAAGAGATGTTCTGGTTTTCCTCCAAACGTTTCTCCTGGAACTTACTGGTCTAACCTTCACGCCACCCCGAGAGGTCCAACATGCACTCCGGACAGCATCCCGTACCACATCTACCCACAGCACACCTTGGCCAATTATAACAAATCTTCTACGATTTCAGCACACATGGGCCATTTTTTCTGAGGTGCGATGACGTGGTCTACACAAGTGTAAGGACCACCGAATCAACATTTGTGCTGATTTCTCCTATGAAACTCACACTACCCAGAAGACATTTCTAGCCTTACACTCACACTCAGTAAGCTTGATATGTGCCTTGGACTATGGGATCCAGCACTCATGATAGTCACTGTGAATGGTCTACCTGTGGTCATTGATAAAGGCTTTTGCCAGGAATTGCTGTCACTTTGGTTCCTGTCAATGCATTTTACTGTTTGCTGCAGGGCTGCACTGGAAGGAAACACAACTATAGCAAACAGTATTGTTGTCTTCTTTTCAAAAATAACATTTTGAACAGGATTTTCTTTTTGAAAAGAAAAAAGTAATGCTCCCCTCGCCGTGGGAGGTTTCTCCCATGGTGGGGGAGCATTTAAATGTTTTTACTGTGCCTTACAGCCACAGTTTCACCTGGTGGTAAGGAACAGTAAAAAATGATTACATGTCCACCCATCTAGATTGGGTGAGTGGACATGTAGCCATTTCTCAGACGGCCCTTACTCCCCACGGTTATAGAAGGGGATTAGTCATAGTGAAGAAGAGTAGCCATGACTAACCCTAAGGTCTGCCCACATGTAAATGTTGTGGGCTGTACACTATATTGTCCGGAAGGGAACTTTGTTGCCATTGCAACTGGTTACCCCCTGTGCCAATATATAAAGTAGGCCCTTAGTTTTGATACAGGAGGCATACCTCTCCGCCTTGGAATCTGCTGAATTGAAGTGAGACTGGGTGGGTAAGATGATCTTTGCCCCTGAATCAGAGGACCACCCACTCTGGAGCAACTGCTGACCCTGTGCACACTCCAAGAAAAAATGGAGTGGCCATACTTATCCATAAGAAGTTACTAGTGTGAGTTCTAATGACTTGGACTGATGCACATGGTCAGTATGCCTTCATCCGGCTACATGTATTGGGCTACGCTTGCGTAATAGGCTCTGTTTCCCCAATAGGCACTGAACACTAGTGGTTCGCGAAACTGATCAGTCTTCTGACTGAATTCGACTCTTACCCCTTTATCATTAGTAGAGACTGGAACATGGTGCTGATCACTGCACTGGACAAGTTGGGCAGCTATGATCCTCGACAATCATGGGATAGAACTGCCATTAGTGATAATTTGGCTAACTTCTCCCTCCTTGACTCATGGTGATTCTTGCACCCTAAAGAGAGAGATTATACCTTCATATCTCCAACCCACGGTATAGATTCTGGGTAATCAACTGTGTAAAGTGATACTTGTCCTTGTTCATGAAAACCAAGTAAGATTTGTGCTGCTCATTCCTCCCGTAATTATCTGAGCAACCTCCTACATGTACTTTGGCAAACCAGATCGGATGAAAACTCTCTTTGGATGCTGAAAAGGCATTTGACTAAGTCGGGTGGCCCTATCTTTTTCGTAATCTGCAGTACTTTAGCATTGGTCCAAGTTTATTGGCTATGGCTCATTGCCTATATGTCACTCCAATAGCTCAGGTCTTTTGCAATGGCATTCTCTCTGACCATATACACATCCGATGCAGCACGAGGCAGGGTTGTCCTCTGCCATCCCTGCTTTACCTTCTGGCTTTAGAACCATTTGCCATTGCCATACACTCCTCCAGCGGGGGATCCCAGACTGTTGCTGTTAGAAATTTGGTCTCTAGTTGGCAGTGGTTTGTTCTCTGACCAAGTGGGGACCCTCACTTTAGTCAGGGTAAGGGAGTCCCACAGCTAAGATAACACCTGCTCACCTCCTTGGTAGCTTGGCAAAAGCAGTCAGGCTTATCTCAGAGGCAATGTGTAAAGTATGTGTACCCACACACACAGTAACACAGTGAAAACACCACAAAAGTACTCCACAACAGTTTTAAAAAAATAGCTAATATTTATCTGAGTAAAACAAGACCAAAACAACAAACATCCAATATACACAAGTAAAGATATGAATGTTCAAAGATTAAATCTTAGTATAGCATTTAGAAACACAATAGCTCCAACTGGGGCTATCACAGATTCTGGATGGAATCACTTCCAACAGTCCGACACCACTTGAGAGGAAGTGTGGGCCGGTCACGGAGTCGCACAGACCCTGGGGACAGTACCTTGGAAAACTATGAGGAAACAAAGCATTGCACGGAGTTGGGGAGGTGAGGCGTGCTGGAGCTGGTGCGGTGTCGGTTCCTTACTGCTACTGGGGAGGTGAGGCACCAGTTCCTTACTACTAGGCAGGGGAAGTGAGGTGTCAGTTCCTTATGGTTGGAGGGGAGGTGATGCAGCGTTGGTTGTGAGGCGTTGGTTCCTTATGACTAAGTGGGGTAAATTAATCCAGAAGGGCAAGATGCGAGGCGTCGACTTTGCAGTAGCTCAATCACACTCTGGGATCACAGGTTCTGCGGCGGAGTCGAAGTCAGTTTCCCTGGATGTCAGGGACAGGGCACTTGGGACTCATGCTGTGGGACTGCAACGGCATCGGACCTGTGTGGCAGGTCATGGTCATTGCACTATGCAGGGTCCACGGCTCTGGAGCAGGCGGTGGCACAGAGGTTCCCAAGTCGCTCTGGAGTCAATGTGCTTCGTTTCTTCTTGGCTGCACCAGAGCTCACTTCCAAAGGCCCAGGAACTGGATTTGGCACCACTTGGGAATTCAGGACTCTCAGCAAGAGAGCCCAGGCAATGGCTGGTGAAGTCTTTGATGGCCCTGAGACTCCATAACAGGAGGAAAGATGAGCCATTGGAGAACCTTGGAAAGCAGGTTGTAGAAAGCAAAGTCCAGCCCTTTCACTTCAAGGACAGAAGCAGTGAGCAGCAGGCCAGCACAACAAAGCAGAAGGCTGTCAGAGTCACCAAATCCTCAGGGTCTGTGCACGTTCCCAACACTTCCACCACAAAACAGCTCCAATACTCTGGTTAGATTTGTCACAGAGTCTAAGAGAGTCCAAGTGGGGAAAAGGGTATTAGGAAGGGAACAGCGGGGAAGGAGACCTGTAGGAAGCAAAAGGTTAAAACACACAACATCAAAATTACATCTCATGAAATCAGTACTATGCTATAACTCTAAGCTTCGTCATTCTGAAAACATGAACAACCTTAGAATACTCTTAAAATGACTAGGCATTTAGATGACTCAATACCTGTGGAGGAAACAAGAAAAGTTAGATAAAACTTTCAGATTCAAGTACTTTCTTTAGCATGAGAATCAGGAAAACCATCTGAGTAATTTCTGAGCCATCACATGAATCTTATTTTAAGAATACATATCAGGAACACACAGCATTACATCTAGAACTCTGGTCTTGTTGTGTTCTTTCAAAACATTGAAAAGTGAATAGGTTTTTATATAAGTATTGAACAACATAAAGGATTGTGCACCATGAAATCACACAACGTAGATTCAAGGAATAAATCATGTGACTTGTCAATTTGATTGCTACTAAGGAAATGCCTTAGAATGGTAGCGCACAGTAAGTAACATCATTTAAACACGAGGAAAGAATCGCGCGTCTTGCCGATTCGAGTGTCACCATGTAACTGCCAAAAAATGGTAGCGCGCACTGTAAATCAAAGGTTAAGTCGCTAGGAAACGAATTTCGCGTCTTGCCGATTCGAACGCCACCATGAAACTGCCAAGAAATGGTAGCGTACAATGAATATCATGAATTAACCACAAGGAAAGAATTGCGCGTCTTGCCGATTCGAATGCCACCATGAAAATGCCTCAGAAATGGTAGCGTGCAATGAATTTCAAGAATTACACATAAGGAAAGAATTGTGCGTGTTGCCAATTCGAATGCCACCATGAAAGTGCCAAGAAATTGGTAGCGTACAATGAATATAAAGAATTACACACAAGGAAAGAATCGCGCGTGTTGCCGATTCGAATGCCACCATGAAACTGCCAAGGAAATGGTAGCGTACAATGAATATCAAGAATCACACACAAGGAAAGAATCACGTGTGTTGCCGATTTGAATGCCACCATGAAACTGCCAAGAAATGGTAGCGCACAATGAATATCATGAATTAATCACAAGGAAAGAATCGCGCGTCTTGCCGATTTGAATGCGAGCATGCAAATGCCATGAGAAGTCCAAAAGCACAATAACACGCGCAAAAAGCAGAAATGTTTTAACATGAAAAATTAGGCCCAAGAATTTGAATGTCTTCGATTACGGGGTCGGGGGCCCAGCCCAACCCCGCCTTACCGCCCTGACTAAGGATCACCACTGTAGAATGAAGCACAGAGGCTTGGAAGGTCAAGGTAGGCCACCGGAACAGGAGCTCAGGAAGTTGCTGCTGCTCTGTACCGGGACCTCTGAATAGTGAGCACGTGGAGCTGGGCTGGCTCCCTTTTATAGAATCTTGGCCCAGCCCACAACCACACCCAGGCATGCTGCAGGGAAAGCTTCTAGAAGGCCCTGGAAAGGGACCACACCCTGACTCACTCTGAGAGCCTGCAGCAAGACATTGCAAAGGGACAATATTTATAAGCACCTTAAGAATGATTTTTCAGGATTGAATTCTGCAATGCAAAAGGTTAAACAATAACATATCATCACAATGTATAAATTACATTATCTTGAGAGTGTTCGGTTTTTGCATTCTAGATGCCCGTAGAGCGCACACTGTCCTGATGTTGACAGAGGCAGAGTGGCAGTCCCTCCTACAGCATCTAGGTCTTCCTCCTGGCAGAATGTCCTTAGTCCAGAAATGTTCTAACTATGTGGTGTCAGAGGCCCAGTACTTAAACCCATTTCTGTCTTTGAAGTAGGCAAACTTCAAAGAAAAGTCACAAGACCCTCCCTTTCCCCGTCCTGACCCCAGGCACACTCCAGGGGGTTGGAGACTACCTTGTTCGAGGACAGGCACAGCCCTATTCAGGTGTGAGTGTCAGCTCCTCCCACCACTCTAGCTCAGAAAGATCCATCAACCTGGTGATGGGCCATCAGGATATGCAGGGCACACCTCAACTATCACCCTGACTCAGACATGTATGCAGCAGACAGGTAGAGGCACAGAATGGTTAAATAAGAAAATGCCCACTTTCTAAAAGTAGCATTTTTAAACAATGCAATAAAACAACTTCACCAAAATATATATTTTTAAATTGTGAGCTCAGAGACTCCAAACTCTGCATCTCTATCTGCTCCCAAAGGAAATTACACTTAAAGAGATTTCAAGGCTATCCCTATGTTACCCTATGGTAGAGAAAGGCCTTGTGCTAGTGAAAGACAAATGTAGACATATTTCACTATCAGGGCAAGTAAAACACACCAGTACATGTCCTACATTTGTAAATGCACTGCACCCTGTCCATAGGGCTGCCTTGGGCCTACATTAGGGGTGACTTGCATATGGTAAAAGGGAAGGAAATGGCAGTTTACAGCTACACACAGATACTGCAATGACAGGCCTGAGATATGTTTGCAGGACTACTTGTGTGGGTAGCACAATCAGTGCTGCAGGCCCACTAGTAGTATTAGATTTACAGGCCCTAGACACACCTGGTGCACTATACTAGAGACTTACAGAGACTTACTATTAAATCAAATATGCCAATCATGGTGAAATCAATCACTCATATATTTTAGACAGAGAGCTTATGCACTTTAGCACTGATTAGCAGTGGTAAAATGCCCAGAGTCCTAAAGCTAACAAAAAAGGTCAGAAAAAATAGGAGGAAGAAGGCAAAGGTTTGGGATAACCCTGCAAAAAGGACCAGGTCCAACACAACCCACTTCCAGCCTAAAGTTAGGGAAGACTATTTCATACCATGATTGACTTCCCTGCTTAGGATGATAGAACAGCAAGGACAGCAACCCACAGTGGCCACTGACAGCTGTCAGTGATGAGAACCAGGCCTCAGTCCTTCCAGGGCTCTTTAACCTCTGTGGTTTTTCAGAGTAGGGATTGGTAGCCCCAGGGTACTGACACCCTTTGTTCACTCTTCCTCACACCAGTTCAGGAGTGGTATCCTGAGACTGGTCCTCCAGCCTAGGTCTGTACCCTTAGGTCAGCCAGGAGTCAGGGGTGAGTCCTTCCACCCCTTCCCCCCTTCCTGAGGCTCGGTACCCTTCTGTTGGAAACAGTACCCCTAGACTCTAGAACTGTCATGGTGCCTGTGGCAGCCTTCCGTCCAATTATCTCACCAGTTCAGGGGTGCTAACTTGCAACTAGTCCCCCAACCCAGGGTCTGTACAAATAGGCTGAGCCTGTGCCTTTTCGGGAGAGCACGTCAGGGTAGGTTCCCCTGCAGACTGCCGTCATCCACAAATAGTGACCGCTTTCGGCATGCTACTTCCCAAGGAGCCCCCCATGTACCAAGGGATGGGCGACCATTAGAGGTTTCTGACAATTAGTGAACTTCAATGTAAGTGACTATATGATTTGTTTGACATTTTTGCAAACTTTCGGTAATATAGACAGGAGAAGTCTTATTATGTATTGGTCCTGAAGAAGCATCATAGGATCTTGTTAGACCACTGTACGCGAAACGTGTTGACCATGTCCTAGGAGCCCGACGATAATCTCCTTAAGCTCCAGCACCATGCAGAAAGTGGTTGAGCATTATTCCTCATTTTACACTTTCCTTCTGTTTTTAATCTTGGTCCCGGTCTTATTCCATTGATTAATTAAATTGACTCGCTCCTATTAAGACTGGGAACCAATTCAGGATTAGCGCCTGACCGCAACACCAGGTCTTGTAGTGTCCGCTACCACGGCTGCTACCTAAAAGATCTCCGGCAAAGAGCCCCCTTACGGGGAGCCCGTCAGACATTGCAGCACCGGTCTGACGAGGAGCTACCCGATGATGAAGCATGACATCCTCTCGGATGTGTGAGGGCTCTTGCTCCTGAACTTTAATGTTCCCCTAGTGATTATATTTTTCCATTTGGAACAGTGTACACCTTTTTTGTATGTTCAGTTAATTTGGAGACCATACACTGGTCCAACTAATCTCCCAGTCCCTCCCTTTGTTGATACCTGTGCCTTTCAAGCCAGGACTTCTAGGGGAGTACAGCCACCCCCCAAGGGAAACACATTCCTCATGTGTTGTGTGAGAGTCTGCCTGGTGCAGGTTTTCTCACCCCTGTCCATCTGACTGAACATAAAGCTCTCTCAAGCCAAAAGTGGTGTCACCAGGGCCATTCCTGGGGTAATATGACCTCAGAGCGAGCAACCCCTGACCCATTGGCCCTCCCACTGGGGACCGTCTCGCCCCCTCTCGCCCCTCCAACTGGACATCTGCAACTTCCTTTTAGGAGTGGTGCTGCCAGACACCAGAGCTGGTGGGACACTTGTGACAGGCACCCCCCATGTTCTCCTGACACTATGGGACTCCCATCAGTTGATGGTCGCCTGTTACAGACAATGTCCCCCTGCTTGTGCCCCCTCTGAGAGCAAACCAAGCTCTGGGGCTGAAGATAGGGCACTATGGACCTCGGCCCACTCCCACCGCTATTTACTACTCCTGGAAAGGACTTGGGACCCTTCTCCCCCCTAGTTCACTGGGACCTGTCTGGGGTACTGCAACCCTCCCCCTCAATCTGATGGGGAAAACCTGAGCCACTCCCCTTAGGATGACTCCCTCTTCAGACTTTCTGGCATTCACCCAGGGACCTGCCTCCAGTGCAAGTTCCCTGGGGTCAGAGAACTTGCACTTTACCAGGTGTTGGTGTAGCTATAGAAAACTGTGACTGAACATATGCTTTCTAGCAATTAAATTGTACAGATCTTCACATGTGTTAACCATACTACCCTTCACCCAGCCATTCAGTGCCTTGAAAAAGTACCCCACATCATCCCCCATCTGGTGAGACAATATCTGACTGCCCTTCAAACTCAACCTACCCTCCTTTGGGGTGACACCATAGCCCCATACCAGGGCTTCCTTCATGAGGGTACACCTCTCCTTGTCACTACC
This sequence comes from Pleurodeles waltl, assembly GCF_031143425.1. Taxonomy (NCBI): domain Eukaryota; kingdom Metazoa; phylum Chordata; class Amphibia; order Caudata; family Salamandridae; genus Pleurodeles; species Pleurodeles waltl. The sequence goes on along the minus strand of NC_090437.1, from coordinate 715,405,397 downwards.
TTCTAGAGCCAATGGAGTTTCTTCCACCACCAGGAATATGATTCCCTGTGCTAGTTCCCTAATCTACCTCAAAGACCCTGCACACCTCTGGAGCTACCACATATGCCTGATCCACTGGTGTATGTCACCCTCTCCTTAGATACCAAGTCTCTAGGTTTGAGGACCTTTTCTTTAGTAGTGACCATGATACTTTCACTGCCACCATCAGAGCTGAACCCAGCCTTCCAGGCTTTCAGATGCAGCTCTCTAAGTTTCAGCTCATGAGCTAACATCATTTCCTTTTCCTCCATGGCAAGTTTTTCTTTTTTTGCCTCTGCTTTGAGTATGGCTAGTTCCAACTGGAGCTTCCTACCTCTCCGCCTATTCTCCAGCTCCTCTGGAAACAGGCCTGGAGAGGAAACATTGCTGCCAGCTCTGTAGGGAGCTTTTCCACCAATGAGGCTGCCACCTCACCCCACCGACTGAGATGGCTGGTTCCTCCAGCCATGCCAGGTGCAGACTTTGTTCCTCCTTCTCCACAACATCATTCCTATCCTCTGTGCACTCACCAGTCTTCCTGGCTGACGACCACCCCCTCAGCACCTTTTGCAGCACCTCCTTCCTGGTGAGACCTTTCAAAGAACACTTGAACTTCCTACAGACCTTTTTGAACTGAGGCACAGTATAGATTTCCAACCTTTTATGCTCAAACACCAAATCTGCAGCTACAGCTACGGCTGATGGCTCACCAGACTGAGACATGATTGAGGCCACAACTCAAGACTTGCAAAGTTTCAAGAAGGCAAAGAAAAATCCCAAAGGAGAAACAGTATGTGATCTCGTAATGGTCTGTGATATAGAAGTAGTGTACACCAACCACTGTATGTCAAGTACAAATACCAGTCCTATCCTCACCTCTGATCACCAGTGTTAGAAATGGAGTCTCTAGTTGGCAGTGGTTTGTACCCTGTTCAAATAGGGACCCTCTCTTTAGTCAGGGTAAGGGATTTACACAGCTAAGATAACTCCTGTTCACCCCCTTGGTACGTTGGTACGAGCAGTCAAGCTTATCTCAGAGGCAATGTGTAAAGTATTTGTACCCACACACACAGTAGCACAGTGAAATCACCACAAAAGTACTCCACACCAGTTTAGAATAATAGCCAATATTTATCTGAGTAAAACAAGACCAAGACAACAAAAATCCAATGTACACAAGTGAAGATATGAATTTTCAAAGATTAGGGGGCTCATTATGAACCCTGGCGGTTCAGACTGCCATGCCGACGGTGGCGGCAAAGACCGCCACCGGCACGGGCGTCTGAACCGCCATATAATGAGCACAGGGGGGGGGGCGCCAACAGGCAGCCTGATGGTGGAGGAAATCATCATCCGACAGGTCAGCGCTGGAAGCAGCTCTGCCCTTCGGATAATGATCCCTTTTCCTCCAGCCTTTCTCTGATGGGTTCCCCCCTGGCGTAAGTGGTGCTGCGCATGGGCAGTGTAGGGGCCCCCGTGCATGCCCCGTCGCGCAGGTCACTGATTTATGGGCAGTGATCTCCGCGACGGGTGCTGCTGTACCCGCTGCACAGCAGCATTGATGGAGCCGCTGGAAATGTCCCAGCCCAGCAAAATGTTATTTCTGTGGCCGTCAGGGTCTCATGGGGGCTGGCGGTCAGTTTAATGACCACCAGCATGAACACGGTGGTAAACACCGCCGTGTTCATAATGACCCCCTAAATCTTAGTATAGTGCTTAGGATGTAACCCCATGGAGGAAGCTCTGTTATGGGAGTATTGCGTCACCCTAGAGAAGGGTAGTTTGAGTTTCAGGGTGAGTCAGACACTGTATTACCAGATGGGGATGATGCGGGGTACGTTTTCATGGTACTGGATGGTTGGGTGAAGGGAAGGATGGTGAACTCACATGAGTGGCTGTACAATTTGATTGGAGAGCAGATGTTCAGTCACGTGGTCAAGTGGATCCAAATCCCGTCCCTGGGTCCTTGGGAGTGAGTTCTGGTGTAACTAAGAAGAAACAAGTGCATCGACTCCAGAGTGACTTTGGACCCGGCACCGCTCTTCCACTCCGCACCACCACCTGCATAAGACTCCACGCAGCACCTTTGGCCTTGTGGATTGAACATGACACTGCAAATTCAATGCATTGCATCTTGACTTGCTGGATTCATTGACCCCGCTTTGTCATAAGGAACTAACGCCTCGCCACTGATGTCGCATCACCACCCATACAACTGTAAGGAACTGACCCCTTACCTCCCCTGCCTAGCAGTATGAAACCAATACCTCACCTCCCCGGTAGCAGCAAGGAGCCAACACTGTACCGGCTCCAGAGACGCCTCACCTCCCTGACTTTATTCAACGTCTTTGTTTCCTCATTGTTTTCCAAGGTACTGTACCTGTGGTCCGTGCAACTCTATGACAGGCCCGCATTCCCTCATGAGTGGAGTTGGTCTGTTGGAACCAACTCTATCAAGACATTGTGATAGACCCAGTAGGAGCTATTGTGTTTCTAAGTGCTCTACTAGAATTTAATATTTAAAAATTCTTATCTTTGCTTGTGTATGTTTGATTTTTGTTGTTTTGTCTAAATACTTTACACACTGCCTCTGAGATAAACCTGTCTGCTCGTGCCAAGTGGGTGAGCACGGGTTATCTTAGCTGTGTGACTCCCACACCCAGACTAGAGTGAGGGTCTCTACTTGGACAGGGTGCAAACCACTGCCAACTAGAGACCCCATTCTAACAATCTGGATTACGACACACAAGCTCATCCGAGAAGATGGGCTTACCCACCTTAAAGCTCCGGTACGGCACAACATGGCTGTGACCATTGACTCTAAGCCTTATGACAGGACTGGCATCTTAAGGGCATTTTTTAAATAGACCACATCTTGATGGATGGAGTTATGAAACCCTTTGTGGAAGTCTCTGATATGAATACCCTACCCAGGTCCCATTTCTGGAGATACCTGCAGCTGCTGCACTGCTTTCACTCGATGCTGAAGACAGTTAAATTGTTCCACAAACCGTCATCACCATGTACTTACTTGTTTCAATGAGGCCAATTCAAGAAATTGTCTACAGAACTCTAGGATCTGCTAGTCACCAGACTATTCTCTGCTCCGTTGGAATGTGTTATCTTACTTCGGGGGCAACACTGGCTTGCCATCTCATACTCCCCAACACAATTGGCGCCTGTTATGGCTGATCACGACAGAGGTCTCCAGGAAGCACGAGCGAAATGCAGGTACTTTAAAATCCTGTATGATTGGCACTTCCAGAACAGCTCTCTTGGGAGAGATTAGCTCCCTTCTCCAGCTGGTGGTGGTGTGCCTAGTCCCTCAGTGATAGTCTACATATTCTATGATCCTGCCCAATGCTTCAGCTCTATTGGACCAAGGTGTGGCTAGTCCTCATGGATACATGTGACCTGGGCTGCTGGACCTCAGCAGTACTCAGGCTGTTACATGAGTCAAGGAGTGTCCCCTTGGTACTTAGACATGAGGTTCACTGGCATGCTACTGCCTTGATGGTGAAAATGTGTGTTCTTTGGAACTGGTCCAAGCAAACAGCCCCTGCCCTTCAGGACTATATGGATAGATAGCATGGCACAGACATATGGGCACTTGATCTACAGGTTGAAAGACCAATCGCAACTTTCCTTAGATATTTAGGGAGGTTTTCTGTGGTTTTCTGTTACTCCAATGCCACCCCAACTATCCCATGCTGTACCTGAGGGAGTCTACCTTTTCGTTGTCTTCAGACCCCTGTGTTATACCTCTTAGTATGCTGCACTTTAACTAGTGGGTGTTTTTTTCTTTCTTACAAGCCCTGACTTTGTCTCTTTGCATCCTTAAACTTTACATATTTCAGTCACTTATCTGTTGACATTGTTGGGACCAGACGCCGAGACGGATCCGCTGGTGTGTGTACACAGTCTGCCTAGGTATGCTTCCTTATTGTTATACTGTTGTTGTTCTATTTCTCTGCTATTTACATTGACAACAGAAAAATGTATGTGATGGTGTACTGGCTACAATATTCTGTCCTCTTAATACAAATGTTTCAAACATATCTTTATTTTAAATAGAAAAAAAAACAGGACTGTATCAAATGCAAGTCTTCAATACATTCCATGTTTTTGTTTCTCTGGCTCCCTTTAATGTGCACACGAAACCAGGACATATTGGCTTTGCCACTGCTTATTCCACTTCTCCGCAGGCCTTGTTGGATGTATAACTGCTTTGCCCCTCAACCTCTTGACCACGAATAAAAATAGTTTTGTATGTGCTTCCAACTAGCTGCTCAAGTAATCAAAATGATGGCAGCGATGCTACCTTCCTTTTTACCTGGTAAGCCAACTGCACAATGAATCAATCAATTTGTAAAGCGCGCTACATACCCGTGAGGGTTTCAAGGCACTGGGGGGGGGGTGCTGCTACTGCTCGAAGAGCCAAGTCTTGAGTAGTTTTCTGAAGGAAAGAAGGTCCTGGCTCTGTCGTAGATCCGGCGGGAGGGTGTTCCAGGTCTTGGTGGCGAGGTACGAGAATGATCTGCCGCCGGAAGATTTGCGTCGGATGCGGGGGATGGAGGCGAGGGTGAGGTTAGCGGAGCGGAGATGCCAGGGGGGGGTGTAGAAGCTGAGTCTGTTGTTCAGGTATGATGGTCCGGTGTTGTGGAGTGCCTTGTGTGCGTGGGTGAGGAGCCTGAAGTGTCTAAAGCTAATGTAAAGGAATGTTTTGTAAGAAAAAGAAAGTCTGAAAAATAATGCTTTAAATCCTCTCGTCATTAATTGCTACAGTTTCACATAGTTAAAGGAGATTTGTTTCAGTGTAGAAAGTTTTAAACTGAAACTGCTTTCTCGTATGGATTAGGTGAAGGGGCAGAAATGGTAGAGGCACAAACACAATTACTGTTCAGAGGCTAATAATTGGTAAAGACTGCACCACACAAGAACTGCATAACATAACAATAATAAAAGCATATTTAATAGGTGAGCACTCTCATTAAAAGTAAGCACCAAAAAGTATTTCATTAATGTGCCAGACCTTTCCACTACAGACACCATGATAAATACTTTTGTTTTGGGAAAATTTTCAAATGTTCCATGAGAACCATCTTTTCGTGATTCCGGAAATGTGAATCTCTGCCTTTCGGAAATTGCAAAAAAATGTATAACACTGAAAATCTGCTTAGACGATTGTGCATGTGCCTGAGGATATGGCGTGTCAGGTACAAGAGTTCACAGGCAACAAGGCACTGCGTGAGAAAAATGCAAAAGTATAGGTTTGCAAGAACAGGAGAAACAGGTATGGATCGAATGGCTCTTCAAAGGTGTCGCTCGTTTCAGCGTCATAATGATATGGTTTTAATCCTACTACCGAGTGTTTACTTTTATCTCCTAGGAGTGATTCAAAGAAGCACAAAAGTTTCAATGTAAGAGCCGCCCATAATCTTTTCAGCCAATCATTCTCAGCCGTGACTCTACCATTCAAGCTGCGCTATAACTGCGGAGTTTAGAAGTAAGCCGATGGAAGGCAACCCTTGCAGCTCCAAGCAGTGCACATTCCAGTGAGCAGCATGAGGAACACTTTGTTGGATTTCATCACATTCCTTCTGGAGAAGGTGATTCTCTTTGGCAGGTCCAGACAGGGCACTAAGAAAGAAGAAACAAACACTGGTGCAAACTACTACGATGTGTCTTGTTTCAAAAGAGGTGACCTACTGGAGGTTTCGCGTACGCTCTTTGTCCACTTCGGCATCTACTTAGGAGATAACAGGGTCGCTCACTTGATGCCTGACATCCTTCCAGCTATTTCAAGGGATAAATCCCGGATTCAGACAGTTGTGACCAACAAAAGGCTGATCATGGGTGTCTTGGCTAAGGTTGCCAGTATCAGGGTGGACACGGTGGAGAACTTTGCCTATGGAGCCAGCATTGTCATCAATCACATGGACCGCAAGTTCACTGTCAAGCCACTATCAAATGAAGAAGTGGCCACGCGTGCTGAGAAGCTGGTGGGATCAATTGCATACAGCCTGCTGTGGAACAATTGTGAACACTTTGTGACATACTGCAGATACGACAAACTAGTAAGCTTTCAAACCGATAAGGTAAATTCTGAAAAGTATTTGATTTACAAATAAAACTAAAAAAATCTAACTTTTACATTTCAAATGTTTACTTCTAAACCAGAGTACCCAAGATACAGTTCTACTTTTCAATATAACCGTAGAATTTGGACATTACAGCAATAACGTGTTAAAGTTACAATGTGTGCTTCTGTCTCTCACATAACCTCATCATCATCTCACCAGAAGCTGCATTCCAAAACAAATAACTGTACCTGGGTGGTTATTATGCCCGACATGAAAACACTTCCCTGAAAACAAAAACAACATCCTTACACCCTCCATGGAGTGGAGCTGTGGCTTGGTATTGCTGTGGGTAAGCCTGCCCAGGAATAGTAAGCACTTGCAAATGCTACAATACAATATCTGTAGCGGGTGCATTTTCTCATAGTCTCCTTGGCTGAACTTTTTGAGTAAATATCCACCAAATCTTAGAAGTCAGCAGTCTGTGCAATTAAATGTCAGTGGGCTTAATGCAAAGATTGTGTGTTCTTCAATCCACCTCATATTTCTTTAATCCGCTACCAGACACCCATTCCCTGTTATCTCACTCTTGGAGGTTCCTGCTTTCTCCATTGGTGATGGTTTTTCTGTTCTTCACGTCCTCGATCTTTCCCCTTTGTGTGATTTTATCCCTCTTGTTCTTGGGACATGTCTTATGAAGCAAAAATAAAGGCTGGTACCCAAAAATGAGTGCAGGTGGTTCCCACCTGCAACCACAGGCTCAAATTAAACACTGCAAATGTTTCCACTCTTATTATATTTTTTAATGGAAATGAAAATTCGTCCACAGTGTAATAGCGTTACTGTGATACCACATTTATCCCAGTTGCTCGAATTCTAATAAAGTAGTGCAGCAAAATGTATACAAATATTCCTAAATACAATGACTAAATAAGGATACTTTGTAAAAAAACGTTTCAAATGTGTTTTTTGTGATCCCTTCAAAATAGTTTCTTTAGAACAAGAAAACTTGTGCATTTCAAAACACTTCAGAATCCGTTTTTTTAACAATGCATGCAGCACATTTTTCTGAGTTCTGCCTTAAAGAACTTAGTAAACGAGTTACTGGGTACGTTTCTACAACATGTCTGGATTATGCTTTTGTCAAAATGTTATAGTTTAAGATCCATTATTACTACCCGGAGCAAGGTAAATGTATGCTTGAGTATTGTCTGACCATGCGCATGTTTGCACATGTACATGTAGAAGTGAGGGGCTAGGATATAAGGACTGGGACGAGCACTTCATCTTAAAGTATTTTCACAAACAAGAAGTGATGAGTTCTTAATGCAATTTTGGTTACTACATTGTTGGAATGGGTTATTTGAATGCTCCAAACTATTTCTCAGAATCGTCAAAAAGGTGGTAAAACATCACTGGTATGATGTTTTACTAATAGCTGCATCAATTGGCCATCACAGCACCATGACTTTATTGCTATGTCAACAGATTATACAATCGTAAAATGAATTAGCTATCAAATGACCCCCTACAGGGAAATGTATCATTCCCCATACAAACAGGAAATGTCATTCCCGCTTTACCACCATGAATCATGATATGGTACCCATGTGAACCTTGAATGAACTAGAAATTGACAGCTAATCCATCTTTACATTCCAGCCATGTGAGCCAAAGTGTCTTTATAAACCATTATTGGTCTCTTTATTACTTATAAAATTGTATATTGTGAGAAATTGGATCGTAAGCCCCACTCAGGCAACAACCACAGTCTTTGTCAGAGAGAATCACAAAAGTCACTAAATTAACCTGTGCTCTCCTAGCTTGGCACAAGGCAGTCAACTTTATTTGAGTGGCAAAGTGTGAAGTATTTATGCAGCATATAAACAGTAATAAAGTGAAAACACAACACAAGAAAAATCCCAAACCAATTTAGAAAAATAGTGTAAATATTAATAAAAAATATACCAGAATGACAGAAATCTAGATCCACAAATATTCCATTTCAAAGTGTTAGGTAGATATAGAGCCTAAAAGCACAAAGCACCACTTGCTGTCATCTGCTGGTGCTAGACCACTGGAAAGTCACAAGTTCAGGCCAACAGCAATGGAGTGCAGACTGGATACAAGAACTCGGTTAGTCCAACTGAAAAATTATTTTCTTAAAGTCTGATGTGAAGAGTTCCATTTGCGGCAATGGAGGCTACGAGGAGCAGGGAGAGCATCACGGATCGGTCATTGTTGTAGCATGCAGAGCAGGTTAGTGTTTTTAGGACAGATGCTGCTGTAACGTGAAGATCTGGTTGGGCATCGTGGACGGATGTTGCTGGAGCTTTGCGATTGCGGCCACCTTTGGGCTGGTGTTACTGGCAGCCACTGTAAGGTCCAGAATTGGGTTCACTAGAGCTTTGTGTTGGTGGTTATCACGGTCAGCAGAACCATGATGTGACCAGGCTACTTCGTGGTCGAGAAGAGCTCATCCCTTCAGTAGTTTGCCTTCTCTAAGAGCAGGAGCTGAACTGATGCCAGCCAAGATCCAAAGACCTGGAGAGGCACCTCTTGGGGAAAGGAAATTCTCTCCAGCAGAGGTCAACAAGGCTTTGGTAGGTCGAGTTACTGGTGCCAGGCAGGCCCATTGCAGCAGGTCAGTTGGGCACTTGCAGGGAGGGCTCTGGAGCTTGTTGTGTCCCTGTAGCTCAGAACAGGAGGACAACCAACTGACCCTTGGAGTCACTCAAATTAGCCAAGGATAAAGGGAACAAGCCCAATCTTCCTTCTCAGAAGACAGAGCAAGCCTTAAGCACCTGGACAGCAGTCCTTCTGTAATGCGCACAGGCCCAGGAGTGTGCTGAACTGAAGTGGTGTTCTGAATGTCCAATATTTATACCTGGTGCCAGCCTTTGAAGTGGGGGGACATTCTGGGCTACCCCACATATGATTCAGGAACATTTTTACCTTTCCGCATTATGCCTCCAAGCAGTCTGGGGTGACAAAAAGCTGGTGTCAGGTTAACTTATGTGTGTTGGAGGCTAGCCCTTTGAAGTGTAAGTGGGGCAGGGTTCAATTCTGCTCTCAGACATCCAGGACCATCCCCTTTGTCTCACTGTCTGGCAGGAGTACACAAACACCAGCACAAGCACCCTTTACTGCCATGTGATCTAGGACCCTGCCAGCAGGCACCAAATAATTAGGGCAAGAAAATGTGAACTTTCTAAAAGTGGCATTTTCATAATTGTGACGTAAAAATCTGACTTTCCGTCAAAGAGGGTTTTAAATTACAATTCATATGAGTCCAAACATGACACTTCTACTCACTCCTAATCAAATGTTAGCACTAATGAAAAGTAATAAGGTAACCCAATTTTATCCAACGGGAGAGCTAGACCTTACAGTAGTGAAAAATGAATGTAGGAGCTTTTCACACCAGAACAAGTAAAACATAATCCCACATATCCTAATTTTTAAAATACAATGCATCCTGCTTTGCAGGCCTTTAGGCTTCCCCTTAGGGGTAACCTATATGTATTAAAAAGTAAGGTTTGGGCCTGGCAAAAGGTTTATTTTGCCCGGTCGAATTGGCAGCTTAAAACTGGACCACAGGCTGAAATGTCAGGCCTGAGACATGTACACTTTAAAGTGCTGCTTTAGCGGGTGGCACAATGAGTGCTGCAGCATTTAATTTACAGGCCCTGGGTACATGCAGTATCACTTTATTGGGGACTTACATGTAAATTAAATGTGCCAATTGGGTGTAGGCCAACTTTACCAGGTCTAAGGGAGTGAGCACAAAACCTTCAGCAATGGTACTAGTGGTAAAATGCAGAGTTCTAATGCCTGCAGAAAGGCCCAATTACAACATATGTGTGTCACGAATTTTGCACCACAAAAGTCACAAGGTTTGGTGTACACATAATATTAAATTTACTACAATTCACTCATAAGATTATCCCAATTGAGTTTTTCCTATACAGTGCGTGCAAACCACTAAGACCCTGATTACAACTGAGCCAGAAATTTCCGATTGGTGCATAAATCCCTGTTTGCGCAGGGGTATGAATTATGAAGTGTGCAGAGGCTACCAAGCTAGGTATTTACTGGGTGTGAGAAAATTAATACCACACAGGTTTCCCCACACATGCATTTGCAGATCTACCTACTAATATTTACAGGGGGAAAATGCACAGCAAACACTGGGCATGCAGATTTTGGTAGAAAACACGAACTTCGGCATGTATTGGCCAATTTAGAAGGACTTCACTTGTATTATGCAATATTTATGTCACTGGATGGTTAATGAACTGTAGAGTATTAGATTGTATTGCGCACAGTAAATCTCACCCCACCACTGAAGCTCTCGTAATCAGGGCCTAAAATCTAATATAAGTTTCAACATAGGGACTACAACATTGTCCCGCTGTGCCATAAACTTACTAATATCTGAGTCAAAGTATTCCCGTCCTAGGACAGTTTTAGAATTAGTATTGGGCTCCTGAGGAGCCATGCAAAATTGCTCCACTTGAGGAGCGCAATTATCCTTCTCATGCGCCTACAAGGAACATTAGACAGAACAGAGACCATAGAGTCAATAGAGATGGGTTTTACTTCCCTCCTATTAGCAGCAAACACTCATGATAACATATGAGACAGCACAGATATTCCAAATAGTTGGGTAACAATGAGCGCACAACAGTACACACAACAAGCTCTGGCAAAAAAAATAGGTATGGCTTCAATATGCCAACACATGTAAACATAGCCAAGTACAGTTGATGTTTATCACATGAAAGCCTGCCTTATTGCCATTCCCCGTGATAGGCAGTAGAAAATAACAGATTACTTTATGTATATGTATTTATAAGAAATAAAGAACTGAAGGTGACAAACAGCATGATGGGTGAGTATACTTTTCAAACATAAAATAGTCTTTAATGCATTCCAGTAGATGCAGAATGCTACAGCAAGCAGCCAATAACATGAAGTGAGGGAGTTATACTCCCCAGATTGGACCAAAACCCTACTCTCAGTATGTTATATTTGAAAATAACAATAAGTAACCAGACAATTGTGCTAACAAACGAGATCTAAAAATAAAGAAACTCATGACAGTGCACACTCAAGGAGACACACTTGGGTGTGGAGAGCTGTGAGAATGTGACTTATAATCAGAAGTCACAGTGCACACAACAATTTCAGTAGATGCGTACAATATTCAGCAGAACACATTGGACAAAACACAGAGCACACATACAGCACAGCTCAGATATTCCATATAGTTTGCTATCACAATACTTTCAACAGCACCAACCTAAACAGTAAACACTCAATACTGCTATTTGAGTTACTTCAAACACATACCTCTAGCTAGGTAATTCTTATTCCAGTCACTCTGATGGCATGGACCTGATTTGGTAAGGGCTTCTGATATCACAAACCACATCACACACCACACCACCCTATCCCAAACATAGGGCCTAATTTACAAAGCCTTTGTGCCACCATTGCATCATTTTCTGTGACGCAACTGTGGTGCAAGTAGTGCTCTACACTGCTTCACAATTATAAACTGATGCATTGGGCCCAACTTGTCAGATTGTAAAGCCTTGAGTCACATTATACCTGTGCCAGGCATACTGTATGCAAGTTAGACTTTCCCACGGGAAAAGCCACACAGCCTAAATGATTTCTGAAGGACTCCACTAGACCTGAGAATGATGGTACCCGAACTGGAAAGTCCTACGTGGTAATAATGAATAATGGTAACACAGCACTATCCAAACTGTCTTAAGTGCAATCCTTGTTCTAAAATTATCAGAGATACTTCAGATTACCAAATGGTATGAAAGTGCTCTCTTAGGCCATGAAATTGCTGGAGGTTCTAGAACAGGAACTTAAAAAATCGATTTAACAACCCCATATTAACATCACACTGCCTGATGGTATTTTAAGTTGGAAATGGTGAGCCAGAAAGTTGAAACCTTTGTTTTTTAGAGGAAATTGGCGATCCTACAACGTCCCTTCTAAGTTTTGTAATATATTGTAATTAGTAGCATTCATATAGTGCTTCATATCCCTAACGAGGCACATTAGCAAACAAGCAGCACCCTACCGTTGGAGATGCGTTTAGTTGGAAGAGAGCTGATGTGTAGTGTGGCTGATGTGGAAAGTGCCTTGGCGCCATGAGTGATGGATTACAGTGGTGCTATTATGGTTGCCTGGTTCACTGCACCAAACTGTGAAATGGAATGAAGAAAAGCAAGAAATGGAACACATACGCCCTGTGTTCATTCAGTGTCTGAAAGATTGTAAGTTATGACAATGGTCGAGATATTTAGTTATTTGGTGTCTTGTGTGATGGGTAATGGAATGCTATGCCTGTGCCACTGTGATAAAGTACCTATAGTATGAGTTGATTGGAATCCAGTAGAATGACGGATTACAAGTATTTGTCTGACATCCTAAAGACGTCACAGGTTTGTGGTTATTGATTGGGTTTGAGCACTAGAAGTGGAACCCATAAGAATGCACTGGGCACCGGCAGCCAGGGTGGGTACTCTGAGAAGTGCGTACAGGAGTGTCAGGCCATAGCAATGTGACGAAAAACAGTGAGCAGTGGTAAATGGTTTAAAGAGTTCGCCTGGGGCGAACAAGGCGCAACCCACACAAATGGACAGGTTACAGGTAGTCTGGGTAAAAATACTGTAGATAGCACAACAAGGAGAGATACGTGAGCAAATAACCAGCATGCACTGGATATAGGAAGTAATGAGAGATGACCAAATATATCTACAAAAGAGAGTCAGAAAACAACACACAGGAATGTACTTACTGCAGGTATCCAGAATAAAAAGTATCTGTCAGACAGACCCAGGAGCAAGAAGAAGCGAAATCTATCACTTGTATTAGCTACAGGCATCCAGTAGAGAAATCGTGTTGTTGTTTACAAGAAATACTGCTCCCACTCGTCACATTTAGTGGATGATGCATGTAGTTTAACCGCTTAGGTGCGGGCGTCGGCCACTGGCCGACGCCCACACACCCTCCCTGGTGCGGGTCACGACCAGTGGCCGACACCAGGAAGGGTATCAATAAATCCCGTCACAGCTGTGCTGCGATCGGGGGCCAGAAACAGTTTGAGAAGGCCTCGTAAGAAAGGGGGAGAGTCTCCCCTTTCTTACGAGGCCTTCTCAAAGTGTTTCCTGGCCCCCGATCGCAGCACAGCTGCGATCGGGGGCCAGGAAACACCACTAGACGCCATCGGAAAACGGGCCGCCCCCCCGGGGGCATAATTAATTAAAAAAAAAAAGGTAGGTGCCCCCTGGGGGGGGGGGGGGGGGGGGCGCGATCGCCCCCCCCCCCCCCAGGGGATTGTTTTAAAAAAAAAAAAAAAAAATTAAAAAAAAAAAAAATGACAGGGGGTCGCCCGTGGGCAGGGTGACCACCTGTGGGGGCAATTTTTTTTTTTAGATGTTGTAGGGTTTCCCTGGGGGCCATTTTGGCCCCCAAGGAAACCATACAACAACTAAAAAAAATAGATCTATATATAGATCTATATTTATATATCTATGTAGATAGATATATCTATGTACATGGATATATCTATAGATATATCTATGTACATAGATATATATATATATATAGAGGTAGATCTATATATACCAAAGAGATTTATAAAGTGTGCTACTCACCTGTGAGGGTCTCAAGGCGCTTGGGGGGGGGGGGCGGGGGGAGGGAAAGGGGCTGGGAGGTTTACTGTTCGAAAAGCCAGGTTTTGATGCCCTTCCTGAAAAGAAGTAGGTTTTGGGTCTTGCGAAGGTGGGCTGTGAGGGCGTTCCAGGTTTTGGGTGCAAGGTAGGAGAAGGATCTGCCCCCGGTGGTGGTGTGTTTGATGCGGGGGACAGAGGCGAGAGAGAGGTCAGCTGAGCGGACGTTTCGTGTGGGGGTGTGGAAGGTGACTCTCGTTGAGGTAGGCAGGGCCTGTGTTGTGGAGTGATTTGTGTGCGAGGATGAGGATCTTGAAGGTGATCCTTTTGTCAATGGGGAGCCAGTGGAGGGATTTGAGGTGTGGAGAGATGTGTTCGTGTCGGCGGAGGTCGAGGATGAGTCGTGCTGCTGAGTTCTAGATGCGTGTAGTTTGCGCTTGAGTTTTAGAGTGGTGCCGGCGTAGAGGGCGTTTCCGTAATCAAGCCTGCTGCTGATGTGTGCGTGAGTGACAGTTTTTCTTGTCTCTGTGGGGATCCATTTGAATGTTTTTCAGTATACGGAGTGTGTTGAAGCATGAGGAGGTGAGAGCGTTGATTTGTTGGGTCATCGAGAGGGAGGAGTCTAGGATGATGCTGAGGTTGCGTGCGTGGTTGGCGGGGGTGGGTGCAGGGCCTAGCGTGGTGGGCCACCATGAGGGGTCCAAGGTGTTTTTGTGTGGGCCAAAGAGGATTATTTCGGTTTTGCTTGAGTTGAGTTTCAGGTGATTGGCTGTCATATATATATCACTTTTGTCAATATGTGTGTGGTTTCCCTGGGGGGAAAAGGGTCCGACTTGTCTAGTGGCAGTTTTAGTGCCATAAAGAAGCGCAGAAGGTTTATATGCCTACTGCAAAGAGCAAATCTGTATTTTATGTAAATAGCTGAGTACATTAGCAAAGTCTATGGAGAGATGAAGGGCACTTTTGCTGGGTGGTAATGAGGGAATCCGAGGAGGAGGGAGTGGGAGCACCAATAATGATTGTTGGACTGGGCGCAGGAGGTGCTAAAGACTGTGACGAATGGTATGTGACAAGGTGTTTTTTGAGTGTCTTGAAAGTACGTGCTGATTGAGGGAAGAAGCGCAGGTAAGGTGGCCTCTACTGTTGCACGTATCTCACACACCATCGATTTTGTGACTGTCTACGTAGGCTAGTGTTTTAGAGCAACAGTTTAGCCAATAGCAGAGATGGCATCTTGATGGATGACTGCTGCCTACACTCGGGTTATAGAGGACCGCTCTGACATAGGATCAGAGACTGAGACATCAGATACTGAGACAGCATCTGAGGGATAGGACAATGGCGCAGACTCTGGGAGTGATTTTTCAGTCAGAGGAGTCCCATTCGATAACTCCTCTTCCAGTACATTATGAGGGAGGTGATGAGGACAGTCCTGCTGTCCCTTCGCAAGCTGTTTGTGCAACTGGGTAATAGTGGGTTAGGTCAACCCAGAGAGCAGGTGAATGCGGCGGCAAGCAGAGAGAGAGTGCTCTCTTGGGAGCTCCCCAATTTAGTTCAGCCCCAAATTCCACCACCCAAATCATATTGTGGAGACATCAAAATTATCCATGGCAAAACAAACTGGTTTTGTAAGGCAGGCACCTGTGTTTTTGGTCCTGGATTCGGCGGCCATATAGAGAAACACACTAAACCCAAACATTTCTGGAAACTAGACATTCGGGGGAGTCCACAGAGGTGTGACTTGTGTGGCTTCCCCAAAGTTTTCTTACCCAGAATACCCTGCAAAGCTGAAATGTTGAAAAAAAACTCAATTTTTCTCGCATTTCTGTCACACAAACTACAGGAATATGCTGGGATCCACAATATTCCTACCACCCAGTGACTCCTCACCTGTCCTGATAAAAACACTACCCCACTTGAGTGCCTACACCTAGTGTCTGTGTCAGGAATGGATCACCCCAGGGTCAACAGCTGCCTCACGTAAGGACCAACATTGACCGTTGTGTGATCTATTCCTGTCGCAGGCACCAGGCCTAACCACACAAGTGAGGTATCATTTTTATCGGGAGGCTTGGGGGAACGCTGGGTGGAAGGAAATTTGTGGCTCCTCTCAGATTCCAGAACTTTCTGTCACCGAAATGTGAGGAAAACTTGTTTTTTTAGCCACTTTTTGAGGTTTGCAAAGGATTCTGGGTAACAGAACCTGGTCCGAGCCCCGCAAGTCACCCCTCCTTGGATTCCCCGAGGTCTCTAGTTTTCAGAAATGCACAGGTTTGGTAGGTTTCCCTAGGTGCCGGCTGAGCTAGAGGCCAAAATCTACAGGTAGGCACTTTGCAAAAAACAGCTCTGTTTTCTGTGATGTGTCCACGTTGTGTTTTGGGGCATTTCCTGTCGCGGGCGCTAGGCCTACCCACACAAGTGAGGTATCATTTTTATCGGGAGACTTGGGGGGACGCTGGGTGGAAGGAAATTTGAGGCTCCTCTCAGATTCCAGAACTTTCTGTCACCGAAATGTGAGGAAAACTTGTTTTTTTAGCCACTTTTTGAGGTTTGCAAAGGATTCTGGGTAACAGAACCTGGTCCGAGCCCCGCGAGTCACCCCATCTTGGATTCCCCTAGGTCTCTAGTTTTCAGAAATGTACAGGTTTGGTAGGTTTCCCTAGGTGCCGGCTGAGCTAGAGGCCAAAATCTACAGGTAGGCACTTTGCAAAAAACAGCTCTGTTTTCTGTGATGTGTCCACGTTGTGTTTTGGGGCATTTCCTGTCGCGGGCGCTAGGCCTACCCACACAAGTGAGGTATCATTTTTATCGGGAGACTTGGGGGGACGCTGGGTGGAAGGAAATTTGAGGCTCCTCTCCGATTCCAGAACTTTCTGTCACCGAAATGTGAGGAAAACTTGTTTTTTTAGCCACTTTTTGAGGTTTGCAAAGGATTCTGGGTAACAGAACCTGGTCAGAGCCCCGCGAGTCACCCCATCTTGGATTCCCCTAGGTCTCTAGTTTTCAAAAATGTACAGGTTTGGTAGGTTTCCCTAGGTGCCGGCTGAGCTAGAGGCCAAAATCTACAGGTAGGCACTTTGCAAAAAACAGCTCTGTTTTCTGTGATGTGTCCACGTTGTGTTTTGGGGCATTTCCTGTCGCGGGCGCTAGGCCTACCCACACAAGTGAGGTATCATTTTTATCGGGAGACTTGGGGGGACGCTGGGTGGAAGGAAATTTGAGGCTCCTCTTAGATTCCAGAACTTTCTGTCACCGAAATGTGAGGAAAACTTGTTTTTGTAGCCACTTTTTGAGGTTTGCAAAGGATTCTGGGTAACAGAACCTGGTCAGAGCCCCGCGAGTCACCCCATCTTGGATTCCCCTAGGTCTCTAGTTTTCAAAAATGTACAGGTTTGGTAGGTTTCCCTATGTGCCGGCTGAGCTAGAGGCCATAATCCACAGGTAGGCACTTTGCAAAAAAACAGCTCTGTATTTTGTGAAAAAATGGGATGTGTCCACGTTGTGTTTTGGGGCATTTCCTGTCGCGGGCGCTAGGCCTACCCACACAAGTGAGGTATCATTTTTTTCGGGAGACTTGGGGGAACATAGAATAGCAAAACAAGTGTTATTGCCCCTTATCTTTCTCTACATTTTTTCCTTCCAAATATAAGAGAGTGTGTAAAAAAGACGTCTATTTGAGAAATGCCCTGCAATTCACATGCTAGTATGGGCACCTCGGAATTCAAAGATGTGCAAATAACCACTGCTCCTCAAAACCTTATCTTGATCCCATTTTGGAAATGCAAAGGTTTTCTTGATACCTCTTTTTCACTCCTCATATTTCAGCAAATGAATTGCTGTATACCCAGTATAGAATGAAAACCAACTGCAGGGTGCACCTCATTTATTGGCTCTGGGTACCTAGGGTTCTTGATGAACCTATAAGCCCTTTATATCCCCGCAACCAGAAGAGTCCAGCAGACAAAACGGAATATTGCTTTCAGAAATCTGACATCGCAGGAAAAAGTTACAGAGTAAAACATAAAGAAAAATGGCTGTTGTTTTCAGCTCAATTTCAATATTTTTTTATTTCAGCTGTTATTTTCTGTAGGAAAACCTTGTAGGATCTACACAAATGACCCCTTGCTGAATTCAGAATTTTGTCTAGTTTTCAGAAATGTTTAGCTTTCCGGGATCCAGCATTGGTTTCATACCCATTCCTGTCACTAACTGGAAGGAGGTTGAAAGCACCAAAAATAGTAAAAATGGGGTATGTCCCAGTAAAATGCCAAATTTGTGTTGGAAAATGTGGTTTTCTGATTCAAGTCTGCCCGTTCCTGAAAGGTGGGAAGATAGTGATTTCAGCACCAGAAACCCTTTGTTGATGGCATTTTCAGGGAAAAAACCACAAGCCTTCTTCGGCGGCCCTTTTTTCCCATTTTTTTGGAAAAAACTAAATTTTCACTGTATTTTGGCTATTTTCTTGGTCTCCTCCAGGGTAAACCACAAACTCTGGGTACCATTAGAATCCCTAGGATGTTGGAAAAAAAGGACGCAAATTTGGCGTGGTTAGCTTATGTGGACAAAAAGTTATGAAGCCCTAAGCGCGAACTACCCCAAATAGCCAAAAAAGGGCTCAGCACTGGGGGGGAAAAGGCCCAGCAGCTAAGGGGTTAAGACTGGATCTGCAGTTACTGCGTACATCGCATTAAATGAACTGTGAGGCAGAACTTGCAGTGGCTTCCACCTCCTCTGTACTATGCTTGCCTGACAGAAGCACTACTGAGGTACCTCAGAAGGATTGACTCATACCTCACAAGGGCTTCTTCTATGCCATGGATTTTAATTCTTTAATTGGGCTTTTGGGAAAAGATAAAAACAGTGAAGACTGTAAGATAAGTTTGAGGCCTTTGTCACAGTATAGCTCGACTAGTGTTTGGGAACTACTTGAAGCACAGTGACAAAAATACAAAAACATGGTTGTAAATATGTTTTACTGGGTGAGGTTCTGAAAATGTGCATAAACCCTAATAAAAGCTACCATCTTGACCCAAACGATCTCCCCAGAGGCCAATTGCTTGAGGGATCAGATCAAACTCACCTGCCAAGCATCACTTCGTGAGTGAAACTTTTATTTTATTGAAGAAACATCCAATAGAGGCAACGCTTCACATCTTCCAAGTTTTACAGTTGGAATGAATATAGAAACAAGGCATCATATTTTTAAAAAAGTGGCGCATTAGCTATGGTGCGTCACTTTGCTTGCACCCCACCCTACCGGCACCTAACGACACCGTAGTTGCACCATATTTTATTACTGCACACCATGGCGGTCGTTAGCACAACGTCAAAATTTTTAATGCTATTGTGGCGCTTTGCTACACTAGTATCAAAAATGTTCATGATAGTGCAGCAAAGTGCAAGGAGGCCTATAAGTTACTATGGGAGCCTCATTTTAACACCTGTTTTGAGCGGGCATTAAAAATGACGCTAAAATGGTGCAGTCAAATCTTTGAAATTTGACTGTGCCATATTTTCGGGCCTCCAAGCGCATAAACTATGCCTGGCCCATGCATAATGTGGAGCAAGGGGATACAAAGTAGTGCAATGCAAGCATTGCGCCACTTTGTAAATATGGCGCGGCAGAAAAGCCACTTTAGCTCCATCTTAGCGTCAAACAAATTACACTACGGCAGTGCTAAGATGGCGCTAGGGGCTCTTAAATATGCCCCAAAATGC
Organism: Pleurodeles waltl; assembly: GCF_031143425.1. Taxonomy (NCBI): domain Eukaryota; kingdom Metazoa; phylum Chordata; class Amphibia; order Caudata; family Salamandridae; genus Pleurodeles; species Pleurodeles waltl. The sequence goes on along the minus strand of NC_090437.1, from coordinate 715,385,881 downwards.
CAAGGAATGCTGCGGAACTCTACTAATATGAAGAGTGTTGATTCCTAAAGACTTTTAAAATGTAGTTTTCATTTTCTAAAGGCACATTCTCAATAACATGCAATATATAAACACTGTCCAAAGATATTAGATGATCTTTTAAAGTCATAGTTGAGGATGTAGGAGAGACCCAGAGATACAACAGCAACCATGGGTTATGGTAGAAATGACAAGCATTGCATCTACTGTCCCTAGCCATGAAGTCACATAACACTGTTAAATAACTAGTAAATTCAGTTCCGTGGGGGAAAGGATGCACTAAAGTATCCAGAATGTATGCTAACCAATTGGACAATTCTTGTTCCAGAGATTGAGAAGTTGTAAAACAGCCTGTTCGGACTGAAAGCGCTGACGAACGAGTAAAGATATCTTTATTTGACATACCTGAAAACAATGGCCGATTACTATTGCACAAGGTCAAGCCTAAAAACAAAACATGGAACTCCTCCCACTAGCTATCATCAGGTTTAACACAATAAAAACATTAATTTAATATGAAAGCTTCTAACCTACTTGATTGGGTGAAATGAGCCCCAGACAGATCACTGACCCCCAATTGTGAATGCAAAAGGCCACTTTATTGAACAGGTGTGCATCACAGTTCAGCCCTTGGCATACCGCCTTACAAAACTATATACCTGCCTATACAGTCATCTGCCTACCACCTACCCTCCAACCCTAAAATATCACCCTCCCCTTTAACCTTGTAAAGTACCCCATGAACTACTAACTTCTGTTACTCATAACACTTGAACTTCCCAAGTGGTGCCTTGGGAGCGAGTTCTGGTGTAACCAAGAAGAAACAAGTACATCGACTCCAGAGTGACTTCAAACCCAGCAGCGCTCTCCCACTCTCCGCCACTGCCTGCACCAAATCCGTGGTCCCGGCCGAGTGAAACGATCGCAACTGATGCTGCAGGCCTGACGTTGCCACAGCTCCTCCGAAATCCCAGCACAGCCTGGGTCCAGAGTACTGTGTCACCGATGTCCGTGGCACCCGGCTCTGACTCCACGCGGCACTCGTGGCCCCGTGGTGTGATCATGACACTGCAAAGTTGACGCCTTGCATCTTGACCTGCTGAACTTATTGACAATGTGTTGCCGTAAGGAACCAACACCTGGCCACCGATGTTGCATCATCACCCCTGCAGCCATAAGGAACTGATGCCTCACCTCCCATGCCTAGCAGTAAGAAACCAACACCTCACCTCCATGGTGGCAGTATGGAGCCAACACCACACTGTCTCCAGAGATGCCTCACCGACCCGACTCTGTGCAATGTCTTTGTTTCCTCATTGTTTTCCAAGGTACTGTTCCTGGGGTCCGTGCAACTTTATGACCAGTCCGTAGTCCCTTGAGAGTGGTGTTGGTCTGTTGGAAACAACTCCATCAAGAAATCGTCATAGCCCTAGTTGGAGCTATTGTGTTTCTAAGCGCTATACTAGGATTGAATCTTTAAAAATTCTTATCTTTGCTTGTGTATGTTGGATTTTTGTTGTTTTGGTCTTGTTTTACTAATGATATACATTGGCTGTTTTTCTAAACTAGTGTGGAGTACTTTTGTGGTGTTTTCACTGTGCTACAGTGTGTGTGTGTGTGTGTGTGTGTATACAAATACTTTACACATTGCCTCTAAGATAAGCCTGTCTGCTCATGCTAAGCTACCAAGTGGGTGAGCACTGATTGTTTTAGCTGTGTGACTCCCTTACCCTGACTAGAGTGAGGGTCCCTACTCGGACAGGGTGCAAACCACTGCCAACTAGCAACCTCATTTCTAACAATCTGGATTACGACACACAAGCTCCTCCAAGAAGATGGGTTTACCCATCTTAAAACCCTGTTATGGCACAACATGGCTGTGACCATTGACTCTAAGCCTTACGGCGGGACTAGCATCTTAAGGGCATTTTTTTAAATAGACCTCATCTTGATGGATGGAGTTATGAAACCCTTTGCGGAAGTCTCCGATATGAATACCCTACCCAGGTCCCATTTCTGGGGATACCTGCAGCTGCTGCACTTCTTTCACTCAATGCTGACGACAGTTAAATGGTTCCACACATCATCATCACTATGTACTTAATCTTTTCAATAAGGCCAATACAATAAATTGACTACAGAGCTCTATGACCTGCTAATCACCTGACTATTCTCTGCTTTGCTGGAATGTGTTATCTTACTTCGGGGGCAACACTGGCTTTCCATCTCATACTCCCCGACACAATGGGTGCATGTTATGGCTGATCACGACAGAGATCACAGAGAAGCATGAGCGAAATGCAGGTACTTTAAAATCCTCCATGATTGGCACTTCCAGAACAGCTTTGTTGGGCGAGATTAACTCCCTCCTCCAGCTGCTGGTGGTGTGCCTAGTCCCACAGTGATATTCTGCAATATTCTATGGTCCTGTCCAATGCTTCAGTTCTATTGGACCCAGGAGTGTCTAGTCCTCATGGATACCTGTGCCCTGAGCTGCTGGCCCTAAGCAGTACTCAGGCTGTTACATGAGTCACGGAGTGTCCCCTCGGTAATTAGATATGAGTTTCACTGGCATTCTACTGCCTTGGAGATGGTGAAAATGTGGGTTATTTGGAACTGGTCCAAGCAAAGAGCTCCCGCTCTTCAGGACTGGATGGATAGATTGCATGGCACAGACATATGCACCAGGTTGATCTACAGGTTGAAAGACCAATCACAACTTTTCTTACATTTAGGGTGGTTTCCTATGGTTTTCTGCGACTCCAACACTGATACCACCCAAACTATTCCATGCTGTACCTGAGGGAGTCTACCTTTTCGTTGTCCTCAGACCTTTTTGTTATATCTCTTAGTATACTGTACCTTACCTACTGGGTGGCTTTTCCTTTCTCGCGAGCCCTGACTTTATGTCCTTGTATCTTTAAACTTTTTATATTGCCGTCACTATCTATTGACATTGTTGGGACCAGGCTTCCCAATTAGGTTGCGTGACGGATCAGCTGGTGTGTGTACACAGTCTGCCTAGGTATGCTTCATTATTGTTACACTGTGTTTGTCCTATTTCTCTGCTCTTTACATGGACAACAGAAAAATGTATTTGATGATGCACTGGCTCCAATATTCTGCCCTATTAATACAAATGTTTCAACCACATCCTTATTTTAAATAGAAGCAAAAATAGGACTGTATCTAATGCAAAACTTCAGTACAGTCCATATTTTTTATTTCTCTGGCTGTCTTTAATGTGCTTATGCCGCATACGTTAGCACATGAAACCAGGAACTATTGACTTTGCCAGTGCTTATTCTACTTCTCTGCCAACCCTTGTTGGCTGCATAACTACTTTGCCCTCAACCTCTTGACCACGAATAAAAATAGTTTTGTATGTACCTCCAACTAGCTGCTCAAGTAATCAAAATGATGGCAGCGATGCTACCTTCCTTTTACTTCATAAACCAACAACTGCACACGTTTACTAGTGTCTAAAGCTAATGTAAAGGAATGTTTTGTAAGAAATATAAAGTCTGAAAATAATGCTTTAAATCCTCTCGTCCTTAATCGCTAGAGTTTCACATAGTTAGAGGAGATTTGTTTCAGCGTAGAAAGTTTTAAACAGAAACTGCTTTCACGTATGGATTAGGTGAAGGGGCAGAAATGATAGAGGCACAAGCACAATTACTGTTCAGAGGCAAATAATTGGTAAAGACTGCACCACACAAGAACTGCATAACATAACAATAATAAAAGCATATTTAATAGGTGAGCACTCTCACTAAAAGTAAGTACCAAAAAGTCTTTCATTAATGTACCAGACCTTTCCACTACAGACGCCATGATAAATACTTTTGTTTTTGGAATATTTTCAAATGTTCCATGAGAACCATCTTTTCGTGATTCGTGATTCTGGAAATGTGAATCTCTACCTTCCGGAAAGAAATTGCAAAAAAATTTATAACACTGAAAATCTGCTTAAACGATTGTGCATGTGCCTGAGGATCTGGCGTGTCGGGTACAAGAGTTCACAGGCAACAAGGCACTGCGTGAGAAAAATGCAAAAGTATAATTTTGCAAGAACAGGAGAAACAGGTATGGATCGAATGGCTCTTCTAAGGTGTTGCTCGTTTCAACGTCTTAATGATATGGTGTTAATCCTACTACCGAGTGTTTACTTTTATCTCATAGGAGTGATTCAAAGAAGCACAAAAGTTTCAATGTAAGAGCCGCCCAAAATCTTTTCAGCCAATCATTCTCAGCCGTGACTCTACCATTCAAGCTGCGCTATAACTGCGGAGTTTAGAAGTTAGCCGATGGAAGACAACCCTTGCAGCTCCAGGCAGTGAACATTCCAGTGAGCAGCATGAGGAACACTTTGTTGGATTTCATCACCTTCTTTCTGGAGACGGTGATTCTCTTTGGCAGGTCCAGACAGGGCACTAAGAAAGAAGAAAGAAGAAACAAACACTGGTGCAGACCACTAGGATGTGTCTTGCTTCAAAAGAGGTGACCTACAGGAGGTTTCGCGTATGCTCTTTGTCCACTTCGGAATCTACTTAGGGGATAACAGGGTCGCTCACTTGATGCCTGACATCCTTCCAGCTATTTCAAGGGATAAATCCCGGATTCAGACAGTTGTGACCAACAAAAGGCTGATCATGGGTGTCTTGGCTAAGGTTGCCAGTATCAGGGTGGACACGGTGGAGAACTTTTCCCATGGAGCCAGCATTGTCATCAATGACATGGTCCGCAAACTCACTGTCAAGCCACTGTCAAATGAAGAAATGGCCACGCGTGCTGAGAAGTTGGTGGGATCAATTGCATACAGCCTGCTGTGGAAGAATTGTGAACACTTTGTGACATACTGCAGATAGGACAAACTAATAAGCTAACAAACCCGTAAGGTAAAGCCTGAAAATGATTTGATCTACAAATAAAACAAAAAAAATCTAACTTTTACATTTCAAATGTTTACTTCTAGGCAAGAGTAAGTAAGATACGGGTCTACTTTGCAATATAACTGTAGAATTTGGACATGACAGCAATAATGTATTACATTTATAATGGGTGCTTCTGTCTCTCACATAACCTCATCATCATCTCACCAGAAGTTGTATTCCAAAAAAATAACTGTACCTGGGTGGTTATTATGCCCGACATGAAAACACTTCCCTGAAAACAAAAACAACACTCTTACACCCTACATGGTGTGGCGCTGTGGCTTGGTATTGCTGTGGGTAAGCCTGCCCAGGAATAATAAGCACTTGCAAATGCTACAATACAATATCTGTAGCAGGTGTATTTTCTCATAGTCTCCTTGCCTGAACTTTTTGAGTAAATATCCACCAAATCTTAGAAGTCAGCAGTCTGTGCAATTAAATGTCAGTGGGCTTAATGCAAAGACTGCGTGTTCTTCAATCCACCTCATGTTTCCTTAATCCACTACCAGACACCCATTCCTCATTATCTCACTCTTGGAGGTTCCTGCTTTCTTCTTTTGTGATGTTTTTTCTGCCCTTCTAGTTCTCGATCTTTCCCCTTTGTGTTTTTATCTCTCTTGTTCTTGGGACGTCTTATGAGGAAAAATAAAAGCTGGTACACTAAAATGAGTGCAGGTGGCCCCCACCGGCAACCACTGGCTTAAATTAAACACTGCACATTTTTCCACCTTTAATATTTTTTATAATGAAAATGAAAATTCGTCGACTGTGTGATCGAGTTACTTTGATATCACATTGGTTCTAGTTGTTCAAATTCTAATAAAGCAGTGCAACAAAATGCATTACTCCAAATGTGAAATATTCCTAAATACAATGACTAAACCATGATACTTTGTAGAATAACGTTTCAAATATGGTTTTTGTAGCCCCCTCAAAATAGGGTCTTTAAAAACTAGAAAACTTGTGCAATTTAAAACACTTCAGAATCCGTTGTTTTAAACAAATGCAGCCCGTTTTCTGAGTTTTGCCTTAAGGAACTGGGTAAACGAGTTACCAGGTACGTTTTTACAACATTTCTGGCTTATGCTTTTGTCAAAATTTTATATTTTAAGATCCATTATTACTACCCGGAGCAAGGTAAATGTATGCTTGAGTATTGTCTGACAATGCGCATGTTTGCACATGTACATGTGTGTGAGTGAGGAGCCAGGATCAAAGAACTGGGACGAGCACTTCATCACAATGTATTTTCACAAACAAGAAGTGATGAGTTCTTAAAGCAGTTTTGGTTAGTACATTGTTGGAATGGGTTATTTGAATGCTCCAAAATATTTCCCAGAATCGTCAAAAAGGTGGTAAAACATCACTGGTAGGATGTTTCACCAATAGTTGCATCAATTGCCCATCACAGCACCATGACTTTATTGCTATGTCAACAGATTATATGATCGTAAAATGAATTAGCTATCAAATGACCCCCTAAAGGGAAATGTATTATTCCCCATATAAACATGAAATGTCCTTCCCGTTTTACCTCCATGAATCATATGGTACCCATGTGAACCTTGAATGAACTAGAAATTGAAATCTATTCCATCCTTAAATTCCAGCATTGTGAGCCAAAGTGTCTTTATAAACTATTATTGGTCATTTTATTACTTATAAAATTGTATCTTGTGAGAAATTGGATTGTAAGCCCCACTCAGGCAACAACCACAGTCCTTGTCAGAGAGAATCACAAAAGTCACTAATTTAACCTGTGATCTCCTAGCTTGGCACAAAGCAGTCAACTTTAACTTAGGGGCAAAGTGTAAAGTATTTATGCAGTACATAAACAGTAATAAAATAGAAACACAGCACAAGAAAAATCCCAAACAAATTTAGAAAAATAGTGTAAATATTAATATATAAAATGATACAAGAATGACACAAATCTAATAAGTAGAACCACAAGTATTCCCTTTCAAAGTTTTAGGTAGCTATAGAGCCTAAAAGCACAAAGTACCACTTGCTTTCATCTGCTCGTGCTAGACCCCTGGAAAGTCACAAGTTCAGGCCAACAGCAATGGAGTGCGGGCTGGATAAAAGAACCAGGTGAAAAATTATCTTCTCAAAGTCTGATATGAAGAGTTCCATTCATAGTGAAGGAGGCCATCAGGAGCAGGGAGAGCATCGCGGATCAGTTATTGCTGTAGCATGAAGAGCAGGTCAGGTGTTGAGGACAGTTGCAGCTGTAAAATGAAGATCCGGTCGTGCATCGCGGACAGTTGTTGCTGGAGCTTTGTGATTGAAGCCACCACAGGCTGTCGTTACTGGCTGCCACTGTAGGGTGAAGAGTTGCGTTCACTAGAGCTTTGGGTTGGTGGTCATCACAGTCAGCAGAATCATGATTTGACCGGGATACTTTGTGGTCAAGAAGAGCCCAACACTTCAGTAGTTCATCTTCTCTAAAAGTAGGAGCTCAACTGATGCCAGCCAAGAGCCCAAGACCTGGAGAGGCATCTCTTGGGGATCAGGAACTCACTCCAGCAGAGACCAACAAGGCTTTGGCAGGTCGAGTTACAGATGCCAGGCAGGTCCAGTGCAGCAGGTCACCTGGGCAGTTGAAGGGAGGGCTCTGGAACTTGTTGTGTCCCTGTAGCTCAGAACAGAGACCCTTGGAGTCATTCAAGTTAGCCCAGGATGAAGGAAACAGGTCCAATCCTCTTTCTTAAAGAGCACAGCAACCCTAAAGCACCAGGCCAGTCCTCTGGGGAGCAAAACAGCCCTTCTGTAATGTGCACAGACCCAGAAGTGTTCTGAACTGAAGTGGTCTTCTGAAGGTCCAATATTTATATTTGGTGCCAGCCTTTGAAGTAGGGGGACATTCTGGGCTACCCGCACATCTGCTTCTGGAATGTTTCTCCTTCCCGTACACAAGCCTCCAAGAAGTCTGGGGTGTCAAAAGGCTGGTGTCAGGTTCATTTGTGTGCGTTGGAGGCAATCCCTTTGAAGTGTATGTGAGGCAGGATACAATTCTGCCCTCAGACATCGAGGCAGAATGGCCGATCCCCTTTGTCTCACTATCTGGCAGGAGTAGGAGTAGGAGTAGACAAACCCCAACACAAGCACCCTTCACAGTCGTGTGATCCAAGACAGTGGCAGCAGGCACCAAATATTTAGGGCAAGAAAATTTGAACTTTCTAAAAAATGGCATTTTCATAATTGTTACTTAAAAATCTGACTTTACTATCAAAGAGGGTTTAAAATTATAATTCATTTGAGTCCAAACATGATTCTTCTACCCACTCCTAATCAAATGTTAGCATTAATTAAAAGTAATAAGGTAACCCAATTTTATCCCATGGGAGAGCTAGACCTTACAGTAGAAAAAAATGAATTTAGGAGCTTTTCATTACTAGGACAAGTAAAAAGTAATCCCACACATCCTACTCTTTTAAATACAATTCACTCTGCCTTGCAGGTCTTTAGGGTTCATTTTCATTTCAGGTTTATTTTGCCTGGTTGAATTGGCAGCTTAAAACTGGACCACAGGCTGCAATGGCAGGCCTTAGACATGTATACTTTAAAGTGCTGCTTTAGTGGGTGGCACAATGAGTGCTGCAGCATTTAATTTACAGGCCCTGGGTACATGCAGTACCACTTTATTAGGTACTCACACGTAAATTAAATGTGCCAGTTGGGTGTAGGCCTATTTTACCACGTTTAAGGGAGTGAGCACAAGACCTTCATCACTGGTAGCAGTGGTAAAATGCGGAGTCATAATGCCTGCAGAAAGTCCAAGTGCAACATATATGTGTCATGAATTTTGCACCACAAAAGTCACAAGTTTTGGTGTACACACATCATTAAATGTACTCCAATTCACTCATCAGATTATCTAAATGGAGTTTTTCCAATGGAATGTGTGTAATTTCCAATTTGTGCATAAAGCCCTGTTTGCGCAAGGAGAGGAATTATGAACTGTGCAGAGGTTACCAAGCCAGGTGTTTACTGGGTGTGATAAAATTCATATCACAGTAGGTTTCCCCGGATATGCACTGGCAGATCAACCTACTCATATTTACAGAGGGGAAATGCACAGCAAACACTAGGGCATGCAGAGTTTAATAGAAAGCACATCCTTCAGCATGTAATGGCCAATTTAGGACTGCACTTGTAATATGCAATAGTTATGTCACTGGATGATTACTGAACTGTAGCGTATCAAATTTTATTGCGTACAGTAAATATCACATCTCCCACTGAGGCACTTGTAATCAGGGCCTAAAATTCACAATAAGTTTCAAAATATGAACTACAACATTGTCCCGCTGAGCCATAAACTTACTAATATCTGAGTCAAAGTATTGCCCTTCCAGGACAGTTTTAGAATTAGTATTGGGCTCCTTAGGAGCCATGCAAAATTGCTCCACTTGAGTAGCGTAGGTACCCTACAAGGAACATTAGACAGAACAGAGACCATAGAGTCAACAGAGATGGGTTTCACTTCCCTCCTATTAGCAGCAAACACTCATGATAACATTCCAGATAGTTGGGTAACAATGAGCGCACAACAGCACACACAACAGGCTCTGGCAAAAACAATAGGTATGGCTTCAATATGCCAAAACATGTAAACATAGCCAAGTACAGTTGATGTTTATCACATGAAAGCCTGCCTTATTGCCATTCCCCGTGATAGGCAAAGTAGAAAATAATAGATTACTTTATTTATATGTATTTATAAGAAATAAAGAACTGAAGGTGACAAACAGCATGATGTGTGAGTATACTTTTCAAACATAAAATAGCCTTTAATGCGTTCCAGTAGAGGCAGAATGCTACAGCAAGCAGCCAATAAAATGAAGTGAGGGAGTTATACTCCCCAGGTTGGAACAAAATCCCACTCCCTATATGTTATATTTGAAAATATTGGTAACAATAAGTAACCAGACAATTGTGCTGTCCAGCCAGATCTATAAATAAACAAATTCTTGACAGTGCACACTCAAGGAGATACACTTGGGTGTGCAGAGCTGTGAAAATGTGTGACATGATCAGAAGTCACAGGTCACACAACAATTTCAGTAGATTATAGACAATATTCAGTAGAACACATTAGAACACATTAGACAAAACACAGTGCACACATACAGCACAGCTCAGATATTCAGTATAGTTTGCTATCACAATACTTTCAACAGCACCAACCAAAACAGTAAACATTCAATACTGCTATTCGAGTTACCTCAAACACATACCTCTAGCTAGGCAATTCTTATTCCTGTTACTCTGATGGCTTGGCCCTGATTTGATAAGGACTTCTATTATCACATACCACATCACACACCCCACCACACCACCCTATTCCAAACATAGGGCCTCATTTACCAGGCCTTTGCACCACTGTTGCATCATTTTTTTTTGACGCAGCAATGGCACAAGCAGTGCTCTACACTGCTCCACATTTCCAAACTGATGCATTGGCCGAATGCATCAGTTTGTGAAGCCTTTTGTCACATTATACCTGTGCCAGGCATAATGTATGCAAGGTAGACTTTCCCACGGGAAAAGCCATGCAGCTTAAATGATTTATGAAGGACTCCACTAGACCCGAGCATGATGGTACCCAAACTCGGAAGTCCTATGTGGTCATACCAATGGTAATACAGCACCAGCCCAACTTCTCTTAAGATAAGTGACATCCTTGTTGTAAAATTATTATAGATACTATGAATTACCAAAACGTATGAAAGTGCTCTCTTAGGCCATGAAACTGCTGGAAGTTCTAAGACAGGACCTTAAAAATTGATTTAACACCCCCATATAGCCATCATACTGCCTGATGGTAGCTTAAGTTGGAAATGATAAGAAATAAAGTTGAAACCTTTGGTTTTTAGAGGAAATTGGTGCTGCTACAGCGTCTTTTCTGAGTTTTGTAATATATTGTAATTAGTAGCATTCATATAGTGCTTCATATCCCTAACGAGGCATATTAGCAAACAAGGAGAACCCTACCGTTGGAGAAATGTTTGGTTGGAAGAGCGTTGATGTGTAGTGTGGAAGATGTGGAAAGTGCCTTGGCGCCATGAGTGATGGATTACAGTGGTGCTATTATGGTTGCCTGGTTCACTGCACCAAACTGTGAAATGGAATGAAGAAAAGCACGAAATGGAACACATACGTTCTGTGCTAATTCGTTGTAGTGCCTGTTTGAAAGATTGTAGGTTATGACAATGGTCGAGATATTGAGTTATTTGGTGTCTTGTGTGATGGGTAATGGAATGCTATGCCTGTGCCACTGTGATAAAGTACCCATAGTATGAGTTGATTGGAATCCAGTAGAATGACGGATTACACGTATTTGTCTGACATCCTAAAGACGTCACAGGTTTGTGGTTATTGATTGGGTTTGAGCACTAGAAGTGGAACCCATAAGAATGCACTGGGCAATGGCAGCCAGGGTGGGTACTCTGAGAAGTGCGTACAGGAGTGTCAGGCCATAGCAATGTGACGAAAAACAGTGAGCAGTGGTAAATGCTTTAAAGAGTTGACCTGGGGTGAACAAGGCGCAACCCACACAAATGGACAGGTTACAGATAGTCTGGGTAAAAATACTGTAGATAGCACAACAAGGAGAGATACGTGAGCAAATAACCAGCATGCACTGGATTTAGGAAGTAATGAGAGATGACCAAAGATATCTACAAAAGAGAGTCAGAAAACAACACACAGGAATGTACTGACTGTAGGTATCCAGAATAAAAAGTATCTGTCAGACAGACCCAGGAGCAAGAAGAAGCGAAATCTATCACTTGTATTAGCTACAGGCATCCAGTAGAGAAATCGTGTTGTTGTTTGCAAGAAATACTGCTCCCACTCGTCACATTTAGTGGATGATGCATGTAGTTTAAGACTGGATCTGCAGTTACTGCGTACATCGCATTAAACTAAGTGTGAGGGAGAACCTGCAGTGGTTTCCACCTCCTCTGTACTATGCTTGCCTGACAGAAGCACTACTGAGGTAGCTCAGTAGGATTGACTGAGGGAGAACATACCTCACAAGGGCTTCTTCTATGCCCTGGACTTTAATTCTTTAATTGGGCTTTTGGGAACAGATAAAAACAGTGAAGACTGTAAGACAAGTTTGAGGCCTTTGTCACAGTATAGCTCTGTTAGTGGTTGGGACTACTTGAAACACAACGACAAAAATACAAAAACATGGTTGTAAATATCGAACTGATTTGTTCTAGTGGGTAACGGTTCTGAAAATGTGTGTAAACCCTAATAAAACTACCATCTTGACCTAAGCAATCTCCATAGGGCACAATTGCTTGAGCGATCAGATCTTACGCACCTGAAACCCATCACTTCGTGAGTGAAACGTCCAACAGAGGCAACGATTCGCATCTTCCAAGTTTTGCGGCTGGAATGAATATAGAAACAAGGACCCATACTTAAGAAAAAGTAGCGCACAAGCTATGATGTGCCACTTTTCTTGCGCCCCCTTTTCCGGCACCTAACAACACCATGGTTGTGCCATATTTATAATGCAACTCACCATGGTGGTTTTTAGCTGAATAGCCTCAACATTTTGGGCGCTATTGTGGCGCTTTGCTACACTAGCATCAAACATTTTGACAATAGTGCAGCAAAGTGCAAGGAGGCCTATAGGTTACCATGGGAGCATCATTTTAACGCCTGCTTGAAGCAGGCATTAAAAATTACGCCAAAAATGGTGCAGTGAAATCTTCTAAATTTCACTGTGCCATTTTTGCAGGCCTCCTAGCACAGGAAAGACAGGAAAAAACCCCTAGCATACACTATGCCTGGCTCAGGCATAATTTGGAGCAAATGGCTGCAAAGTGGCGCAATACATGTATGGCGCCACTTTGTAAATATGGCGTGGCAGAAAAGCCAATTTAGCGCCACCTTAGCGTAAAACAAATTACTCTATGGCGGGCTAAGGTGGCACTAGGGGCTCTTAAATATGCCCCAAAATGCCAAGGAATGCTGCAGGACTCTACTAAAATAAGGAGGGTTAAGTCCTAAAGAGTTTCAAAATGTAGTTTTCATTTTCTAAAGGCATATTCTCAATAATATGCAATATATAAACACTGTCCAAAGATATTCGATGATCTTTTATAGTCATACTTGAGGATGTCGGACAGACCCAGAGATCCAACGGCAACCATGGTTATGGGAGAAATGACTATCATTACATCTGTAGTCCCTAGCCATGAAGTCACATACTGTTGAATAACTAGTGAATTCAGTTCCGTGGGGGACAGGGTGTACTAAGGTATCCAGAATGTATGCTACCCAATTGGACAGTTCTTGTTCAAGGGATTTAGAATTTGTAAAATAGCCTCATCGGACTGAAGCCCTTAAGAACGAGTAAAGAGATGTTTATTTAACAAACCCGAAAACACTGGCCGAATGCTATCGCGCAAGGTCAAGCCTAAAAATAAAACAGAGAACAGAGCCCCCTAGCTGCCATCGGGTTTAACAAACACCATTCATTTAATGTGAATGTTTCTAACCTACTTGATTGGGTGAAATGAGCACAGACAGACCACTGACCCCAGATTGTGTGTGCAAGAGGCTGCTTTATTGAAACAGGTGTGCATCACAGTTCAGCCCTTGGCATACTGCCTTATAAAACTATATACCTCACTATACAGTCAACATCTGCCTACCACCCCCACCCCTAAAATATCACCCTTCTCTTTAACCTTGTAAAGTACCCCATGAACTACTAACTTCTGTTATTCATAATACTTGAACTTCCCCGGCTTAACTTTAAACTTGTGCACATTCCTAAATGCCAACGTCCTGTGGAAATAATCTTACTACCTGCTCTCTTTCTGTTTAGAATTTGTTGAACTCCTCTCTTAGGGCCTGCTTCCCCTCTGTGAACTCCACTGACCTTCTGTTAAAGCCCCTCCAACCTTCTGGGCATCCGCCAATTCTGAACCTGTTCCAAGTGACAACCCGTTACAAAATCCACTTCCCTACGCATCTCTCCCTACAACACTACCTTACCGCAATCACACCTCATCACATACCATTTGACCCTTGGGGATGGGAGGGTGGAATAAAAATGTCATCCCTCAGCTACCTAACAGGGCTGCCACTGTGTGTTCTCACACAAAATGGTGGCTAGCCCTCACAACATGGCTGTCTATAAAACTCTTGGGCTACATCATTTAACAGAAGTAGCCTAAATGTAGCCCAGTCATCTAGAGCATGCTACCTCCTCCCAATACCCCTGAGGGACAGACCGCCTGCCAGAAGCTGTCCTCCAAACCCCTATTGGGTGAAATGAGCCTAGGTAGAAACTCTATCCATACCAGAACGCAACCTGACCACCAATGTCTTAACTCCAGCAAGTCCTATTTCATCAGTGCTAAACCTTTTTCTTGTACTAGGTCACTTTCTCCCAAATGAATAATCAATAGATTGGAGCACAAGGCACCCTTTTTCTTAACTTATTCTTAACTTATTCAAAAGCGGCAGCAATTCCTTCCACTTTTTGTCCCTTTTCCCATGCCATGTGACCATACTGAATGCTTAACTCAACCCCAAACTAACTACGTTTGAAGTCCTGGCTTCTTTCTCCGCCCATCTGATAAACAAATATCCCACCATCCACATGCTTAATTTTTACCGATAAAGAACCCGGCACTGAACCTACAAAAGAAACAAATGTTAGCTCCAAGTAGTGCCTCTGAAATTTTACCTTCCCTAAGATCTAAAGCACATATCACTCAAAGCACTTAGAAGACCACCTTCCCAGCTGCTGTATTCCCTCTTGAGACCACCCACGCCTCCCTGCCTCCGTAGCTGCTCCTATTCTAAAAAAAATGGATCCAGAATTCCTGTGCTGCCATTCCCAGGCATGTTACAGCTTTCCTTAAGATACTTAACAGCTGAAAGGCTGATTCTCTCTTGAAGTTCATATGTGAAAAGACTAAACCAACATTCCCAGACCTCAGCCTTCCCAATCTCAACCCCTATTGAAGGGGCCTCTGTCTGCTTGCCCTGACAGTAATACATACATTCCCAACGCCCTCTGATCTGCCTTGGAAGACTTCACTAATATTGACACCCCCTGTGACTGGATGAAGAGGTCTTCCCACAGCAACCCCTTTCTGTGATTGGATCCCATCATTTCCGACACTCTACATGCTCCAAAAAACATCCACACATCAATGTTGCATAAATTCAATTCTCTTGCTCTGAAAAACAAATTTCTGGTAATTTTGCCAGCTCCTTCCTCAACAAATCCAAAGTCAGGGGTCTCCTTGACAGACTAACATGGCCTTGCTTCCTTATCCAGCCTTCCAATCAGCATGCATCCAGCGCTCCTGCCGATGACGCGTAGCCCCACAATAGTTTGCCCATGAAAGCCATGCCTGCTAATTTACCTGCACTAATCAGTTTTGACTGCCTTTTCGCTATGAGACCTAAAATAAATTGAACCACACCTTCCACTTCATCCCTACCTACATCTCTCCTGACCGCCTGACCCAATAAATTAAATCCAAGCCTGTTCATAAGCCTTCCTTGTGGACCGTGCCAATGACCCTACCACCAGCATCCTTTCTTGCCTACATTCCAAAAATGTTGTGGCATGTGGGTCCACTGCCTGTCTGCTTCCGTGGCAAGCCCATGGAACCTCTACCACTGTGAACGAGACAAAGCACCCACAATGCCATTGTCCACACCAGGCACATGTTTTGCTTTGAACATGATATCGTATTGCAGGCACACTAAGACAAGCACTTTCAGTAATTTCAGAACCTGCAGGTCCCTAGCTGATTGCCTATTAACAACCCGTACTACTGTCAAATTGTCAACATGAAAAAGTACTCTCTTGTGCTGCAGGTAGGAACTCCACAAATATACTGCCATCACTAGTGGGAATAGCTCCAAAAAGGCAATACTTCGTCCTCCCCTTCCCACCCTGGTGGACACTCCGCACACCATTTTCCTTGCGAATGAATGCCTAAACCAATTCCAGCAGAGGCATCCAAAAGTATCTGTGCCTCCCACTCCATTTCCAATGGCATATACATGGGAACGCCATTAAATGTATCTAGAAATACCTGCCACATATGCAAATCCTCCCTGACACCCGACGATAATCTTAGGTGATTATGAGGCAATGATAGCCCTGACAATTTTTGTCCCAGGTGCCTGCAGAAGGTTCTTCCAGCTCTAACTACTCTGCACGTGAAATTCATGTTGCCCGATAACGCTTGCACCTCCCTCACCGTGACCTTCTGTCTAGCCAGAATTTTGTCCAACAACCACTGCATCGCTACTTTCTTCTCAAGTGGCAGACGGGCTTTGATCACTGAATCAAACTCAATAGCCAAAAAGGAAATAGATGTGGTGGGACCCACTGTCTTCTCCAGTGCCAAAGACATTCCTACATCCTTCATGAGCTCCTGAAAGCTATTCAGCAGTTTCTGGCAGCCCATGGAACGAGAAGTTGTGACAAAAAAAAATAATCTAAGTAATGTGTTACTTCTTTGTGACCAGTATTGTTGTAAACAGCCATTCCAAAAAAGAGCTGAAGCGCTCAAAAAGTGCACATGATATCGCACACTCATAGGTAAAGCATTGTCAACGTACCACAGACCTTCAAAGGTCGTGAGGAAAGTCGTCCGCGTAAACTGGGAGCAACCCATAGGCTGACTTGATATCACAGTTTGCCGTAAGTGCGCCTCATCCCACTTGCTCCACTAATGCCACAGCCATGTCCACTGAGGAGTGTGATACAGATGGCACCTCACCTGGGATGAAATCATTTACTGACTTCCCTTCTGGCCAGGAAAGGTGTTGTATTAACCTATACTGTCCTTGTTCCTTTTTGGGCACCACCCCAATGGTTGAAATAATCAGATTGTCCATCAGCCAATATTTAAAAGGACCTGCCATCCTGCCTTCAGGGGCTTCTTTGGCTAGCTTTGCCCTCACTACATGTGCATGTGTCTTTGCATATTTCAGGTTCTCAGCCCAGCCACTCTGTCTTGGCACTTCGTAGCCCAACTTAAATCCCTGTGTAAAACCTGGGCAAACTGAGCAGCTTCTCCCTTTTTAGGGTATACCCGCAACCAGTGAAGTAGCCTATTTACATTAACCGGAGTAAGAGCCCTTCCCTCCAAACCCCAGATCTCTTCTCCCCCCTCGAAAGTTCCCTTGACCTCCCTGTTGCCACCCTTGTATAGCTGCTGGCTGTTGTCTTCCACTATTGTACTGCCATGACTGTCCCCCTTGGGCTTCTCTCTGGTTACTGTAGCAGTGTACAAATGCGTGCCTGGCCCCATATTTTGAACACTCACGGCAAAACTTACAGTACTCCCTTATGCAGAGTTCTTTATTAAAATCCCAGCACACCTCCAAGACACCTCCTTGGTTTTTGGTTCCTACCACACCCCTCCCCATGTGGGGTGTTGTTGAAAGGGCTTGTGCTGTATTGGCAGCCCACTGGCAGTAAAAAACGTCTTACAAAACTTTGCTGGGCCCATTGTCTGCTGCCACAAATCTGTATCCATTTCCCCCATTTTGCTTTCAGGTCAGCTGTCATTCATGCCCTAAAATTCTCGTCATACTGAGCCCATGCATTCCCACCGAATGAGAGCTGAGCATTTCCAATGACCTCTAAGTACTTGAACAGAGCTACGCTCCTCTTAGGATATTTTTCACAACATACGCTTGTGTATATCAGGAAGGCCGGTTTTCTATGATTACTTGCACCTGTGGGTGCTTTGCCAGTTCATATTCCTCCTCCCTTGAGCATTATTTTGCCCTCAATTCCCTATGTAACAGTTTCAATATCTCCACATACTCCCCGTTCCAAATCTCCTCCTCAGATTTTGTGACCCCCATTTTTTAACTCTCAACTTCTTGCTTTCCTTACCTTCTGCGCCCTTATCATGAACGTCCTTTCCTACTTCATCTCTCCCATGTCCCTCTACTATGTCTACATCCCCTTCTTTCACATCCACCTGGGCTTTGGAGTCCTTTACCAGTAAAGTCTTGCTTTGGCCTCCGTTTTCTGGCCCCACACCTGTATCCTTGACATATGTACCTTTCCTGAGCCGCATCTCATCCAAACTCCCCCTCATCCAACATCAATCCCTTTTTGCTCCCAATTCCATCCCCACTTCTGTTTACCTGGTGTCAAGGTTAGTACCCGCACCAAAGCCTGCTGCCTTGCCAGTGTCTGTGATACTGTCCTCTCCTTGGTCCCTTACCATTGACTTGTTTTGCCCTGCAAGATACTACTACAAACAACATTAGTTGCACCACCCCTCTCACACCTCCCCATGAACTTCCTCCTTCTCACTCCCCACATCCAGTATTTTCCCTTCCTCTTGGCTATCGTCATGATATTCCAAATCCATGTCTTCAACCCAGCTCCCTTGGGCCTCCGCCCTTCCACCAGATCCAATTTTGAGCATCTCCCTGCCCCTTTTCCTTTCTATCAACCTGGTACCACTTGTACCGGCCACACCATGTGACACCCCCACATCCACCTGGGGGTGAAACTCCATCTCTCTTGATAGGCCTTACCAAAATTGCTCAGACTGCTGTGCCTTATTCTTATCTCCTCACTCACTGTGCCGGCGGAAGGTGCTCATTCGCGCTCGGCCACTTCTGCGTGCGAGGCCGTTGCCAACCTACAGGGGGTGCTTGCCTCCAGATCCCAGGATGCTGCCCAGCTGGCTGCTCCGCGCCAAGCGGACTCTTCACCTCAGGGTTGTTGAGCCGACCAATGCTCTCCTGACTCTGCCACACCTCCCATACGGATCACCTGTACAAAAATTGTGAGACCGAAGTGCAGCCCTCTGCCTCCACTACCTGGCTAAAGGACCGCCCACCCCGTCCCACCCTTCCTTGCCCCAAAGTCTTACCCTTCCTGCTCTTAGTGTATACATACGTAGGGAGCCACCTGCCGCTTGCCATCTCACTCGCCCCCTTCCTCCTCATCATCACTCCATAGAAGCGCGCTCACTAGTGGCATCATGGACGTGCCCGGTCTTCTCTCCTCCCACTCTTGCCCCCCCCACAGAAAACTCACTCCTATTTCATGCCTCTGCTCTTCATCACTGTCTCCTGTTTGAAACCCACCCATACCCCTCCACACAAACCCGAAATGACCCTTCCTCTTGAGAGTCACCACCCTCTGGCCCCCCATACTATCTGGGCTCTGCTCCCCCAGCACTATAACCTCCTCAGGCTTCCCCAAATCTTGCCCCTCTCCCTGCTCTGATCTACTCTTCTGGCCTGACAATAATTCAGCAGGACTAACCTGCTGGGATCCACATATTAGGCCCCAGTCTTGCCTTTCTTTTTTCTGACCCAGCTTGTGACTGGGCAGGATCACTTATTACTGGATCGCTTTCCACTGCCTCCACAAGGTCCTGCTGTGGTGCTTCAAATTCCTCCCTGATCCTCCCTGATCCTCCCTTCACTTGCCTCAATCCCCTCCTGAGTACTCGCTCTGACTTTCTTTGAGCCCCTACTCTCTCTCTCTCCTCCCCCGGGCCTGCCCCCACCCTCATGCTGCTTATACCCTGTGGCCTCCTCCTCTCCCCTCCCCACCCCTTGTCGTGCCTTGGTCGATCTGCGTACGCATGAGCGGCCTCTGGCACACACATGTACCTTCTGATTTTCTTTTCGATTGAGGGGAGACAAGCAAGTGATCACCGCTGCCGTCACACCGGTTGACTCACGCCTCACTGGGTGAGGTTACACACCACTGCCCATACACAAATTGAGGTTGCCAGTCTCCGCCAGCAGCCTTATGGCCTCCTTGACCTTGTCTTCAGCCGACGACATCACTGATAATTATACACTCCGCACTCTACAAATCTCGAACTTGGCTACCGCTCTGTATCTGAGCTCCTGATCCTATCCCCTTGATACACTTTTTACCTCACTGATCCTAGAACTTTCCTACCTAGTGAATACAATTTTTTATCCCTCCGTTACCTAACATGGCTGCCACCATGTGATCTCACAGAAAAGGGTGGCTCGCCTTCACAACATGGCTGTCTATAAATCCCTTGGAACGGATGTAGCCCAAATGTAGCCCAGTCGTCTAGACTGTGCTACCTCCTCTCAATATCCCCGGGGGACAGACCGCCTGCCACCGGCTCTCCCCCAGAGCCCTAATCTCCAAAGCTGATAAGGTTCTGTCAGGGTATGTCATGCGGAAAGAAGATGAACAGGATGACACAGCCGAGGTTGTAATATGTCGACTGACACACTGGAACTGTTCTGAGAAGGGCAACAAAAGGGAGGGGACACGTGGATTAAGAGAACAATGTTTAGTGCAGTGCAGAATAAAAAGGCAGTGACAACGATAATACTAGAAAAGAAGCAAGCATTTTGCAATGCAATGGGTCTCGAGTTAGAGCTATTGGGGTTGTAAATTCCAAACTGGACTTTTCTTGCCACATAAATTGAAAATGAAAAGCAAAACAGTTGACATAAGTGAGCCAATTCAAAGCACCACAGCCGCCATAAGCGCAAAGGAGAGACACAAAAGGAAAAAGAAGTTTGCTCGCAGTCATACGTATTGGCAAACGTGCAATTATCCATGTAACAGGGTCTGTGTTCAGGGCGGTAACAAAACTAGCCAAGGAGAGACAAATGTAAAGCATTTACCAATGATAACAAAGGATTTTTGAAAGGCATGCCCACGAACGAGTGAAAGTTATGGGCATGCATTGGGGGTGGATAAAAGTCCTCAATACTTACAACAGGTCAAAGCGCTTGCATGCTCCACCAAAAAATTACTAATTGGATGAAGTTAGTGTTGTCACAGGGTGCTCTGCAGCCTTCTCTCACTTGATCTAGTGGTTTCGTCTGGTGCCAGAGGAGAACAAGGCATAGTGGTTAGCAGGAGTTTAAGATCTTTGCAACCCTGTTAGAAGTAACTATGGATGATGACAATGCCTGTCAGAAAGTAGAGGGAATTCCTTGTTACCATTATAAGGCCCACTTTCGAGCCTTCAGGGATTCACGCAGGACTCTAAATGTGTTTTTGATGCATCAATGTTTCCATTACTGTTGTTAAGTACCATAAAAGGCAAGCCTGTATTATAAAGAACTATTTTTGGGTAAGTATTTACAAGATGTTTCCCCATCAAGGCTGTCATAAGGAGATGAAGGCCAAGGATAGTGAAGAGCCAGTGTGCTATGATGTTAGTTGGAAACAAAGATGGGAAATGGCTTCTTGTTGATGTTTACTCATGTGCAGTTGTAATTTGTAAAAGAATAAGTGCTGGTGCCGAAAGTTTTGCTCCAAAGACCACAGCTGGTGCTACCAAAAGTCAGGGTGCCAAATACCAAGGCTGCATAGTCTTGATTCCACTTCATGCCTCTTTAATCCAACACCAGGCACTCCCTGCCTTTTTATCTCTCTAGTACAGTAAGATGGGATAGCCATTGAAGGACTAGAAACATTCATCCCCCGCAGTGTGACCCCTAACACTGTCATTGAGAGCTCTCAGGTGTGGTAAAATCAGTGCCCCATGGGTGCCAGGGCTGCATCCTTCTATTTTCCTGTCCATTTTTATTATGCTAATAGTGAATGACATTCTATTATTCACTCTTTGTGTAATAAAATGTGTAAGAAGAGGAGCTTCAACGGGACCTTCACTGGCAGCTGAAGTATGAGAAAGGGAATACTTTTAAATGTATGTTGTGTGCATGGTGCAAGTGTGAGAGTGAGAGAGCAAGCATGTTTGTGTGCGAGCTCATGTGTCTCTGTGGGAGCATGTGTGTATGTGAGTGAAAGTGAGTGAGAGTGAGTACTACATAGTGATAATAATAAGTGAGAATAAGTGTCAATGAGTGAGAATTAATGAGAGTAATAAGAATGAGTGAGTGAAAGTAAGAGTGACTTCAATTGAGAGTGAGGGAGAATGAATAAGACTGAATGACAATGAGTAACTGAGAGTGACTGTTTCAGAGTGAGTGAGACTACACAAGAATAATTGACTGACAGTAAGAGAGTGCAAGTGAATGTGAGAGAGAAAGTATGAGAGAGTCAGAGTTAGAATGAGTATGACTGAGTGAGAGTAAGAGTAAGTGCAGGAAAAAGAATGAGTGAAAGTGAATGAGTTAGTGAGGGAGGGAGAATGAGTGTGACTGATTGAATGTAAATGAGCATGAGTTAAAATACAGCATAACATTTGTGAGTCTCCTATTGATCCTGATATTCTGATGGCAATACTTAAATTATATAGTCATCCATAGCAAAATACTGGCACACGCATATTGGTGACAATTCTTAGAATGACAGACACTTATGACATAATACGGGCATATTAGAGGTAATGCTTCATACTGGCATACTAGAGGCATACTAGAGGTAATATGCAACTTATAGGACTCCCAGGGCTAAATGCTGGTGCTGGCATACTGAAAGAAATTCTTGCATAGTGGGCACCAGTGGCAAAATGCTGGTGCTGACAAACTGGAGGTAATTCTTGGCATAATGAAAGATAGCTGTGGCATATTGGAGGGGAACAGCCATGCAAAAGGTAATTTGCTACATAAGGGTATCCTGTGGTATATGGAAAGAACTTACAGCAAAATTCTGGCACTGGTATATTGTATGTAAGTTTTGATCTAAGAGGTCATCCATTGCATACAAAGGGCTCCCATGACAAATTGCTAACCCTGGCACAATAGAGGTAATTTTTGACATTTGGGTCCACCTTTTGGGGTGCGCCAGGTTTCATTGGCTTGGCACCCGTGGCGTAATGTAACTTGATGGGGCCCCTTGCAAAGTACACAGAGGGGTCCCCGCTGGACTTGTTCAGGAGCTCTCAGGCCTGGGTACTGTGCTGAGGTGGCCCCCCAGATCTCGGGCCCTCTGCACCACCAGGACTGCGGGGGCTGCAGGGTTCCTTGTTACGCCACTGCTTGGCCCACATTAGAAGCACCTGAATGCCTACTGAGTGCCCTTTCAGACCCTAAAGCTTTGAAGTAAATTTATGTAAAAAAAACATTCTCATGGTTGAACCTACCCAAACACTTCTCCTGCTTTGCTCATTCACTATAGTTCAGGGCAAGTATTGTGCTACATTACTTTCACAGATCACCTCCAGCCACTGCAAGGATACGAGCTAAAGAGTGTCTTGATGAACACTGGTTTCTTTCTGCATCTTCCACTGTGGCACAGATATTATGCTTTAGGTTTTGTAGAATAAATTCAGCAGTGCAATACACACCCTTCTGTTTAAATGAAAAACTGAACTTAAAAACATGTTTAAATAAGTTTTCCATAGTCCATCATTGAACATATGTTAAAAATGATTTGTTTAATTTAAAACCTCGCCTCTATGCTTGTCAGGATTGACAGGCCCTTGCAAATGATCATAAATCAAAATGTATTAATAATCAGGAATAATTCAAGCAAGTACCATAGCAATTATATGGTCTATATTCAGGCCACTAAAATTTATGAGATTTTGCATCCACAGCTTTTTCGCATAATTGTGCATTTGCCTCATTTGTCACATTATCCATTACCAATACAAATGTTTCTATGTCAATTGGATCAAACATTACTAAAAATGTGGAAACCTGTTCATAGAGAGGCGAAGGCCCTTCACAAAGGCTAAGTGGTCATCTTTTAGTTGCTTATTTCTGTTTTCGGTTGTTAAACTAAAACTAATCAGGTGAGATCTTTGTCCAGACAGTATTAACAAGTATAAAAAGTACAAAAAATACTATCAAAAACTGTGCTACATTATGCAGCATAATTTGGCTTTTCTTTCTGCATAATTTGGTATTCTCCTGCCACTTAATATTGCATTCCACTGCCGCATAACTGTGTGTGATGTCACTTCCAGGATTAGTACCTAATTTGATGTGGAAAACCAACGTGTTTAAGTGTATCCATGCCAAACACAAGACTACCCTGCTATAGGTCAACCCTGGTTCCCCTATATTTCCATCTCCTCCCAACACCGGGCCAAGCAAAAGTGTATACTAAGAGTTCAGTCAGATCCCTTCTGCCATAATGTGCCAAATCTCAATCCAGTATACAAGATCACAAGTGCAGGTGGCATAAGCCTGTTGCTCGGAGTCCTCTCAATCCCCTGTCTCATCTTTCCAAAATGGAGGTCACCAATACTTAACCACCGCATCCTGAACACAGCCTTCAGCACACACAGCTTAAAGTTGCCTGCCCGAAAAGGAATCACTGCCCAGTGGACAAAAAAATGACCACCAACTTAGGTTGTTGCTTGGGCTGTCATGTCTAAGGCACAGATAGGGGAAAAACAACAGCAGTAATACCACCCCTGTGTGACCTCCAGAACAGCATTGCATCATATGGGCTTCAAATATTTTCAGACACATAAAGCGCATATAATCATCAATCCTCCATGTGCCTATTCATTGTGGGAGTTCTTATTCTAAAGGAGTGGGAGGTGAAGTTAGCTGACCCGATACCCTTTGCCTAAAGAGCCTTTTTCAATACTTTGCCAAATTGGAACTTTTGATAGGGAAACCCTATTGGTACGGACAAATAGTGCACTGGCACCAACACTCTATTTTTAAAAGTAAGACTTCTGTGGAGCCCTGGATGGCCATTTTCTTAGACCAGTCTGGTAAACGGTAAAGCCTTCTATCCAACTAATCAATGTTTCTTCAACTTTTGGCTTCTGCTGTTTGTGAGAACATTGTCCTCTGCCACTGGGTTGTCTGATACCAAAGCAACAATTTCCATAAAAGCAACGTTTGTCATCTTTCCTGTCATTTCCTCACACAAATGCAAACCCAAATGTTCTCTAGGTGATAGGAATGAGTTGTTTTTACTCACTTTTTTGCTTTTTCTCGCCTTGATGTGTTTTTCTTCTGTCTTCCTCAATTCAATGAGTGTACTCAAAATGGCTGTTACCCAGTAAGCTGTTTGCCCTTGAGAATGTCTAGATAACCCCGTCTAGCCTGCACCCTGCTTCCCTGGCTAGGTAGGAGTTGTGTCTAACTGTTTGTCATCTGCCAGCAAAGCCAACAGATTCCCGTGATGGCCACACCATTGTTCCCAGTCCCCTATGCAGATGTACTAGTATTTGCTAACGGTGTCAGGCCTATAGCATAAATATTCATTATAGCGCTTTAGCTAGACTTGAATGTAAATTTGGTTGTGATGATTGTGCTATCACTAATTGGTTCAGTGTCAGAAGCACAGGAGCTAAATGGACGAAAGCATGCCTGGGTGAAAATCTCCACTGGTCTGGTGGAGTTTGCAGAGCGGAGTTACTGATTGACTCCGCACTTTGAAACGTTGCAGAGTTTTTTCTATTTTTCGCATGCACGAGATGTGAGACAAAAGACTTATGCTCTCTCATGATCACAAATGACATTTTTTGCCCTCTCACGAGTAAGCACAGCCTCTACGACTTTCGGCGCGTCTTTTTTTAATATAAGCGAGCATCAGTGAGTGCGATTGCCTTCTGCTGCAATGTGGCGAAGCTTTAACAGCTAATATCTACAACTTTGAGTGAAACATTTTCTCTAATTGATCGTTCACGTTGATTAAGTTGTGCAAGGAGTACTTTTTTTCCCCAACAACAGCAAGTACCCCAGAGACTTAAACTTCCAGATCCTGCCCAGTATGTTTCTCCCACTGGCTGATCCATCTCCTGGTCACTTTTCACTTGGATTTCGAGCTGGAATGGTCACTTTTTATGTCTCCTGGATACACATATCATTGGATTTAAGGACTGTTATATTTGCGTTTTCACAAGTAAGTTAAAAACACTTGTATAAGGGTGTTGTACAACTTGTTTGTTTGATAAGGGGCATGCCGCAGGATTTATCTGTACCTTTATTCAATTTTTTAAACTGTATTTTGGTTGGTGGCCTGCATTTGTGGCATAGTTATATTTTTACTTGTAATTTTTGTTGTAATAAGGAAAATGTTTAACAGTTCACTACATTTCCTCCATGTTTTGTTTTGTAAATTTGCAAAATGTTCATTAAATTCAATGTTAATGGTAAGTGGCGTAGCCTGCTAATCTAATAGGCCTTCCAACTGTAGGCCCAGTACTAGTCATATGTGCATGATGAAAAACAACTCTTTGTGGTGTCTGTGGAACTCTACACCATGGATAGCATTGAATTAAAGATAACAAAATGTTTTTTGGCGGTATTTACCTTATTGATGTGTTTTTTTGTAAAAATCTGTTTAGACCCTTTAATTTTAGATTTTGGAATTACTAATACTGACTTAGTGCTGTTGTTTTGTCCTGTACCAATGCCTTCTTTGTCTGGCCAGGTGTGAGAGTGGTTGTCATAGGCCACCATTTGTCTTTGTTCCCCATGCTCTGTGGCCAGGGGCCCTTTTTGTACATTCAAAATTATAGTCCAAAACCTATATGTGTTTTTTGTTTTTCTACACATCCAGCTTGTTGTTTGATGTGGCTGGTGGTCATTTTGTTTAGGGAGCCAGTAGTCCTGCATGTGTTGTGGTGGCCATGCCTCCCTGGTGGTTGTTGTTTGACCATGTGGCTGGTGGCCATTTTGTGTAGGCAGCCAGTGTGCTTTAGGCCTGCATGTGTTCTTCTTTGTTGTGCTGACCATGCCTCCTCGCTGGTTGTTGTTTGACCATGTGGCTGGTGGCCATTTTGTGTGTTTTTTCAGGGCTACTAGGTCAATGCTTATTACTAAATGTACTGTATGAGCAGTTTTTAATATTTTTTATACACGTTTTTGCATTTTTCACCTCTACCACTCCTTGCCTCTCAAATCCCTGTAACTTTTTATGCTTGTCCCCTTCCTTTAGTACATCAGTATTTGCAATCAATTTTAAGATTTTTGTTATCCTTTTCTTATAATTTTTTTCACAATCTTTATTTTATTTTATTTTATAATATCAGTCTAATGATAATAATATTTAAATTTTTTAAAATCTTTTTTCTTGCTTTTCAATTTTATTAAAATAAATTACAATTACATTTTTTTCCCTATTTTCCCATTAGCCCCATGTCTGCCATAGGCGTACAGTTGCACTACATTACATAACATTACATTATTCAAGAATTATTATTATTCCATAGCTCTGCAGCATCTCCCTGAGTGCCACATGCCAACTTGATACAGACAGCTAACAGTTAAATTCTGTGTGTTGTAGTTGTTGCTTTTTGTTATCCTTCTTGACTGTATTGTACATGATAATGAAACTTAATGTTGGTGTGTTGTTTTTACGACTGGATAAATTGTATTTCATAATTAGTTATACTTTTATTTAAGTAACCATTCTATGATATTGTTTGCTTCTACTACTAATGCAACTGCAACAACAATGCCACGTTTCATTGATCCTTCTTCCATGTTTGCTTTTAGGGGCACGAAGAGAAAGATACATCACCCACATTATTTCCAGATAGAGGGCCTGTGCTCGACGTGATGCGTGACCACACCCACGACCACACTCTTAAGCTGCTTAAGCTAAGTGCTACTGCCAACTACCAACTTCAAGATGGCCTCAAAGAAAGCTGCTACCAAGAAAGCGCCCAGTGATAAGAAGGAGCTTCCCATCATAGGTATGTCGCCCCAGACCTTTTTTGGGCAAAGACGTGTGCCTGCCACACCAACCGCTGGGAGGAACCTTTGAGCACCACTGCCGCATCAGCGACCCCATTCCAAAGTAGGCCCAAGCCCATGTCTGGCACAGAGGCAGCCTCTCTAATCACAGGAAAACCGACGAGCAGTGACGTTGAATTGGACTTATCTCTTTCTCAAAGAAGTATCCAATCATTGCCGGAAACTCTAGCCAGTGAACAACAACAGCTGCAGCCACGAATAGCAGTTCCTCTCGAAGTAGGAGCACATCAGGATGTTGAATTCATGCAGCGGAAGGCAAAGAAGCCCCTCTTTCACAAGATCTACAGTCTTCCAGATTTCCGTCATCTTCTACCTCATGCCCCCCTTCTGATGATCAAGACTCCACTGGGATGCCACCTCAGTCTGAGACACACCAGGAGGGGCAAGGAGTGAAAAGGAAGGCTCCTGAAAGCCTTAGAGTTGTGGATGAAGAAGAGGAGGATGAGGAGTCTGACAATGAGCCAGTCATCATGGGTGTTAGTCCAGCCCCAGTGGAGTCAAACATTACCCCATCTTCTCAACCTGCTCCGAGAGATGTGCCAGCGATACCACCACCTCCACCAGCTTCCATATTTAGAAGGCCATGGGTGCGACCTACATCCTCCACACCCACCTCAGTAGAATGTGGCACTGCAGAGAGGCAAACGTCATCAAAACAACATCTACCTACCGCCACTTCTTCAGACATTGGCAGTGGCACCAGTGCTAGAAAGTTGACCTCCTTAGTTTGGGACTTCTTTACAGATAATGAAAAGAAGTAAACATTGCCATATGCTCCACTTGCAGAGCAAATGTTAGTCGGGATAAGCTTGGTACAAACTATGGAACCGGAGGCCAACCCACTCATTTGAGAAAACACCATGCAATCCGCTGGGAGGTGCACCTTAGCGTCCAAAAGGAAAAGCCTGCAAGTGGTGTTAGTGAAGGTGTTGAAAGAAGGGAATCTGATCCTATCATGGTGAAAGGTGAAGAAGAGGGTGACATTTTTGTTACACAAATCAGCCCGGTCCCCAGCAGTGCAGTAGTATTGTCACCCACATCAGCAACATCGCAATGGACAGGAAGACACAGAGTTAGGTCGAAACACCAAGGCAAGAACCCATAGTGGCTGTCCCCCAGAGACACACATTGAGCCTGTCACCACCTTTTAAGTCACCTACATCAGTGGCACCAACAAAGAACAAAACCCAGGCTACTATTACTGCCATGTTTAGGCAGGAGGCGCAATTTGAACGTAACCACTCAACGACATGTTTGTGGAATGAGAACCTGGCTAAAATTTTATAATTGGACCTCTTCCCTTTTTCTTTTGTGGAAGGAGTGGGTTTTCTAGAATTTGTGGTCGCTATCTGCCTGAAATGGAAGGTTCCCAGTGGACCTATTTCACTAGAGTTGCTGTTCCAGCGATCCAACCGTGTACTGGAATTGGTTGGACAAGCTTTGCAGCAGAGTGCTGTCCAGACAATCCACCTGACGACAGACATGTGGACCAGTTACCAAGCCACTGATTACATGTGCATCACTGTACACTGGATCTAATTGTGGGGGTTAGAGAAATGATATCTGCAGGTGTTGACATAGCTGAAAGTTTTAATGGTGCTCGGAAGCATACAACAGTAGCTATGTTAGCCATGGAAAAATCTCATACAGCTGCAAACATCTAGGGTGACTTTAACAACAAGGTCTTTGAATGGCTGCGCCCCAGAGGGCTTAACATTAGATTTGTTGCCACGGACAATGGCAGTAATATAGCTAAGGCCATGTCAGATAGTGGCTATTTCAGGGTCCTGTGTTTGGCGTACTGCATAAACATCATTGTACAGGACTTCCTCAAAAAAGAACCTTGAGTCAGTAACTTACTGTCCACATGCAGAAGAATCTGCACTGATTTTAGCCATTCATTTAAAGCCTGCAAGCTGTTGAGGATTATCCAGTGTGATAATAGAATGCCAGTTAAAGTCCTTATTAAATGCTACAATGTCTGTTTGAGCAGTACAGACCAATCAATGAATATCTCATGCAAGGAGGGGATGCAACTGTGAAAGGCATGATCATTGAGATGGACCATTAGGGCCTGGTCAAATGCATGACAGAGATAATGCTTCCCTTTGAAATTTTCACACGGGAAGTCAGCAAGGAGGACTGTGCCATGGGTCAAGCTGTCCCATTGGTGCATATGCTGCAGAAATAGCTAAAGAAGGTGTCTGAATCGTACACAGGTGTGGATAAAAAAACAGAAGTTGGTGGAAAGCTTAATCCTTTGCTTATCCGTTATTACACGGCTTCAAAGAGACATTGTATCATTCAAACATTATATCAGTGCCACAATTCTTGACCCACAGTACAAACAATTACTGGCCACTTTCATACCTTTTTCAGATGGGGATGTTTCAACATACAAAACATGGATTGCTGAGCAAGCCAGAGACCTAGTGAAAGAATGGCTGGAAATTAGCAGCCCACTTGCAGGCAGAAGTTCTGGGGTGCAGCCTAATACAGCCATAAAGCCTGCAGAATCAGCAACAACAACAAGAACCAGAGCAGCAGCCCCAAAATCTGCATTTGAATAGTTTCTAAAGGCAGGGCTCAAGTCCACTGCAGAGACAAAGACAAAAGAGCTTGAGCAAGGTGGAGCACCAATGACTATTGAGTGGATGGTCCAGGCCTACCTGGATGACCCAATGTAGGTCTATCTGGATCAAAAACCATTGGTGTAGTGGTATGGGAAGAGGCGCCAATGGACAGTGCTCAGCACGCTGGCAATAAAGTATCTGGCTTGCTGTCTGCTGAGCCTGTGTTCAGTGCAGCTGGTGCAGTTGTGACAGTGAGAAGGACCAGTCTCTCGCCCCAAAACATCAAGAGATTGACATGACCAAAATGAATCAGCACTTTATACCACCAAATTGCAACATACCTGAAGTACAACAGGAGGTGCATGAGGGTGATGATTGGTCGGACTCAGATCATGGTAGTGTGTTAGCTGATCAACTTCTGGGTGAACCACCTGAGTTTGAGGACGAACTCTACTTCTCTGACTAGACCTGGGGCACCATAGAGCTTTCTACTTTCTACTATGAACAGCTTTAAGAAAAGAAAAAAAGTAGCTAGCTGTGGGAACCGTATTATTGTATATTGCTTATTTTTGTCTAAATGACTAATGAACCACAACTGTTTTAGGCACATGTATGGCCGAATTGTAGTTGGACCAATTGAGATAGAGCAACCTGTAACTTTTTAACAACAAGAGAAACATTCAGTATTTTTTAATTTCTGGACTAGAATTTTGTTTGTTAGCTAAATGGACTGGTTGGGTCTTCTTTGACGAATGTGAATTAGAAATCAGAGCACCAGAAAACAAAGCAGTGTGAAAACTCAGGCAAACAAATTTTGGTAAGTGTGAAAGGAGAAGGAGAAAAAAAACACCTTCAGGAAAACAATTATCACCCATTATTATTTTTATGCCACCAACATTGTAAATCGATCACAACACAAACGCAAGCCAGTGTAATATTTAAAAAAATATAAACACCCACTCTCACTATCTGACAGATAGGTCTTGAGACTGTGACATTCAGGAGCAGAAGATTGCAGATGTACCACCCAGTTGGGCAATACAGACTAGTACCATTTTTCTTTCAATATTCTTTTTTTAGAACTGTGTTTGTTAGCTTCACCCCAGGATGAATTATAAGTACTACTTTGAAAACGTAGCTGACTGAACAGTTTTAGATATATACAATTTGGGTCTCGCTGGGGCTGACAGAATGTAAAGTTATCTGCGTCATTCATATTTATGTTTTTCTATTCCTCCCACAACAGGCTGCTGATCATTTCCCAGATGAATATTGTGTTTGTGTTGTGGTTGTCTTTTTGTCACACCTTCCCCACAATCCCTTTCCCATCCATTCATCAAATCCCTAATCCTCTTCCCCCAGGCTGTATGATTGATTTAGGTGTTACTTAATAATTCACACCACTGATTAATCTCACAACTGGTGGGGCTGATGTGGTAGAAGCAACCTCAACTCAAGTGTGCAGGATCTTCATTTGAGTTCACCTAGGTGGAGTGAGACCTCGCTTCCGATCCCTTCACTGTTAGTGCACTAGCATGCTACTAATGCACCACCATGAAACCTTGAGAAACCATGCAGCCCTCGCTTCATCCATTCAGGTAAGAGAATTATGGAGCATTGTTGTACCTTTAGTTTAGGTTATATAATTGCAAAGGCAAATCTCTCTGCCCCACCCCTATCGGTCACATTTTGCAGAATGCACTGCAGAGACTAGAAGAATATTGGGACAAGGTTACCTAACTGCATAAATAATTGTTATACACTATGATCAGAGTTATAAAACATGCTGCACTAAAAGGAATACACTATCAGCAGATTTTGAAAACACACTGCATAAAGGCGGCAGTGCGAAGTAAATCACCCCAAAAAAAGATTTTAGGCATAAAGAACTGTAAATAACTATTTATTTAACCCCATCCCTAACAAAAATAATAAATAAATACCCACCCCTTCCACCCACAACTGGCCCACCCATATCCCCAAACAAATGTCCTTTCCCCAATCAGTGTTCAAAACAGAAAGTGTCCAATTGTCCAATGTTGCATAGAAGGAGTAAAGAAAATAAAAATAAAAGTCCTGTCCAAACCCCTTCCCACCCTCTCCACTAACAAAAAAGTCCCACCAACCAAAATAAAAGGTTAAATAAGGGGAAAAGGAGGGCACTAAAGATGGGCCAGGATTCTCCTGAGGAGCCCCTCGACACGTGCCTGACAGGCCTCCAACTGTGCCAGCCTCCGAAGGACGCGGTGTTGGAAGACAGTCTTTAAGGGGTGGGGGCAGCAGGGATAATGCGATAGCGGGCGGCACCTCTGACACTGTGGCATAAGTGTGGCTGGGATGTAGGCACTGGGGCCTGTGTGGGGTCCTGAGTACCAGCAGCAGTGACTGCTGCAGCCTCCTCCCCCTCCTCCTCTTCCTCGAGGACCACCAGCCGCTGGTACTCTGCCAATATGGCCTCCAGCTTTGTCCGCTGCAACTGGGGTGCTATTTCCTGCTGTGATGGTGGACCAGCAGGAACAGCTATATCAAGAAAGAAAAAAGAGAAATTTTAAACAATGCTCTGCGCAAAACACTTGTTTAAAATCAAGTAGTGTTGTGGCACAGTAGCAGTACATTTTGTGGTCACCTCAGGCCATTCAAGTTTAAGGTGATAACTGTTACAGTCATAATATGCACTATGGAGCACAAGTATGCTTCTCTCTCCTGTTGTGCTAAATTAATGGTTGCATTGCTAGCGCAGATGACGCCATAGCTCGTTACTGTCTATAGCTGGGGCAGCTGTACTAGAAAATTATTTTATTTCAAAGGCCCTGTTCTTCTTTGCACCTGGACTACAAGGGCGATGAATACTAAGAATGAAACATGCCACATAATATAATCAATTATGCAGAAATCTTGTCTGCCACAAATAGGCTGTGGGACAAGCGATGCACTGCAGTACAGGGAAATGATTAAGGAATGGGATATAGATTGTATGTGGCACATTCGCATCGTCACAGACTATCCCATTTAGGACCATCAAGGCACTTACTTATGAACCACTTTACTCACTGCCCTCATGCCCCTCCTCCTCCACCACACATTGTAATAACTAATTTTTTCCCAAAAAATACAGTTGCTTTGCAGTAAGGAAAGGAATCTTCCTAACATACTCAAATTCAGGGCAAGGTAGGGTGGATTAGGATGGGTAGGTAGAGTACACTCTAACAGATCAATCCATTCCTTATCATAATCATCATGTGCCTAAGGTTTGGCTAGTAGTGTGAATCACTGTGGTTGGCAAATGTTGAAAGGGAAAAATTTGAACAAAAGTAAATCCATTATGGAAGCCACAATGAATTATGTCTATCACTTGGCTTGAAAAATGTGGAGTAACCAAAGATTTAATTTTTCAAATTATTCTGAAGTCTGGGACAGAATTTAAGAAAGATTAAAGGAGTGAAATACTAGGTAGTGACTGACACATTGGGCATTGGTAGGAAAGGGAAACACACCTTTTTTTAGCATTGACATGCATTGAAAAGTGTTTCACATATTAACTTAACTTAAGCTGACAGACGCACATTGCACAGCCAACATTGAGGTGACGATTCTCCGGATTTGAACCATGAGATTGTTAGGTCATCATGCGTGGCACTGGTGAAAGGGCATAGAGAGGGAGGGAAGCAATGGTAAATGGATGCTGGGATACATATTACCTGCCTCGCTTGAAAAATACTGTGAAGAGAGTATTCTGAAATACCATCCAAATCTTTGCATCAAACCTTTGATAAATACATTCCAAGCAAGTAAAGTAGGTAAGAAGAATGCCCATATCCAGAAGAGCTCCCTTGTTTCTTTGTTCCAAGCATTTATTTATTCATCATTGCAAATAGGTTCTTCTAGTACTCTTATTCTTCTTCACTCTTGGCATTGATACACACCATTTAAGCTAAGCGTTACATTCTCTCATCCAGTCCTTCACCATTTAAAACCATTCAAATTCGAAACATGGCTCTCTACTAACCTTTCGCTAACATACATTTACCCAATACCACCCATATATCCTTTCACCCATTCACTCATCAAAGAGAACTAACCCACCCAAGGAGTCTGTTCACCCATCCAGGCATCAAATCCTGTCACCCATAACCTTTAACCCACCTGGGCAGGCATCCTTCACCCAAATACCCTTTTATCCATCCTTCACCCACACATGCATCCTATTATCCTCCTCCTCACCCACCTATATGAATATAATTATGCACCCTTTCACCCACACACACATCTTTTCATTCATATTATATTTCACCCATCCATTCTACTTCCTTCCTTCATTCAATTTTCCAAAACACATCATAGTTCAAGTTGCTGAGTTGCAGATAGAAAAGCCCAATACTTACTTAACTCCTGCTGCATCTGCAAAAGCAGGATGTTGATGAGTGAATCAACAACACTTGTACACCCTTGCAGTGACTATATTACTAATTGTCAATAAACAAGCAATAGGACTTACCACCGCCCGTCACTGCTGCCACAGAGACTCCCCCCCTCATGTGCTCCCATAGCCACGTCGGCGCTATCACTGATGGCCCTGGAACTGGTGATCGGTGCGGCTAAAAAAAACAATACATAATTTAGACTCCACATACACCTCCCCCTATTGTTTTTGTAGAATAGCAAAATACAACAGAAAATGCATCACTATATTTCGGGTACGGGTTCTCTTCTATCAAAATATCAGGAGGGCATTTTGTTTTTTGGGAATTTTTTAATAGCCATGTACTAAAGTAAATCAAAAGGTAATCGAGGGGCAGATCTAGCTATTGATGAATCTGAGTTTTTTTAGAGAAATAAAAAGGTGCAAGAATTGGTCAATGAAGGACATATGGTCTTGGCTGGCTAATGCAATGGGGCCATCCTCCTTCTACTTTCAACCATGGTGCACGGTCATCAACTGCTAGTATACTACTATACTAATAAGATATACACAATATTGGAGGGTACCAATAGTTATATGACCATGTTCAAAAACACCTTTTTTTTAAACTATTTTTACTGTTTGAGGTGGAGCAAGAAAAAGAAAGCCTTCTCATGAAACATGTGTGGAATACCTTACACTGGTGTGCCATCTTCAGTACATGTGTTCTCTGAGCCTTACCACCACTCCACAAGATAAGAGGAAAGGGAAAGCTTACTTACAAAGCAGAAGAAAGTAAGCTACAGACAGACTAGCATAGCCAGACAGTTCGAAGTAAAGAAACTTGAAGTATAGAAAATAAATGAAAAGTATAATGCAGTGATAAGAAGAATTTACGAAACGGATAAACCCAACTGGAGTTGGAAAAAAATTAGAAGGCAAGCACAGTAAAAAGGTAGACAATAATTTTAGGTGTGGAGTGGTACAAGTTAGGGAAAATAAATATTAGGGCCAGCAGAGCCATCTGCCCCGGCACTTGTGGAGGGTCCACGTTAAGTTGCCTCGCCCGCCTCAACAACGGCCCTCCTCCTGCCCCTGGATGTTCGATGATGTAAGAAAAAAAAGTTAGAAAAGATTAGTGGTACAGTTAATAAATAATCTCTCCAAGAATATTATTTTTTTTAAGGGAAAGGGAAACACAGTAACATTTTTACATGTGCTACATCAGAGGTTCAGGGAGCCAGTATAATAATAATAATATTAGTATCAAGGACCATCCTATTTCAAATTTCCTAACACTATTCCTAATTTCCTAAACTAATTTTTGGAATTACTAATAAATTGCAATGAATGATTACTTCAATTCTCATCTCAATCTCTCAATGCATAGATTGAAATGCTTGCAAAACTACTGCACATCATTGGTAAATTCCTTGGCAATTGGCACTGTACGAGCTACAAAAAAGACACAGAGAAGTGAGAAAACATGCAAAAACACTAATACTAATATATGAACAATGACTATCTTAGACAGGACACAGGAGAAGTCTCTGCATTACTGCTTAATCAGCCCAAGCAAGTGCCAAAAAGAAGTTCAATTAGGTAGCGCTGAACACGTGTCTAGATGATGATCACATAATATTATATTTGCAATATAAAGTTAACTTACCTACGTGTGAGAAGCATGCTTACTATTTGGTAAGAAACTAAAGCACAACTAATAATTCATTTTTACTTACCGAACCCCACAACCTCGACGCCTAGTTGGTCGAGCAGGTCCGTCTCCTGATCGAGGATATGGGCCCACCAGTGTGTCAGCTGTTGCTGGGTGTGCCGGACCCCAGAGATCCGGCACACAGCCTGGCACACCCTCTCCCAGGGTGAGGCTTGCTGCCAAGGTGGAGCTGCACATGGAACACCAAGGCAGCCACCTCCACCTCAGAAAATATGGTGCTGGGCTGTATCCTTTAATGTTGCCAGCGCCCGCAAGGAAGGTGGCTGAAGGATGGGGGCCTGGCGCTGCCGCTCCCGTGCTGTGCCATGGCACTGTGGGTTTGGGAGGGGGGAGATAAGGGAGGAAGGATTAGGAAAAAGGAAGAGGAAAAAAAGTTAAGAAAGAAAGAAAAAGTTAACAAGTTAAAAAGTTGCGAAAAACAAAAAAGAAAAGTTAAAATATAAAAAGAGAAAGAGAAAAGGTAATATAATAAAAAGAAACTAGGGGAAAACAGGTTTTAAAACAGAGGGCTGGGAGAGATATAGACAGAGAGAAAAGTATTATTGATTATTTAATTGATTAGTAATTATGTAAATTCTGTAATAATCATTTATTTTAGTTCAAGTTTAGGTGTAGGTTGATGGGCTTGTGGGTTATAGGGTGGAGAGCTAATTATGTAATGACTAATTGTCAATTCATTTTAAATTCATTAATAATTATTTAATTGATTATTAATTATGTAATAGATATTTATTTTAGTTACATTTTAGGTGCAGGTTGCTGAGTTTGTGGGAGTTTGGATGGGAAGTTAATTAGGCAATAATTAATTAACAATGAATTTTTAATGTATTATTAAAAATGGAATTGATGATTAATTATGTAAAGTATGTAATAATCATTTATTTTAGTTTTAGGAGCAAGTTGCTAGGTTGGTAGGGGTATGGGAAGTTATTTAAGTCATATAATTGTGTTATTGTATTATTAATTATTAATAATAATATTTTTACCCCCTCCGAAGTCCAATGCTTTCCTGACTCTTTCACATACTACAGTGGGAATAGTAAATGTTACTCTCCGAAGGCCAGTGCTTTCTCTACTGTTGCAAAGACTGGAGAGGGAATAGTAATAATAATGCTTTTATTTCAGTTAAAAACCATTAAAAGCAACATCAAGTTACAGATCATTTGTTTTGAAATAAATAAAATGAAATACTTCATTGCGTACAGTACTTATTATATAACAGCATTTGCAGTTTGATTACCGATCGTTACAGTTTCAGACCCAACTTCCTCCTTATGAATCCCATTGATAGCAAATATTTGCTCACCGCAGAGACTATATATGGGGTAGTATCGCTCTTCAATAGTCTTAGAGCATCCAACTACTTCCTAAATCCTTGATTTTTGCATAATGGTCGGATCCATTTCCCTCTAAGTGCTTTATAAGCTGTACAAAAATACAAAACGTGATACAGCTTCAACACATCTTAAAGTGCATAAAGGCCAATTTTCTTTTTCCTGTTGCCTCCATTTGGCAATGAAAGCATTGATATGGATTATATCATAATGAAATTTCATATTAAATCCTTGCCTAATAGGGTTGAATTGCATCTAAAAAAATCTTCAAAACCTGGATTTGATTGAAATAATAGAATTTGGGAAAAGAGACTACTCAGGTTTGAATCTCTGTTAATTGTCTCTAAAATATACTCTCAATAAGCTTGTTTTAATTGGGCCTTTGAACTCTGTGTCAACGAATGATGCTCAGTCCAATAAAGAGATAATCCAAGCTTATACAACCATTTCTGCATGTGCCTAAGCCATGGAAAAGTTGATCTACTATCAAGACACATTACTTCTTCAATGCCCTCTCTACAGTGGAACAACTCCTGTGTTCAACCATAATGTGACCCAATAGAGGAATGGCGGTAGATTTTCTATGTGCTCTATACGCTTTACATCCAGATAGTTTTTTTGACAACTTGCATTCTGCTGTGCACCAGGGATTCTGTTTTATGACAATATTTCCCTTATTCCTACATCTGCTTTTGGCTGTCTTTGTTAGTAGAAGCCCTAATGATGCAACAAGTGTTTGATGCATGACCGTTATTAGGCTAGTAGGAAGGGCTTGTTCAATCAGTGGACCCAGCACCTCACTGAAGGTGTTGTAAATACTGGCTATTACCCACTATACAAGGCCACTTAACTGCTCTTTGATTATTCTCGATTCATGGCAGAGTTAAAAGAGGGTTCTGGTATAATCAATCTATTTCAATAGAGCATCCCATCATTTCTAAGCATAGTAGAAAGTGGACGCTATCTTATCTTGTATCCAGTGTAAAAGCAATAATCCCATGCCAAGTATTAATACTGTGTAGATTGTATGCTAACCTTGATTGTATACTACCTCTCATGAATGTGTGCAATGCATTATCCACAGTATTCCCTGCAACGACTCTACCATTGCATGCTCTTAAATCATGGTCTAAGGTCATGCATGTAATTGTATTGCTGTTGTAGTGCATGGAACCAGTACACCTATGTCCAACTGTGGCATTCCCCTTACTGCCTCCTTTTCCCCCAAAATTAATTCAATGCCATTTATCAGCTCATAGGTGCACTTGAAATCACCCCCTTAGGATTTAAATAGTTTAGCACACCGTCCAATTGGCTATGACCAGGGACTCCAAGTTTCTTCTACAAGGCTTATTAATAAACATTGAATAAATGGAAGCAAATCCTATCCTTCATACTCAGACACACACCTGAAATGTCCTGCAAATCTACCTGATATCCACTAATTATGATATCTAGAGTAATGTTGACCCAGAGGACAAGCCCACCAGAAGGTCGACCTCTTGGAGATGGAATTGCTGCAATATAAAAGGTTTTGTACCCTGATTTGTGTGGTGGATCTATTAACCAAGTCTCCTGGAATAGACAAACGTGAAACCGTTCAATGTAACGATGCCAGTGTGGGTTCTTCCGTTTATCATTTGGCCCTGCAACATTCCATGACACCACAGCTATTGAATTGTATTTTTGAGCCCTGGAGACATGCAAATTAGCTTCTCACTTTGACTCACTATCACTTTGTTCTTTAATTCTCTCATTCCTGTGTAACTGACTTATTTCCCCCTCACACGGTACCCCCTGAATTCCCTCAAGGTTCATTCCCTATTCCAATGGAGGTTCTTCCTTAGTGTCATATAGCGTTTTATATTCAGTCAGTCTACAGCTTCTAAATCCTGTGCTTCTTGCCTATAATGTGCTGTATTTACTCGTGAGCCCACAGTTTCTCTTGGTGGAAGCCTGATTGGCAATAGGTCTATTCAATTTAAACCTCATCGTCAGATGAGTTGCTGGGCTTGCTCTTAATTACATTGCTATTATGCCATCTACAATTGCTCTATTCGAGAGCCTTACTAGAATGGTGTCACAATCTCCAATATTGTCTCTCAAGCTTTCCACCCTCACTATATCTGAGTGATGTTTATGCCTAATCCAATGAGAGATTTTATTTTTCAGGGAGTCCTTGTCTTCCCGGCTTCCTTGTTAAGCTTCAGGGCATTAGTTAAATAGTTTCTATGATCGTTATTTAAGTTATTGCCCTCTCTAATAGTGTGTTTACCTCTGCGGTTTCTCGTTTTTGTTCTCTCAGGCCTTTCACTCAATACACCTCTTTCATCCATATGATGTCTTCTTAAAGACTGGGGTAGTGTCCCTCATGGAGTAGGGGGTAGAATCTTGATACAGGAGCACCAGATCCCTCCAGACTCCTCATGCCTTCTTCTCTTAGCACTGGTGCACCCACTTCTAGCCTACTATTAACACATGAGGGTAATGGTTCCCACAATCTAGAATCCCCCCTAACCATGTCCATGGGGCTCTTCCATGTGTGAACGAAGGTTTCCAACTATGCCAGTATGATAATTTTGTGTGCCCTGCCTCTATTTCTGTTAAGGAAGTTGAAGAAGTTACCTTATTGTTCCTTTTAGAAATGGGGTTTTTAGTTGGCAGTCAGGTTACCCTCTGTCCAAGCAAGAACCCTCACTCTAGTCAGGGCAAGTCACACACAATCCAAAATTAGCCTGTGCCCACCCTCTGGTGGCACGAGCAGTCAGGCTTAACTTAGAAGGCAAAGTGTAAAGTATTTGTGCAATAGATCATACAATACCACAATATAGCACCACAAAAATACACCACACAGTGTTTAGAAAAATATATAATATTTATCAGGATAATTGTAGGTCAAAACGAATAAAGATGCAATGTGAAATTGTAGAGATATCACTGAAAAAGTGATATAATGTGTCTGAAGTATTTAAAAAGCAAACAAAGTCTCTTTCAAGCACAAAGTACCTGGTTTGGAGTGGAAAATCTCCGCAGTTGGCCGCAGAAGAAGAGATACATGGAAAAATGGTGTGTGCGTCGATTTCTCCCCAGCACACACGGACTTGCATCGTTATTTTTCACGCGGGGAAGTCGGGCGTCGTTTTCCGGCGCGCGGACAGTCTCCTTCTGTGGGTCGCGGGATTACCAGATGTCCCGGGGTCCTTGCGTGGATTTTCCTGCTTGTTTTCTGGCTGCGCATCGTTCCGCTGGGCTGTGCGTCGAAGTTTTGCTCTCACGGCAGGCGTCGCGTCGATTTCCCCTCTGGAAGTCGGGCGGCGTTGTCCTTGCGAGGCCGTGCGTCGAAGTTCAGGTCGTCCCAAAGGTGTCGCGACGATCAGCGTCATTGTGCAGCGTTTTTCTCACCACGGAGCAAGCTGTGCGTCTAAATTTTCGGCGCACAAAGAGTCCAAATGAAAAAGAGAAGTCTTTTTGGTCCTGAGACTTCAGGGAACAGGAGGCAAGCTCTATCCAAGCCCTTGGAGAGCACTCTTACAGCCAGACAAGAGTTCAGCAAGACAGCAGGGCAACAGCAAGGCCGCAGTACTTTGTAGAAAGCAGTCAGGTGAGTCCTTTAGGCAGACAGGCAGTTCTTCTTGGCAGGATGCGGGTTTGGTTCAGGTTTCTTCTCCAGCAAGTGTCTGATGTGGTAGGGCAGAGGCCCTGTTTTATACCCAAATGTGCCTTTGAAGTGGGGGAGACTTCAAAGAGTGGCTAAGAAGTGCACCAGGTCCCCTTTCAGTTCAATCCTGTCTGCCAGGGTCCCAGTAGGGGGTGTGGCAGTCCTTTGTGTGAGAGCAGGCCCTCCACCGTCCCAGCCCAGGAAGACCCATTCAAAATGCAGATGTATGCAAGTGAGGCTGAGTACCCTGTGTTTGGGGTGAGTCTGAGTGAATGCACAAGGAGCTGTCAACCAAGCCCAGCCAGACGTGGATTGTAAGGCACAGAAAGATTTAAGTGCAAAGAAATGCTCACTTTCTAAAAGTGGCATTTCTAGAATAATAATATCAAATCCAACTTCACCAGTCAGCAGGACTTGGTATTACCATTCTGGCCATACTAAATATGACCTCCCCACTCCTTTCAGATCAGCAGCTACCACTTCAATACTGTATGAGGGCAGCCCCAATGTTAGCCTATGAAGGGAGCAGGCCTCACAGTAGTGCAAAAACGAATTTAGGAGTTTTACACTACCAGGACATGTAAACTACACAGGTACATGTCCTGCCTTTTACCCACACAGCACCCTGCTCTAGATGTTACCTAGGGCACACATTAGAGGTGACTTACATGTGGAGAAAGGGGAGTTTTAGGCTTGGCAAGTACTTTTAAATGCCAAGTCGAGGTGACAGTGAAACTGCACATACAGGCCTTGCAATGGCAGGCCTGGGACAAGGTAAAGGGGCTACTTAAGTGGGTGGCACAACAGTGCTGCAGGACCACTAGTAGCATTTAATCTACAGGCCCTAGGCACATATAGTGCACATTACTAGGGACTTATAAGTAAATTAAATAGTCCAATCAGGTATGATCCAAGGTTACCATGTTTAAAAGGGAGAGAGCATATACACTTTAGCACTGGTTAGCAGTGGTAAAGTGCGCAGAGTCTAAAAGCCAGAAAAACAGAGTCCAAAAAGTGGAGGGAGGCAGGCAAAACATTAGGGGTGACCACTCTAAGGCATGTAAGGTCTAACAGTTCCCCAGTTGTGTCATCAGGTATATACTTGGCCCCTTAAATCCTCAACTTCCTTTTCTAATGTATCAATTTTTGCTAATAGTA
Organism: Pleurodeles waltl; assembly: GCF_031143425.1. Classification (NCBI taxonomy): domain Eukaryota; kingdom Metazoa; phylum Chordata; class Amphibia; order Caudata; family Salamandridae; genus Pleurodeles; species Pleurodeles waltl. Next base: position 715,343,443 of record NC_090437.1, on the reverse strand, counting down.
GTTCCTGCCATTCTGTAGTGCCACAACTGCAGCTCTGTATTCTCACTAATTGCATGTGTTCATCTTGCCCTTGCCTCTCCCAATTTACAACGTTTAATCCACACATACTTAGGACCTGGGTGACCAACTTCCCCTTATTATTTACTAGAGGAATTATTCTATTTGTACAAATAATGCCTTCATTTCCACCTTCCCCATCCCCACGGGTGTGTATCAAAACTGTGCTTGCCTGTGGAGAACTTAGGGTTATTGGCAGTCTTGCTTCATTTAAAGATGTTGCCTGTGTGGAGGTTGTGTGCTTATTTAGGTTAAATGTCCCCACAGAGTCATGCTGATTTTTGACACAGAAAGAAGTTATCTTTGTTGCAGACAATGTTTGTTTATTAGATTTCCCTCCTAACATAGTTTTCACCTCCTCTCTGAGGCTGTCTATGTCTGCTACTATATAATTGTCTGCCACACTCCTTTTTAACTTTGGTGTCATTCCCTTCCCAGTGGGTGCTTCTGTTTCTTTATGTTTCCCCATTCAGGACTGCCCACCCTAGAAAACCTTTTACTAATTGAGCACTAGCATGCAGAACTATCCTACCGATTTGTTAATGAGAGTATATTCCGCCAAAATGTTTTTCACAACGCCAAGCGGTCAAACCCATGTTTAACTATCCCTTCTTTTACATTCCGAACATAGTCCACAACCGCCCAGGGATCAAACCTTTATAGGCTCAATATTATGGGCCTTTTCTAACCCAAACCATGTTAATTTATAAAGTCATAGTTTTTATAATTCTATCACAGTACCTGCTTTCAAAAAAGGTCTCTTCATAAAGAGCCAAAAGGGGTGCCCAGCCCAGCCTCCTCCGGGCTTCGCTGGGCGTGGATGGACCTGGGCTTTGCCTGGGCACAGCCCACGCACATCCCACGCAGCAGGACCGCAGCACTCTTATACAGCACTTGTTGGTACAGAGGCAATGTTACAAGGGCTTCTGTGACTTAGAGTCCTCTCTGCTGTTCGTGTACACAGCAGCGCTTCCCTGGCACTGTGTTTGTTGGGACCAGTCTTTACTCCCAGTTGCTGGCACAGTCCGCTGAGCACAGAAGGTTCAAGTCTAATGGGCCCCCCATTCAGCGGGAATGCGGCATTCTTATTTAGCGCATGTTGGTACAGGTACAATGTTACAAGGCCTTCTGGGACTTACAGTCCTCTCTGCTGTTGGTGTACACAGCTGCAATTCCCTGGTGCTGTGTTTGTTGGGACAGTCTCTCCTCCCGGTTGCTTGCCCAGCCCGCTAAGCACAGAAGGTTCAAGTCTAATGCGCTCCCCATGGAGTGGGACCGCAATGCTCTTTATGGCGCTTGTTGGTACAGGTATGATGTTACAAGGGCTTGTGGGACTTACAGTCCTCTCTGCTGTTGGTGTACACAGCTGCGCTTCCCTGGCGCTGTGTTTGTTGGGACCAGTCTCTTCTCCTTGTTGCTGGCCCAGTCTGCTAAGCACAGAATGTTAAAGTCTAATGCACTCCCCACACAGCAGGACCACAGCACTCCTATATAGCACTTATTGGTACAGGTGCGATGTTAGATGTTACAAGGGCTTCTGAGACTTGGCATCCTCTCTGTTGTTGGTGTACACAGCGGCGCTTCCCTGGTGCTGTATTTGTTGGGACCAGTCCACTAAGCACAGTAGGTTCAAGTCTAGCACACTCCCCACACAATGGGACAATGACACTCTTATGTAGTGCTTGTTGGTACAGGTGGGATGTGACAAAGGCTTCTGGGACTTAGGGTCCTCTCTGCTGTTGGAGTACACAGCAGTACTTGCCTTGGGCTGTGTTTGTTGGCACCAGTCTCTTTTCCTGGTTGCTGGCCCAGTCCATTAAGCATAGAAGGTTCAAGTCTAAGTGGGAAGAGTAAATTTTACTCCTCCGAAGACTAACACTTTTCCTACTGTCACACAGACTGCGCTGAGAATAGTAAATTTTACACTTCTGGAATCCAATGCTTTCCCTGCTGTTACAACCACTGGAATGGGAATAGTAAATTTAAGTCCTCTGAAATCTAATGCTTTCCCTACTGTTGCACATACTGGAGTGGGAATAGTAAATTTAAGCCCTCCAAAGTATACCGCTTTCCCTACTGTTGCACAGATTGGAGCAAGAATAGTAAATGTAACGCCTCCGAAATCTAATGCTTTCCCTAGTGTTACATAAACTGAAGTGGGATAGTTTATGCGTTATTCCCAGACTTTAATACATTTCCTAATGTTGTCTAAATATATATTTATTGTTAACATTTGTTTATAATTTTAATTTTATTGTATTCATTTATATTTTTATTTGTGTTTTTTTTTTTTTTAGTAACATATAGGTCCTCATTACAACCCTGGCGGACGGCAGTAAAATGGAGAAAAGTACAGCTAACAGACTGGCGGTACTTTTCCCCATAATATGACACTGGCGGTTTGGCCCAAGCCATACCCCCAATGTACCACACCATCCGCCATGGCGGTAATGACTGCGGGGCTGGAGACTGCAGTCTCCAGCCAGGCGGCCGTCACTAGCCCGTCCCCGGGATTATGACACCGCCTACCGCCATGCTTTTCGTGGCAATCTTACAGCCACGAAAACCATGGCGGTAAGCACTATCAGTGACAGGGAATCCCTTCCCTGTCACTGATAGGGGTCTTACCCATCCCCCTCCCCTGGTTTTCCCCCTACTCCCCCCTACTCCAGACCCCCCACTACATACATGCACCTTTATGCACCATTGAACACACACATTTACACACTCATACCCACATTCATCCACGCATGCATACATCCATTCACACACACATCCACACACACTAACATACATACATGCACACATAAATGCACACAACACAACATTCACGCACTCACACATCCACACACGGACACCACGCATCTCACACCCGCATACACGCACACACAGACATGCACACCCCCCCCCCACACACACAACACCCCCTCCCCTGTCGGAGCACCCGACTTACCTTTTGTGAGGGGGTCCTCTGGCAGGAGACGGGATGGGGCACTGCTTCCAGCAGCAGCGTCTGCCAGCAGAACAGAACACCGCCAGGCCGTATCATGGGTCAGTAGTGGCAGTCTACTGGCGTGGCGCTGCTGCTGGCTGCAGCGCCACATTATCGCCATCCGCCGGCATGGCCACAGCCGGATTTCTGCCATCCTTCTGGCATATTCTGGCTACAGTCATAATTTGGCGGACGGCTGGTAGCCGCGGTGACTGTCTTTTGGTGACCGTCGCCATGGCGGTAGGCGGTATATACTGCCAATGTTGTAATGAGGGCAATAATGTTTTGGAATGTAATTGTTACTATTTTTATGGTTTATGTAATACTATATAAAAATATTACATATGTAAACACATATATATATATCTATATATATAGAGAGATTTATATATATGTGTGTCCTAGATAATTAAAAAAATACAATGTAAAATATATATTTTTAGTAATTGTGCTATATTATATAGAGATATATATACATATGTATGTGTGTATGTGTGTGTATGTCTATATATATATATATATATATATTCTTAAGATAAAAAATGAGGTCAAGGTGAATTGAAACCGCACCTTCTTCCTTTGCTATATATCTGCAATTTTATGGCACTTTTCGGTGCACGGGTCGTGAGGGCCAACCCCCTAGACCTCAAATAGCCATGGGCTCTTAACATGAAGAAGGAGACCCAGCACATCGAAGTGTCCATTAATACCCACAAAATTATCACATTTCTTCACAAGTCACATAATTCAATAGAGTTCTTATGAAAACTTTTAGTTCTTTATTTATCCACAATGACAATATCTAATCCATCATAGCCAACGCGTTTCGTCCTCACGGATTTCTTCAGGGCTCATAATTGCAGTATGTAACGTGCTCCACGGCAGAACGCCATCCGATCTCCTGACAATGAGGACTTTGGATCTGCAGTTCCTTCACAATGTTATACTGGGTACTGCGCTGAGTGCGGTGGTGGATACAAGGATCATTCCAAAAACATTATGCCCATTTATTGCCCATTAGAGGTCCCTCAGAGACCCATCCATGTGTCCTATGGTCCAGGATACCTCTATCCTAACGCTTGATGTGTGTTTTTTTATTTATGCTTTCTCCCCGGGGCTCAGTCAAGAAACAAAACAGCGGCTACACCTTTCCTTTTAGGTTTCAGCCAGTCAGGGCCTTATTTTTGGCTCAGGATTCTCAAATCTCCTGCGACTGGATCCCCAGAGGATTCGTGACCCTAGACATACATTTTTTTCCTTTAATAACTTCAAAGCTACTGAACAGATTTTCACCAAAAACAAAAAAAGCCCTCTTTCTGTACCAAGATCTAGCTTTCTGCCAAATTTGGCATAATTCTGTTAATTGGTTCAGGCTGTAGTCATGTCTAAAAACTGTAAAATACCCACAGGTATTGCATGGGGATAAAGAGTGTGAGACCAGCCCTTTTTCTCACCCCAAAGCTTTCCAGAAAGCAGATGTACCGACTGGCGTACTAGTCTTGAAAGTTTTGTGAAGATTTGTCAAACGGCGCCAAAGCTATAAGCAAAACAAAAAATGCTTTGTCTATGGGAAAAGTTGGTCCTAACCATAACTACCTACTAGCTATCGCAGTAGTTTGTATATATATATATATATATATATATATATATATATATATATATAAATATATACATATACAGTATAAACATATATTTGTATGTGTGCTTATATAAGTATATATTTTTATGTAGTACTAAATATTAGTGAGATTTAACTAACATTAATTTACTGCTTTAAACTCTATATACTAAGTAACAGTTTTTTGTATGATTTTAATTATAGTGTGAAACTATATTTTTTTCATTATTTTTATACTTACTACTAAAAGAATAGGAAAATTATATTTTTGTTAACGATCTTTTTTAACACTATATTTGTGTTGCATGATATTGTTGGTTATGATATTATGTCTGTGATCCATAATGTCTGGATCCCTTGTCCTGGTTTTTGTTGTCATGGGCGACAGGGCATAGATCTGTTTCACAGATTGCACTGCTGTTGAACCAAGAGGGGTGCCCATCGTGCTACCATCATAGTGGTGAAACCCTACTGCCTTCGTCAGGAGTTAAGTATCACAAGTGTAGTGGTGGCAGCATACCCTGTAGTGATCAATAGAAGTGAACAGAACTTTTTACCTGTGCCAGTGGGAGTGAGGCATACAGTCAGTCATGTAAAGTTCTTCTGTGTGCTTAACTCATCCTTGGCCTACATCAAATTAGTATGTAGGGCTGTGCAGTGCACATATGATTGCACATGGTTGCTGTGTGTAGGTGTGTCTGTGAATGATACAATACATGGAAGACTCTGGGTTCCATTTTGGGAGTCCCAGTGCTGACTGGTGGTAGAGGAATCCTGCCAGACACATTTGGCTGCAAAGGAGTCATTGGGAAACACTATGTTGGCTAGGAGCATGGCCTACTTTATAGTGAACCAGTACATCCAGAGCCAAGAACTACCAGACGGCTAGTGATTCCATTAGTGCACATCAATTTCCTGTTGTCACTCACCCACAAAGCCCCCTTGGCAGTCCATTTGGGCAATAGAAAACCCAAAATACGTTGAACCCTCTGTTCCACAGAGCAGGGATGTGCAGAGACATAAAGAGGTTCTGTAGAACCTGCACCACTTGCCAGATGAGTGGTAAGTCTGGAGGGACGACAAAGGCACCAATAGTGCCTCTGCCATTTGGAGGTGTTCCATTTGAGTAGGTGGGAATAGACATAGTTGGTCCATTTGACCCCCCCATTACAGACAGGGAACAAATATATTGTAACTGTGATGGATCATACCCTAGCTACCAGGGGGCTGTATCTCTGAGGAGCATGAATGCACTGGTGGTAACAAGGGCTTTCTTTGGGATCTTTTCGAGTGTTGGATTACTGAGAATGGTAATTTCTGACCAGGGAACCAATATCATCTCTTCCTATATGAGAGGTGTGGGAGCAAGCTGTGTGATATACCACTTCTCCATGGCATACTATCCACAAACCAATGGTTTGGTGGAACGGTTTGACAAAACACTGAAAAGCATGATAGGAACTCTGCCAGAGAAGCTCATAAGGAAGTGGGATCTTCTCTTGCAAGGTCTCTTGTTTTTCTGCTGAAAACTTCCTCAGGAAGGAGGTATGGTTCAGTCCGTTTAAGCTGCTGTATGGATACCCGGTGTGGGGTCCAATCACCTTAGTCAGAGAAGGGTGTGGCAGTACCTTGGAGTCTCCACAGCAGGATGAGGTGCAGCGGCTGCCTGTCAGGGGTTCCAGGGTGTGGCCCTTCCTCCTGTGAGGCACTACATTCTGCATCTTGCCTCTGCTGCTACAGATTTAACTGAGCAGTGTTCGTGAAAACACAAGTTTAGTGTTTGTGAACTACCAAGCCTTCAATGAGTTAACCAAAACCAAAGATCATCCAGATTCAGGAGTGGATATCCTTGTAAACTGGTAAGGTGTTGCAAAGTACATGAGCTCCTTGAATCTCAACAGAGGGTACTGGCAATTTGCTTTTGTACCAAATGCCAAGAAGAAGACAGCATTGTTTATGCCAGAGGGGCTATATCATTTTAAGGTGATGCCCTTTGGATTGAAGAATGCTCTTGCCACTTTTCAGCACCTGGTGAACCATATTCTCACAGTACTGTAGGCGTTCTGTTTGGCCTACCAGGACGACATTACGGGCTTCAGAAATTCATGGCAGGACTACCTGAGACCCCTAGAATGAGTGCTGGCTAGAATACAGAGGCAAAATGTACAATGAAAGTGACCAAGTGTCAGGTGGGGCAGCCCTCTGTCATATACTTTGGGCATTAGGTGAGGAACGGGAAGATTCACCCGCTGAATGCCAAGATTTAGTCTGTGATGGACTGTAAGGTGCCTGCTACTCAGATTGAAGTGAAGGTCTCTTAGGACTCACCGGGTAGTACAGGAACTTTGTGGCAAACTATGGAAGTATAGTTGCCCCAATGACTGCTTTGACTTCCAAGAGGCAACCTAGGAAAGTGATATGGACTGAGAAGTGTAAAAAGGCATTTGAAGAACTGAAGAAGGCCCTATGCAATGCATCTGTACTGAAAGCACCTGACTACATTCAGCCTTTCTTTGTACAGGTGGATGCTTCTGACAAGGGAGTTGGAGCGGTGTTAGCTCAACTGAATGACAAGGGTAGAGAGCATCCGGTAGACTTTATTAGTAGGAAGTTACTGCCCAGAGATTAGGGGTGGGTGGCTATTGGGAGAAAAGTGCTTTGCCATAGTATGGATCATGGTTCACTTCCACCCATATTTGTTTGGTACTTACGGGCATATTTATGAGCCTCTTGTGCCCTTTTTTTTCAATGCAATGATGGGGCAAACCTTTAAATCTTATTTATGAGGCCAAGCAAAGCCACTTTGCATGGCTTTAAATGGCCTCATAAGTATGGAGTGAGGCAAGGCAGCGCAATCACTGCATTACCTTACTCTGCATTAGGGAGGCGTTCCATGGGCATTGCGGTGGGTACAGTCACACAACACTCATGGATTTTGATGCATCCCAAAATTTATAATACCATGTAAACCTGGGGATGTGCCAAACCTTTACGCCTCCCAAGGGGAGGAGCAACAAGGAGAAATATCTTTATGACTCCTTGTTTTTCCTCTTTTTATGTGTGCTGCATTATGCAGCACACATAGAAAGAGGAAAAAGCCTCTCAGAATAGTTTTTCTGAAGGAAGCTGTCCCTTTCTGCACAAAAACAATACTGAATGCAACGCAGACACCTTTGCACCGTGGTGCAAGGGTGCCTGCACTGGTGCTAGGCAGTCAAAAGGGCACCAGTACAGGAGGAAAGGACAGGAATGTGCCGTATGCCCTAGATAAGGTGCATTCCTGTCCTTTCCCTTTGGCGCAAGGCAATGCAGCAAGGTGACGTACTGCACTGCCCGGTGCCAAAACCACATAAATTTGGGCCTAGGTTTGTATCCCAAAGAAATCATTAGCCACTGAAAGGCTTGTTGGCTATAAAGGGAGAGAATCCCAAGTTATTGAGATAGTCTATTTTTCTGCAACGGTTAGATTTTGTACTGGAGCACAAAGCCAGATTGAGCCATGGAAATGCTGATAGACTTTTCCGATGGTTTTACCGATCTAACCACCGACACTCTGCAGGTTAGGAGTTGGTTTGAGATGGTCTGATCTTGGAGGGATGCCTTTTGCAATGGGAAAGTCCCTTGCATGGTGATATATGTGCACCCCTTACCTGGGTGCCCCAGCTGCAATGATGTCTGAATCCCTGGTGCTGATTTTTGTTTTCATTGGCGAACACAGATCAAGCAGGTGTGCAATGGTATAGGCCTGTCTGACGGACTGTGGTCTTATTGGAACAGGAAAGGCACCCAAAGTGCTACCCTCATTGTGATGAAAGGCTATTGCCTTTGCCGGGAGTTTGATTAACATAAGCACTGTGGTGGCAGTATACTGTGTAGTGATCAGTATGAGTTAACAGACTTTTTGCCTGTGTCACTGGAGTGAGGTCTACGGGCTCATTAATGTCAAGTTCTGCTGCTGTGTGCATTGCTCACTTAGGCCTACTTCGAGATAGTACGTAGCGCTTTGCAGTGCATGTGTGGTTGTGTGTGTGTCCTGCATGTAGGTGTGAATGGTACAATACAAGGAAGACTCTGGGTTCCAATTTGGGAGACCCAGGGTTGAGTAGAGGAGAATGAGGAGCATGAGGAGATAGAGGGATACCCCAAGACAGAATCATGGATTGCTGCAGTCCTTTGAGCTGGGTGGAAAATACACTGGGGGAATGAGAGCCAGGCTCTTCAGTACACCACAAAGGCTGCTCTTTGTTTCAGGGAGAGGTCACCGGAAAGGAACCCAGGCACATCTCAGGAAGGAGATTGGGCTAATAAGAGAATCATAAAGAGTAGGACAGTGGCCCTGAAATAACCTTTTGATGTACATATCATTGTGGCTGCCATCAAGGTATAACCTCTAGTCCTCCCATAGTCTGAGTTGTAGGGCTGTTAGATTTAGAGTTGCTCCTGCTGTGTGAGACTGCCTTCTGGAAAAAGCACAGGACAGAGGAGTTGGCACTTCAAGAAGAATCGAACCCCCATCACAAACATCAAAGACTCAGACCCTAAATCATGTTTGGTGTCTGGAAATGGACTATAAGAAGGGGAACTCAATGCCCCCGAAGTTGTGAACTGTCAAGCAGCCAATCAAACTATTATGTTGAAGAGAAGAAACTCTGCAAAACGTCTGCCTGTGACAACGTCTGGCAGTCTCCCAGCTGCATGAGGGGACATCACCCTGGGACATCCAAGGCCATCTGCCCCTGGAACCTGGAGCACCAGCGACTAATTCCCAAGACCTGTTTGCCCTGTGAGGAACAGGAGAGTGCTTTTAGGGTATGAGGTCCAGTGGAGCATCCTGGGGAGTAACTTCTTGTAGGAAGGTGTGAGGAGAGGGTTTCTGTACCATTCAGGCAATGCCTATGTACAGGTTAAAGTCGGCGACCCTGTATGCAAGAAGGGACCACCAAGACGATTACCATGATTGCACCGATTGGGCGTTTCCATGTGCAGTGTAAAGTTGGTAATCTTGTATGCCAGAGGGGGCTACTGTGAAGATTGCATGACTGCTGTGCTGATAGGGCTGTAGCCCATGTGCGGAGTGAAGTCAGTGACTCAGTATGCCAAAGGCAGCCACCATGAAGATTGCATTACTGCTGTGCCATTCGGGCCATAGCCAATGTGTGGAGTGAAGCAGGAAGCCCTTTATGCCACAGGGAGCAACTCGGAAGAGGAAATTAGGGGGTCATTCTGACCCTGGCGGCCGGTGACCGCCAGGGTCACCGACCACGGGAGCACCGCCAACAGGCTGGCGGTGCTCCCAAGGGCATTCTGACCGCGGCGGTTCAGCCGCGGCCAGAAAGGGTAAACCGGCGGTCTCCCGCCGGTTTACCACTGCCCTTGAGAATCCTCCATGGCGGCGGAGCGCGCTCCGCCGCCATGGGGATTCTGACACCCCCTACCGCCATCCTGTTCCTGGCGGGTCTCCCGCCAGGAACAGGATGGCGGTAGGGGGTGCCGCGGGGCCCCTGGGGGCCCCTGCAGTGCCCATGCCAATGGCATGGGCACTGCAGGGGCCCCCGTAAGAGGGCCCCACAAAGTATTTCAGTGTCTGCAAAGCAGACACTGAAATACGCGACGGGTGCAACTGCACCCGTCGCACCTTCCCACTACGCCGGCTCCATTCGGAGCCGGCGTCCTCGTGGGTAGGTAGATTTGCCCTGGGCTGGCGGGCGGCCTTTTGGCGGCCGCCCGCCAGCCCAGGGCAAATCTCAAAATACCCTCAGCGGTCTTGTGACCGCGGAGCGGTATTTTGCCGCCCGCCAATGTTAGAATCACCCCCTTAGTGTCTTGCCAATCGGGTTGTAGCCTGTGTGCAGAGTAAAGTTGGTGACCCTGTATGCCAGAGGTGACCACTGTAAATAACAAGGAACATTGTCTATTTCTGTTGCCTGAGCTGTGCTTGCCTAAATCCTGACTGAGGATCGGTACCCAAGCGATTGTACTTCTCACTTGTAAGAAGGATCTCAGAAGCTTACCATCTCACTAGAGGAAATGTCGTGGACGCCCAGCCACTGCACCTGCAGAGCCACGAGTGCTTCTCACTGTCAGCAGTCACTGCAGCCCTCTGTGACATCCGAGAGTGAAACTCTCTTGGAGACTCCAGTAGCGCAGCCATGAGGAGTGGGTAAGACTAATCATGGGGCCAGAAGGCTCTGAGGGAACCTCTTCTGCCACATAGAGATTTAGGTGCTGGAACACTTTTGAGGTTTGAGAAAGTCGAAGTGGGACTCCTGAAATGGAACTACTAGTGGGGCCCTTACCTGAATAATACCTATAATGTATGAGGAATAACCACTTCCATTATTGAGGAGGAAGTAGGACTGTTGAACATTGAGTTCTGAGCACTTGCCCCACACACTGCCTCCCTGAGAAGCCTGTGACTGCTCGTTCTTACCACCCTGAAAATCAGGTGTCAAAAGTGTTGTACTTTTTGAAGTTTGCAGAGCCATAGTAGGACAGGCCCAAGGGCACCAGTGCAAATGAACTCAATTAACCTCAACCACAGCATTTGGGGTCCAGTAGGCTTTCTCTGCCCTGTGACTCACTAATGGGGTCTGACAACTGGGAGATATGGAGAGATCTGCAAGTTCCAGTTCCACTTTTCCTGAACACATCAATAATTTTAGCTTGAACGCATCATTACCTGCGCAATAAAATGTCATCTACAAGGTTGGTAAGCAGACACATTGTCTTCCTGCCCGCAGAGCATTTGTTTTTCAAAAGAGGATGGAAGGCTCCAGGATCAAGGATAGATAACTTCTTGATAGTTATGTTGAGGTTCTGTTAGAGAAATTGGGCATTAGGGAAGAAAATGTGATGGACTTTGAGAATGATGTTAGTAGCCCAGGGAGTTGTTGTGTCAGGCTTTCTGTGTTCCTTAGCACAGGTTTTCGTAGACACACCACAGTTCGTCCCCATATTGGCTTTCCAGTGTTTCACAGACACAAGCCCTTCCTTCCCTCGACTTCAAGGGTATATCTGTCTTTGATTCCAGAAGGGTAGCTTGGGAGAGTTAAATCTGACCAAGACAGTGCATATTTATGAGAGGCTTGCACCACTGTTGAATTGCTTTTAGTGAAATGGAAAAGGAAAGGGAGGAGGAAATGCATAAAAAAAGAAAGCAAAAGTGAGGAAAAAGAGAAAGAGATATATTTGACAAGAGAGAGGATAGTCTTAGAGAATGAAAAGCCAAGGATGGCAGCAGAGACAGTGAAATCTGTGAAAGGCAACTCCACCTCCAAGTCTATAGGTGGAATTACCAAGGCAACATGTATTTGGAAGGCCAATGTATTTTGGAATGGTTGTGAGTTTTGTGTTCTCTTGTAGAGGGCAGGCTTTGATTGTGTTCAAGAAACGGCAGCCAATGGGAGAATACCTGTAGCTGACCAAATCAACTAGGAGCAAACGAAGGAAGTTGTGATCAGACAGTTTGTGCTGAAGCCAGCTTCATACCTTTAGAGATTCAAAGAAAGCTAGAGAGCAAATGGTGTTCGGTTTGAAATTTGAATTTATTGTTTTGCATGATTCTATTGAATATGTAAGAGAGATTGGGTCTGACAATAGTTAATAATAAAATACTGTTATAAATGTTCTATTCTGTGATGGGCAAATACACAAAGCAGAAGATACTCAGTGTATATTTGAAAAAATGACTTGAATCACACCGTGAGTTCGCTTGGAAAACTGAGGTCTTTCGTCTCCATGACATGGCCTTTACACTCACCTACACCAGATGGAACTGTAAAACCAAACCAAGTCCTAGATCCCTCTCACAGAAACTTACCCTGGGCTGTCTTTCTCACAGCACCCAATACCTCACCTTGTGTCAAACGCACACTGTGCCTGGTGCCACAGATTAGCAGAGAAAAACAAAGAGACCGCGACCCTTAGCCTCCTATATTGCGGGCTCACCCCTAGCTGCCTCCAGCCCCAGATGCCCACTCTCCACCTGCTGGCAGAAGCCACTATTTACCATATATACCTATAGCCCTGCTCAAAAATCTCTTGACAGCCACGTCGCGTCAGTTGACTGTCCAATCAGCAGCACCCCATGTCACTGTGGGGCATCATCTTCACTAACCCTCCTATTGAGCTCCCTTATAAAAGATGTACCTGATTCACTGCCACCCTCGGATACCTTGCTCTACCACCTTCCTTGCTTTCACGTTTTTATTTTTTTTATTTTGTAGGTTTTTATATGGCAAAACCTAGACCCAAAAAGAGGGATGAGAGAGTGCTTTACAAAGAACAGAAAAAACAAAGACATCATAGTACACAGTGATATACCATACAGGATTGTTCTGTATAGTACAATGGGAGGGATGAGACAGACCCATGCAAGGAGTTATAAAACATTATAAATCAGAATGAAACAGGCAATGAAGATACTGAGTGATACACTGCCTAATTTCTGTTATTAATACAATATCTGAGAGCAGATTTACAACAAAGATAAGATGTCAGTAGAACAACAAAGGCCTGGTTCACAAATGTAAGTTTGCATGTGTAGAGCTAATCACATGTAGATCTACTGCTACACCTAGGCTTAACCCTCCACAATTTTGCTATACACCATTTCGGAGTGGATATTTACACCTAGATGGATATATAAGAGTCTCGTCACCTCAATTTCTTAATGTAAAATAGAAATCTAAAAGATTTTTAACCAAATAATAATAGCCTAATAGCTGATGTAGCACAGGCAGACAGTTCATCGTTGTGCAGGGCCTTTGAAATGTAAAGGTCTACTCAGTCAGGCGAACGAGTTAAAATCTGAGAAATATAGGGCCTCAGTGGGTATTTTGACAAGGTACTCCTCAGGTACCATGGCTCGAATCTGTTTGGCGACCAAACACCTTTTACATAATTTAATATTTTATTATAATTTTGATCTAATTTGCCACATTTTGTCATTTTTTAGGGTCAAGTGCGCAAAGCGCTATGTCCCTGTTGTTTTCTCTCTACGGGCTTGTAATCATGCCCATCACTTTGGTTGGTTTGTGGGCTTGCCTTTTAAAATTCTCCTGATTTGATTAGTGAAAGGCATGTATATGTCATGCCTTTTCCGCTGTTTAGCCCTCCTGGAGCGCACCGGCCAACTACTAAAAACATACGAGGCTCCATGTTTTCTGTATGGTTTCTGGACTACTTTTTCTCTTTATTTCATAGGTAGCCCCATCTCACTGGGCAGTAGTCATGTGCTTTGCATGACATTGATACTGCTACATAGATAATTGCACTTTTGCCGGTTACATGGATAATTGCGCTTCTGCTGGTAACATGGATAATTGCCCTTTTGCCAATAGGTTTCACTACGAGACAACTTCTATTTCCTTTTGTGTGTTTGCTTCACGGCCGTCGCCTCGCTTATGTGAAACTGTTTATCTTTCATTTTCAGTTTATGTGACGAGAAAAGTCCGGTTAGGAGTTTACAACGCTAATAGCTCTAACTCGAGCAAACGCGAGTCCCATTGCATTGTAAATGATTGGCTATATTATTCTTGTACTTAGAGGAAGTATTTTGTAACATCTGATTCTGGGTGTGAGTGAGGCATCTGCAGAAACGCTTTACCCGAGCAGTTTTCTTTTTCCTCATCAATAATATGTTTGCACAATATCAATTATATCCCAACTGGAGTGCTGCTATTTTCTCTGTCAACAGGAGTTGTCATTGTTGAAATAGTGTGCGTTATCTGGACACCTTTGTTCACCTTTGTTCACTAAACGTGTTTGGTGAAATGAAGTGGCACTTCATGGCCTGTAGTAGATTTAGGCTTTCGTTGTCACTATAAGGGCTGTAGTAGAATTAGAAATGTATTTTGTGAGTGGCAATTTTCTTATTCCTATTTTGGTATGTGATTGTAGTAGCATGTCTCTCCCTAAAACCCCTCCTTAAATTTATATAAACCCCACCCGTTTTGTAGTAACTACTATTACTATTAAATCCTATACTTCTTTGTACAGAGATCACTGCCATGTTGACAGAGATCTCCATATAGAAAATATAGGCGAGGCTGAGATCTCTGGCCATAGTTTTGAGTATTGCATTTTGTAATACGTGAAGTAGTCGTAGTGGAGTAATACTTTACTTACTCCAAATTGTCTGTGATTTTTGCTTGCAAGGGTATTGCGCATTTATCTGACTGTTTAGTGGTTCAGCGGCTGCCAAATAACCTTTGACATGTGGGTGACTCTGTTTGTGTTTGCATGTGTGAACGGTCTTGATTCTGGTGTTTCTGAAGTTGGGGTCCACTTGGTTTTGTCTAGAGTGACAGGCTGCTGTACCTGCCTTCTAGATTTGTTGGCAGGAGGGATGAATCTTGTAACAGGGGTTTATTGCTTGTTGTGGTGTCTCCAGCATTGCTTTCCCAGATTAGCGTATGCGGTGACATATGGACCTTGGGTGAACCTCTTGATGTTTTTTTTATATGTTATATGAGGTCTTTATTGGGGAGTGGGCGGCTGATGGCACTGTATGGTTCCATGACAACTAGGGAACTTTTTGGTATTTCATCAGATGCAAAGACTTTGGGGCCCTGCATCTTCTCTGAATCTTTGTTGTCTCGTCTGGCACTCTGTTGACAGAATTTGTTGTTCACACTATCTTCCAAGCTTTTGATTGTTAAACAGTCATTTGTTATTCCTTTTTGAGTACGCTGCTTGGTTCCCATCATGTTGTGATGACTCTTCCCCCATCCTAATGGTGACCTCTTTGGTCTGGGAAACGTTGGCATGACCAACATATTGTGCCACTGTGGGTGAGCTTTGTGGATCTGTGGGGTTCTTTTTGTCACTGGTACAGTGGATTCAGGGTTACAGCTCTGCTAGAGGACCAACGCAGCTATGGTTTGTTTGTCTTTTTATCTGGCTTCTTTGCCCATGTGGATGTATTGTGCAGCAGGACGGCAGGGCAGTGTGTCATTGAGGCCGTCTTAGCGAACTGCTGAAACAATTTTTTAATTAATTTACATTATGCAATTACCTGATGTCCGACTGTACCTCAGTTCATATTCGGACTTTGCCTCATCTTTGTGAGGAGGAATACTTATTTGTCTTCTATGTACTTGGAACTTGCACCCACCTCACACTTTTTTGTCAAATTTGGTGTCTTATTACAACATGTTGCTTCATGCATGATGTGAAGTGTGGCATATCTGATAATGCCCCGATACTTCTTCAGCATTTCTTCTGATGAGAAACAAAAACGATAATCTCATCTTGGAGTCTTCTTGACAGGTAATGAGGGCAACTGAAGAGCTGTAACCCTTTGTGCCACATTATGCCTGCGCCAGGCATAATGTATGTAAATGTGGCATTCCCCTCCAGCTAGACCTATGCATGGGTTTAAATGTGCTTGACTTAACTTTTCTCTTAATAGTGAATGTTTTATGATAGGTGTCCATTTCAAATTTCTGGACAAGAAGACTGGGTAGTGCACTGCAAAGTTTTAATGTTTATTGCAATGTTGTTAATTTGTGCCGAACTTGATAAAAGTAATTGTTTAAAACATATTATACATTGTTTAATTTGCTTGCTGGGAGTTCTGGGGAGAAGAATAGTTTGCTTGATTAATATCCAAATCACCATTTTCCCCTGTTATTTGTGCCTCTTGTACACCACATGTGTATACCTAAATTCCCTAGTATTAAATACTTTGCATGGTATATATGCACTTTACAAACTTGCAGATTAAAATTAATTAGTAAATGACAGCATGCAGAGGCAGGCTGAAGCTTAAATTTTATGAGGCCAGGAATTATTTGAATTAGAAGATCTGCTTGATAAATTCCAGGGCACAGGTTAGGGCCCAGGGGCACTGGTAGAACCTCTTGAGAAGAAAGTGCAGGCTGGTAAGACAAAGCACATTTGTAGTATGTCAGCAAGCCATTGGGACAGGCCACACAGTAATCCTGGTGATGGAGAAGCAGAAGGGATACACGCCTGGTTAAAAAGGGAAGCAAGCGCCCTTAACAAGGGCGTACATGGGGAAAAAGGCAAGCAGACAACCAATAACTGAGTGATGAATGCTCCAGGTGTACGTCTGGCAGCCTGGTTTTCAATACATTAGCTAACTCTGGGTATGCTCAGCGAATACATTGATCTGGTTCAGGCTTTCTGTGCTTCTCAAGCAACGGTCATTACACTCTGGTGATGTTAATTGAGACCAATTACTAACCAGTATATATAGTGTAACATCTTCAGTGTGAACCTTTAGGGGCATATTTATAAGCCCCTTGCGCCCGTTAGCGCCACCGTAGCATCACTTTTTTTCTGCTACAATGGCGCTAAATAGGCCCTCAACCTGCGCCATATTTACACAGTGGTGCAATGCTAGCATTGAGCCACTTTGTGTAAACCCTTGTGCCACATTACACATGCACCAGCTGTAATGTATGCAAGGGTGGCGTTCCCCCACAGAGAGGCCCAAATAAATGGTGCAGTGAAATGCACAAGATTTCACTGCGCCATTCTAGTGTAATTTTTTTAACGTCTGCCCAAGGCAGAGGATGTAGCACAGCAGTTAGAGAGACCTCCTGGGAAGCTGGAGCTCTGGGTTTGAATGTCGGCGCAATGTCCTGTAATTCTGGGCAAATCACTTGATCTCCCCATGCCCATGGACAGTGCCATGAGACCTTCGAGGGTCATAAGCTGCACTATATAAATCTACATTTCATTTCCATTTCATTTCAGGTGTTAAAGTGAAACAAGGCTATTTCCTAGGAGTCTCCCTGAGATTTGGCAGACTAGGGTCCAAATAGCGTAAAAAATGTTGATGCTATTGTGCTCACATGCACCTTGGTGCATTATAGTGAAAATACAGTGCTACCATGGTGTTGATAGGGAGCGCAGAGCAACGCAAGGAAAGTGGTGCATCAGAGTTGTTGTGCCAGTTCCTTGAAAATATGCCCCATAGTATTTGATTCACACCGACGACCAGGAGAACTCTCTCAGTTTACTGGCAGGTTAAAATGTAGCTGTGGCACAGATATTTTGTTAAATCGACATGGTATTCTAGCAGAGTTAACAGATTCATTTATTATGTTTATTTTTAATGAGAACCATGCTTAAATACAGAGGGATTTCCTATGTTCAATTTGACTAGCTAATAAGGTGAGCATTTTAAATTCTATTATGTTGGTCTTATTATCCTGGGCGATTCTTTTCTGCAGCACACGTAGAATGAGCAAAATGCTAGACAATCATTTGAAAATGATGCTTTGGCACTTCTGTGTCTGCTGACACACAAGTGCCAAATCGCCATTAGTGATTGTTTATGTGCAGAAAGGGACGTCTTCCTGCACATAAATACTCACCCCCTTCAACGCAGACATCCTTGCACAATGGTGCAAGGATGCCTGCGTTGTCACTGGTGGCTAAATTTAGTGCCAGCGCAGGGGACAACACAGGGGGGGGTGCCGTATCCAATTAAATACGTCGCATCCCTGTGTTGTGAAAATGACGGAGCAGGCCGCTGCCAATTTTGACACAGTGTTGCACTCCGTCATTTTCCTATAAATATGGGCCTCTGTACTTATTGACATATGGTGAGATGGCATCCCTAATAGGACCTTTAAGCTACCATATGGGACCAGGACGGCCAAACAAATAATCCTGTTTAGGTGTCCTTACCAAATCCACACTCTATCTCAGGGGGAATTTTCTCTACGTTTACACTAACAGTGTGAATAAGATTATAAAGTGAGCGCTCTAAACTTTACAATGGGTCAGAAGGAATCTGTTTTTATTCTTTAGAATTCGTTGGTTGCATTAGTAATTCTCCTCTGAATACAGCAGCTTTTTCTAACAAAAATCGCTAGCACAAGTTTTAGTACAGTTAGTTAGGGAATTGTTTTACCATACATGAGACCACGGGTTTGATTTCGTCGCTTTCTACACGTTGTCATTCACATTCTTTCCCTTCTAGTTTTGTTCTCATTTGAACCATGGCATGGTATGTGCATCTGTTCCTTTAGAAATGACTTGGGATGTTTACTTGGAGTCACTACGATGCTTAACATTAAATATATCAGCGGATGTATTGATCAGTAATGGCATCTCTAATAGAAATTTGTTTTATATATTATGTTTTCTTCTTTCACTTCCTTACAACACCTTAAAATAATTCCTTTTTGTCATGGAATCATAAAATGTAGAACCTTAAGAAAACATGTTGCTATTTACATTGGCAGAATGTGGCAGCTGACAAAGAAAACGAATTTGTTTCAAACAATGTGTAGTGCTAATCAATACTTGTTAGAAATACAGGAAATCCACAAGTTGTTTTTTCCTTCTGGGCAAAGAAGTTGTTAGAGAGGGTTGCTGCTCTTTAAAGGAATCCTTCGTGTTATAAGTACGATAAAGTGGAGTTATTAATGCTGTTATGTTGACTGACCAGCTTTAAATTATTCTGTAACATACATATTGTCACTACAGACTGTAAATAAGCATACTTATATTATTTCACCCCTGAGGAAACAACATAGTTCGCTGCAAAACTCGTAGTGGCAGAAAGGTGGAAAGCCCTGGAAACTGAAGCCAGTTTTGGGAAATATTCTTATTATATGTAAAAATTTGTTGTAAAAGGTTCATTCCGATATTTGTGTTCATTTTTAAAGATATTGCGAATAAATATAGAGACCAATATTTTGAATAAAAGAAGAGAACTCTATAGATGTATTTTGGATGAATTCAGCGCCTGACAAAAGTTTAAAGCTATAGCCAACTGGCTTTTCTTGTAGCAGTTTGGGCTATCCCCCATCTATTGCCTAAAAATGTTTTGCTACTTTTAGCGGGTGTTAGGAAACTTATGTTGACAGCAAAACAACAGAGCAGTCAGAAACAGTATCTATCTTCCAAACATTGCTGAGGTGGTCATCTGTCATCCTCCGGGGTCAAGGGATTCTTCAATTGTGGATTGCCATTTCCCCATTGATGAAACGGTCTTCCCATATGATGCAGAAGGAAATCAGAAAGATTCTACATTTCTGACAATTTGCAGACAATAGACGTTAGTGTTTCAGGGCAGTATGCATAGGGACAGAAGTTGCACGGTTCTAACAAGTGGTATCTCGGTTTCCCAGTGAAGTAGAGACAAATACCTCACCACTGTACAAGGGACACAAAGTCCCCCACATGGCTTAGGGATCTTCAAAACAAGTTAAGCCTCCAGGCCCACAGTGTGATGCCGCGCACTACCGTGGCGTCTCTGCATCGGACCGCGGTCGGGCCGGCGGGCTGTGTTTCGGGATGCCGGCACCGCCCTGGCACATTTTTCTGTTTGCTTTTTTCTGCGGGGTGGCCCAGGAGGCACCTTTCATGCTCTCGGTCGCACCGCAGCCCCTGCCAGCCTCCTTGATTTTTATCATACTGACCTCCTTGGGTTTTTTCCCACTTCTTTCCTCCTTTTCTTCTTCTTTTTCTTCCATCTTTGTTTCTTCTTTTTCTTGGTGTCCATGTTGTCTTCCTCCTTGGTGTTCTCTTTCCCAGCATGCCTTTTTCATTTTCCTTTTCTACTTGGTCTTTTTTCCTATTCTTTTCTATGTGGTCTTTCCCAATCCAAGATGGTGTTGTACTCTCTTCCTGTTATGTCACTTCCTGTTTTCTGGTATATAAGCACTTCAGTTCTTGTCTTCCTTGCGTTGCAAACACCTCCACTTTGGTGGTGATCCTCGCTCCTGTTTTTCCATGTTTTCTGCGTTCCTGTTTTTTTCCTGTAAGATTATATTCTATTTTTTCCATTTTTCCATTGTTTCTTTTTCCTCTCTTTTAGGAGTTCCTGTGTAGAGGATTGTTTCCCACATTTATGGGTTTTTCCTCTGGGACTCCTTCTTGAGGGTACAGTCTGCCTTGGTGTCTTTTCCAGTCAGCAGCACCGTGGCTACTAGAAAGGGTCACCCCTATCTTGGCCAGTCCAGAACCAGTAAAAGACCAGATGTTTCTTTGAGTTCTTCAGCCACAGGTGGTAAGAGACGTCCAGACCGTGACACACAGCGGTCCACTCCAGCAGCACAACCTCCCATCTCCTTTGATGCACAGCAATACAGAGAGAGTGTCCCTTGCTGCAGATATCTGTATACCTCCCTATCCTCAGGGTGTTCATTTCAGGGAGCTCCCTTCCTTGGGTGAAGTGCTCTTGGTGAAACTAGGGATGTCAGGGGGCTATTTGACTTGAAGAGATAATTGGCTCCTTCAAGACCAGGGCATCAGGCAAACTTCCTAGCTAGCCGGCAAAGGGTTAATCGTTGCCATCCGCAGATAGCAACTTCAGGTGCATCGGAGTTCAGGGAGTCCTTCTCTGGCATTCGTGCAGACTCTAGGCTTCTCCAGACCTTGGTTGTGCAAGGAAGGATTGAGTATCTGTTTGGGGCCTTTGTCACATGCTCTCTTGACATTCCTAGGGTCCTATGGCATTTCTAGATCTGTGGTCTAAGTTGCTACGCTTGGCACTTGGCAAGAGACCACTGGGCCTATTGATGGGATACTCATTCAGAGAAGTTAATTAGTTATACCAAGAGCAAGAGTTGATTTCTGTGAAGACCCGTGACTCCACCTTTACCCATTCTGTTTTAAACCTTTGTAAAGTGGGATGACATGGTAATTTTGCGCTATGGTCCAGGGGGCAGAGAGCCATTGACTCCCTGATTATGATCTTTCCTTCCCAGTTGCAAACGGAGATCCAGACTCCTGGCAGTGTCCCTGATACACTAGTCATTCTTTATCCTTATTTTTCTCAGCTTTCTTTGCTGCAGCATCAGATGTTAGCTCATGGATTTTCTTGACATCCGTCATGTACCAGATGCATGTCTCATGTTTGCTCACATCATCTGTGGCACTCCTGCATTCCTTCTAACCTCTATAGAAGCACTTTAGGTGTTTGTATATTAGGTGTTTTTTATGGAATTGATACCTATCAGTGTTCTTATAAAACTCTGTATAGCTATGTTAATAATTTGTATTCTGATTTTCTTTCTGCCACAAGATTAATTTGAAGATTTTTTATAGGTGTGAGTTACAATGACCATGTTTGCCACCAGCTATGGTCATCATGTGGCTGCCTTTATTTTAATATTCCATGTCTTCAGTGGCTTTCTTCAGGACCTAGTTAACCCCTCTAGCTAATCACATACCTCTGTCTTTTTGTGGTGGCTGTCAGTGAAAACAAGAGGCATATGACCTGATTTTCTGCTGTTTGTCTGCTACTTCTCAAATTTCCTGTACAGGAATTTGACAAGACAACATTGTGAATTGCATCAGTAAGAACACATGTAAACTATGGGGGTACATTCGTAACTGTATGTTTTTGCTATTGAAGCTTTAGCTTACCCAGAACACACTCTTTTTTTGTGAAAAGATTTTATTGTTATTTGATAACAAAACAGATTAATCACAACAAGACCTGGATTCTCTGTCATGTATTGAAATTTAACAGTATTGAAGAAAGAATTGGTAACTCATAGTCTTGTGACCAAGAACCGTCCCTCAACTGTTCCCAAGTCTGAAAGTGGAATCACTAGAAAGTCTTATGGTGTGTCTGCTCCTACATTTCCCAGTGGGTGCAGTCATTTATCACAACGTCTCAGATGGTCGATCAATGTAGGTGACTTACAAATTCTAAGTGGGGGAGTTCTATGACAGGTGGAGTTTAAGGGGTGAGGGGTTGTGAAGATGGCTCCCTGGAGGAGGAGGAAGCTAGGGAGGCCTCCTTTTAGGATAGAACGGTATTTTTCAGGAAGTTTACTAGTACCCCCCAGGTGCAGGCAATATCTAAGGTACTTACCACCCGCTGCGCCACTCTCAGTGCCCCCTTGAAATCTGTCCATTATTCCAGCTCAATGCACCATGTCAGTAGTCGGGGGCCCACCCTGTCCTTCCAGTGGTGGGTGGGATCTCATTTGGCTAATTTCAGACCTAAAGTATGAAATTTACTGGTCACTTTTGTTTTGGAGGTGTGGGGAACCAATATAAGTAAGCAGTGACCAGGGGATAAGGGGACCTCTATGCCTGTTATTTCCATCAGTGTACTGGTAAATGCCTCCTAATAATCAGTGAGCTGGGGGCACCCCCATATCATACGGAAAAAGGTTAGCGCCTAACTCCCCGCATCTGGGACATGAGGCACCAGTTACTCCAAGATGCCTATTAATTGTATCTGGGGTGAGATAGGCACTATGTAAAAAGTAAAGCTAATTATTTTAAAACATGCATTCCTGGATACTTTAGGGGCGCACTCCAAAATGGTCAACCATTCTTTATTAGAAATTGGGGTTCCCAACTCATTTTCCCAATAGGTTCGTAAGGCTTCTAGCGGGTGTAGGGAATGTGACTGGAAAGCGTGGTTTTAGCAGGTAATGGCCCTGATTGTGCTAGCTGAAAGCATTATATAACAACAGCATTGGAGTGCTTAAGGTTCTGTGGCTCCTGATTGTAGGAAGGTAGCCTCTTTCCAGCCTTGTTACCCCCACTTTTGGCCTGTTTGTGAGTATATGTCAGGGTGTTTTCACTGTCTCACTGGGATCCAACTAGCCAGGGCCCAGTGCTCATAGGGAAAATCCTATGTTGTCAGTGTTTTTGATATGTGTCACTGGGATCCTGCTAGCCAGGACCCCAGTGCTCATACATTTGTGGCCTGTATGTGTTCCCTGTGTGGTGCCTAACTGTATCACTGAGGCCCTGCTAACCAGAACCTCAGTGTTTATACTCTCTCTGCTTTTAAAATTGTCACTGCAGGCTAGTGACAATTTTTTCCAATTCTGATTGGCACACTGGAACACCCTTATAATTCCCTTGTATATGGTACCTAGGTACGCAGGGTATTGGGGTTCCAGGAGGTACCTATGGACTGCAGCATTTCTTTTGACACCCATAGGGAGCTCAGACAATTCTTACACAGGACTGCCACTGCAGCTGGAGTGAAATAACGTCCATGTTATTTCACAGCCATTTTACACTGCACTTAAGTAACTTATAAGTCATCTATATGTCTAACCCTCACTTGGTGAAGGTTAGGTGCAAAGTTACTTAGTGTGTGGGCACCCTGGCACTAGCCAAGGTGCCCCCACATTGTTCAAGGCAAATTCCCTAGACTTTGTGAGTGCGGGGACATTATTACAGGCATACATATAGGCCAATACCTATATGTAGCTTCACCATGGTAACTTCGACCATGGCCATGTAACATGCATCCCCGGGTCTCCAGCATAGAGCCCGGGTACTTCCAAACTAACTTTCCGGGGTCTCCTCTGCAGCTACCGCTGCTGCCAACCCCTCAGGCAGGTTTCTGCCCTCCTGGGGCCTGGGCAGCCTGGTCCCAGGAAGGCAGAAAAAAGGATTACCTCTGAGAGAGGGTGTTACACCCTCTCCCTTTTTAAATAGGTGTGAAGGGCCTGGGAGGAGTAGCCTCTCCTGGCCTCTGGAAATGCTTTGAAGGGCACAGATGGTGCCCTCCTTGCATAAGTAGTCTACACCAGTTCAGGGATTCCCCCCAGCCCTTCTCTGGTGCGAAACTGGACAAAGGAAAGGGGAGTGACCACTCCCCTGACCAGCACCTCCCAGGGGAGGTGCCCAGAGCTCCTCCAGTGTGTCCCAGACCTCTGCCATCTTGGATGCAGAGGTGTGAGGGCACAATGGACAGCTCTGAGTGGCCATTGCCAGCAGGTGACGTCAGAGACCCCTCCTGATAGGTGCTTACCTTTCTCTGTAGCCAGTCCTCCTCTGTGGGCTATTTAGGGTCTTTCCTGTGGGCATCTCACCAGATAACAAATGCAAGAGCTCACCAGAGTTTCTATTCACTTCTCTCTTCCACTTCTGCCAAGGATCAACCGCTGACTGCTCCAGGACGCCTGCATAACCGCAATAAAGTAGCAAGAAGACTACCAGCAACATTGTAGCACCTCATCCTGCCGGCTTTCTCAACTGTTTCTTGGTGGTGCATGCTCTGAGGGCTGTCTGCCTTCACCCTGCACTGGAAGCCAAACAGAAATCTCCAGTGGGTTGATGGAATCTTCCCCCTGCCAACGCAGGCACCAAACATCTGCATCACCGGTCCTCTGGGTCCCCTCTCATCCTGATGAGCGTGGTCCCTGGAACACAGGAGCTGGGTCCAAGTGTCTCCGACAGTCCAGTGGCCCTTCTGTCCAAATTTGGTGGAGGTAAGTCCTTGCCTCCCCATGCCATACAGTAATCCTGTGTACTGCGTGAACTGCAGCTGCTCGGGCTTCTGTGCACTTTTGCAAGACTTCCTCCGTGCACAGCCTAGCCCAGGTCCTGCATTGCCCAACTCACTGAGTTGGACTCCGACGTCGTGGGACCCTCCTTTGTGACTATGAGTCGTCTGCTGTCCTCAGATCTTCTAAGTGCCTATTCAGGTGCTTCTGCAGGTGATGCCTGCTTCTCCGTGGGCTCTCCATGTTGCTGAGCGCCCTCTCTGTCTCCTCCTCCAAGGGGCGACCTCCTGGTCCTTCCTGGGCCCTGGCAGCACCCAAAGTCCTTAACCGCGACTCTTGTAGCTAGCAAGGCTTGTTTGCGGTCTTTCTCCGTGGAAACAACTCTGCATCCTCCAGCACACCGTGGGACATCTTCTGACCAAAGGAGAAGTTCCTGGCACCTTCCGTTGTTGCTAAATCTTCGGCTTCTTCCACCCGGAGTCAGCCCTTTTGCACCTTGATCTGTTGTTTAGTGGGCTCCTTCCCCCCCCCCTGGACACTTGCGTGGCTCTTGGACTTGGTCCCCTTCCTTTACAGGTGCTCAAGTCCAGGAATCCATCTTCAGTGTTTTGCAGTCAGTTGTTGTCCTTGCAGAATCCCCTATCTCGACTTTACTGTCTTTCTGGGGTAGTAGGGTAACTTTACTCTTACTTTTCAGGGTCTTGGGGTGGGGTATCTTGGACACCTTTAGTGTTTTCTTACACTCCCAGCTACCCTCTACACACTACACTGGGCCTGGGGTCCATTCGTGGTTCACATTCCACTTTTGGAGTATATGTTTTGTGTTGCTCCTAGGCCTATTTCTCCCTATTGCATTCTATTGTGTTCTACATTGTTTGCACTACTTTTCTAACTGTTACTTACCTGATTTTGGTTTGTGTGCATATATTTGGTGTATATTACTTACCTCCTAAGGGAGTATATCCTCTGAGATACTTTTGGCATATTGTCACTAAAATAAAGTACCTTTATTTTTAGTAACTCTGAGTATCGTGTTTTCTTATGATATAGTGCTATATGATGTAAGTGGTATAGTAGGAGCTTTGCATGTCTCCTAGTTCAGCCTAAGCTGCTCTGCTATAGCTACCTCTATCACCCTAAGCTGCTAGTACACCTCTAATCTACTAATAAGGGATAACTGGACCTGGCACAAGGTGTAAGTACCACAAGGTACCCACTATAAGCCAGGCAAGCCTCCTACACTGATTTCCACTGTTGGTGTATAATCGCTACCACTGACCCATGTAGCACAAAATGTCCCTGGGGTAAATCGAAATCTGGTCATAGGTCATCAAACAGAACGAAAACTGATTCTTTATAGAGATCTCCCGCCATACTAATCCCCACAGGTGCCCATTCCTGTGGCCTTCCCCAGTCTCCGCCATGGGGGAGAGAGTGTAGCATTGTAAGGTGAAATTCCGAAGAGCATGGAACACGAGTGGATGTTGTTCGTAGACAGTGGGCCCAACGTTTTTGGAAGGCCATGAACTCTCTGCAATTGGTTGTTGAGCCTAACCAGCAAAATAGTTCTTACAAGGCGTTCCAAGGGATACTGCCAAGGACCTGGTCTACCAGCAGTCCACTGGGTAAACCACTGTAGTTGGGCCGCTAAGTAGTAGGATTTGAGGTCCGGGGCTGCCAATCCTCCCTGTGAAGTGGGGTGTTGCAGTGTGGCAAGGGCTGCGCGACAGCATCCAGTCCCCCATGGAAAGTTGTTATAGTGGAGTTGAGCTCAATGAAAAATGACCTAGGTATCCAGAATGGAAGCGTCACAAAGAAGTATAAAAATCTAGGTAGGACTATAATTTTTAGGATGGCTATCCGTCCAGCAACTGAGAGGGGAAGCATTCTCCAGAACTCTATATTAGTCTTCAGCTTTCTGGTTGTGAGGCACAGGTGTCACTCACTCAGGTAGGCATCTCTATGATAGACCTTGACTCCTACGTAGGAGAGGAAGCGTGGCTACTAGATGAGTTGGCCTAGCGATTCAGGGGTGGAGTTTCTCCTATCCCCGGAAAGAGGCAGATTTTCTGCCAGTTCACTTTTAGACCCGAATATGTGCCAAAGGTCTCCAGCAGTGTTCTGGCTCCTGCGAGGTCTCCCCCAATGTTGCTAAGAAAAGGTAGATCATCAGCATAAAGCGCAATTATCTGGGTGGTGGGGCCTACCTGCAAGCCTCTGCATGAAGTACCCGAATGCGGCAAGTGCGAAAGGGGTTCCATGGCTATCCCGAAAAGTAAGGGCAACTGCGGACACCCCTGGTGTGGGCCCCTTTCAATTGCATTGTTTTCTGAGAATACTCCCCTACGTACCCTAGCGACAGGATCAATGTACAGGAGATGGGTCCAGTCAACAAAGGATCAGCCCAGCCCCATGCAAAGCATGACGGTGTTTGAATAATCCAATTCAAGGCTATCAAAGGCCTTCTCAATGCCTACATCCAAGATCGCAGCAGTTTCTTTATCGTAGAAGTTGGCCTCAAGTAGCATCAGCAAACGCTGCATGTTGCTCGGCGTGTTCCAACCCAGAACAAAACCCACTTGATCTGGGTGGATTTTTTTGGTCATAAGAGGGAGCAATCTATTAGCTAGTATTTTAGTCAGGAGTTTATAGTCTATATTTAACATTGATAGCAGAAGGTATGCTCTGAAGTCCACTGCTTGGTTCCCTGATTTTAGGAAAGGCACAACCAATGCCTCTTTGGTGGTTTGTGGAAGTCTACCTGACTCTTTTGTTGCCTTGTAAAGGTTGACTAGTGTGGGTGCCAATTCCGTTGCATAAGCGCCTACAGTCCGTCATAGCCCAGTACTTTGCCCCTCACCAGGTCCTTAGATGCTCCTAGTACATCAGGTAGGGTGATGTCCATTCCCAGTCCCCTGGCTGCCTTGCCCGACAGACAGGGAAGGTCTATCCCTGAGAGAAAGCCGTGGTGGCCTGGAGTATTGTGTGGGCTTTGGCTAGTGTATATGTCTTGGTAATAATGTGCAAAACAGTCTATGTCGGTTTGGGAGTAAAGCAGGGCTCCGGTGCTAGAGGTGAGTTCTACTATGGGTGAGCCTTTCTTGGTTGGGTTAGTTAGCCATGGTAGCAGGCCACTGGCTTGGTTGCGCTCTGCATGTGACCTCTCTGTGTATGCTCTATAATCAAATGAGAAAACTCTGTTGGTGTGTGATGCAACCCATTCTTTACCTTCGAGTTATATTTGGTGGGATACTGGGGGCTCAGGGTGTTATAGTTCTGCCTCACTGCCTCAGTGTTTTTTCAGTATCAGCGAGTTTGCAGAGTATCCTGCAGACTCCCCCATACAATGGCCACAGAGTACCTCTTTAAATGCATCCCATTGTACTTGTGGGGAGGAGGCAGTTCCAGTGTTTGTGGCAAAATAGTCACATTTTCGCTCTCGAATGGCTTCCAGGAATTGTGAGTCCTCTAGGGATTCAGGTGTAAGTCCACAGTTGGAAATCCTGGGGGATGATGTATTACATCTAGGGTTAAAGAGAAGTAGGTTTGATCGGACATGATGCGGGTGAGGTATTCTAAATTATGGACCATGAGGTGCATGTCTGTCGTATATAGAAAAGCATTGAGTCGTACATGCAGGTCATGCAAGGGGGAGAAAAAGGAACAATCCCTACCTCGGGGGGATCCTGGCACGCCAGGTGCTCATAAGGTTCCAGTTCTTTTGCCATGCTGTGAAGGCTCGGGCAGAGCAGTGTGTGGGGGGGAGTCCCAAAGTGGGGGATGGGATCAATCAAGCGTGGGTCAACTACACAGTTGAAGTCTCCTCCTCAACAGCATGCTAGGTCAGGAGTGGTGACAGTCGTACAAATATGCTGGCTAGGAATGAGGGTTGATCTGTGTTCAGACCATAAATGTTTACTAAGTCAATGTCTCTCCCATCAAGCCTGCCACAAAGAGTAACGTTGGCCTAGCCTAGTAACAGCCCTGTGTGTCAATCACTGAACTTATGTGTTGGAATGGGACTCCCGATTTATCCCAAATCAACACTCCCCTGACTAAGGCAAAGAATGTTGTATACAAAAGTTGCCCTCTTCATCGGCGCTGGAGTGCTTCTTCTTCCTTGGCAGTTAGTTGTGTCTCTTGAAGAAAAACAATATGCATTCCCTGTCAAACCAAGAAGAAGAATACTGTATACCTTCTGGACATAGTGTGTATACCCCTTATGTTCCAGGATAATAAATTATAGGATGTGTTGGCTGCCATTATGCTATGATGTGGTAGGGTCCCTTATATTCTGGGAGCTGCAAGGGTACATCTGTATATTGATACTATGAGTTGTTTCCATGATAATAATAATACAACCGTTAACCATAGCATTTCCCAGCGCCCCAACCCCAGGGTAGAAATGGATCCTACTGTGTCCAAACCATTATAGCAACTTAATCATTCATAGTAAATCTTGGGCAGTGTTATATAACCAGTCCTTGGGTCCAAACAACCAAGTACCCCTCCGACTAGAAAAGACAATAAAGTCACCCCGCACTATCAGCATTCAGCCCTGTAACTTCATCAGCAAGCATTGAACAGGATAGAGTTGCAGTATGCTAGACATCTCCCACCATGCACTAGCCTTTTTTTACTGGCTAACTATGCTGGATCAGGTCATCCGCAGATCTGGGGGGTCACCACTGTTAAGACAATCATGGGTGTTTCCGATATTGAGGATTCGTGGTCTGAATCTGATCCCCCTCGTCCGGCCCCCCGAGTGGGGAGGATTGTCAGGAGCCAGAGCCGCTTAGTGGTGCCACTGCTTCGACAACTCTTTGCCTCACCTGATATTTCTCCTTGGGTGATGGAGCATTGGGGAAGTTTGGGATGGTACTCCAGAAGGGTTGCGATTTGCGCCTTCCTGGTATGGGCCGAGAATCTCCACTGGATCCAGTCCGCAGCAGTTCGTCAATCCAGGTCTAAATATCCTCTGGGAATTGGGAGAATCTAGCACCTTTAGGAGTGATCACTCACAACGGGGCAGGAAATTGCATAATGTACAGGATTCTCATTTCCCGTCATTTCTTTTTCACCTCTAAGAAGGAGACTCATTGCTGCTGGGCCTCACGGGAAAAGTCAGGAAAAACCCCTTTACTATTATCAACAGTAAGTGTCCCTTGTTGTCTTGTTTGCTTCAGAATGTGGCCCCAGTCCTTGTAATAGAGTAGTCATGCCACTATGGGGCGTGGAGGGGCCCCTAGTGGAGATGGTCTCTTGGGCACTCTGTGGGCGCAGACAAGGTTGAAAAAAGAGAATAGTCCTTCAGGAGCCACTTCTGTTCTGAGCCATCGCTCTAGGAATGCTACCATGCCTGCTCCCTCTACCGTTTCAGGGAGCCCGACTACGCGGATATTGTTCCAGCATGCTCTATTCTTCACGTCTTCCGCTCCAACTTCCAGGTGTTTTAGTAGTGCCTCCATGGTGCTCAATTGTCCAGTTAGCATATGTATGGTGGAAGTTACTTCTGCTATGTCTGTTTGTGTGGCTGTTACTCTTTTTGCCAGTTGTCTGTGATAACCCTGTAACAGGCCACGGTCCATCCGAGGGTGTAAATTTTTGACTCAAGTTCTCCATGTGAGCAGTGATAGCTTGCAGGATGTCTTGTAGGGTAGGGGTTGAGATAAGGGTCCCAGGGCCAGTGTGGTCATTGCCCTCTAACTGATTGTCTGTTTCATCCAGGCGCACCATCCCCTCACAGTCAGTCTCTTTTGCCGGTGTGTTTACCCAAATCTGATAATTAAGTCTGAAAAAATTTGCTGTAAGTAGTACTGTGTGACAATCCGCACCTCTCTAGGAGAAGAAGGAAAGAGGCACCCCTGGTGCCAAAGAAGGGCGGCGGGAATGTTTGAGCACCAAGGAGGTGCCCAGCAGCATTCACCAGATCGCCCACCAGTAACTGTGGGGTGCCCAGGGAAAGAAAAGGCAACGTTTTGTGGGAGTTCCAGAAATCCACAGGGTGATGTCTCAAGTCGACGTGCTAGCACAGCTGAAATGGAGTCTGGGTTGTGGGGGGAAGAGTCTTACCAATCAGGGGGCCACTCAGTTGTGGTGCGCAGCTCCAGTGGTGCAGTCCCTGCGTACTTTGTATTCACAGTCTCCTTTGCCACCAGCCGGGCTTGTCACTGCCGATCATGTCCCCCGGCCTGCCGCCTGCCAGGGTGTCTCTATTCCTCTCAGGAGGTGGGGTAGGGGACCAGGCTCCAAGGTCGTGGGCCCGCGGCCAGTAGAAGTGCCTCCAGTCTTCCCAGGGAATGGAAAGGGAGGACCAGGCTTCAAGGTTGTCAAGTTCAGGAGGCAGCCCAGAAGACAGAGTGGGAGCCCAGGTTTCCAAGGCATCTGTCGCTTAACAGGTACGAGGTCCCAGGAAAGGTTCCAGTGGTTAGTCCCGGGGATGGAGGCGGCCCTCCTCGGGGGTTGCCCTGAGTTTTTATTGGCCCTGCAGGGCCCACTTCGCTTTCCGCACTCATCTCAATTCAGCAGACCACATCTGGGTGTCCACGTTGGGCTACTTACCACTGGCCATGGCTTTTGGGCCCACTGCCTGCAGGGGTCTTGCGATCATCTAATGGGATGGGAGGGGGAGCCTCAAGGCAGTCTATTTCAATGAGCATGGGGGGTACTGGAGAGGCACAGACAATCCATTCAAGGCAAGTAGGGTCCTCCCCGTACAGTGCACTAAAACGTTGCCAGTCCTGCAGGGCATGCTTCACCCGCAGCATGCATCTTAAATGGGTGGGCCACGACATTCGGTGTTCCGCTCTTTCCTGTCAGCTACCACTCCTCAGTGCACGCCCCCCAGTGAGGGATGTAATGTCTCCAGGTAATGTCCGTGATGAGAATCCACTGGGCCCCTGCTCTCCCTATGCGGGGGGCCCACCCCCAATCAACCCGGCCAGGGTCTCCAGTGGCCGCCACCATGTTGCTCTTCTCACTTCCAGAGGCCCGGATGTCACTGCAGTCCCAAGCATGGGGTCGTGAAAAGCACACTAGCATCTGGGGGTCAGTTTGGGGTATTTGCTGGGGCAGGGGCTACGAATGTGGAGCAGGATGAGGCCAGATAGGGTCTAGGCCACTGGAGTGCTCAAGGAGTCGTCTCACTCCATGTGCTGCTGGCCACGCCCCCTCTACACACACACACACACACACACTCACTCATGCAGGCACATGCTCTCACAACACAACTGAACACATAAAATCGCAATCAAAGTATAATTTCCTAAACACTCATCTCACATATATATATTTATTTAATGTATCATGGGCATGTATCAGTCAGCAGTCTACTCAGTGCTTGGTTTGTTAAAAAAAAAATAAGTGCCACATCCAACAAGTGTGGCAATTCACCCTATTCCAGGACCCAACACTATAAGAATGGCTTGGGCAGCAGGTATTAGTCATTAAAATTAATAAGCAACGGTTGTGCTCATCACATTGCATACATTACACAAATAGCATAACCATGTGTCAGACTGTCATAAAGGCCAGTGTTGACAACTAAGTGCCAGTGCTGAGCACCAGGAACCACCGGCCCAAATTGAGCACTGAGGGGGTCATTACAACCCTGGCAGACGGTGTTAAAGCGGCGGTAAGACCGCCAACAGGCTGGCGGTCTTTTTTTTGGAATTATGACCATGGCGCCATAGTCATCCGCCGCTTCTCCGTTCCGCCAGGGCGGAGACGACCGCTGGGCTGGAGACCTGGGTCTCCAGCCCGGCGGCCGTGACAATACCGCAAAAAGATGTGGCTAGCTCCAGAAGTTGAGAAAAGGTAGTTTTAAGAATCTTAGGGGAGCATATACCATTTGGGGAGCCTGATTTAGCCTTACCCATCAATTCAAAAGTTATTGTGTGGGAACCAGTGGTATGGTAACTCTGGGCCTTAATGCGAGTTTGGGGCCCCCTGACTGCCATGGCCGTGGCGGAGTTCCGACCAGCGAGGCCCTAACTGTCGAACCACGGTATTACGATACCATTACTTGCATAGGAAATAGGTCGCCGAGGTCCTACCATCACTGGCAGAACAAACTAGAACACAGCATTACAAACAATGGCTAAAGTGTCTGTCTGAGTGTGGCCCGCCACGGTTTACTATCAGACATATGTTACCATGATGCCTTCCTCTGACGTGTCCATGGTGGCCCAACCACCACATCTCAGCAATTGGAAAAGGAAGGTATAAAGGCTAAAACTCACCTGCAGGCAGCTTCACATAGCCCGTGCTGACATGGAGCCGATAGTACATGTCATGCCATTGTACCTGCTATTGAATGCACTCTGAAATAGACCCCTGTCATGGACCCAACCGACGGTAAGGCAAATACTTACCTAGGACCCCCACATACAATGTAAGTAGATGGACCACCATTGAAAACCATGAAGGATGTGCCCTGTGGTGAAATGAGATACAGTGTGCACCTGCCTGGATTCTCATACAACGCAACACACATTCTCTGTCATACAACAGAAACCTTTGCTCACTCAACACACACAGCACCGCAACACACTACACAGCTACATATGGGTACACATCCTAGTAGCAGGGATCGTGAGCAATCCACAACACTGGGACACACAACAGCAAATCACATGCAACAACACACATACAAATCACAGTCACACTCTCAAAATGGGCACATGACATGGACTGTCGGACATCACAATCACACACATATATTTATGTGTGTTTAAAAATATAAATCATTCAGTACCTGAAACAAACACATATATCGCTTACGGTGTTAGAGAATGTCAGCCAATTGGGATGAAGATTCACGTGTCTGACAAACAGGGAGTACACATATTATGAACAATCCCTGCAGAATATCGATAGGGGTATCGGGGGAACCCAGGTAGCCAGCTATACAGGGTCACACCTCACCTCACAGATCTAGAACAGATGATACCGCCACAGGAAACATGACCTCATGAGTATCAGGGGCAGCCTACAGTATATCAAAATATAAGTCCATGCGGTATATGTGTAAGTGCCACACAAGAATGTATAGACACTAGTAAACCCATATGTCACACATATTGAACAGGTAGGTGTATGGGTCACACACCAAATGGGACACATGTCCACACAAATGGACAAGTAGGTAGAATCCATTAAATATCCCTCATGTGTGGACAAACAAACCCCAAGTTGGCACACAGGATCAACTTGTCAAAATACCTGCATTCTCAGAAACATAACAAATAGATGTGTACATTGGGCAAGGCAAGATTAAATACTCACCACATGAACCAAAACCCAATGCAGTGTCAAACACCTGAAGGTTATGACACATATATTCATACCCAGAACCTGAAACCTTTGTTTGGCATAAAACAACACTGGTACCTAAGTCTGATCTAAAAAACAACCATAGGAAGCAGCAATCAGGGTGAAATAAACACAAATGAAGTCACTCATCACATGTTACTCTGGTACAGCAGAATGCTGCAAAGGGAAGGGAAGGACCAATGGGTCAACAAAGAACTGGGAACCATTTATTAAGTAAAAGTTGTATATAGTGCAAGGGCTCATGGCCAGTCCAAAGTTTGTGGAGTCCTAGCTCAGTACTGTGCCAAGCAACGTAGCTCAAAACACACTGCTGCAGGTACCTTCACAGGCAGTGGCCTCTAGGGGCACACCAGACACCTCATGGCACAGCCATTTATTATATCAGCTGTGTTTGGTTTTTAAAGTATCCAATGAGCAGTTGTCTTCTGCTTACTAGCTGCATACTCTCACAGTTGACTGCCATTAGCTAACTGCCGCTGGGAGTTCGCTACGTGGCCAATGTCATCATAATATTGTCGGAGGTTCCACCAAGTCAGTGGCGGTGGCAGAGTGCTGACCGCCATGGTTTTCAAACACCGCAGTGCTGACGTCAGGATTATTGCCTTGACAGGCGGCGGTTCAGGCTGTTTACATTGTAATATGGCGGTCAATTGGGGGTGGACGAGGCTGTCTTTTCGGTTCTCCACCGTAGTTCTTTTATGGTATGACCATGAAACTCATAAGAAGGCCCTCTATCTGGATTAGATAGTTCCTTGAAAGTCTCAAAGATGGCCTTAGTTTGGTTTTCTGATTTTAAAATTTTATTTGAAAAAAAGTACTTTTTGCCTGTAGGATTAGTTTTTGTAGCTTTTTAAGCATTGCACAAAGACTTCCATGTTTTCAGGCAGATATGAGTTTCGCCATCTCAGTTCAGCTTGCCGAAGTTCCAGTTTTGCAGATTTTAACTCTTCTGAGAACCATTTGGAAGCCTTGTAACGCCAATTTTTTTTTATTTTCCGGAGAGGGCATGAATATTGCTGGCTACCGTTAGGTAGTCCTTTATTGCCTCTTCGAAATTGTCCACGTTTTCCGTGGGAACCAGTAGACGGTGTGTCAATGTATCGCACAACGAGCTGAGATTAGTTCAGTTCCAATTCATGGCAATGGAGCCTGGACATCGGGTGGGGTTTCAGCTGAAAAAGGTCTTGCCAAAACAAACTTAATGAACCAACGATCAGGCCAAATGCAAGGAGAAACAATGAAGTCAGAAATAGTTAAATTAGTCGACCAGACCTGGTCTATGGTATGACCTTTAACATGAATAGGTACACAGACATGTTGATCAAAATTAAGACTAGTTAATATATCTATTAGACCTCTGGCTGTTTGTCCTCCAATGTCCTCATTCACCCAGTAGTTTAGGTCTCCAAGAAAAATAATTTGTGCATAGTCAACTGCTACTGAATGAAGAATCCAACAGGAGTGAGGGCAATTGTTGCATGCAATTATACAAAAGAACACAAAGCATGGGGGAGTGGTGGGGGAGTCAAGTTTAATCAAAAGATTGTCCACCACAGGAATCGGTA
Organism: Pleurodeles waltl; assembly: GCF_031143425.1. NCBI lineage: Eukaryota > Metazoa > Chordata > Amphibia > Caudata > Salamandridae > Pleurodeles > Pleurodeles waltl. The sequence goes on along the minus strand of NC_090437.1, from coordinate 715,307,680 downwards.
AAGGGGTATTTTTGTTTCAAAGCAACACCCACCTTCCCCCCGCTGTCCATCAGTATTAAGTAAATATACATTTTCTGGGAAGATAACTTGTGCTGATTCATCTGTGAGCCATGTTTTTGTCATGATTAATCATAGAGAATACTGACCATTATTGTCATAAAATGTGGAAATAAATCAGAGCAAGACTATGGGCATCATGAGACCACCAAACTCACGGGGAGGGCACCACCGCCATGGTGGTGACGTCCCCCCTGAGCGTATCACAATGTTTCGGCTGGGCTGACGGTGGGAACAGTGTAGTACGTGGTTCCTGCCAGGTTGCCCAGTGGGAACAATGCTATGATATTGGTCTTGGCTCCCATACGGGAGCCAAGACCAGTATCATAGCACTCCAGCAAAATTAGAATGTGCACTGTCTGCAAAGCAGACAGTGTTTATTCTGATGGTACTGGGAAGCCTGAGCATTACAGGCAGTGCAGGGCCCCCCATAGCCCCCAGCACTGGCTTTCTGCCAGACTTTCCATGGTGGGGACCTCGCCATGGAGAGGCTGGAGGAAAGCTGAGTTGTAATCAGTCAGACAGCACTGAGTTGAGCGCTACCATGGCTGAGTACAACTCAGGCTGCCTTCACCACGTTGGGAACCATGTTCCTGGCAGGGACTGCTGTCTTTAGGGGGGGTCCACCCACCAGGGGATTGTAATATGGCAGTCGGACCGCCTGGAGTGCGGTGGTCCAACCGTCACCATGAGTGCGGCAGTCCTTGGATCGCCACACTCGTAATGATACCCTATGTCTATTGTAGTCATTGTACAGAATTATCACATTGTCCCAATGATTTCACTGATAAGATGTCTTTGACTTTGTTAAATAGTTGTATTAGTCAAGGGAGATTGTATTTATTTTGTGTAATGTCTGTCAGAAGTACTAGAATCCTGGCCTTATGATTCTCATTTCTTGAACGTTTTAACTGTTCTGTTGCTACTAACTAAATTCTTCTGCTGTGTGCTTCATTCTAATATAGTTGTTTTCTAGTATAGCAGTGAGTTTAATCAGTGCTTTAAATGAGAAGAATAATTGTGGGTACTCATCAAATTGAGATAGGTGTGTATCTAGTAGGCTGGGAAAGGACTGGGGCTTTGGACGGGACACTACAAAAATACACTTCTGCTGTCTGTCAAGTATTCATTTTGCATACAACAAAAAAGGGGGGCACTATAGAAACTGAACAAAAAATAAGTCCCATCATGAATGTCCAAAAAAATAATATTTTTTCAAAGTGCAAGTGTATAGTTCATTTTTCAGTTCAGCCCATTGATTCAAGGAGAGAAGATAATGATATTAATCTTTATTCTTTCATCTTCCAACGTTTTTCTGCAGCCCAGCGAACACGTTTTGCCCCCTACTACAGTACTTCATCAAGGGTCAAAAAATCATATTGTATTGATTTCCCTTCCATTAATACAATATTTTTTATCATAATCTCATTATGGTGCATTTCCCAGGATGTTTCCTAACAAAGCCACAATAAAGACGTGTACTCTCTCTAGGGTGAATATTTACACCCTAAAGAGTACAAACGAGTCTTGATTACTGGATATATTATCGTCTTCATTGCATATGCGATATTTCTGGAGGGAGTATTTATGACCCAAAAATATTGGACATTGGTAGGATTGTATGTTAATTCGGGTTATTGCTGAATAATGGAGAAGTGCTGTATCATATTGGGTTTACACTTTGTGATTCTAGGTACAAATTGTTTAATGCTACCACAATGCCGAGTGATCTTGACCTACCACTGTGTATTTAGATGAACTGTGCTAGCACTGTATATTGAGACTGGTACTTCTAGTGCACCAATATCTGTTTACATTTTTAAATTACTTGAAAGAGCATCTCTAGTTCTTTCCTCTGGTTGCTGAATTTGAGAGCACTCACCAGTTGTGGACCAAAACTTCTGCAGTGACCCAGACTGGATGTAGCTGCACACTGTGAATAAGGTTTGAAAGGCTGCCTTTCCTTACAAGGTGACATGGGGGAGGCTTTCGCCTTTACATTTGCTAATAAGGAGTGGTGTGAAACCTGCTGGGAAGAAGCCTAAAACAGAAGGGAAGGAGACTCAAAGCCATGAATGCAGACAAGCCTGCAAGACAAGCCTGAAACAGCACTATTTTCATTATCGGATTAATGGTCAGTGTGCCCTAGGCATCTGGTGAAAGCACTAACAATGACTTCTACATCAGTTGTAGCACATACCCAACAAATAAGTTGACTAGTTACAAAAAAATGAACATCAAATAAAGTTTCCAATTTTTGTGGTATCAGTTGTAGCACATACCTAACAACTAAGTTGACTAGTTACAAAAAAATTAACATCAAATAAAGTTTCAAATTTTTGTGGTATCTGATGCTACATCGTTAGTATTTATTTTAATTGGAGCAATACTCATATATTCTTGTGGGTGCATATACACTCACACAGCACACTCACACAGCAGACATGAATAAACAAGGCATTCCACACATTTTCTTTAAAATACCTTGTGAGAGTGTCTAGATTCTCTCTCTTCCTCTTTGACACACACACAATCACACATAAAAGCAGACAAACACTCACACAAAAGGCTCACTCAGGGTAATAGACATTTTTAAAATCCTTACCTCCAGTGACTTTCTTCATTTTTGCTGTGTGTAGGCTGCCCGGATTCCAATGTGTGCACAAATGCATGCAACAGTGTGAATGTGATTCATGGTGTAAGGTGTCAGTTGCCCTGCTCCGTCAAACACAGAGAAATTCCCAACACCTGGGTATCCCTGGCATATTCCAATGAGCCCCTGATAAACAGTTTAATAGCGACTCAGCACAGGGATGCAGAGGCAATTTGGCTGTCAGAGTGTCTTACAGACAGACTCTGCTCTAACAGAATTATCATCACTAGCACTAATGAGCCTACCAGTTATGACTACTAGTACTGTCCTTGGTGGTGGATGTTTGGTAATTAGAGGGTTGAAAACAAAAAGTGCCAGTACTCAGTACCTGTGAGTACTGGCCCATTTAATTTAAAGAACTGATATATTAACATAATCATTTTTATTTATTTATATATAAAACATGATACATTTTTTTATGGAAAATTTTAACTTGTTCTTTTTTTAATTTATTGGAGCACATGAATATTTATCTAAAATGTTTTTTTTAGGTTTTTAATATGAGTTGTGGGGTATGTTGGGGGACTGGGTAGATTGCTGTATTAAATAAATGATTGAATTATAATTTGATAATTATTGCCACTAAACGTTTCTTCATTATAGATGGATTGGTTTTTTTTGTGGTTTTTTTGTCGTTTAGGTTGGAGTTTGAGGATATTGTTTAGTTTAAAAAAGTAACATGAGATATTTGTACCTTTTCACAACTTAATCCATCCCTTAATCATTCAGATTGTCATCCCTATAAATATAAATTACAAGAAGATGATATTCTGTTGGTTATATTGTGGCTGCTACAGTTAGTGTGGAATCTTTGGAAATGCCGACCGCCAGACTTGTGGTGAGGAGACCGCACTGGAGTTGGCGGTCTTCCCACCAAAACCATTACAAGGTTTCCACTGGGCTGACTGGTGGAAACCAAGGATTCCACCAATCATCCCAGTGGAAACTGTGTGGCGGCATTGGTCTCAGAGCCGAGACCAATGCTGCTGTACGGGGCCCCCCAGCACCATCAAAATGCTCACTGTCTGCAGTGCAGACAATGCTCATTCCAATGGTGCTGGGCAGAGGGCAAGGGCAAGGGCATGGGCAGTGCAGAGGACCTCCTGTTGCCTCAGGCACTGGCTTTCTACTAGCTTTTTCATGGCAGGGACCCTTCCCTAAAAAGGCTGGCAGAAAGTGGGCTTGTAATCAGCCAGGAGGCACTGAGTTCAGTGTCGTCATGGCTGGTGACAAGCCAGACTGCCCTACCGCACCGGGATCCATGATCCTGACTGTGGTGGAGATCCCCTGGCAGTCTGACCTCCAGGGTTGTAATCTGGCAATCAGACCACCAAACTCTTACTAGGGCTCAATGTTCCTAAATCCTGTCCAATCCCAATCTATTTCATTGTGGGCACAGTGTGCTTGCATGCACTGTGTGCACCACATAGGACCTAGTACTTGTGCCATATTCCACATTGTGGTTTGTTTTGTTTTTAATTTGGTCCTTGGTCACATATGTACTGCTAGGTCTTGTGTACAACAACTTCTTTTTAAGGCAAAGAAAACATCTTCCAACTACTGGGTACCTATGTTTAAGGTCTGTCAATGTGTGTTAACTATCTTCTTAATCTGATTTGACAACATAGTGTAGATGGTCACATAAGTGATTATGCTGTCAATTGATTTTGCATGTGCCTCACAAGAGGTTCTGTAGTGCTGTGTCTGGTGGCATTCCTAGGTAAGTAAACTATTTCTTTACTCTTTTAACAATAGTATTGATGTTTAGAATATTGTTTACCATAATGTAATTTTATTATTATAATGTTTTATCATATTGCATTATGTTTTTATTTCATTTTTTAAAATGTACTAATTACTATAGAAAAGTATAATTTTATAGGCTGTTGGTTTTATTGAGGAACTATGCAGGTAATGTTTGTGTGAATTATATTTTGCTATTTTTTCATTATTGTTTCATTGTTATTTTTTTAATCCCATGTTTTTTTCATGATCACTTTTAAAGTGTATATTTAAATGCACGTCAGATACCAATGACCAGGCCTCAATGTTAAGTATTGCCATAGTCTATCAAATTGAACTTCCTTTCCATGTTTAATCATTCTTGAAATTATGTACTAAATTTAAATTTCACTTTGTGTGGTCTAGTTGGTGATTTGGTGGGTAACGTTTCAAATTAAATATATATAAATTGATAATAATTGACCCATATATTAATTTTGCAAGTTGTTTAATAGGAACATTTTTATTTGTTTAAATAATAAAAAAATATGAAATTGCTAATATTCATTTTTTCAATGTATTAATTTATGGGTTGTGAGATGTATTGGGTTTATTTATGTGTGGATTAATTATTGTTTATTGCTCAGTATTTTTAATGTGTGATGTTTGACTTTTTTATTAACATGTTTTATAATTTTAAAATTATTTATTTTTATATATGGGATGCATGGTTTATTGGTGGATTGAGTAGATTGTCTTCAAATAAAAAATAATTTGTTTTATCTATCTATAAAATATGTACATTTGTTAATGGGAAATTTTACCTGGTTTATTTGTGTATTGCATTGAAGCATTGGATTACATGATTATTTATATAAAATGCTTTATTATTACATTTTAATATGGGTTGTGGGTATATTAGGTGACTGAGTGGGTTGCTTTCTAAATTAAATGATAACATTTTAATTTGCGAATTATTGGCATTAAACATATTTTTTCATTGTAGTTGGAATTTTTTATTTTTTTATTTTGTGTCATTTCTTTTGGATATTTAGTTTTAAAAAGTATCATGAGATATTTGTATCTTTTTACAATGTATTTTAATCATTTTGAAAAATTGCATAATTTGTATTTGAAATTAAGGGCCTGATTTAGAGTTTGGTGAGTAGAGTTGATTCTGTCAGGATGGCAGAGGACAACACCTCCACCATCCAGAGGGTTCTCTACCCTCCAAATTTAGAGTTGTTCCCTGGTCCGGATGACAGCTCTCTACATTGAAAGGAACCTTGTCACAGCAGTTCCTGTCAACATAGGAAACATTTGACACACAGTACCATCAGCGATGACCATCAGCTATTTAAAAAAAACAACATATTTTTTCAATAACGATCTCCCAAAGGGGCAGTTTGTTTCTGAAAAACAAAAATATGACTGCCACACCTTAGGAGTTTTCTTCCGTAGTGCAGAAGTCATTATTGTGTTTTTTTCTGCCCTTTACTACCAGGCTTTTCCTGACAGAAAACAAAATACTTTACATGTCCACCCTAAATAAGGCAGACAATCCAAAGTTTGTCCACCTCTGTCTACTATTCTTTCTGGCCATCACAGGAAGTATTCTATCTCTGGAGGCAATGGGGACCCGTTGATGGAATACTTACAGCACGCTTATCTCTCAATAAGGCAGGCTGTCCAAGGGTTTGGCAGACACAGTACTCTGCAATTGAGAACAATGTCCACCAAACTCTACATTAGGCCCTACGTGTTTGAAATTTTTCAGTTACATTTTAAAAGCATTTTGAATGTGAATTTTCATCATTTTGGTGCATTGAATCTGATCTCTCCTATGTATGAACTTTCCCCAATATTTGTCAGACTAGAGTTAGAATAGTAAATTTGTCCTCTCCCCTCTCTTCCCCCATCCTCAAGGTCTGCACTTTCCCCACAGTTTCTTAGATTGATAGTAAATCTGGGTCCTCAACGTAAATACTTTCCCCAGTGTTTGTTAGACTGGAGTGAGAAGAGTAAATCTGACCGCCTTCCCCCCAATGTATGCACGTTCTTCAGTAGATGTTGGACTGAAGTTAGATTAGTAATGCTGAACCCACCCCCCATGTATGCATTTTCCCCAGTATTTGTTACAAATCAGTTAGAATAGCATGTCTGACTCCCCCATTGTATGCACTTTGTCCATTGAGTTAGACTGAAGTCAAAACAGTACTGCCCTCATTACGAGTTCGGCGGACAGGAACACCTGTCTGCCAATCTCCTGACAGGATGGCTGCCACTGTAGTGGAGACCTCCCCACTGGTCTTTTTATGACTTTCCCGCTGGGCTGACGGGTGGAAACCAAGGTTTCTGCTGGTTGGCCCCGCGGGAAAGTGGTGGAAGCATTGTTGCTGGCTCATTATTGAGCTGGCGGCAATGCTGCCGCCCGCAGGGGGCACCAGCACCCTTGTAATGCACACTATCTTCACAGCAGAATAGCAAATAGCAAATGTAACTCCCTCCCCATATTGTATGCTTTCTGCTTAATATTTGTAGGATTATATCTGAATTAGGGTTTTTCAGAATTTAAGATCTATAGAGTGTATTTAATTGAAAGTTTCTAATTTTCAGCATATTTGATATTTTTATTATATTTTTAAATTATTTTCTTTGTTTTTTATTTTGTCATTTGTTTTAGCATTTTAAAAAGTTACATTGTGTTAAATAAGTTTGGATATTATTATTATGGTTTTGGTTTAATATATTTCAAATATATTTTCATTATTTTTATATTTATTTTTAATTATACTTGTTCATATTGTATTATTTTATTTAATACAAATAATGATATAGGCTTCATTAAACTATTTATATTGTATTATGCATTCCCCGCAACATATAATTTAGCATTTTTTATATTAATTATTACATTATTTTAAAGTTATCTGTATTTTAAGGATATATATTTTAAAGTTAAATAATTTATATGTATACTTAATTGTTATATCTTTAAAAAGATATATTAATTTAAAGAAAAATAATTGACCTTCTACTTTAAGTGTTACAAATAAATACAAATTCATAGCTGTATAAATTCAATACATTGTACTTCAGTATTTTGTATATTGTGTTATAAGTTTGTAAATGTTATACTTTAGTTGTTGATATTTCAACATTGATGTTTTTGTTCCACAGTGTTTTTGTGGTCGATGATCTGTCAAACAAGACTTTCTGGCATGCTTTTCAGCTTTCTTAATCAGTGGTTAGTTAGTTATTTGGCTTGTTGGTGGTAGATAGTTACATCAGAACAGTTCCTCCTGATATGCAAAAATTTGCCTCCCAGAAGCTTCTCTTGTTGTGTTTATGGATGATGGCTTTCAAAACTCAATAGGTTTTTAATATGCCTGTGCGGTGTCCACCTTGCTTCAGTGTGAGTCTTAAATATCAATCTCTCTCTTCTACTCATTGTGAAAAGCAAGAGTGGGTCTTTCATTTTGAGCCGTTAATGGAACTGAATTGCCTGTGTTCAAAATAATCACATATGATCAATATAGCATCTAAGTACTGTTGCCACATTTTCAGATTCCTTGTGTATGGGTTGGTATCTTGAAAAATTACTTCAGTCTCTAAATCATGTAGGTAGAGATTTACCATACTTGGGGAACAGGAGCAGCACTAACTAGTCCCACCTATCTGAAAGAAACATTTTTCTCATATCAAAAATAGCTCTTGGTAAGAACCAAGGTGGCACATTTCATTATGAAGTTTATCGGTGTCTGGTATGGCTAGTCTGAATTTCATAAAAGAGTCTTTCAATTATCTTTATAGTGGCTTCCTGCAGGATATTCGTATACAATTTCTCTACATTGAAGAGTCTGAATTAATTTGTAAATCTATAAGGAGGTTTAGGATTGCTTTAGTGTCTTTTAGGAATTTTAAGATTCCAAAAATAAATCCACAAATTGTGCTAGTATTTCTTAACGTGAACGTTTGCCTGGCTCTGTAACTCTGCCTGGTGTCTCTTGTTCTTGTAGATGTTTGGTAAAGTGTAAAAATATAATAACATATGGTCTTCTACTATCAGAAACTCACTTTCTTGTTCTTAGATTTTTCCTAGGGTTCGTACTGCAGAACTCACAAGTTTGGCCTTAAGGGCTCTAGTCTCCCTTTTTGGTAACATTCTTGGAAAATGAAGTGAACCAAGTTGATTCACTTTTTGTGTATTTGTGGAGAGCCACAAAAAGTGGTAAATATATTGCCTAACTTTGGTTTATGCTGGTGATTTATGGTACATTGCATGCACAGCAAAGTACGGAATGGATGATGTGGACAATTCTATTATTCTTGAAAACAATTATATTCAGCATTGGCCTAATTTGAGAGTCTCAAACCTGGTCAAAGGTAGCCAGCCCTGTAAAGAAGTAGTGGAAGAAGACTGAGGTGACTGAAAGTGAGGTAGTATTATTTAATGATTGATTCTTACGTGTTAGAACCTGCATATTTGCTGTGCCAAATTAAGTGGCTAACCATTTGGACAGTTCATATTTATTTAAGGTTTTGACAGTAATAATTGAAACTGTAGTATCCTGAGTGTTGTCACCTCCTGTGACCAGGCAACAAGGAGAAATATCTGGCAATTTATATTGACAAGCCTGAAGTACCAGGAAGTCAGTTTATTGGAGGGGACAATGAGTTATATTGCCCCTTTTCTGAATAGACTCTGAGGTAGACATTGAAAAAGAGGGCTGTGCTGCATTGTGCTGAGGGAAGAGAGCAACGCAGAGCCATATTTACTACAAATTGTTTGCTGCTGCTTCCTTCCCCTTTAATGTTGCCTCAACTGGTTGCTTAACACCATGGACACACCTTTACAGTATAGTGCTATGTGATATTTGGAATAAGATTTGCACTCAAAGGGTATCCCTTCCACTATAAAATGTTCTACTTTAAAACATTTCACATAGTGGATGTGTGCTGTATAGTACAGCACACATGCAGTGTGTGAAATATCAGAAGTAATAAATACATATCTGCTACTTAACACTTGTCTCAAGGAGGGATTATTTTTTGACACAAAGCTAGGTTTCACAGTATTTGCCAGTCATCACTAGCAGTAGCCGTAGTGTGGACAGTCGGATTCACCAGAGCTTTACTTGGCGGTCGCCAAGATCTTGGCATAAATTGGCCCGTTTGCAGTTGCAAAGAGCCCAAACCTTCAGGATTTTTCCTTTTCTTCATGAAGGACCTCAACTGATGTCATATCAAGAGGCAAGGACCTAAGAGGCACCTCTTGGTGATCAGGATACTCACTCCAGCAAAGGACAGCAGGGCTCAGCCAGGTCCAGGCGCAGATCCGACAGATCAGCTGGGCAGTTGCAGAGAGGCCTCTGCAGCTTGTTATGACTTTGTAGCTCAGAACAGGAGGTCAGTCTGCTGACCCTTGGAATCACTTCAGCCTGGGTTGAAGGGTGCAGGTAACGTTTTTCTTCTCAGCAAGCAGGACAGGCCTCAAGCGGCAGGGTAGCAGGGTGTCCTTCTTTTGTAGTATCTACAGGCTCAGGAGTGTATTGAACTGCTGGATCGGAGGTTCCAGTATTGATACATGGTGGCCACTTTGAAGTGAGCAAAGCTTCTGGAGATTCCCCCTGCATAGGTGTCTGAAATTTCTGTCCTCCCTGTCCTGAACCCAGTCATTCTGGGAGCACAATAGGTTAGTGTAATACTTTAAGTGTGAACTGAGTCAGTGCCTTTGAAGTGCAAGTGTGGTAGGTGACAGCTCTGGCCCCCATCAAGTCAGAGATTGCCTATCCTGCCCTCCTTTGGGATGATGTGTAGGAGCAATATATGAAGGCCAACTACACCTAGTCATATGAACCAGGAGCAGGCACCAAATGGTTGGACAAGAAAATGCCATCTTTCTAAAAGTAAAAGTGGTGGATGGAATGCTTGAATGAATCTCTGCCATTGGTAATTTCTTGGGGCTGCATCATAGTCCATCGTTCTTTTGCACACCATGCCACCTCATTTTGGACATAGCTATATGCAAGTCAGTGTTGACCCTGCTCCAATGGCAACAATCCAGCCCAAACTGCCAAGCCTGATCCTCCCTAAACCAGAACATGAGCAACCCAGGACTGGTTTCACCGTTGTTATGGGCTCATCATCTGGTCATAGCTTGATTCCAGTGAAACAATGTGCATGGGACCCACTTCTGTGGATACCTGCTTCACTTAGGGCGACCCACTAAAGTATAGCAAAACTGATGGATGGGATGCAAGAATTTATCTCATCCACTGGCAGTTACTCAGACTACACCCCAGTAGCTTGTTCCTTGGCAAACCATTCCACCTCAGTTTGGACCCAGCTATGTACAAATCAGTCTTGACCCTACTCCAATGGGTATAGTTGAGCCTGAACTGGAACACAAGCTATCCAGGACCGGTTTGCCTTTGTTATGAGCTCAGCAGCAGGGTATAACTTACTTCAGTGTGCATGGGACACGTCTGGGCTTACCTGTCTGACTTAAGGTGACACATTGAAGTATAAAAAAAAAAGTGATCGATGGAATGCTTGAATTTATCTCAGTCAGTGATAATTACTCAGGGCCAAAACCCAGTCCATCATTTTTGCCATACCATACCACCACAGTTTGGACCCAGCTATATGCAAATTAGCCTTGACACTGCTCCAATGGGAACAGTCTAGCCTGAACTGCCAAGCCAGGCTGTCCCTGAACAGAAATAAAGCAACCCAGGATTGGTTTCAGCCTTATTATGGGCTCATCACCTAAGTGTAGTTTGGTTCCAGTGACAAAGTTTGCACAGAATCCACATCTGGGCATACCTGTCCCACTTAGGACAACACAGTAAAGTATATCCTGTTGACCCTGCTCCAACGGAAACAGTCCAGCCCAAACTGCACAGCCAAGTTCTCCCTAAACCATTACACAATCAATCCAGGATAGGTTTCGTCATTCTTATGGGCTAATTAGCTAGGTATGGCTTGGTTCCTGTGACCAAGTGTGCATGGGACCCACGTCTGGGCATATCCGTACCACTTAGGGAGACACACTAAAGTATACACAAAGTGGTGGATGGAATGCTTAAACTAAATGTTCCTAGGTTGGTTGCATTGCGGTTCAGGGAGTACCAGGCCTGACAGTTCGGGCTGGACTGTTCCCATGAGGTGCAGAGTCAAGAGTGATTTGTATATGGCTGGTTCCAAACTGAGGTTTCATGGTGGGCAAAACACAATCAATCGGGATGCAGCCTCAAGCGACTGCCAGCAGCTGAAATTAATTTGAGCTTTCCACCCATCACCTTGGTTTTTGCATTTGACACAAGTGACCCGGGTATGGCCAAATGTGGGTCCTGGGCTCACTGTGCCACTAAGCCAAGCTGTAACTGGCTGAGGTGTCCTAACTAGGGGGATAACAGTTTTAGGTTGCTTGTGTTCTGGTTCAGGGAGGACCTGGACCTGGCAGTTCGGGCTAGACTGTTCCCATGAGGCGTCGGGTCAAGCCTGATTTGTATATGGTATGTGTTTCTGGCCCACCAAGGTGAGAGCCAGAGCTCTCGAGGGCCAAAGAAAAAAGCCTGCATTGGACGAGGGTGTTATCCCCTCACACAGGCAGGATGGACATTCCACAGTGGGAAACTTCAAAGGCCTAGCCACCTTTGTAATGCAACCCAGGTCTCTCCAGATGGTGGAGTGGACTGACCCCCCTGTCCTTATCCCACTTTTGGAGGCAGTGCAGGCAGCAACATTAGGCAGGTTAGGAGTTGTGCCCACTTCATGCCAGTTCCACTCCTAGGGTGGACAAGCTGAAGTGGACATCACTTTTCAAATTCCTCCATCTTGTTTGGAAGGTATTAGGCTACTTAAAAGTGTCTAGTCACTCTAAAGGTAGGCAGCACATTGGCTGCTGCCTGGCACTCCCTGTAACGCCTCTAAATTGAGTATTTAGGTAGCACCTCTGAACCCTAAAACTCAGATTATGATGACCAAAGAAGCGAAGGACAAAGAAGAGTTGCACCTGCAGAAGAGGAAAAGAAGAAGCAGCTGACTTGGTACCAGGCTGCCTGCTGACCTCGACAAACTCTTCCCAAAAAGATGACTCATCCTGCAGCTGAGTATCCAAGAAACCTAGGCGGACTGCCTGCCATCCATAAAGACTCAATACTCCTATGAACAGTGGATCTGCTCTACAACAAAGTCTCAAGAAAAGACTCTGCAGCCTCCAGAACAGCAAAGACTCGACACCTGAAGTGAGCACTGCACCAGTCGTCCACGATCCGAGGTGAAGCCAACCAACAGTACCAGGAAGGTTCCCTAGCTGTCCAGAGTCCAAGTCCATTCAGGTTTCACCCCTCTTTGACTCCCCCAAAGTACCTGCAGCGTCTGCACTCAGGTCCCCTCTCTTGCAGCATTGTTATAAGAGAAAACCCAACACCTCCAGCAATCCCTGCACCTTTCGCCCTTGACCCCATCTGAGGTGGGTCACTGGTGCCAACGATGTCCCCTGGCTCCTCTGAGTCCAAATCCACCCTGTCCCACCCCCACACCCCACTGGACTTCCTGACGACACCTGCAGCCTCAACACGCAGGACCCCCTTACCGTGAGTACTCCCGGACAAAGACAACCAATGCCTATGGACAACCCTGCATCCGTCACCCCAGGGCCCCAGAGAAAAGGACCAAAGGTGCATCTACTTCCCTGAGCACCAAAAGTCTAAAACCTTCCTTCTTGCTTCCTAGCCAGAGCCTGCAATCATTTTGTCCCGCGGAACCACTCACATTGAAAACCATTGGACACCCGACGCCTTACTGCACCCCTGCACCCAGATGCCCCAGTGCTGCCCAAAGACACCTGCTGGTGTGGTTCTGATCAGTGCCCAGTACTTACTTTAAATCTCTGAGATTGGCCTTCTAAGTCGTTGTTAACTCTGTGTTCACTAAACATTGTTTTCCTCCATAGGTTAACATTGAAGAACTCTGAGAATTGCACTTAAGTTTTGGCTTTTGAATCTGAAAACTATTTATGCTTGAAAAAATTCTTACCTGAATTTCTTGGGTTTAAAACATATATAAAAAGAAGTGTTATTCCTCTATGTTGGTCTCAGATGTATTCTTTGAGTGTGTGTCTCATATATTGCCTCTGTGAGTACAACAAATGCTTAGCCCTACCCTCTGATAAGCCTAACTGCTTACCCATACTACCACAAAATAGAGCATTAGTCCTATCTACTTTTGCCTCTGCAAACCAATTGGGGATCCACTGGACTCTCTGCACTGAATACTTCTTTTTAGTGCACCATATAGAGAGCCAGCTTCCTACCTTGGTGGAACAGCTGTGGTGGTTGCTGACACCACTTGGTCAATAAGTGACTACAGTAATAAATCCAAAAATTGCCTTTAGTTACATTGTATTTTTGAATTGGGTATTTTTTTCCAAATTTTTAAAAGTACTCTTAGGGCTCTGGTTAGGTCCCTGTAGCTTAACAGTGTACAAATCTTAACAACCTACTTTAGTTAGGATTGTAAAAACTGTGTTAGGATTTTTTCTCTTGCTCAAAAAGGTCCCAACTTTAGAACCAAAATGAGTGCCACAGAGTGTGTGGATAAGACGCTTGATCTTATCCCTTACCTCCAGCTTTCTCACAAGTAGTGAAGTGCCCTCTGTAAAGGGTACAACATTAAAACATGCTCAAACCCTACCTCAGTAAAGCTCCAGAAGCTGCTAGAAGAGTATGAGCAGAATCATACTACTGATGGAGCCACTGACCCTGTAGATCAGGGCAGCTGAAGTGAAGAGAAGGATCTGGACCCTTCATCACTTGAAGGAATGAATCTGCATCCCACATACAACCCAAGGTGCCTATAGAACCCCCTCTAATGAGGGTGAATCATGTTCCTGCAGGTCCAGAGAAGAACTCTCTGAAGAGGAGATTCTTCTAGAGAGATTAGCTCGAAGAATTGCCCTGGAGGGCAAGATACTGGTTATAGAAAGGGAAAGAGCAGAGATGGGTTTAGCACACATGAATGGTGGCCGCAGCATAATTCCTAAGGACAGAGTAGGGCACTCCGACTCTAAAATCACCAAAGGAAGACTCCTGACACTGAACAAGGCAGATGCAAGGTCCTAGTATCTCATGAAGAATACTCTAATTGAGGGATTTGGGCACACTCATCAGGAGTACAGAATCAAATTCAGGAAGACTCGAAAAACCCAGACTCAGTCCTTGGTGGATTTTTTTAACTTCTCACTGAAGACACGAGGTGGTTGGATAAAAGGTAACAATGTGCATGATTATGAAGGGTTTTAAAATGTACTGACGAAAGAGCATCTGTTGAGTAATTTTGTGCAGGAGAAGTTACATAGGTACATGGTAGACCTAGGTCCACTTTCTCCTCAAGAGTTGGGCAAGAAGGCAGACCACTGAGTCAAAACAAGTGTGAACAAGACTTCCACTAGCACTACAGACCACAAAAAGGAGGTTAAAAAGCACCCCCTTCCCCAGGAAAGGGAGTAAACAAATCAAAGATAAACACAAGGAGTCATCTAAAGGCCCCCAAAATCCTGCACAGGAGGGTGGGCCCTGAGACTTTTCCCAACCCAAGGGTGGGTTTAAGGGCAACATTTTTGATCCCAGAAAGGCTTGGTACCATGACTGTAAAGCCAATGAACACCGAACTGGAGATCTTACATGTTCCAACAAAAAGAATGCCTCTAGTGCACCTGCAGTAAATACTGTAATAAGGGCCTAATTAAGAGTTTGGCGAACGGGCAAAATCCTGACAGGGTAACTGCTGTCTTCGTGGTGACCACCCCGCTGGAGTTATTAGAGTTTCCCACTAGGTCGGCAGATGGAAACCTCAAAGCAAACAGGGAACATTGCCACGGTGCTGGGCATGGGGGCACTGCACTGCCCATGCCAAGTGCATGGGCAGTACAGAGGCCCCCATGTGGCCCCTTGTACCTGTTCTCTGCCAGCCTTTTCATGGCGGTGTTACTGCAATGGAAAGGCTGGTGAAGAACAAGGTCTTAAACCTATTACGATCTCTGCCATCGATAGGCCGCCGGGATCATGGATACTGGCGATGCTGGTGGTTCCCTGGTGGTCTGACGGCCATGGTTTTAATGTGGAGGTTGGACCGCTGCAACAGCGGCAGTCCTGACTGTCACCGCGAGTGTGGCGGTCTTCTGAAGACCGCCACACTCGCAATAAGGCCCTAAGTCTCAACATGGGATTCCAAGTAGGCCCTGACATTGTCAGTGAGCCTATTTTAGTCTCAGAGGGTAGATGTAGCTGCCCTGGCTGTCTGGCCCAGTAACTTGGAAACATTCAGACAACAGCCACATATCAATGGGATTAAGGTTGAAGCACTGAGGGACACTGGTGCCAGTGTCAACATGGTGACTGGGCAACTAGTGTCCTCAGACAATATCTGACTGGTGAGACATAGAAAAGTCCTCAATGTTGATAATCAGGCTAGGGTACATCCCATTTGCAATGGTATTCTTGGTATTCTCAGAACGGGGAGTGGTTACTGGCCAGAAGAAGGTGGTGGTATCACCTGGAATACATGCTGGTGGTTCCCTGGTGGTCTGACCGCCATGGTTTTAATGTGGAGGTTGGACCGCTGCAACAGCGGCAGTCCTGACTGTCACTGCGATCTAGTGTCCTCAGCATGGGCTGAGGTCGAAATAAAGACCCATGCAGCTATACTTGGCATCCCTGAATGGGTTTGTGTAAAATCAAGAGCAGGCATCAAAGCCCAGGGTGAAAAATAGAGGAGTCTGGAATAATGGCCCAACACACCAAGAGAAAAGGCAAGAAGTCTGGGAAGACAGCTTCCAATCAGACACCAGACCAAGTCCCCCCTCCTCAGGGAGAAACCCTGTCAGCCCCAGAGTGAAATGAGACTCGGGAGCTTGATCCTTACACAGCAGAGTTCTTAGGACCAAGGGGGCCCTCTCGGGAGGATCTGTGCCAGGGACAAAGGACCTGTACCACTCTTGAAGGCCTGAGATAGCAAGCTGCTGATCAGGAAAAAGGAGACATCAGAGGCTCCCACAGGATCTATTGGGAGGCAGGAGTCCTAGTCACTGAGGCCAGAGACTCCAAATCTGGTGCCACTAGGAGAGTGGTAGTGCCTCAGAAGTTTAGAGCACTTCTTCTCCCTTTGGCCCATGATATCCACCTAGGCGTGCATCTTGGCCAGGCTAGAACATGGAGTAGGTTAGTGAACCACGTCTAACGGACAGGTATGTCCAAAAAGGTGAAGGAGTTGTGTAACTCCTGTGCTACCTGTCGAGCCAGTGGCAAGACAGGTGGCCACACAAAGGCCCCCTTAATTCCTCTCCCAGTGGTTGGGGTTCCCTTTGAAAGGGTAGGGATTGTCATTGTCGGCCCCCCTGACCCTCCAACAGCATCAGGAAACAGCTTTATACTGGTTGTAGTGGAACATGCAACCCAGTATCCTGGAGCAATTCCCCTGAGGACTACTACTGCTTCTGCAGTATCTAGGACCCTCATTGGTGTATTCACCAGAATGAGCTTTGGAAAGGAGGTGGTTTGAGACAGAGCTACAAACTTCATGTCTGGGCTACCTAAAACACAAGTGGGCTGCATGTGGTGTGACCTATGAGTTCACTACCCCATATCATCCACAAACCAGTGGTCTTGATGAGAGATTCAACAAGTCATTGAAAGGTATGATTGGTAGACTCCATGAGAAACTTAGAAGGAGATAGGATGTCTTACTGCCAAGCCTGCTTTTTGCTTACAGAGAGGTTCCAAAGAAGGGAGTAGATTTTTCCCCCATTGAGTTTCTGTTTGGGCATCCTGCAAGGGAGCTACTTTGTTTTATGAAGGAGGGATGGGAGAGACCGCTCAGAGAGCCTAAGCAAGACATTGTGGACTATGTGTGTGGCCTACATTTCAGAACGGCTGAGTGCGTTGAAAAATCTTCCAAAAATCTTGAGACCAGCCAAGAGCTCAAGAAACTCTGGTATGACCAAAAGGCTGCACTGCTGGAGTTCCAACCAGGACAGAAGATGTGGTTGTTGGAGGCTGTGGCTCCTAGGGCCCTCCAGGATTAATGGAGTGGACCCTACCCCATACTAAAAAGAAAAGGGGGAGTCAGCTACCTAGTTTACTTTGGCTCCAAAAGGGTTATGCATGTAAACCGTCTTAAACCCTATCACGACAGAGCTGAGATGACCATGCTCGTGGTCACTGATGAGGGACAGGAAGCTGAGTGTAAACCTCTCCCTGATCACCTCTCCAGCAACCCCAAAGATGGTTCAGTAGAAGGAGTGGTCTTTTCAGACACCCTCTCTGACCAACAGCTGAGTGACTGCAAGCAAGTCTTACATCAGTATGCTGCTTACAAGTATTCTTCTTGGCCTCTGGACAGACTAATTGTTGCACACATGACGTGGACACTGGGGACATTTTTTTCTTCCATAGGCTAACATTGAAGAACTCTGAGGATTGCACTGTGTTGATTTTTTAATCTAATAAGTATTTATTCTTAAAAAGGTACTTACCTGTTTACGAAGTTCTTGGATTTGAAACACATATAAAAAGAAGTGCTATTTTTCTAATTTGGTCTCGGATTTCTTCTTTTAGGTGTGTGTCTCATTCATTGCTTCGATGAGCACAAAAAATGCTTAGCACCACCTTCTGATAAGCTTAACTGCTGGCCCACACTACCAAGAAATAGAGCATTAGTCCTGTCTACTTTTGCCTCTGCACTCAATTGGGAATCTACTGGACTCTCTGCACAGTGTACTTCTCTTTAGTGCACCATATAGAGAGCCAGCTTCCTACAGTGCGGCATTGCGTTACTTTTTGATACTAAGTCATGCAAAGTAACCTAAATCTGTCTTTGCTTGATTTAGTAATTCCCCGAATACATTTTGGCCCTCATTACAACTCTGGCGGTCAGTGATAAAGTGGCGGTAATACCACCAACAGGCCGGCGGTTAAAAAAAAAAGAATTCTGACCATGGCGGAAACCGCTCAGACAGACAGCCACTTTAACACACCGACTGCCACAGCGGTATCAACAAGCACCACGGCGGTAACCGCCAACAGCCAGGTGGAAGACAATGTACCGCCCACTGTATTATGACAGGCCTACCTGCCACCTTTTCCGGGGCTGTATCAAAGACATCAAAAGCACGGCAGAAACAGAACACAGACGTCAAAGGACTCACCTCTGGAGACTCAGGGAATAACCATGACACCATGGAGCCCGAGTTGAACATTTTTCCGATGCTCGTCTACCTTTTCCTGCATTATGAACATCAACGCCGGCGAAGTTGACAACAATGAGTACTGCCGCCTAGCGCACTAGGGAGGGGGAGGAAAAAGAGAGTGACACACACACGCAACACCCCCACGCCCAACACCATACACACAAACAGATGCAGTAACATTACATATACATCCCGTAGCCCTCAGGAATAATGCAAGGACAAAAAGATTGGAAGAAAGTGAGTGTAATGTGATAATGAATAAGTGCATCAAAATACAAACGTATATACATATTTACAAATGGAGGGACACTGCCCAGTCCTCAATGTCCGTGGGCCACAGGGCCACATCACATAGGCCAAGGCCCCACCTCACTCCTGCAACAACACGGAGAGAATACTGCAGGGGCATCAGGTCAAAAATACACAGGCAACTCAGGGGGACCAGGAATGGGGGCACCTCAGCCAGACGATGGTGCAACGCCACTGGTCCTGGAGGGGGCTACATGCCCTGTGCAATGTCCTGGGGAGAGCAAGGCCACAGTCTCTCAAGTGGGTGGTTTGTCCACTGCTTGGTCCTGGGGAGTGCAAGGCCACAGTCTCTCTACTGGGCGGTTTGCCCACTGCTTAGTCCTGGAGAGTGCAAGGCCACAGTCTCTCTAGTGGGTGGTTTTCCCAATGCTTGGTCCTGGGGAGTGCAAGTCCGGTGTCTCTCAAGTGGGTGGTGTGCCCACTGCTTGGTCCTGGGGAGTGCAAGGCCACAGTCTCTCTAGTGGGTGGTTTGCCCACTGCTTGGTCCTGGGGAGTGCAAGGCCACATTCTCTCTAGTGGGTGGTTTGCCCACTGCTTGGTCCTGGGGAGTGCAAGGCCACAGTCTCTCTAGTAGGTGGTTTGGCAACTGCTTGGTCCTGGGGAGTGCAAGGCCACAGTCTCTCTAGTGGGTGGTTTGCCCACTACTCGGTCCTGGGAGTGCAAGGCCACAGTCTCTCTAGTGGGTGGCTTCTTCCACTGGTTCTGGAGGGGGCATTGTGCCCAGTGTGCTTCATCCTGGGAAGGATGCGGTGAGTGAATGGCTTCTTCCACTGGCTCTGGAGGGGGCCTTGTGTCCAGTGTGCTTCATCCTGGGAAGGATGGGGTGAGTGGATGGCTTCTTCCACTGGTTCTGGAGGGGGCATTTTGTCCTGTGATGCAGATCTTGGGTAGTGGAACGTCACAGCCTCTTACCTGGGATTCACACCTACAGGATTTGCAGGGTCCAGGATGCACTACAACCATGGAGGCAGGACTACATACTGCCCGCCGCCGGTGACTGCTGCTCAGTGGGGGCAGTGGCGGGGCTGGTGTCGGGCTGGCAGTGGTGGGGGAGGCTCTAGCCCTTCCCCTGCAGCCTCGGACGGCTGCCCACTGGGGCTGCTGCTGCTGGCAGTGGTGCTGGTGGCAGTGCTGGTGGCGGTGCTGGCAGTGGTGGGGGGAGGCTCCAGCTCTTCCCCTGCAGCCTCGGACGGCTGCCCACTGGGGCTGCTGCTGCTGGCAGTGGTGCTGGTGGCGGTCCTGGCAGTGGTGGGAGGAGGCTCCAGCCCTTTCCCTGCAGCCTTGGATGGCTGCCCAATGGAGCTGCTGCTGCTGGCAGTGCTAGTGGCGGTGCTGGCAGTGGTGGGGGGAGGCTCCAGCCCTTCCCCTGCAGCCTCAGATGGCTGAACCGCCATGGTTGTTGGTGGGAGCTCCGAATAAGTCCCAGCACCAGGCCTCCTGTCCTTCCTTCCTGCAGGTGCAGGCCCCTTGCCCTTCCCTTTCGCAGCTGGTGGTGCCTCCTTGCTCTTCCCTTTCACAGCTGGTGGTGCCTCCTTACCCTTCCTTGATGCACCTGGTGCAGGCACACTTTCAGTGCTGCTGGCTGGTTCCCGGGATCCTCTCCCACCTGCAGTAGCTGTTGACACTACTGTGGTTATGGACTGGGTGGCTGAGGTGCTCGCCTGGGTTCTGACCACCCTGACCCGACGTGAAGGATGGGGGAGGGGGAGGGAAGAGGTCAATGGTGGAGAGGAAAAGCTTCTTAGGGACATTGGGGTGGGAAGAGGGTGAAGGTTTGGGAGTGGAGGAAGAGGAAGTGGTTGTAGGATGTGTCTGTCTGCTGTGTCTGGGTGCAGGTGCTGGATGCTGTTGTAAGGTGGATGGCTGTTGGGTGTCTGAGTGCTTGCGTTTGTGTACTTTGGAAGGAGGGGGCACAGACACAGTGGGAGAGGACACAGGGGACGTGTGCATGGATGTGGGGTGGTGACTGCCAGTGAGGGGCGTGTAGTGATAGGTGTGATGGTGATGGAGGTAGTGAATGAGGATGTAGTGCATGCAGGTGTGAGTGGAGACGCCACTGGGAGGGAGGTGGACGAGGAGGAGGAGAGGGACACAATGGAGGCAGTGGATGTTGGTATGTCTGCATCTGGATAGTGTTTGTGTGAGTGCCTCTGGGATGATGTGTGGTGCTTGTGTTTCCCTGAGCCACTCCTGTGTATTGTCCTGTGTGCATGCTGGTCTGCCTCTGTGCTTGGGATAGGTTGGGGTTGAGGAGAATAGGCTTGGGTAGAGGAAGTTGGAGGGGGGAGGCTAGAAACAATGACAATGGCTGCCATCAGAGAGCAGGCCAGAGCCTGGATTGATCTCTGTTGGGCCGCCATGCCAGAGTGAATGCCCTCCAGGAATGCATTTGTTTGTTGCAAATGGGCTGCCAGCCCCTGGATGACATTCACAATGGTTGACTGCCCAACAGAGATGGATCGCAGGAGGTCAATAGCCTCCTCACTCAGGGCAGCAGGACTAACTGGGGCAGGGCCTGAGGTGCCTGGGACGAAGGAGATGCCCACCCTCCTGGGTGAGCGGGCACGGGAATCACTCTGAGGGGCTGCTGGGTGGGCGGTTCTGGTACAGGGGTGACAGATGATGCTAATGCACAGAAGGACAGGGTGACAAAACTAAAAGGGGGTAGAGACAAAGGATACACTTGGTCAATGGCTGCTTCAACACCACTGTTGGCGCACACAACACACACACACACACACACACAGGGAACAGCCCTACGCATTAGGCAATGCACTACCAGTCACAATGCTAGTCACCAGGCCATGGACAGTAATACCTAACGCCAATAACAGCATACCTGAGACCCAGAGACCCCTGCCCAGTAGTGGATGCCTTCAAGCTTGTTTGAGGTGGTTCACATCATACCCTGCTCAACATGGGACCTACGCTGCAATGTCCGGCCTGGCCTAGGGGCACCCACAGGTCCACATCCCCTACTCGGAGACCACCCCACCATGCGCAAGTAGTATATTGGGAAACTCTACTCAGCCCCTTGTGGCTGCTGTGATACCCTCAAGCACCCATCCAGCTCCGGATAGGCCACCGCCAGTATGCAGGCCATCAGGGGGGTCAGGGTTCAATGGGCACCCCTTTTTCATTGGGAGGCCATCCCCAGCTGGGCCTCCACTGTCTTCTTTGCCCAGCGTCTCAGGTCTTCCCACTGTTTGTGACAGTGAGTGCTCTGTCTGCCATGGACCCCCAGGGTCCGCACGTCCTTGGCAATGGCACGCCATATACCCTTTTTCTGATGGGCGCTGACCTGCAGAAATATACACATAGCAAAAGGTATCAGTCAGACCGTCCAGCCTGTTACACTAATGTCCCACCATAGCCCTCCCATCCCCTTACGCACAGACATTGCCCACTCTACATGCAGCACGCAGCCCAGGGCCCTTCCACCAAACCCCTCCACATGAGGACCTCACATACAGCACTCCATGCATTCATGCCCCATGCATTGTGCTCACAGTGTACTCACCTGTTGGTCTGGAGGCCCATACAGCATTTGGTACAGGGGTAGGACCCCATCCACCAGTCTCTCCAACTCTGCAGCAGTGAATGCAGGGGCCCTTTCACCAGTGACACAAGCCATGGTCGGTTCCAGACACAGGTCACAGCAGCACTTGCAGTGTAGGTCCTCTCCTGTTTAAGGTCAGGTAGCAAGAGGGTGAACAGATAGAAAATGGCAGTCACGTCCGCAGTGGTGCGTACCGTCACCACTGGCGTACATCACCATTGGCCACTGTAACCCATAGGGCCCAATGAGATCCAATGAGGAGTTGCACAATGGTTTTCGACCGCCTCCCGCAACGACGCAAAATGTCAGAGGAATTGCCTCATTTCCACATGTTCCTCCATACAGGACAGGGGGGTGCCATTTCAGGGAGGGGGGCAGCCCATGGCACCTATCTGCGTCACAGTAAACATAGGCACCATTTGGGCCTATACAACAATATTGTGTTACAGTCACAACATGCAATGCAGTGTAGTGTTTGGAAACATGGAATACTGACCAGCTACTCACTGTTTGCCCCCTAGATTGCAACTGCTGCAGATGCCTCAGTGTACCGGCCCCCGATGGACTTGGCTTAAATGGAGGATAAGCACATTATCCTCACCTATAGACTGGACATGGCCACAATCACAGAGCTGTATGCCCAATTGGAACCTCATCTGATATCTGCTATCCATCAGGCAACCGGGATTCCCCCTTTTGTGCAAGTCCTATCTGTGCTCCATTTCCTGGCAAGTGGCTCCTTCCAAGTGACAGTGGGCTTAGCAGCAGGAATGTCTCAGCCAATGTTCTCAAAAGTGCTGACCAGAGTATTGTGTGCCCTGATTAAATACATGCGCAGCTACATCGTTTTCCCCCAGGTGGAGGATTTGGCCACAGTGAAAGCTGATTTCCATGCTATGGGACACATCTTGCATTTGTAACCCCCCCGCCCCCCGGAGAAATGAACAGGTGTTCAGAAATCAAAAGAGCTTTCACTTCATGAATGTGCAGATAGTGTGACTGGCTGACCAGTGCATCTCCCATGTCAATGTAAAGTATCCTGGGTCTGTGCATGATGCCTTTATCCTGAGGAATAGCAGCATCCCATATGTGATGGCTCCACTCCAGAGGCACCGGGTGTTCCCACCCAGGGTTTGTTGGTGTATGGGTATGGTGTGGGCCCTAAGGGTTAGTATGTGTCTAACAGTTGTCCCTCAATATTTGCAGGTGACTCTGGTTACCCCAACCTCTCATGGCTACTGACCCCTGTGAGGAATCCCAGGACAAGGGCAAAGGAATGTTACAATGAGGCACATGGGCAACCAAGAAGAATAATAGAAAGGACTTTCGGCCTCCTGGAGGCCAGGTTTCGTTGCCTCCATCTAACAGGTGGATCCCTGTACTACTCACCCAAGAAAGTGTGCCAGATCATCGTGGCATGCTGTATGTTGCACCACCTTGCCTTACGTCGCCAGGTGCCTTTTCTGCAGGTGGATGTGGCTGGAGATGGGCGTGTGGCAGCAGTGGACCCTGTGGACAGTGAAGATGAGGAGTCAGAGGATGAGGATGGGGACAACAGAAGTGCTATTATAAGAAAGTACTTCCAATGACACACAGGTAAGACACTGTAATTATACTTTACATTGACAGTTTTGTATTTGACATTGTCACTGGCAGGCTGATTTTCCAACTTCTATGGCCACGTACTGGACCCTCTGGCATTGTGTCCCACTATCGCTCCTGGTGTGTTGACTGCAGCCAACTACAGGTCATTCCTACGTATACAATACTGTATAGTTATGTTGCAGTGTTTAAAGCTTGTTAAACAAATACATGGTTAAAGGATTTGACAGACTCCATACTTGTATTTCTTCAAATGGTGTTTATTTAAGTGCTAATGATTAGCAATGGGCTGGGGTGATGATGGAGGAAAGTCCAGGATAGAGTCCAGTCTATTTGTATCACAGGTGCATTGTCCAAGCGGGCATAGGAAGGGGAGCAATGGCAGTTCAAGGTGAAAAGGGTGACAGAGTGGGACACAAGGGTGACATTCAGGAGAGTCTTAGTTCCTAGCGGGGGTCTTGGCAATGTTCTCTGGCTTCTGCCTGGATCGCAGGGATCATTTGCGGGGTGGTTCTCCTTCTGCAGGGGGTGGGGTGCTGGTGGCCTGTTTTTCCTGTGGTGGAGCCTCCTGTCCACTAGCGGCAGCAGAGGTGGAAGGCTGTTCATTGGTTTGGCTAGTGTCAGGGGCCCGGTGGTGTGCCACTGCCTCCCCCATGGTGTTGGCCATGTCTTCCAGCACCCCTGCAATGTTGACCAGGGTGGTGTTAATGGACTTCAAGTCCTCCCCGATCCCCAGGTACTGTCCCTCCTGCAGCCTCTGGGTCTCCTGTAACTTGTCCAGTATCTGGCCCATCATCTCCTGGGAATGGTGGTATGTTCCCAGGATGTTGGTGAGTGCCTCCTGGAGAGTCGGTTCCCTGGGCCTGTCCTCCACCTGTCGCACAGTAGTCCTCCCAACTTCCCTGTTGTCCAGTGCCTCTGTCCCCTGAACCGTGTGCCCACTGCCACTGGCCCCAGGTCCCTGATCGTCCTGTGTTTGTGGAGTGGCCTGGGGTCCCTGTAGTGGTGGACACACTGCTGATTGACGTGTCCTGGTGACAGAAGGATGGGACAGGTTGGTCATCCAGATCCAGGCATCCAGAGCTGCTGTCATCACTGTGGGCCTCTTCTGGGGGTGGACTGGAAGTTGCTGGCACCTCCTCTCCACTGACGGTTGGGGGACCTGTGGGGATGCAAATGCAGTGTTATTGTTTGTGTGTGTGTCATCTTGTGCATGGGTCTGTTGCCCTGTATGGTTGTTATTGCCCTGGCAGCTTTGCCTTGTGTGAGTAGTGATTTTGTGGGCTAGGTGATTCTCTCTAATGTGCATGCTTTAGTGATGGATGTCCATGCAGGTCTGTGAGAGGTGCCATGCATTGATGTTGCATGCAGGGCTTGGTATTGGGATGAGTGGATTGTGATGGTGGGGTGTGTGTGAGGTGCTGGAGTGATTGGAGTGAGGGTAAGGGTGGGGGTTTGTGATGGCATGCAGGTAGGGGTGGTAATAGTAGTAGAGATTTGACTTACCAGAGTCCAGTCCCCCTCCTACTCCTGCCAGGCCCTCAGGATGCATGATTGCCAAGACTTGCTCCTCTCATGTTAGTTGTGGGGGAGGAGGTGGGGGTCCACCGCCAGTCCTCTGTACAGCTATTTGGTGTCTTGCTGCTGTGGAACATACCTTCCCCCGTAGGTCGTTCCACCTCTTCCTGATGTCATCCCTTGTTCTGGGGTGCTGTCCCACGGCATTGACCGTGTCCACGATTCTCCACCATAGTTCCATCTTCCTTGCAATGGACGTCTGCGGCACCTGTGATCTGAATAGCTGTGGCTCTACCCGGATGATTTCCTCAACCATGAACTTTAGCTCCTCCTCAGAGAACCAGGGGTGTTGTTGCGGCGCCATAGGTGTTTTGTGAGTGGTGTAGGTCAGGGTGTGTGGGGTGCTGTGGTGGGGTGTGTGATGTGGGGTGCGTGGATGGTGTATAGGTGATGGTGGTGTGTGTCTGTGGTTTTGCTATCTCTCTTGTCGCACTTGTATGTAATTGTAAAGGGTTGTGGTTAATGTGTGTGTGTTTTTAGTGGTGGGTGGGTGTGGTGTGCGTATAGGTGTCAGGTGTGTATAGTTTGAATTGTCCAATGTGGTGTTATTTTGTATGTGTGTGTGTATTTTGAGCATGGGATATGTACCGCCAATGGTTTAGCACCATTGAATGTCCGCTACGGTGATTCGTGGGTGATAATGCTGTGGGCGTAGTTCTGTTGGCATAACGGTGTGGGTTTTGGGACCACCAGTTTATCACTGACCTTTGGGCTGGCGGACTTGTGTGTGTGGCTGTATAGAGACGGATTACTATGTGTGGGTCATAATATGGGTGGCGGTAATCCACTGCGGTGGTGGTATGTTGGCGGCAGTCAGCATGGCGGTAAGTGGGATTTACCGCCAATGTCATAATGAGGGCCTTTGTGTCAGGGCTGTGTTATAAAAGTGACACACCCCGATGCAAAATGTTCGTAAACCTCGGCCTTACTCTTATAGTACTCCTGAAATCAAGAGGTGAGACAGAAATACTCTTGGCGCACTCCTGGACGAGTAAACCAGAAGTACAAGCGTAGGACACCTACTGAATAATTTTTGTGTATCAGGCCTATATTTACGAACCTGGTTTACTGGTTTTGTTGCTGTTTTTCAGCAATTGCTAGTTAGAACGCTCTCCTAGAAATAAGAAAAGAGAGCCTTCTGAAACACAAATACGTTGTGATATATTTACTGTAAGACAGGCCATCTGCTAGCCATGCCTCCCACTTACAATAGGCTCAACCTTTATTTGACCCTGACCGGTGGTGGGGGACAAAGCTATATGTCTGACTGACAATCTCAGAGCCTTGTGGATGTCATCAGCATACTTCTCAAACTAACTGAAGGGCTCCATAATGAGGTCACCCAGTGGTCTCCCTCAGAATTGTAACTGGATCATTTAACCCCGTGTGGTGTTAAGCTGCTGGAGAGCTGATTGCAGTAAACACCTGCAGTGATAATATCCACTGCAATGAAGCCATGCTGTGCAGATTGACATCTCCGGTTCTAATCCCCAGCATCCTTAAACACTGGTCCACTTGCACTAGTTTAAACTGTCGTTTCGTGGGTCCACTAATCACACCAGCAGGAGCTTGGCTACCCAAACACGAGTTTAAAAAAACAGAAAGCACAATTACTAGAAAATGTTAGGTCAAAAAGCTCAGACTCTTTAAGGATTCCTTTATTACAAAGAAGCAACCGTTTCACCACAGTGAAAAACGTACGGGTTATCAAAGCAACACATAAATGCAGACAACTTCAAATATTGTGGTAACTTCTGCTCGTATTGTATACTGGATCAATAGAGTTTTGAAGTGTAATATTGTTCCTATGAAAATCGATTGAGAAACATAAAAAAGAGATGATAAAACTAATTTAATGGACTTGTGATACTGAAAAAAAAAAAAAATAAACGCAGAAAACTTGACGTTTACTCATTACCACAAGTGAGTCAACATTTATGTTTGAGACGTCTAAATCAGGAGTAATACAGCACTTTCCAGTTACAATTGATGTACTCAACGAGGGCATCAGTTGTCAACATTTCAAAATGCAAATATGGGAGAAAGCCATAATTTGAGTTTACCACCAGCACGGAGACTGTTTGTAGAGATTGGTGTAAACTCCATTAAATGAAACACTGTGTGAAGGTCAGGGTGAACGAGGTGACTTACACTTGCGAACACGGTATTTTATTCGTTTTGTATTCCTGATGCGTTTGCGCCTGTATGAGGGGTGAGATGGTGCATAGCAGGAGCTCGCCTGAGTACGAATACCTCCAAATACATACAGAGGACGGGGAAATGCAAATGCATAGTAATAAGAAAGCGAACAAATAACGTTAACTCAACAATGACGAGCAGGCCTCGATTTGTAAAAGAAAGAGTGCCGGTGCAGGAAGCCCTGCTCAGAAGCCCGCGGCTTTTGCAGTTACATGTCAGCTCGCCTGATATCACGTCTGGTAGTCTTAGATCCACCTCATGATCTTTAACACACAACCAGACAACCCCTGCCCCATTAGGTTTTTCACTGTTTCTACTCCTCCGGCTTACTGATTTGAGTGTTTTTTGTCCCACTCTTGCTGTCAGGAAATGTCTGATGCGTTACAATATGTGTTGGTCCACAAAAATACGACTCAAATTAATCACTGATTAAGTGTCACAATTAGCAGGTTATAGAACGGTAATGTCAAAGGCATATTAACAGAATCTTGGTACTTTTACTCTTAACTGCATTGTACTAAAAGGAGACAAACGCTTCAGTTTCAGGCATAAATACTACACATGTTTTGTACTACATACAGTTTCAAATATTATTCAGTTAGGTTGACTAAATTATGAAGCAAGAAAAGGCAAATTATGTGTCGTAATGCAACACATTCTGTAATAGTAGTCCTTCATTATTTTGTGTTTTTTTTTACACATAGTAGCACAGTCTGGACAACAATGTTATAACATTAGTACTAGGTTAACAACCATATCAGTAACGAACAACGAACGATGACGACCAGTCAACCTTTATGAAGGGCCATCCACTGCTCAGGGACATGTGTCATTACATTTTAGCAACTTTTGATCCAATTGAGCTAGAAATATTTTTTGTTAAATCTGCAGTTTATGCAGCAGATGATCGATTAAGTCCAAATCCATAGTTATGGGGAAAATGCCACAGCCACACAATTACATAATTCCAGTGGCCCTGACTATAATACATTCTCTGCCATTATCACAGTAGCTATGTAGTGTGTGGCTGCCAACTGTCCCCTGGATATATCCTACAGAGCATACTGTGCACAGAAGGAATGATTGGAGTCATTAATTCTACTTGCATGATGACTCCAGTTGATCCTATATAATGGAAGGTCATCCATCTTGGCCACTTGATATCTTTTTTATATTCAAACCAAGCAGTAGTACAAAACCCCCAATGGTCTATAGAAGTCATCTCTCTGTAATATGGCAATTCTCAACTAATTCCAGAGCCTTTTCCAAAATTATATTTTGACACACTGAATATAAGTTCTTATCGACTTTTACTTCATGGCCTTGAACACACTATAATTAATACTATCTGCATCCACCTCTGCCTGTGTAGCCTTTACTAAAGAGAAAACACCCACGCATATACATTTCTGTATATCCTCTTCCGTGCCTTGTAACAGCTGCCCACTCTATTTTGCTGGGGCAGATAGTCCCTGCTCAGAGGTGTAGTGCACTGACAGAGCCTTCTATAACTCTCTTCTTGGACATGAGGGGAGTGTGGAAGCAAGCGCACCCCTTCCCGGGCTCTGTCAGAGAGAGAATGGCTCGGCGAGTCCGCCTCACACACCAAAGAGGACTCAGAGGATACAACCAGTTTCATGATGCAGGAGGATCACCGCACTGCTCCGTGTTGTGCTTCGCGAGGAAATTGAACCGGAAAAACATCAGGCTCAACTGGAAGTGGAACGCACATCGTGCAGAGCGACCACGAAGAGGATGCAGATCGGCCCACGCAGTATGCGCAGGATGCCACGGTCCGATCCGAACATCCCCATGAAGAGCTCACACAGCCTCCATAACCCCCACAGCCCCTAGCGTCCCCAGCCTCTCCGCCCCAGCAGTCCCACCACTATTACCACTACTGCTAGGGGCACTAGAGTTTGATGTATTAGTGGTGGTTGGCTCAGGGGGTTTACCTGGACAGGACTTATCCCCTTGCCAATGGCCTTTATTTTTACACACATAGCACCAAGGCTTTTTAATGTGTGTATGTTGTGAAGAAGAGGAAGAATTTGATTTATCCCTACCCCCTGAAGAGTGTTTAGGATTTGAAGAAGGATCTTTGGTTTTACCCTTATCCCCATGCTTATCCTGAGATTTCTCACCATCTTTCTTCTTGCCATCCTTGTCACCCCCTGTATGAACTTTTCTGTTCACTCTTGTTCTGACCCATTTGTCTGCCTTCTTTCCCAGTTCTTGGGGAGAGGTCAGATCTGAGTCCACTAGATATTGGTGTAACAAGTCAGACATACAGTTATTCAGAATATGCTCTCTCAGAATAAGATTATACAGGCTTTCATAGTCAGATACTTTACTGCCATGTAACCACCCCTCCAAGGCCTTCACTGAACAGTCTACAAAGTCTATCCAGTCTTGTGAGGACTCTTTTCTGGTGTCTCTGAACTTAATCCTGTATTGTTCAGTGGGTAAGCCAAATCCATCCAAGAGTGCATCCTTCAAAACTGCAAAATTATTAGCATCACTTTCTCTAACAATAAGGAGCCTATCCCTACCCTTTCCAGTGAAAGATAGCCACAATATAGCAGCCCACTGCCTTTGAGGGACCCCCTGTACCATACAGGCCCTCCCAAGTGCAGCAAACCACTTGTTGATGTCATCCCCCTCCTTTTAAGGGGGGACTATCTTGTGCAGATTCCTGGAATCATGCTCTCTAACAGGATTACTATCAGGAATACTGCTGCTGCCACAATGGGGTCCAAACCCAAATCACTGTCTCTCCTTCTCCAGGTCTTGGGATTCCCTATCTAAGGCCAGCTGTTGCTGTTTAAGCTTCAGTCTGGTCTCTTCCACTCTCAACTTTTTGAGTTCCCTTTCTAACATGTTGTCTTCAGGGTGGGTGGGTTGGGAATGCTTGGACACAGAAGATAAATTGGAAACAACAGAGGGAGATCTGTCCCTAACTGACTGGACTCTAATAACCTGGCCTCCAGGAATAAAGACTCCCCTACTATGATGGGAACCTCCATTGCTACCAGCATTACTAGGTGGCCTGCTAGGGGGCAGATTTTGAAAAGAACCTCCCCACCTCCCTCAAGGAGATCCCCTGAGTCAGAATGGGAGCCATCTATTAACTTCTCATTTGAAGTGCCTCCTAGAGACTCATCATTCACAATAAGCATGTTATATAGAAACTCTTTTGTGGGGTTCTTTCCTATCACTAAACCTCTGTCTAAGCAGAGACTCCTTAAGCTCTTGTAATTCAAATTGTCATAGGTAGTATTGACCATTTTAAGAGCAGACTCTACATCAGACATGATAGAAGAAGGTTTAGAGAAGAAAGAAAAAGTTTCAGAACTTTTTAAAGAACAGAGAAAAAAAACGTTTTCTAACTTTTAGAAACTTTTAGAAGTTTAAAGAAACTTTTCAGAACTTAGTAAAAAGTTTAAGAGGAGAAAAGGAAAACTTTTTGGTTAGGTGTACATACACTGAACTTGTTTTGTATATTATTCTCTTATGAAAATTACACAATGACAAAGTGGTAAGTAGTTACAAGTACTTATCCCACCGCTGCACAACCAATGTAGGAGGCTGGCCTGGCTTGTAGTGGGTACCAGAGGTACTTACACCTTGTGCCAGGTCCAGTTATCCCTTATTAGTGTAGAAGAGGTGTTTCTAGCAGCTTAGGCTGATAGAAGGTAGCTATGGCAAAGCAGCTTAGGCTGAACTAGGAGACATGTAAAGCTCCTACTATACCACTGGTGTCATATGCACAATATCATAAGAAAACACAATACACAGAAGTACTAAAATTAAAGGTACTTTATTTTTATGACAATATGCCAAAAGTATCTCAGTGAGTACCCTCAGTATGAGGATAAGATATATACACAAGATATATGTACACAAACCAAAATTATGCAGGTAATAGCAAGAAAAGTAATGCAAACAGTGTAAAATTACATTAGATTGCAATAGGAGCACATAGGTATAGGGGCAACACAAACCATATACTCCAAAAGTGGAATGCGAACCACGAATGGACCCCAAACCTATGTGAGCTTGTAGAGGGTCACTGGGACTGTAAGAAAACAGTAAGGGTTAGGAAAATAGCCCACCCCAAGACCCTGAAAGATAGGTGTAAAGTGCACCTACTACCCCAGAGAGCACAGAAGTCGTGATAGGGGGATTCTGCAGGAAGAACAAACACCAGCAATGCAACAACAGTGGATTTCCGGACCTGAGCACCTGTAAGACAAGGGGACCAAGTCCAATAGTCGCGACGGTGTCGAGAATGGGCAGGAGCCCAGGAAATGCCAGCTGAGGGTGCAAGAAAGCTGCCACCAGTTGGAAGAAGCTTGGAGTTCTGCAAGAAAGAAGAGGTCTAGGAACTTCCCCTTTAGAGGATGGATGTCCCACGTCGTGATGAGGCTTGCAGAGGTGTTCCCACGCAGAAAGACCACAAACAAGCCTTGCTAGCTGCAAGGGTTGCAGTTTGGGTTTTTGGATGCTGCTGTGGCCCAGGAGGAACCAGGATGTCGCCACTTGGATGAGGAGACAGAGGGGGCACCCAGCAAGTCAGGGAGCCCTCACAGAAGCAGGCAGCACCCGCAGAAGTACCTGAACAGGCACTTGGAAGAAGAGTGAACTGGAGTCCACCCGAAGTCACAAAAGGAAGTCCCACGACGCCGGAGGACAACTCAGAAGTTTGTGCACTACAGGTTAGAGTGTCGGGGACCCAGGCTTGGCTGTGCACTAAGGAAATCCTGGAAGAGTGCATAGGAGCCGGAGCATCTGCAAATCACGCGGTACCCAGCAATGCAGTCTAGCGTGGGGAGGCAAGGACTTACCTCCACCAAACTTGGACTGAAGAGTCACTGGACTGTGGGAGTCACTTGGAGAGAGTTGCTGAGTTGCAGGGACCACGCTCGTCGTACTGAGAGGGGACCCAGAGGACCGGTGATGCAGTCTTTTGTTGCCTGGGTTGCAGGGGGAAGATTCCGTCGTCGACCCACGGGAGATTTCTTCAGGGTTCCTGGTGCAGAGAGGAGGCAGGCTACCCCCAGAGCATGCACCACCTGGAAACACTCGAGAAAGCCGGCAGGATGAAGCGATACAAGGTTGCTAGTAGTCGTCTGGCTACGTTGTTGCGGTTTGCAGGCGTCCTGAGCAGTCAGCGGTCAATCCTTTGGCAGAGGGTGAAGAGGGAGATGCAGAGGAACTCTGATGAGCTCTTGCATTCGTTATCTGGTGAGATCCCCAAAGCAGAGACCCTAAATAGCCAGAAAAGGAGGTTTGGCTACCTAGGAAGGAGGATTGGCTACCAAGAGAGGTAAGAGCCTATCAGAAGGAGCCTCTGACGTCACCTGCTGGCACTGGCCACTCAGAGCAGTCCAGTGTGCCACAAACACCTCTGTTTCCAAGATGGCAGAGGTCTGGGACACACTGGAGGAGCTCTGGGCACCTCCCCTGGGAGGTGCAGGTCAGGGGAGTGGTCACTCCCCTTTCCTTTGTCCAGTTTTGCGCCAGAGCAGGGCTGGGGGATCCCTAAAACGGTGTAGACTGGCTTATGCAGAGATGGGCACCATCTGTGCCCATCAAAGCATTTCCAGAGGATGGGGGAGGCTACTCCTCCCCAGCCTTCACACCTATTTCCAAAGGGAGAGGGTGTTACACCCTCTCTCAGAGGAAATCCTTTGTTCTGCCTTCCTGGGCCAGGGCTGCCTGGACCCCAGGAGGGCAGAAACCTGTCTGAGGGGTTGGCAGTGGCAACAGCTGCAGTGCAAACCCTGAAAAGGCAGTTTGGCAGTACCCGGGTTCTGTGCTAGAGACCTGGGGGATCATGGAATTGTCCCATGCAGCCCATAGGGATCTCCTGGAACCCCAATACCCTGGGTACCTCAGTACCATATACTAGGGAAGTATATGGGTGTACCAGTATGCCAATGTGAATTGGTAAATTTAGTCACTAGCCTGTTAGTGACAAATTTGGAAAGCAGAGAGAGCATAACCACTGAGGTTCTGGTTAGCAGAGCCTCAGTGAGACAGTTAGGCATCACACAGGGAACACATACATATAGGCCACAAACTTATGAGCACTGGGGTCGTGGCTAGCAGGGTCCCAGTGACACATAACAAACATACTGACAACATAGGGTTTTCACTATTAGCACTGGGCCCTGGCTAGCAGGATCCCAGTGAGACACTGACATACACTCACAAACAGGCCAAAAGTGGGGGTAACAAGGCTAGAAAGAGGCTACTTTCTCACAAGCCTCAGGAAAATGCACAATAAAACGGTGATAGAGCCGGAAAGTAAATACTCACACCCCCACAGCCACGGCAATCACAGCTCACCAGGAGGAAAGTCCAGGCAAATGAAAAGCAATCCACAGCCTCCCAACTGTGTGACTCAAAGTCACCACCCACAACAGTTCAGCGGATGCCCCTATTGCCCAGGAACAATCCTACAAGGCTGCATGAAGAAGAAAAAACAGAACAAACCGGACATAAGATTAAGGGGGCACTCGGCCCGAAAATTACAATAGGAGACTCAAACGGATTAGAATCCAATCACTCAGGACCCAAAACCGAGACACAATCCGTATCCCCAGAAGCAGCCACACAGCTTCCATCAATGAAGAAGACAGATGGTCCCGGATCAAATCATAGATCTATCCCTAGCCCAATGACACACCGGAAAAGAATAAGTGAAAAAGAACACAGTAAGAACCAGCTCTACTTAGACCAATGCAAGACTATCACACAGGAATCCTTCCTTGGAAGGGCTTCAGAAGGCACCAGCAAATGGATTGGTGATCCCAACCACGAGGGGTCTACACACTGTACTTCAAAATCAATAATGTCCTATCCAAACCCTGCATACCACCAGCAACGCACAAATATTACGAATCAAGCGACAGCCGAATCAGAAGAAAAGGCAACCATAGACGCTGCAGTTACATCAGCCCTGCACATCACAAACGGCATGAAATCAACAATCAAGCTGATACCCCCAAAAGTCGGGGGCATTAACACCCTTACTTTTTGTCCTTCCTACAAATCTCAGGGCCCTTGGGACATCCTTAATCAAGGCAATCTTCTGAGAATCTGCAGCGCAATCCAAGGACTAGAAACAATAAGTAATAAAGATCTGCAATACGTGGCCTTCATAACACCAAAAAAAGGCAACAGAATTGAAAGTACTGAAGTCTGCTTTAACAGCATAGAGATAGCGCAGTTAGTGCGGTCCAAATCAGAAACATTCGAAGAATGGGGCATAGAGCTAAAGGAAGCGTGCTAAGTAAAATACCCCTCCTTTCTATTTCCTCAAGAAGAGACCAACAAAAGGGACAACTTCAGGGCAGCGAGCCAGCAATCTGTTTTGCAACACGCTAAAGGGGCTTCCCCTACCTTCACCAAGAGCCAAAGAGAGATCACATATCCATCGCCCAGGGCATCTCACAGATAAGGCATTGTCAGGAAGGAGGACGGCAGGATGAGGGCCGCTGTAGGTACAGATCCACTTATCGATCCAGACAGAACCCTGCAGCACAATGACAGATCCGGACGTTGCCCTGCCAAAACTCACCCAAATGGGCCAATGCTGTCCAAAAGCAAATTGTGGGTCACTAATATAATATCCTGGAACATTACAGGGGCCAGCAAAATCAGGCAAGATCCAAATTTGGAAGCCTACTTGAACAACTTCGACATCATCTGCCTACAGGAATCCTGGAAAGTATCCGAAAATCTGATAGCTGGATTTGAAGAATTCCTAAGCCCGACAGCTAAACCTAAACCCAAAGGGCACCCAAAAGGCAGCCTCTCAATCTACATAACCACATGCAAATCTTTCAATACCAAGATCATAGACCTGAAGTCAGCTGATATGTTAACTATTATTATCGAAAACTGGATGTTGGAGCAAACACTGGCGCCCATAATAATAATAAATATTTACATCAACCCTAACATGACTTGTAATCAACACCTACTAGATACAACCGAAAAAGATTTGCTAGCTCTAAAAACGGCTTTTGGAAACACCGCCTGGATCATCACAGGTGATTTTAACCTTAACATGGCCAATCATGGCAAAAGAAGCTCCTGGGAAGGTGCACTGGACCAGTGCCTGGGCATCCCACCACAAGAATTGCCCTTTAAGGACAAGGACACATGTGATCACCCCCTGGTCAGACTCCTAGAGGCACTAGGATTTAGGGCCCTAAATGGCAGATTCCCTAAAGACATCCCAATGAAGCCGAGCCACATCGCCAAGAAGTCCACTCCCACCCTAGACTACACCTTTGTCTCAACAGACATCTTCAAGTACTTCCAGGATTTCAGTATAGAGGTGAGATGCGAAAGTGACCACCCCCCACAAACAATGAAAACAGAGAATAATAACTCTCTGACTGCTCCACTACAGAGGATTGGTGAACAAGACCCAGGAAGCCACCTTCATCACATAAGATAGTCCAACAAGTGCATGGAGAAATACGAATTATGGAAAGCCAACTTAATGTCGGATCAAACGAAACAGGTGGAGATAATTTCAAAATGGGAGGCCACATTAACTTCATTAAGGAATCAGCTGGAGCCCAATCAACAATCCAAGGCAGGCCTACTACTGAGCAGAAATGGTTGGTTCACGCAGACATTAAGGCAACAAAGGCAACAGCTGAATAAAATTGCCAGACACCTAAAGAACCAACCACCAGGCAACAGCTACCAGAGTACCTTTCAGGAATTAAGAAAGGAATATAAGAAGGCAATATGGGAAGCAAAGCAAGCGTAAATTGATCAGGAATGGATCAGAATTGTGGAAACCATCAAGAAAAGAACAGCAGGTCGCTGTGGTCTATAGTCAATCAGCTGGAGCGCAGGACAACCGCTACCCAAAGTAATGCGGTCCCGGAGAGAAAGTGGATAGAACACATCTCCAACCTCTACGGTAGCCCCAACATAGTGGAGCCATCTTCCACCACAAGCAGTGAGGCAAAGCCATTATCTATCGAAATGCGAAACGTCGAGGAACAACTACGGCACTGCAGACAGAGTGGGGTTCCTGGGCCAAATGGTCTCCCGGCAGGAATACTAAAACATGACCCTGCCCTTTGGACTGGCCTGCTCTGCAACCTTTATAATGCCAGCAGCAAGGAAAACAAAATTCCAGATTCCTGGAAAGGGGCAATTTTCCATCCAATCTACAAGAAGGGCCCGTACGGGAACACAGACAGCTATCGACTAATATCACTGCTTGACATCGATGCAAAAATATTAGCGGGTCTCCTGCTGGAGGATCTCAAAGAATGGGCGAGCAAATTTAATCTAATACCTCTGAATCAAACCGGCTTCCGGCCGTTGGCAAGCACTTCAGACAACCTGATAACGCTAGCCATGCTCGCTGAAAAATATACAAACAAAAAAATGGCCCTTTACACCTGCTTCGTTGACTTGTCCAAAGCCTTCAATTCAGTGAACCGGAACAAGCTGTGGGGGAAACTAGCAAACCTTAATATCCCGACAGAGCTGTTAAAAGGAATACAGCTTCTGTACTCAGAAAAAGGGTGAAAGTGGGAACAACAGAAGAGTGTCGGCCAGAATTCAGATAGACAGAGATGTTAAGCAGGGCTGTGTTCTGGCGCCAATGCTTTTCAACCTTTATCTGGCAGATCTGTGCTCACAGCTAAACATCACTGGCTCCCATCCTCCCAAATTGAGCAACCATCCCCTAACAGCATTATGTGCAGACAACATCGTCTTACTGAATCTCTCAGGTACAGGACTTCAAAAAGTGCCAAACACCTTCAATCAATATTGCACGACTAATGAGTTAGTGGTAAACACTGAGAAAACCAAGGTAATCATTTTTGGCAAACGGATAATCAAGAAAACTAAATGGTTCTGTGGGAATCAATCAGTGGAAAGAAGCGGAAGCTACAAATACCTTGGCGTCTGGCTACAGGAGCGCTGGTCGCCTCACCTGCACCTAAACACCCCGTAAGTGAGGTTGGCATCCCTGCTTGCATCAGTCCTAGCCTGGCCTCAAAATTACAAACTCCAATCTGGTGCCCACCACTTACAGTGATAAAAGCTAAATTACTGCCAGCCCTAACATACGGTTCGGAAATATACCCAAGCAAACTGAACGACTTCATGAACGCTGCACAAAGCAAGGTGTTTCGCCTTCTCTTTCGCCTCCCACACAGCTCCTCGCTTGTGCAGATTAGGTTGGAATTTGGATTACAAAATCAAACACTAGTTCAAGACGGGGCATCACTCAAATATGCATCCATGCTAAGACTGGCCCAACCAAATACTCTAAAGGCACTGATTTGGGAGAAAATCAACATAAACCAGCCGGAATTCCCAAATCCCTGGCTAAAGAGAATCGCTCTCGCCATAAAGCATCGGCAGGCAGAGGAGTTATGGCAAAAGTTCTTACCCCATAAAAATTTCAAACTACTTTTAAACAACAAATCAAGATGCTCTCCTGGAGCATGGACAAAGATAAGTTCAGACTTCAATCTCACGCTTGGATGACAATTAACACATACAAGGCTCTAACAGCTCAACCTTATATGGCAGAAATATTAAAAACTTCACTACAAATAAAGGTGCTACATGCCAGACTCAGACTACTACCTGCATTAATGAACAAACTAAAATGGTTTAGACCCACAAACAAAAGTCGATGCAGACTTTGCGCACATCATCGGGAAGACTTCTTACACACCCTTTGTATTTGCCCCGCTCTATTGCCCTGGAGAAAGCTGTATCTGAAAAACATTTTTAACACCAGTGGTATCAGAACATGCCGGCAGGCTATCCTGTTTAGTCAGAAAGGATTGACTCCACAACACATGGCTTGCTTTGCAAAATTTATTTTAAAAACAGAACATTCCTTAAAACATGCCACAAAAAACCATGATGAGAAAACTAGTCTTCAGCTGGCATAGAAAACGAACACTGGCAGCCCCAGGCTTATGAGTAATGGCCGCAGCATCAACACCAATGGCACTCTGCCTACTCAACCTGTGGACTGAACTTTTATCTTTTTATCAGAAAAAAGAAAAAAAAAGGCTTTCTGATATTTTGCTCCTAGATTGCCTTCGGGTAACGTCTAATATAACAATCAGTAACTCAGTGTTGTCCAGTAAGTAAGACTATACATTTCAAGATGATCATCATGTGAACACGGCTTAACTGGACTAAAAACCACAAGGAAAGCAAGAATGTATTAATTGTTTTATGGTTTCTTAACGTCTCCGCTTGTACGGTTGCAATGATTTTAAGTAATTACGCAATAAAACATAAACTTTCCCTGCTCAGACCTATAGCAGCTGACCTGTGTGCTATTGTAATTTAATTTGACAGTCCTAGACTATTGAGCACTGAAGTCTTTAGACCCAGTCATCTATTGCTTGCTCAATTTGATCCACCTCGGTTTTTCCACTACAAATGCCTCATGGTGCCACTGTTCAGGGGTTACAAGATGGCCACTAAAAGCATCCACTCTGAAGCCTTGCCCTACGATATGGCTAACCCAACAAGGAAGAGATGAGGTGCAAAAGTGGACACTAATTAGAACTACCCAAGTCACCATCCTTAAAAAGTACAGACCCACTGTTGCATGTTTCTGGGAAGACAGCAGCAATGCTGGAAAAAAGTTGATTGACATTAAAACCAGGCCCT
This sequence comes from Pleurodeles waltl, assembly GCF_031143425.1. NCBI lineage: Eukaryota > Metazoa > Chordata > Amphibia > Caudata > Salamandridae > Pleurodeles > Pleurodeles waltl. The sequence goes on along the minus strand of NC_090437.1, from coordinate 715,268,050 downwards.
CACTAATTCCATCAGGCAAAAGCATCCCACAAGAGCCTTGCCTTTTGTTAAAAAGTTGAATTGTACACTGTCCTACTGGAAGTGGAATAGGGATACATAGTACCAGTCAGTTATCTTCTGCTCCTGTGGAAAGTCTTTCTTCTGAGTTATCCCCCTGTGACGGGCTGGTGACACCAGTCCCGTCCGATGCAGCAGCCTGTGCTGCCACTGCACTTCGAACCCGGAAGGGGATGGATTTGTAGCCAATCCCCTTCCACTTCCGGGAGCCACGGAACAGCGGCGGAGAAGGCGCGCTTTGGAGCCTTTAAAACCTGGGAGAGCGCGGACATCGGGAGAAGGAGCAAGTTGAGTCGGTGAAAGGAGCAGCGTTGACGGAGAACTTGAGGAACAGCAGTGGAGCGAACAGGAGACAGGTGGAGCCGTGGAACAAGCGGAAAGTGGTCTGGAGGAGTCCCAGGTGGTGTCAGCGGCGTGGGAGGCACCCGGCAAACTTCCCAGCCACACTTCAGGAGAAGCGTGGCCATTCCAGGTGCGTCCTCTTTGCTGGGTCGGCAAGGGCAAAGGGGAGGGTGTGGGGCAAGACGGTAGGGAGGAATAGAGGGAGGAGAAAAGGGGAAAAGCAAGAAGGAAGAAACACAGTATACAGAAGGCACAGAAGGGGCAGTACCCAAAGCAGGAAACCAAACAAACAAAGCGACAGACAGACAGAAAGAGGAAAAAAGGGGGGGAAACCAGAGAAGAGTAACTACAAAGAACACCCAAAAGCAGTGCCGGAAAAGAAGCCCAGAAGGGTTGGAAGAGTGAGGAAGGTTGCAGAAGGATAAACAAGAAAACAGGCAATAAGAAAAGAAGAAAGAAAAAAGAAACAAAAACGCACGCAGGGGTACAAAGGGCGGGAAGGAGACAAACATAAATCCCCAGGAAAACAGGGATAGGAACAGGAAGGGAAAAGAGGAAGACAGACCAAAAGGGACAAAGGAAGACAGAAAGAGGGAGAAACGAGACCAATAGGATAAGCAACTTACCGGTGCTTTATCTTGTGTTTTCTCCCATGTGCCTCCCGGGAGCCCTGAAAGAAAAGAGAGACGGAAAGAAGAACTGAAGCGTAGCGGTTACCAAGAACAGAACGGGATATCATCCAATATACAACTTGCACACCAAGAAAAAATACAATAAAAACGCACCTGAACCAGTAATTCACTGTCCGCGTGTCCTCATTGACCCTGGCGGTCACACCCCCTTATGATCAGTTCTTTCCTTGCCCATCAGAATGCGCTCACCCAAGGGTTCAAACTCGGTAATGTTCGATGAAGCCTCATGAGTCACATAAGCTCTCTGCCATCATTTCAAAAGAGACTCAATCCCTTTTATAAGGCTTGAAATCTGTCTCAACTCTTGTGTAGTAGACTTTAACACAACCTACTGTTTTTTTTGTAGCAGCTTTGTTGGATTTATTTTTCAAAACAAAGAACCAAAAGACAAACAACTTTTCCTTTGCTCTGACCCTCGTCAACCAGATATCACAACGGCAACTCCCTCAAACTCTCCTACACTAATCTGGCTAACAATTCAGCAAAAAAACCAATTCTTGTACATCACTCCACCCAAGTGCGGCTCACTACTTACCTGGATTCAACAAAGGATTTGATGTCTGCAGCAATGAATGCCAGTTACCTGGCCAAAATTGCTGGATATGACAAATTAAAATGTACCCATCATCTTTCTCACAGCATTGTTGGAAAGCAGAAGGATCATGAATCATGGGCACTTGGAAGGAATCTCTGACACCCATTGCAGTGTGCACAAAATAATGAGGTGGACTGTATAGAGGAAAGAGGAGTGGAAAAATCTTGATCTAGGAAAATAACTTAGACAACACCAGACAGCTAGGTGCCCACAAAAAGAGAATCATAGAAGTGGGCAGAAGTCATTCATAGTGGTTGTGGTTACACCTACTCCAAATATAGTTCTGTTTATTGGGAGCTCACTGTCCAGAACAGCACAAATTGGTGCTGGGACTGTCCCGACAGAAGACTGGACAAACTCTCTCCGGTGTCTCTGATGGTTCACAGGGAATTACTGCTATATCTCAGCGTTTGGTACTAGAAATACCCGTCTGTCTCACAAAGACTGGCAGTGAATGAAAATGGTGAGGATTTTAGGGCCTGGAAACCCCCAGTCTGGATCCCACCTCCTTCCAATTCAACTGAACAAATTACGAGTCATTACTCTTATAGATTTTGTCATGGGTAACATAGGTCCTGTTCATTCTTAACAACAATTCATAAACATAACTTTCTTAAAACCATACAGAAAGGGTAAACAATTTCAAAACGGTAACATAATGCACACCCTATAAACCTGTTTGTTAATTATCAACATATAATACATCTTTCAAAAGCTGATTATCTCAATATCAACCTCACTCTGGTCCCCAGTTGCAATTGCTTCTAGAAAAGGGATAGTGCAGGTCGCGGCCTGCCCTAAAAAACCCCAGCCATCGTGATATTAGGAGTGGAAGTTACATGCCAATTACATCCATAACTTCCTATCTCCTGTCCTGCGAATCACGAGACAAGGTTTAAGAAATTTGATGTGCGCTGCCCACGGCCTTGTCTGCCAAGGGCCAAAGTGTCAAGGAAGCAGGTGAGAGGTGTTGGTCAGCGAGGGCACCTGGCTGCCTTTGCTGTTCTGTCCTCTTCAATGGACCCTTTCAAATTAAGGTTTCCTATTGACCCTGGCATTTTATTAATTTAGTTTCACGGTCTGTTATATAGATCACTTGGGAGTTTGATGTTAAAGTTTGATTTGATGCAATATTTATATGGAGTGTTGTTATTATGGCTCAATGGCCATATAAAGATTGGAAATTAAGGTTTGTGAAAGACTGAAGGCCCTATTACGAGTTTGGCGGTCCTTGGACCGCTAAACTCGCAGTAGGCTCTTCATGGCAGGGTGTCTGCCATGAAAATGCTGGTGAAAAGGCAGTGCTCAGGGCCAAGGGGGACCCTGCACTGTCCACGACCATGTCATGGGCAGAGCAGGGTCCCCTAGCCCAGCACCCTTGGAATGTGCACTGTCTGCTGTATACGCAGAAATACAGAGGTTTCTGCCAGTCAGCCCAGTGGAAACATTGTAATTGGCCCGGGGGGAGACCACCAACTTCACGTCGGTCTCCTGTCCACAGGGCTGGTAGGCCAACGGTCAGCTCGCCAGTCTCATAATGAGGCACTTAAAGTTGTGGGTAGGGTTGTTGTTTTGAATCTCCTCTGGTACGCTGATTTGTGCTCTCTGCGAATGGAAAGGCAGATCTGGGTTAACGCTGCAGTGCTTTTGGTGCCCAGCATTGTTCTCTGAAGGGTGCAGGAGTGCTGCTTATTTATCCAAAGCACTATTGCACCTTGTTTCCTGGATGATAGGAGGAATCAGACTGAGATAAATTCCAAAAAAAATAAACTACCTTAAGAACAGCTCGGTGTGCTCTTTCTATGGAAAAGTTCTTTACTGGTCAATAAAATACCACCCTATTTGTTTTCCCAAATTCCACTGAATTCTTGTTGTGTGATCTGATGATGTTCACAGCTTAGTGCTGCACTGCCAATGTGAGAAAATGCTTGAGCTAACATTTCTAAAACTGAAGATACCTCGTGTTTTGGTTGTCAGCAAACATTGGCACATTTTTTCTTGTTGTGATTTTATCATTATTGCTCTCTGAGTGTTTGAAAGACTCAGAACAGACAAAACTGGGCTCCCTTTTCCCCCCAAAAAGCAGACACAATTTGGGGAAAATCGGGAGCAGCACAGACCATTGACTCTTTGTATGTGTGGAAAAGGCTGTTTTATTGAAACAGGTGCACATCACAAACCTTTCTAGGAATATAGCATTGCAAAACTAAGACCTCACTATACATAGTTGATGTCTACAATTCCTGCCCTCCACCCCGAAACTCCCACTCCCTGTATGCATCCCCAGCAAGTGTCTACATCGTGAACTACTGTACCCTGTGATTTAAACACTTCTAACTTCCCCTTCTGCTTAACAGTGAATCTATTACCATCTACTAAACATAATATTTCTATGATGTAATTTTTAACTTCCTGCCAGTGTCTGGTGTGGGCTTGTTCACACCCTCCCTTTCAGCCTGGTTTGCCTATGTCAACAATAATAACCTTAAGTAAAGCCCAGCAAACTTGTGGGGCAAAGCCTAGCCCTTGCATCTGTCCCAAAGCGACAACCACACCAACCTTAACCCCTGCCCAACTGTCCCACCTAAAGCATCCTCTCAGTGAATCAAAAACACTACTGCATCCCCCCAAAAACCTGAGCTAAGGAGTGGGTGGGTTGGCAAAACCTTTTCTCTGAGCTGACAAGGGCCACCATGTACTCCTTACCATAAAATGGTGGGTGGCAGCCTTAAAATGGCAACTTATATATACCTTGGGCTACATCCTTTAACTGATGTAGCCCACAAGGTCCAGTCAACTAGACTGCACCTCATTACCACAATGTCCCCGGGGGGCATACCTCCCTTCTGGATGCCTTCCCCCAAAACCCTTTTGGGTGAAATGGGCTGCAGGACAAACCACTGACACTTCGTATGTGTGAAAAGGTCACTTTATTGAAACAGGTGCGCATCACAAACCATCCTTACAAAACTAAAACCTCACTATACATATTTGATTCCTACACTTCCTACTCCCACACCGAAATTCCTACCCCGCATAATCCCCAGCAAGTGTCTACATCATGAAGTACTATACTATGTGATTGAAACACTTTATAACTTCCCCTTACACTCAAAAGTGAATCTATTAACATCTACTAAATGTAATATTCCTATGATGTAACCTTTAACTTCCTGCCAGTTTCTGGTGTGGGCTTGTTCACACCCTACCCTTTAGCCTGGTTTGCCTATGTCAACAAAAATAACCTTAAGTAAGGCCCTGCAAATTTGTGGGCCAACTGACAGCAGAAAAATGTACTACTCTGACTTTTTCTGCTCCTCCTCCCCTGCCGCTGACACTATACTTACCAAACCCTGCATCCTCAACGTCTGAAATAGATACTCCCTTATCTCTAATAAGTACACTTCCATCCCATACCTGGAAGAATGGACACCATCATCCCATCCACTGTGTCACAGCGTAGATTATGAACCATAAACCCTATTCCATCGTCTCTGCAAAAGTGCCTCATCTTTCTATTAACTTTTCTTCTTCCTTTACCTATGGCTACCGGCTTGGAAGCGCCTCGCCAACATTGTCTTGGAATAAATTCAGTCGAAATGACATAGCACCTTAACCCCTGAGCTTTGATTTCCTCCAGGTCCTGCTTCATGGCTCTTACTAACGACATTCCCTGTTCCACCACCATGTTGTTCTCACCGAAGTGTATCAGGGAAATGTCCCAGCAAACCTTTCCCTTCAGAAAACTATTGAGCTAGGGAAGAAGCTCCTTCCACCTCGTACCCACTTTAAAATATCATGCTACAGAAATGGTGTTAGTATTGAACTAAGGTTCCCTCCCCATGCACTCTTCCCTGCTTCTCCGCCCTCTTATGTCACAAAAGAATGACTGACGATCCAAACCGCCAAGCCGGCAGTCCATGGGCCTGGGACCGAATCTGAAATGAGAAAAGTGGGTAATCCAAGGAAAGAAACTAGGGAGCTTATTTACCAGGATCCTACACCACCAATGCATCAACATTTTTGATGCATTGGCGGCACAGCCAGTACTCCACGTTTACAAGGTGGCACATCTAGGCCGATGTTTCACTTTTAGTAGTCCTGAATAGAAATGTACCTGCATCTGAACCAGCGCCGTTACGTAATTTTGATATATTTAAGGTAGGCATTCCAGCATCATTTCTACCGTAAAACTGCTGCATCGATATTTACGAGTTTATCAAAAAGTGATGCTTCACCGGCAAGTGTCGCACTGAGGCCTGAATGTGTCAAAAATCCTGCACTTCCATAACCCATGCGTAGGAAATGATGCATTGGTTCTGGTACATAAAAAGAAGTTAGAAAGAACAGTATGGCAACCTCAACTATACCATGGATCTTCTGATTTTGCAGCTGGGAGACACAAGGAGAAGACCAACACCACCCCAACCACCTACTTCCCTCCTTACCACCACAAAAGCAGTTCAAGAGAAGGGAGTGCATAAAGTGGCAGCGAACTTCCCTCATTGATGTCAGGGAGGATGAGCTCATTATCTACTACCGGCTCAAGAGGAAATCTATTGTCCAGCTGCTACTCCAGATAATGCCAAGGCTCCAGCCAACAACTGGGAGGTGCACCAACATCCCTCTGCAGGTCAGGCTCATGGCTGTCCTCCACATGTTGGCATCTGGCTCATTCCAGATTACAACAGCCAGAGTGGCAGGTATCTCCCAACCATCTTTCTCGGCTTTCCTACCCTTTGTCCTGGATTTCATCATCCGCCTAACTCCACAGTACATCCTCTTCCCCAAAACATAACTGCAGATGCAGATCAAGCAAAACTTCTATGCCCTCACTGCTTTTCCACATGTGGTGGGTGCCATGGACTGTACCCATGTGCAACTAGTTCCCCCTTCAGCTACATCCCATCTCTACAGGAACTGGAAGCACATGTACTCCATCAATGTCCAGGCCATCTTGGACCATCGGGGCATGTTCACCATGTTCACCAGCGTGCTGGCCAAATACCTTGTGAGTGTGCATGATGCATACATATTCTGGCACTCCATCATCAATGAGCACTTCCAGAATGACCAATATGAGAATGGCCTACTGGTTGGTAAGTACATCAGAAATACATGACAGATCTTACTATAGCAAATGATGAATGACACAATGGACATATTGTGTGTGCTGCATGAGACAGCGCATATGTAGGAGTGGTGTACCTCATTCTTGCACCATTCATCTGGGCACATCTACAATGCAAACCTGAAAGTCACACTTGTTGAGACATGCTAAGCCACTGTGCCCGTCTATCAACAGTGGGAAGAACCAGAGCAGTGCAAGGCTCGGAAAACTTCCATATTGCAACACTTCACGCAAGGAAGGGCTGCTATGGCTGTTGTCTGTGTCCAAATGTAACTCCCATGGTACATGAGGTATGTCTTCTATTCAAGACCAGTAAACCTGTGTAGAATGCACCACATGTGCTCACCAGATTACACTTCCTAAAGGAAGTAAACAAATTGAAGGCTCTGCCCTTGGTAGTAAGTGCAGCTACAACATCATTGGTCCATAGGGACACATGTATGTCTGTGTGTGAAACAGGTTCACACTGGTTCAGACTACCAATGGATGACAACAACCCCCTATTTGTGATCCACATACTGTCACTTACAGAGGCAAGGGATCTACAAAACTCCTATCATACTAAGCTACAGTCCAAATGTGTTTGTCCCATTGTTGCACTATCAAAAGTAGCAGCCCATACACATGTTTCAATCTGACACAGAGAACAGGATTAGACATGTGGAATTAAATGTGCCAATTGTAATGTTATCAATAGGGTACAATATTGGTAGGCATGTATAAAGTCATTCTGTACCCATAACAGATATATACTTGATTGCGGGTTGATCAATCACCATGAGCACTTAGTGACTTTTCTCCCTTTGTCTTTTCAGCTGACCAAGGATATGGCATTTCACCTAATTGAATTTGGCCTATCACAAAGGTCTGTAGCTAGGTGTTATTCTTACCCCAGGACAAAATCATGTGGTCCCAAAAATGTGTGCATATCAACATGTGCCAAATGCATGTGTGTGTGGAAGACTTACACCGAAACAAAGGTAGCAATGTGGAACAGTGTGCACATGTTTTGAGTATGTGTGGTGCAACTGTGTACTGACTGCCAGACATCCTACCATAATCCAAAGGAAGTGTAAATATAAACAGTGTGCAATGACTGAGTGTGTGTGTTGGACATTTTTCCAGATTTTTACTGCCTTATACTCATGGAGGCCAGTCTACTGACCTTATAGTTGTATGACTGTGAACAGAGGCCCATATGATGTTTCTGGGCACACAGTGCAACCCAGTTAGTCTACATATGCTACACAAACGTTTGCAAGCACATAGCTTCATCAGTGTTACATATCACATAACACATATAAATGTGGTGTCCTAACCTTTGTTGGTGTTGGATTGGCTCGCTAGTCACAGTGCCACCACACTTGACCCAGTAGGCAAGGATGCCACTGTTACATGCAGGAATGGATGTGACCGTATCGCTCTGCCTTACTCTGAAGAAAACAATGCTGTGACTCCTACTGCTCCATACTTGTGTGCTGATTTGTTCTAGATACAAAGCAAATCCAACAGACAAATATATGTCAAGGTATAACTACATGTAATGTTGCTCTTGGCAAAGTAGCATACACGGATGGATCCCAGGTCAGAGTGGCATAAACATGTCAATAGATGCACATATGACCATCTGGTGTGAATGCCTAACCACATTCTAAGTTCACATAAGCCCTCTCTGTTGTCGAATACGGTGATTCATGGAAATGCTAAACATATTCCTACTTGGAAGACATCACACTTGTTAGGCCTACTCAAGCAGGCTTTGTGAAGAACAAGATAATAGAGAACATCTTAGACTGACACTTTTCTGCAGAAGTAAGGTGCATGTGCCACACATATATTGCCAGACACCAATGCCAGACTGTAGATGTGTGTGTACCAGTATAATATCTGGTGGAAATTTGCCATTATTGTCTGCTATGTGATGTCATGCACATAAGAGTAGGTGACCTATTGACCTAGCAAAATACCATACACATCTAGACAGTCAATCTGTGAGTTAGTTGCCACATACACTGTAGTCAGCCTGAAGTAGCCAGTGTATGTCATTTCCTGAGCGTGTTTTGCTCCCATAACACATCCTTTTCCAATAATGCAGACAGATAGTACAAGCTTCAAGTATGGCCACGATCATGTATGACAATGTGGATATTATTTGCATGGGAGTGCAAAATCTGTGAAGAAATAAAAGCCTACTACACAGATACCTACAGCAATACAAGCATAATACAAACTGGAATTCATATTGATAATGTCAAGATATGCACAATTGACAATAAGTCTATGTTTGTCACAGCAATAAATTGCCTGTCCTAGTGTCTGTACCATGAACGCAAGGAGTCACACATATGTGCACTGTTAAGATACACATGAAACACATCCAAATCATGTCAGCAAAGAGACCAAGAAAAGTGATTTCTGGGATTTTTTCTTTCATTGCACCAATCAATACACTGTACCACCCTCCAACGGCTAGTTGTGCCAAGGGAAACACATGTATTGGCCTACAGCATGATGGATTGCACACAGAGCATCGGTCGGAAGCCACGCATCAACCTCAAAGCGTCATAAACAATGCATTGTACACTGTCATGTGTTGTGTGTAACTCACGCATTGCATATTTCATTAGTGATGTGTCTGAAAAAAACAACGCTTTAGTAGGAAATGTGATGCTTTAGACGAAAATTTGACACTTTAGTAGGAAGAGCATCAGTCAGAAGCCCCGCATCAACACCAAAGCATCAAAAGCAATGCATTGTACATTGTCATGTGCTATGTGTAACTCGCGCTTTGGCTATTTCCCTAGCGATAAGTCAAGAAAACATTACGCATTAGTAGGAAATGTGATGCTTCTGTAGGAAACGTGACGCATCACACAAGAAATGATGCAATGGCTCAGCCATGTTGCAACCAGGAAGTGTGAAGTTCTTTTCACTTTCACTTACAGTTTTTTTGTCTGTGCTGGCTGTTGGAGGTGTTTTGTGGGTACTCTTGATATTTGGTCCATTGTTTGGTCTTGCTGTTGTCTCTGTTGTCCCTGTTCTGTAAGTAAACTGTCATTTGTGTATTTAGTTGTGTTTTCTATAGTTGTGTCCACTGTATTGTTGGCTGTTTGTCCATTTAGGGGTTTGTAGTCTTAGGGGTGCAAGGGAGGTTTCATTTTTGTGGGTTTTGGCTGTAGGGTGGCTAGTTTCGGTAAGGAGATGTTGGGCAGGGGAAGAGCCAAGAACCTGTCGGAGAAGGGGTTTGGTGGCCTGCTGTGGCTGTTGGTACAATATCTGCCAAATATGATTGGCATTGGAGGTAGGGTGAGTCAGGTTATCCTACATGAGAGAGGAGGGAGCATTGGGAAAAGGTGTGCTTCCATATGAGTTGGAACTTCAATTTCCATTGTAGCATCCACCAACTTAAGCCCCGGTGGGCAGAAGTTGTCAACTGAGAGCGAGATCTCCTCGATCAGCTGGGGATTGAAGTTGGTGAGCCTATCTGTAAGTCCCTATATTCCATGAACTTCTAGCTGTGTGGCTTTCGTTCACATGTTTAAATGCTTTTTCTTCATGATGTATGGGCTGACTAAATAAACAAAACATTTCACAGGGGCCTGTTCACAGTGGCATTACAATTGCCAAAACAGACCATATTGTGCAGGGTCGGCCCATAGGTGATGTGCGACCCATCCACCAATGTGCAGGGAGGATTGTCATCTGGCCTCCTAGGTCATTACTGACTACAAACTCTGGGTTTCAGTCGCCATGTATCTTTCAGGTTTCCACACTCACATGTCATCAGGCCACAGGTTGGACAGGGTGTTTGGTTTACCCCCGAAGTTATCACACATACGTCTAGATCAGAGGTCTTCAAACTGGGGGGTGGGCCAGTTTACAGATAACAGACCTTTGTTTAAAGCAGGAGCATGTTATTGCATTTTTAAAAAGGTAACAGTAATTAACTGCAATGTTTAAACATCTTTAAACATTGCCATATTTTTAAAATAATTGTGAAAAATTCTGAAGGGGGCCCCAATGATTCTTATTTTTCAACTGGGGGGGCGTGGCATTAAAATGTTTGGAGACTACTGGTCTCATTGTTCGTTGACAGTGCACCGGTCACATGTAAGGAGCTAAGCGAAGAGGACAAACAAGCCTGGGCCCTGTCTGATGTGTGCATCATTGTTAAGAACGTGTATTGACTTGAGAGGTCTCCAGCCTTATACTACTTTGCAGAATATGGTCAGTCAAATTGGACTGTTCACATAGCCATCAACACAAGCCACCCTTGCACCAAGTAGCAAGCTAGGCTGGTCTTGCACCTTGTCTACACTCTGTGCATCTGATACGTGATGTGTCTGGTATTATCTGAATACACTGCAATATGGCATACATATGTCCATCATTAGGGCATTCCAACTTTGCCTTATGCTACACGTCCAACTTACAGATAATACCAGGCATTTGTGAAGTCATTGTACTGTGCTTCATATGTACACAATGTACATGTTTAGCATTCACAGAGCAATGTACCATGATTTTGTCTTGTGGGTGGACCAGATCCATACACCCATGACGAGGTGAACAGCTTCAGAGATCCAAATGCTACCAATAAGTGTCACCTGATTTTTTCTGTGCTCTGCAAAGATTGTGGGCCAGATGTACAAATTTGTGTGTTTGTGATTTCCTACTAGTGAATTTTTGCCATTCGCTATTAGGAAATTGCAAACTACGATGTACAAAAGTGTGTTTGACACTGCTAGCTCGACTCGCTATTAATAGATTACCGAATCGCAAAATACGTTTTTTTACATTCAAAAGTGTTTTTTTCTGTTTGCAAATGGCCCAATTCTGCGAATCGAGCCATTTACGAACAGAAAATAGCTTTGCACATCTGTCCCTATGTGTGTTCTCATATATTGGTTGCAGTGAGATATGTAAGGGGTATCATCAGTCAGCCGAAACAAGCTTTACCTGACATGTTGATACACAACAAAAGTAGGGCAAAGTTGTATCTGTAATTGATAGGGCTAAATTGCAATGCTACTTATTTCCAACGTATGCAGGACCACGTGATGGATGACTCTGAAACTGCTGTGCTAATGTTGTGCCAGGTATAGTGTGGGTGCTTATGGCACATGTACCATCACCTGTCCCAAAACCAACAGATGATCATTAGTTCACATGTCTCTCACCTACACTATGGATAGAAAGTGACAACATGTTACCCAAAATATGTGACAAAAATGTTGCATGGGATAGGCTGTGATTTTCCTGACACAGTGGCCCAGATTTAAGAAAAATGGTGCTTCATTATATGGAGCACCACTTTTCTCGCGCCCCATTGTGCTCCCCAACTGCCACCATGTGTGCGCCGTATTAATGATACGGTGCACCATGGCACACATTATACTCAATAGCATCATAATTTCTGATGCTATAGTTTTGCTTTAAAGGATTCCTGCCAAAAATGTTGGTGCGAATCGTGCAACGTACATAGGGGCCAATTAGAAACAGTGGTGTACCTCAATTTAACACCTGCACTGAGCAGGCGTTAAAAATGACGAGAAAAATGGCGCAGTGAAATCTCATACATTCCACTGCGCCATTTGTGTGGGTCTCCTAACAGAGGAGTGCCCATCTTGCATACATTATGCCTAGAGCAGGCATAATGTGGCTCAAGGGCTTACAAAGTGGTGCAATGCGTGCATTGCACCACTTTGTAGATTTGATGGGGTGTTTTTGCCAACCTAACATTACATTAGCTAAAAAAAATGACGCTAATACGGCTGAAGGTGGCGCTAGATCCTGCTTAAATTTAGGCCAGTACGTTCGCTCAAACTCACATTTAAGCATGACAGGGGTGTGGGTGGGGTGTTACACATATCCCAGACATTTACTACCAATTGTCAACAGCACATTTTATGGTGACGTGCACAGTGAGCATCTTTTCCAAATTATTTGTCCTATTGTTTGTACACATCACACCATGCCCATGCCTGCAGAATACATTCCTCCACCCAACCAAAATTGATGCAGTCTAAATAATTGAAGGCATGTCAGACATGCCACTAAAACAGCAAAAGATTCTGGGATCCATACATGTACCGGTAGTTCTGCATCTAGACAAAGTTTGTACTACAATGGATTCCGATGAGCATGTGAGCAGGCCCAGCATACTGAAACATGATTCCTTCCTAGTCTACATGCTGCATATGTATTTGTGAGGAGTCATTCATGATAGCAAAGGTAGTGGGCAAGTTACATGTCCTCATTTGTTGCAGTGAATGTGTAAATTCATTGTCAATACCAATGAATTACATGTGTTCACCCTTTAGCCCACATTTATCATGATATGTAGCAACTGTCATTCCACATCATGGGTAACTGCACATCTCTCAGAGTACTGTATATCACTGACATTGACATTTGAGATAGGGTGACAGAGGAGCAACCACCAAAATGGCATGGTGGTATAAAGGATGTTGTCACAAAACTGGATATGAACATCGAATTGGAGGGATGAACTTCAATCTGCCTGCCTGATGCACATTGCTAGTGTAAGCATCCACATGGCAATGTGTGGTCAATTTTGTGTGGTAGGTCTACATAGGTTGTGATGATTCCTACCTCACTGCAGGTATGAGTTGATGTGGGACATGTCACCAGTCCACACATGTCAATGCAGTTAAATGCCTGACACTTACCCTCATGCACCCAATGCACTATAACAGACGTGTTCATACCTTTTGGAGAGGAAGAAGGCCAATGTGTTAAGTACCACAGGCTTGTATACACTGTATTGTCAGCATACAAGCCGTTTCACACTCCACCTACTGTTGTTGTTACCCATACTGTCTCCCCCAAGGAATTATCCCCATTGAAGCTTTTCCAGCAATAACCTGCAAGATACAGCACAATATACTCATACATATGAGATCTAGGGCATGCATTAACACACTCATCACAGGGATTATGTATGAGCTGATGTGCATTTATGTAATCAGTACAGAAATGTATATACAGACACTTGGACCTGTAAAGGATTATATGCTAGTGCTTATATTTCATTACGTGATCCATTTGTAAAAGTGTTTCAGGTTTGTCTTTGAGCCAATATTGGAGAAGTGTCCAACAGATCTGTTGATTTGGAGGTAGCTAGCCACACTCCGTCTATGTTACAACTACATGGCACAGAGTCATTCAATGCTGCAATGTGTGTGGGCTTGTGTATGTGCCATAACAGTGAAGCATTGCTGAGGCACAATACACATGCTTGCTACATATTACTCATTTTGCATAGGTGATTGGCCATAGATTATACCCTCTTGCATGCTGCATGACAATCCCCAGGGAGTACCTAGATGGACCTTTTGTACCATTCTATGTGTACACAACATCATTGTTCCAAATCTGTCTTAATATTCGCATGTGTGTATGGTTTTTAGGCCAGACACAGCCATTTCATGTGCCCACAAGGCCAAGACATTAGCACTTTTGCATTGTAAATTTAGGTGAAGTACATGCTCCTCATGATGGTTGGTCATGGTCTATTTTAGGCTGGATATGCCATTTGTGCTGCTAATACTAGTTCATGCATGTAATTGATCACAAGTTGGACAACTTCAGCTAGGTGTGATACATATGTCCTCCTCTCCAACAGATCCAGAACAAGAGAAGACTTGCTGGACCTGCTTAGAAAGATATCATCACATAGAGCACAGCCAGCAGTGGCTCCATAGGGTGTCACCACTGCTCCAGGGCAAAAGTTTGAGTTCAGGAAGCAGGCCCTGAATGACAATGCAGAACTCAAATTAAGGTTGGCTGGCCTAGAACAGCAAGTGAGCACACTAATGGGAGTGGTCCAGACATTGCAGTAGTCTGTGGACCATTTCAGGGAGCAAATGTAGGACTCCCTCCAACTTGCTGCCCCTCCCCAGTTCATATTTGTTTTTATTAGTTATTAGCATTTTAGCAAAGTTTAGTATAGGCTTTAGATAAGGGATAGGAAGGTTAGGTAAGCTGTAGTGATCTTATAGATTTTAATATTTAATAGTTGTTTGGTGAGTATGTGGGTGGGTAGATTATGAAGTGGGTGGGGGGTCAATGTTTAGTATATACATACAAAAAAACTTTTAAATACAAAAAATATATATTTCTGTTTAGATAGTTTGTGTATAGGTGTAGTATTTGTGTCTTATGTGCAAATGTGTATTAAGGTGGGTGGGGGTGTATAGGTGTAGTTTGTTTGTCTCGTGTGGAAATGTGTATTAAAGAGGGTGGAGGGTTGATGGTTAACGTGTCTGTTGTGGTATATGTGTAGAGTAGGATAAGTTAAGCTTAGATAGGTTAGGTTGGTTATAAATTAAGGTAGCATAGGTAATCTAGCATAGGTTAGTTTAGGCAAAGTTTACATAGGATTACTTAGTAGGTGCAGGTTAGTTAAGTGTAGATTTTGAGTATTTTATACTGTTTTAAATAAAAAACATTTGCACTTTCAGAACTGCTTACTTATTAACTGGGTGGCGCTTGTATCCGTTTGAATTGGGTTAAGCACATGCCGAAGGTTTTCTTGGCAGATGTGTAATTAGGTGAAGCAGCTAAGGATTAGATACTGCCAAGTTTGCAATGGAGTCACTTAAGGGATCTTCCAACGTGATTGTGCATTGTAATGGTAAATCGTGCTATGAATGGTCACACAGCCCAAAACAGGTATTCACCTACTGGTGCACAGTGTGTGCAAGTGATGCTTCATGTTTTGTATTGCTAAAGTTAAACAATTGTGACTAATCAAGGATGTGTTGGGTGACACACTGATGCCAGCCACTATACACTGTCCCTTGCACCAGTATATTGTCACATCAATGTTGTTTGCTGGCTAGTATCCATGGAAGTTTCCCCCACCTGGGTAGAAACTTCATTCAGTCCTACCATTGACTGATTGCTAATTGTAGCACTGCATGCACGTGGCCTTGGGTAACTACTTGCTAGTTTAGATGCACATAGGTTTCACACATGTTATTTTCCTTGGCCTTTGTAGATTTTCCTATGGATCTATTAAAAACTGATTCCCTTTAGATAGTAGGTTGTGTCTTTAAGGGCAGCACATCCACCATGGTCTACTTAGTCTGATCATGAACAGACATACAACACTATGATTCCGGTAAGTGATTTTATTGACACATGAACCAAGGAGCAAGGGGAAATTGGCAGTCTTTGCGGCAACAACCCCAACATTGCTTGTGAGCTATAGGGTGCCCAAAAAGAGTCCATGGGTGATATATTACATTGGGACAGGTACAGGAGAGGAGTGTTTCAGTGAGGAGGAGAACAAAATTGCCAATAGGGAAGATAGGCCACATGCACAGCCCACAAATGGGTGAGTTCAACAGGTGGGACAGCAAATAGAGGACAGTGCCACATGAGACGTACACTGGTCTGGTCATGAGCACAGATCAAACGAGAAACTGGGCATTTGGCACAGAGAAATGCTACAGAGCTGTTTTATGGTGGAAAGAGGTGCAGTCTACATGTGTGGTGCATCCTGTGAGGGAAGTGTTGTCAGTGCTGGAGGCGACAGAGACACACACACATTAGGGGCTGAAGATGTTGATCCCCTGTCCACAGCAGCATTTATCTGCACTGACAAGTAAGGCAGCACTGGACTTTGCAGGTTTGCCAGCCCAGCACCAAAGTTGCAGTGGTAGGTACCCATTGTTGCTATGTAGGTGTCCCGGTTCCGCTCCATGAACTCCCGGATGTTGCGAATTACCCCCAACTGATTGGCATCCTTGATCCTGCCACTTTGGCAGGGCAGTTGTTTGTGCTTCTGCCACATGACACCAGCGATGTCAGCAGGGACTGTTCCAGATCACGGCACAGAAGATAGGTGCCTATTATAGCCACCAAGATGTCCTTAGTGTGACTGAGGCAGCTACAGACTACCGATAGGGTGGCCACCACAGTATCTGTCCCCGCACATACCTCATCTACCAGCTTTCTCTGGATTCCTACCGCATGACATTGGAATTCAACTTTGGGGTCCTCAGAGTCCAGGGCTGGGGGTGGGCGGGCAAGTGATGTTTGTTGGGTAATAGGTGAATCCTCCTCAATGCTGTCGGCCCTACTCACAACCAGAGATGGTGTCTCAATGGAGGACAGGATTTGCCGGAGAGTGTCTTGGTCGCAGGTTGGCAGGCTGTCATTCTCAGCAAGATCCTCATCCAGGACAGGCAGCTGGTCATGAGGTATAGGTACATTCTCTGTATTGAGATAGAGATATGTTAATGGTGGAGTAATCTGTTGGAAAATCAGACTTGCTACTATTTAACTTTCAGTTCAACATTGATGCATAGGACATCTGTTACCCATAGCTATTGAGTCCAAGTTGCACTGTAGTTGTCTTTTAGATGGCAGTATCTATCCATTGTTCACAAAACCACTGTGTGACATGGCTGACTTTACGTGTCATGACACATATTGTAACACAGTTACACAGCTTGCTGGGCATACCATTCCTGCACATATGAGAAGAGGTAATGTTCACATCTGCCATGGTGATATGCATTCTTTTTCATGATACCTATACTGATTATGTTTTGACGTATTGACACCACTACTGTGCACACTGCACATAGTCCCCAGGGTGCCGCATTCCCTGTGACCAGTTTTCAGCCCACAGCTCCTAAGCAGGCGATGTGAGTTTGGTCATAATTTAGTTACTTATGATCCTGCAGTCTGCCTTTCACACAGTACACCATGGCACTCTGCCTTGTTGTGCTCTCCTGCGTTCAAAATAGTGAATTTATGATTGTGATTGAGTTTTTCACACATATCCGGCACAACCCTACACAGCTACCAACCTTGATACACTGTAGGAATTTGTGAGGGTATGCACTTACCATGAATTTCTTATTTGTGTATAGTCATGTGATTTAACTGCAGACACAGTTGGCTCCATACTTATGGACAGTGGGCACTGTGTGCCATCTTTGAGGGAATGGATCCACTCAAACTAGGTAGATTGCTAGCACTAACCCTCACCCCATTTGATAACTGCCAGAGTTGGTTATCCGCAGAGCATCACATATCATTTGACTCAGGCCTGCTTACTTGTACATGCACATGCCTCCTCTGCCTCACCTTATTTTGGGCTTAGTGGAAGGAAACCAGATCATACATTGACTCTCTTTTTGAAAAAAAAAAATATTTACCCAAGAGAGTACAAATACAAATTCATCATTTCAAACATTCATATTACAATGTGCAAAAGAACATTCATCCAGTTCTACATCCCCTCTGCCATCGTATTACCTATTGGCTAACCATCTACCCAATACTCCCCACGTGGCTTTTCCCTTTTGTCTCCCTTCCTTCCCTTTTCGCTCATACAAGGCATCTTCCAACTGATATATTGCAAGGAGGCGATCTAACCAGATTTTGAATGTGGGGGGTTGTTGATCCAACCATACAGAGGAGATACAGAGTCGATACACAGACATGATTGCAAAAATAAACGTAGAAACACGTGGCTCAATTGAATCCAATACCCCGAGTATTACAACTCCAGGGGTTAATTCAACATCTTGACTGGCAACATCTTTAATAAACTGCTCAACCTTCTTCCTCAGAGTTGACAACTTTGTGCATGTGGCAAACATATGTATTAAATCGGCTCCATATAACTGACATCTTGGGCAATGTATCCCCACTACCCGACCCCACTTTAATATCTTCCCCGGAGTGAAATACAGATCAAAAATCGTTTTAGAATGCTGTGCCTGAAGGGATGCTGAAATCAGGGTACTACACCCTAACCCAAGGGATTCATAAAAATCCAATTCTTCCACACTAAGTTTAACACACCATTTTTTACTATATTTCGCCAAGTCCTCTGGTAATTCATCATTCAATCTGGCGTAAACTGACCTTATTGTTATCTTGTCACTGGATATCATTATCTCTAGCAAAGAACACTTTGCAAAGCCTGCTGCCCCCCAGGTTTCCTATGAATAAAATCCCTTACTTGTAAATATTTAAATATTGTAGATCCTTCAAAGAAGTCACCTAATCTTTGTATCCCCTGTCGATTCCAGCTCACCATATAGTTATCTCTAAATATCTTAGGAAGCAGAGTATTATTCATAATCATATCTGCCAAGCCCAATTCTCTTCCGTCAAGGGTCCCAGCATCTAAAATTTGTTTTGAAATAATTGTGGTATACTCAACATATTTAGTGTTAATTGGAGGATTAATTTAAGAGAAGATTGACACAAAACAGTTTATGTGGTTTCATATCTCCTCACAAGTTGAAATGTTATTTTTATTTATTTTTATTTTTATTTTTATTATATTTTATAAGGCAACCATTTGTAAAAGTAAGTAAATAATTTCAATTATATACAGTAGAATGAGTGACAGGCAACTGTAAGTATATAGATATAGAGCTTATATAGAATGGAATTGGCTCCTAGTATGATATAATGACTAGATTAATGTGGTTGCTTTTCTTCTTGGACTCATTTGTAGTTAATGCAGTCCGTTCTTGATATCTAGTATCCTTTTATTGCCAATTAGAAAAGAGAGATCGCAAGATGTAAGTGCATCATTTATGTTTACAGCAAAGCCGGTTAGGTTCGCGATAGTCCGTTTTCTATTTTGCTGTAGCGTCCGAGGTATTTAAAATGGACGCACGTTAGTAACTCGGTTTAACTAATCGGAAGATCGCAAGATGTAAGTGCATCATTTATGTTTATAGCAAAGCCGGTTAGGTTCGCGATAGTCCGTTTTCTATTTTGCTGTAGCGTCCGAGGCATTTAAAATGGACGCACGATAGCAACTCGGTTTAACTAATCGGAAGCGTACTCGCCGATATTTGGATACTGCAACAGGTAAATAGAGACTCTGAATTTTTAGGATAGTATTTAATTGGTGCTAATTTTCAAAATAGGTGCATTCGCTAATAATAAGTGGAGAGAGGTTCTAGAATTAATTTAAGTTCACAAGCGAACTGGTAAGCTTACTTGGGGATCATATGAACATCATAAACACGTTATAAATTGTTGAACAATTGAAATATTTTACTTTTATCGTATTTACACAGTACTAGACTCTACTTCGAGAATCAAGAGGCACTCTGGATCATTAAAAGAAATTTGAGTATAATCGAGCTAATAAGGTAAATTCTAAATAAACTGGGGGGCACACCTCTTTTTGTGGGGGTTATAATGTAGCATAATTGGGTCCTTCTGAGTAAATGAAGAGCACGACACTTATTTATATTCATAATTATTTTTGATTCTATCTCAAATTAATTTTATTTATTTGTAACTTATATTATTTATTTTTTTGGCACTAAACAGGATCTTAATTTGTATTATAGTGAGGCTGCACTTGTTTTATGTATCACTACACGGTTCAGAGCATGATAGGGCGAAACATTTATGAAATGATGTGTTCACTTTAGATAGAAATTGAAACATCACCTATTTTTGGTGGATATTTGCATGGTTCTCACCAACTCACATGATTGTTTTTAATAAAAATTTTAATTTTTAAATTTATTTTGAAGTCCATAATTAGGGTATGCATGAATAGGAGTATTAGTAATTGATTTGTGTAGTATGGTAATATTGTTTTAGGAAACATTGGATGGATCTGTATCTCACAAGGAAGTCCTGAGGAAATCCTAGGGGTACTCCCCCGGATGAAACACGTGTTGACGACGGACCAACAAATAGGGAGCTTTCTTTGGTTTAGGCAGTTATGTTAATTAGATTAATTATGTGATTGTGAATATGAGCAATGAAGTTGACATTGAAATGCATATATAGATTTCTTTTTTTCTTGTATCAATCTGTGTACTAATGACTACATATAGGCTTTGTAATTGATTGCCATTCATGGCTGTATACAGTGTATATGATTTTGGGTATTTCAGAATCTTATATGAGAGTAATAAATTTATATAATGATAAACTTCTGGTGCCTTTTCAGATAGATGCAGTGTGTATAATACTCTGACTGATGTTAGTGTTTTTTTGATCTACTTAGAGTTGTGTTATCGCATGTGTGCCATTACTCTTTATTACAGGACCAATTAATAATTCATAGATATTCGGGACATACTCTTCACCCCTCGCTGGACTGCTATTTTTAAACAAGGGATGCATATACTGTAGTGCAGCTGCCATCTGGTATAGCTTAAAATTAGGAAGAGACCAACCACCCTTCTTCCTAGACAGAGTCCCTCCTTATCTATTTCCTATTATTATTGATTATTTATTACCTATTATTATTTATTATTTATTACCTATTACTATCTATTATTTATTACCTAGACTGGCCCTCCTTATCTTGCAATATGACCAGATAAACCGCATTATTAGTTGATCTAGCATATTAAACCAGGATTTCTCAAACTCTAGTGGAATGGCCCGAAATAGATATAGGATCTTAGGGAGAAACATCATCTTTATCATGTTACACCTCTCCATAATTGTCATATGTAAGTTATTCCATCTGCCGAAGTTATGTCTAGCACTATTGGCAATCGGCATGAGATTATACCGGACTATTTGCTCTACTTGTGGTCAAATATCAATACCTAAAAAAACTGCATGGTCTACCCTTCATGTATCCATCGATCTGCAATACTCGTTTCACACTATTTGGGTCTTTATTGAGTGAATAACCCGATACTGTCCCAAAGCTTTCTGCAGCCCTCTCAATTTCCTTGAGGGCCAAATCCGGGTTGGCAGTAATAACTGCAACATCGTCTGCGTAAGCCAGGATTTTTGTACCCCACCCATTGCGGATCACCGGTTGAATACTTGTATTCTATTCCAAATATCGCAGGAAAGGATCTAGATATAATGCGAATAATAAAGGCAAACACGGACATCCTTGCCGTGTACCCCGCTCAATCATGAGATAATTTGAGTAGTCACCACTCATCTGTATTCTAGCGCTTGGGTGTTTATACAGGGCCTTGACAGCTGTAATGAATCTTTCCCCTAGACCATATATCCGCAGAGTTTCCCACATATATTCCCAGTTAACTCTATCGAATGCTTTCTCAGCGTCCAGCAAAACAATCGCCATGGGCTCCTCTGCCTCATGTGTGGCATCAAATAATGCTATAACCCTTCTAATGTGATCGGTTGTGTCCCTCCCAGGAACAAACCCATGCTGATTATGAGTTACCAATTTGCTAATACAGGCAGACAAGCGAGTCGCAAATATTTTAGAATAAATTTTCGCATCACTATTTATAAGGGGAATTGGGCAGTACGAGCTTAAGCAAAGCGTGTCCTTGCCTTTCTTTAAAAACACTACTATGTTAGCGGTGCCCCAGGACGATGGAGGATTACCCCCTTGCTGCACTTGAATTAGCACCTTCAACAACACTGGCAAGAGCATGTTCTTAAAGTATTTATATAGTTCAAGAGGAATACCATCCGGACCTGCAGCCTTCCCATTCGGGAGCCCTCTGAGTGCATCCTCCAACTCCTCCATTGTAACCTCCTGTCCTAGTTCTACTTGCTCCTCTAAGGTAATCCTACCACCACAAATCTCGCTCACCCACCTACCATCGGATTGCTCCATACCAATAATGGTGGCTCTATATAGTTCTGCATAGTACTCCCGAAAGGCTTCCCTGATTGCATCGGAGCCTGTAACTATCAACCCTGACTTATTCTGAACTTTCAAGACTGAGCCAATAGAGGCCCTTTGACGGGCCCGCACTGCTAAAATATGCCCCACTTTCTCACTGTATTCGTAACACTCCATCCGCCTTGCCAGATATTTTTCTGCTACCCTTTCCACTGAACCCTTATCTATTAACATTTTGGCTATTGCGGTCTGATATAGAGCATGCTCAATACCCGTGCCATACTCAACCGCTCTAATAAGTTTCTCTACTGCTGCATGCAGTTTTTCCCTTAGTTCCTAAATCTGGACTGCTACCTGTTTCTGTCATCTAACACTCAAGCTGATTGTGTCCCCCCTTATCACAGCCTTTAATGTATCCCACACTATCTCAATTGAAGCAGTCCCCATAATAAATTCCAAAAATTCCTTCAACCGTGTACTCATATGCTGTATATACAGAGGGTCGTTCAGCAGAGTTCTCTCAAACGTCCAACCCTTCCTAAGTCTCTGCCAGTCCTTTATCTTAACCTCAAAAAGTAGAGGGTTGTGATCTGCCATGATTCAGGGGTATAATTTAATCTCCAACCCTTCTAGGAATATAGATGAAACAAGAAAGTAATCTAACCGTGCAAACTTCCTATGGGGGCTGAGAAATATTTGTATCCCGGGTTTGACCGTTTCAGTGTTGGCCATACATCTACCAATCCAACTTCCCTTTTGAGGGCCTGAAAAACTCTGGGTTTACGTCCCGGGTAGCTTTTATTCCTAACATCACTTAAATTCTGCGGTCCATCCCATGACTCATTAAAATTCAAATCTCCACATACAATGTACGGGGCGGGCCATACTGCTAATTCTGCAGAGATAAAATCAAATAATGACGGATCGTCATCCACCGAGCCATACAATGGATCTTACTTTACCCAATAAACATTCTAAGAGCACCCATCTCCCAAACGAATCCGCCTTCCTCCGGGTGACTACACATTTAGTATTAATTGCCAGGATAGCAACCCCCTTTGTCTTAAACTTTTGCTCAGAGCACCCAAGCAAGCGCAAGCCTAGAGTCTCCAGCAGAGTTTTAGCAGACTTTTCTATATGAGTTTCTTGCAGACAATAAATGTCTGCTTTTAGCATTTTCAGATCGCCTGTCATTTTTCTCCTCTTACAGGGATTATTTAAACCACATATATTTATAGATGCTATCCGGAGTACCGCCATATAGATACCTCAGATTGATTTCACACAACCAAATCACTTTTATTAGTTATCAACTCTCTGTTCTTACAGCTGTTCTTATATCTCCACCTCTGACCCTTTAGTTCCATCTTCATACCAGGTGCTCCAAGCACTGAGACAGCTTGTACTCTATAATTATACCTTTGAATGCATTCCCTTGGGTACCAAATTCCCTTTATTTCCCCCCCCCCACAGCATCTCGCTCCCTCTCCCACCAACCCTACCCCTACCTCCCTCACCCCCCTCAAACCCCTCCTCCCCATCAGCCCCCTACCCTCCTCCTAGCCACCCTCCTACTCGCTCCCTCCCTTAAACCTCACTGAAACCTCCCTTCCCCACCCCAAGTCCCCCCACCCTTAGGAGCAATCAGACCAACGATGGCCTGAATGTTGGTGCCACCCAGGTGCAGACCGCAAGCCCACCCCCAAACTGGCCAGCTTTACTTCATTAAAAAAAAAACTACATTCTTAACTAACATTATCACCAAGAGGCTAAGACCTCACTTCTTACTCTTATACAGCTTTAAGCCCCAGCAGGTACTCTTTTGCCTGAACCTCTGAGATAAACAGTTTGACTTTTCCATTAACCACTGTCTTTAAATGAGCGGGGGCCAGCAAATAGGCCTCCCCTCCTTTATCCTGAAATGGTTTGATCAGCTGTCGAAGCTTACGTCTTCGCTCCACAGTAAGGTGACAATAATCTGGTTGGGTAAAAAAGGTGACCCCATCCACACAGCGTGGGCATCTGGGTGGGCTTTTTCAAATATAGCCTGTGTTAACAAATAATTACCGAAAAAGACCAATATTGCTCTAGGATATTTAGATTCCGCTTTGCGACCACCCTCCCGCCGAGCCCCTTGAAATCTATGGGCCCTTTGGACCTCAGTCTCCCAGTCCCAATTGGTGAGCTCCGGGAAAGCATCTCACAAAGTCTTAATCATGTATGCCCTAGTATCGTTGCCCTCTACCCCTTCTCCAATGCCTAAAAAGCGTAAGTTATTTCTCCTCTGCCGATTCTCTTGATCTTCAAGTTTCCACATAATATCAGTCAATTGTCCACCATGTGCTAAGCACTGCTCTCTTAGGGCCTCAACATCCGCCTCCACTGCCATCATTCTTTCCTCCATTGTATTTAACTTTTCTTCAATTTCTATACAAGACTTCACAACCTTATGAACAGTTCCTTGCAAGCGTTTTGTGGCAATCTGAGCCCGACGGCTCTCCACCTTTGTCTCTGTTTGCAGCTCCTCAATCGAGTCGTATATTGACTGTAACATTTCTGAATCTGTACTAGTGGTGCCTATACTGAGAACCGGGCAGCCTACCCTCCCATCGGCACCCCTATCAGCATTTAATTGGACGTCAGGGATGGGCACCTTTGCTGTCCCCGTCAGTTTGGTTCCTAAGTAGTCCCATTTAAGTGTCTTGCTGCTCTGAGCTAAAAGCTCACTTCCACCGCTGAAACCAATCCGTGTTTTTAAGCACTTGATTGTCACCGTTGTTGTCGCACAGGGGACTCAGCCGTTGATGATGCGCTCCCTGACTCAGAGGATATGCTACCTCCTGTTTCACTCTGATTACAACCGCTACTAGTAGCATCAGAATCCTCAGTCAAAGAATAAAATTTATCGCCACCATCCTTAGACCAATCCGGAGCTTTCTTTCTCGTTCTGGTCTTCTTGGCTCCTACCTCAAGATTTTGGATCGTGTGTCTTGAGCCCCCGCACACACCACAGGGAGAATATCAACTTCATCTTGAATATCCTGTACGCTGCCGTTAAATTCTACTGGTTGTAGTTGCATGCTTTTGCTAACTGCCACATTAACTTCCTCCCTATTTGACGCCTTTTGGTCTTCTCTATTGCCCAAAGCGTCCATCGGGCCACCATCGGCACCTTGCAGCATAGCCAGGAGAGAGTCATTCTCATGAGATATTTCCATAGCACCTTCAGAGTGTGCCCTATCCCCACTGATTAACATGTAGTTTTCTTTTAGCGCCGATTGGTTGTCTGCTGGAAGGGAGTCAATGTGCTCAGAACTGTTTTCTTGCATCCCCCCAGTCAAAAAACACGTAATTGTAGGCTGTAATTTATCCTTCCCCCTGGCGTCTAATAGAGGGGTATGGCTGCATTGTTCTTGGCATCCTTAACAGCTCCAGCTATAGTTTTTCCCGCTCAATTTCACCGCAGCTGAAGTAGGACGTCTGCCTACGAGGACTAAATCCCCATTGTCTTTCCCCATTTGTGCTGTCCGGCCCCCTCCCCTTTTTCAGCAGGATTTCGGCTAGCTTTTGGTGCCATGTTTGCTTTTAAAGCACCGGGAAGCACGTCTCAAAGTTTGCTAAGCCTCGCTGACAGAAATTCCGTGCTCCACGCAAACAGTCTGAGAGCACTATTCAATAAGCATTACACTGTCTGCAGAGAGTCCTGACCGTACATGTCCAGATGATCCAAACCTAAAGTGGAGCACAGTGAGCCTTGTGCATTGCATTCTCCCCTTCCGCCGGGCCTATTTAATTTGTTAAATGTTCTCCTGGAGCGCCATACCTTCTTGCAGATTCCTCTGCGCACTCTGTACTCGCTCGCGATTGGCAGATACAGTGCCGCACCTCTCTGCTCCACGGGGGGGCGCGCTCCAAAATTTAATCACCACAGGGAAAGCAAGAACGGGGGCAGCACGCTGAAACCAGCATTGAGTCTTCTCTGACTTCGATCTGCTACTCCGCTTGCTGCCGGTGTCTGGGGTGGGTGGGTGGGTCCCAACGGCCATCAGCTACGTGGCCACCATCTTGCTTCAACTCCAGACCCATACATTGACTCTCATGTGCCTATAACACCAACAATATGCGTGACCGTACCCAATGGACTGACATGGCTGGCTGTTCTTGAGGGTTATGGGCCAAGCTGTACCCCACATGGTAGTAGTGCTGGAATTGGTGGCATTTACCTACCCAGGTATACCACATAACTAGGCCCATCCACCTCAGCCTCCGGCCATCCCTGACTCCTGCCCTTTGTGGGGGCAAACTAGTTATTCCTGTTTCACATCCTCAAACTTAGACATATGTGGCATGGTGAAACAAGTTTCCTTCAGACACGTGCTACATTTCACCTAGGTCAACATCACATGTAGGATGTTGCACCCCAATGGGCTCTTCTCTGTCATCCCTTCTCAGCTGGAACACAATTGTGACATTGTTAAACACCACAATGTATGTGTATTGGTCAGGCTAACTTGCAGGACACATATCATTTCTGACCTCCTTGCTATGCAATGCCTCTCCATTCAGACACAGTGACAGTTCAACATACTCAGCCAGTACATACAATGTGCTGCACTACCATGGGCCCACCAGGGCCACACACCATCTTTGTTTTCAACACACATGGACCTCTAGTGTGCATCACTTGCATTCACCTCCACACCCACTTTGATTTAGTAAATAGCAGGTGTTTGGGTGGTCCCTAACGTGGCAGTTGACACCAGTGGGCTCTCACCCCGCTCCTCAGAACAGTTGCATGCTATGTAGTTTCATGCTGGTTGATATAGATGTAGCCCTTGCCATGTTCCTATCTATTGATAGTTCACGTGCCCCACATCTGACCCCCCTCTCAGGTGAGCTGTTTCTACTCTGACAAGCCCATTCCATTCCATTGCTTTATAGTCCATATTTGTGTGCATGGGGCAAAGTAAGGCACTCTGGCTTCATTGTGCAGGATGGCCTGCATTGTCACCGTCAGGTTGGGCAGAGTTCAGGTGCAGAGTTGTTCCAATCCATGTTTTTTGCTTGTGGGACTTGTAATTTTGGAGACTCATGTTCCTATTGCTGGCACTAGGCCCAGCCACAAAAGTGGGGCAGAGTTTTTATCGGCTGAAGTGGGGCAATGATGGATGGTAGGAATTTTGTGGATTTCTGCAAATTCCAGAAGTTTCCATCACAGAAATGTAGGTAAAATGTGACTTCAGGCAAAGTTGGAGTTTTGCAGGGCATTGTGGGTAAGACAATGGTGCGGGTGCATTTAAAGCACACCACGCTGGACTTTCCCAGATGCCTACTTTTCAGAAGGGACTGGGCCTGTTTGGTTTTTATAGGTAGCAGCCTACCCAAGCTGCTCATCGTTGCAAGTGGGACGATATTGGGAGTTAGGCAAGCTCTGCTGGCCCATATATGAAATCAACAGCCAAAACAGTCAAATCTCCTCTTCCTTGCTATAGACATGAGATGCTTTAGTCAGCAGGGCAGGCACAAAACTGTGCCCATTTTGGAGGGTGAGGGACATTGCCATGCCCCATCTGGCCAGGCCCGCTTAAAAGTCCACGGTGCCTAGTGGCTTTCTTTGCTCCTTGGGGGTGGAGATCAGGGACTGTTGACCCCATCTGCCTCCCAGAGGGGGCAAAAAGACTGTGCCCATTTTTTTGAGATTGGGGACATTGATATGCCATACCCCACGCCTGCACTAATAAAAAAAAGAATCCTTGGTGCCTAGTGGACTCTCTGCCTAACCTGGGGGCAGATCAGAGGCTATTGCCCCCAATGGGCCCCCAAGGGAATGGGGGCAGAAAGACTGGGCCCATTTGTTTTATGTGGGGGCATTGACAGAGCCATCATAGCATTCCCCCACCCCTACAGTAATAATTAAAAAAATCCCTGGTGTGCTAGTGGGCTTTCTGCACCCCCCCCCCCCCAGAGGGCAGATCAGGGGCTATTGCTCCTATATGCCCCCAGGGGGGCAGAAAGACTGTGCCCATTTTTTTTTGGTGAGGGCATTGACAGAGCCATCATGACCCACCTACACAAACTAAACAAAAAATCCCTGGTATCCTAGTGGCCTTTCTGCTCCCAAGGGGGGATAGAAAGACTGTGCCTACTTTTTGGAGGGCAGGGGCATTGACAAGGCCATCATGACCAGCCCTTACCCCTACACTAACAATAGAAAAAAATCCTTGGTGTGCTAGTGGGCTTTCTGCACCCCTGAGCGGGGGGGCAGATTGGGGAGCTATTGCCCAGAGGAGAAAGACTGGCTATGTCCAAAATCATGGGTGGGAAGCAAAAGCCTTTTCCCAAGGGGCCGCTCCCTTCTCCCTGGTGTCTAGTTGGTGGATCCCTGCTTGGGGATCTCCCTTCTTGGGCAAAGCCAAAGCAAAGATCCACTTGGGAGGGGTACTGTTGGAAAGGGGAGATTTTCCCCTTTCGAACGATACCACTCCCGCCTGCCTCAGTGCTAGGGGTTGAGATAGCCCCCTGAGCACTGAGGCAGGGAAAGTGAAATGAGCCACCTGGCTCATTTTGCTTTAGTTTTCATTGAAATGACATCCGCACGCCGTGGCGCTGATAATAAAAACCAAAAACAGCCTGTTTTGGCAGAAAGGAAATCCCTCTGGTGACTGCAGCAGAGGGCATTCCTGCTCGTGCGCTGAGGACGGAACGGTTCCGTTCTCATCACACGAGCACCTTGCCTGAGGACGGAACTGTTCCATCCTCAGCATGGAAAGGGTTAATGGTACATAAGGCAGATTCCTGCCCTTTGCCCTGGACACAGGGAAGTGGAATGCCCTAGCTGCACTGCCCAACAGGACATTTTGCCCACATTGCCCCTTGTTGGGAATTAACCTGTAAGTCTGGATGTTCCTTGTGGCCAGCACTTCCTGTCTCGTAACTCCTCTGGAGTGACAGTTGCCATACAGTCCTCCAAAGCATCTAGCTCCTCCTGGGGGTGCCGGGCCTCCTCTATGGACGGCATGGCTGCCTTCAGATTGTTCCTCCTTCATCCGGAGATTATAGTCATGCCAGCGTTTTTATTCTCTTAACGTGTTGCTTCACTTATTGATCTTTTTCACTGTGGATTGTCAAATGGCCTCTTTCTTCCCTAATGGCAATTTAGGGGTGACAAAGAGCTGAGGTTGGTGCTCTGTCACCTCAGTCATCAAGATGTCATTCTCCTCACTGACATTGTCCTCCTCTTCCCCTGGGAGTCTGTCTGGACATCCTGGCTGGTGCTGTGGTTGTTGGGGTTGTTGTCCTGGCTTCTGCCCTCTGCTCACTACTCCATGGCTGCCTTCTGTGCGGTATGCCTTTTTTCCCCAGAAGCATCATAAGGTTTGTGACCCATCACGCACTGAACAGTGATGCTAAGGTGGTTTGCATTGCCTTACATGTGTCAAACCAGCCTTCCATCACTTTTGCTCCTTATGCGTCAGTTTCCGCTGCAACATCACACCCATGAATGCGTCCATTTTTTGGGATGCAACTCAGACTTTACGCCATGGTGCATCCTATTGTAAATACAAGGCGCCCATGGTGTTTAATACTGACGTAGCAGGATGCAAGTAATTTTGACTCATTGCGCAATGCAGCAATGCATCAGTGCTTGTAAATGAGGTCCTAGATGTCCAACAGGTCCCCTTCCCTGGACCTGACATACCTATGGAAGCAATTGGCCATTGACCCAAACTCATTATTTGTTCCCTAGACCAACTCCACCTACCTGCCTCCTTTGCCACCCCAATGCGGAAAGAATGAAGCCATCATGCACAGCCCCATAAATGATTTTCCCAGAACTGCGAAGAGTTGAAATGGCGTGACTGTATCCCCTTTCACATGTGTAAAAAACACTCCTAGCAGCTCAGGGAGTTGACTCCGCAGCTTTTTGCCCCATACTACAGGGTAAAAACCGTCTAGTTACTAAGCGGGTGACAGGAATGTTGTCCCTTTAGATCTCTGATCCATTTTAGACCTAGGCAGGCACATTTCTACCCTGTTGCCGTAAAAACCACGCCCTCCAATAATAGCCTCTTGCTATCCCTCTCCCCAACATTTCAGACACTAAATGCTCCAGAAAATATGCAAGTCATTGATGTTGAAAACAAAGTGGTTTCATTTGCTGAGGTACAAACTTCCAGTAAAATACCTGTTACTCTGTAAAAAACCTGCCAAGTAAGGGGCTCTATTTTCCATCCCACGCTACTTTGTTCCCTGGCCCAACCTTCCAACATCCTTTTTCCCAGTTCCCCCACTGAGGGCGCGTAGCCCCAGAACAGCTTTTCATTAAAGGCAATGACCACCAGTTTTGCTGTAATGATAACCTTCATTAGGCCTTTTTCTGGCAACCACAAAATGAACTGGACCACATCTTCCACTCTCCCCACATCCCCAATCACCTACAAGCCTGCATGTATGCATTGCAGGTGGACCCAGCTAGGGACCCTCCCACCAACTGGAAGACCCTCTGTCTCCTACTTTCCATAGTTCCGGTGGCATGCAAATCTTGTTCCTGTCCGCCTCTGTGGCCAGTCCATGGAACCTCTACCACTGTGAACGAGGCAAAGCATCCACATTGTCATTGTCTACTCCTGGTAAGTGCCTCTCCCTGAACAGAATGTCATACCTCAAGCATTCCAATGCAAATACCCGCTGTAACTTGAGCACCTGCGTGTCCCTCGCCTATTGACCACCTGAAGAACAGCCATTGTGTCCATCCGAAATAGCACCTTCCTGTGTTCTAGCAGGGGTCTTCACAAGGTGACTGCCACCACCAGGGAAAACAACTCCAAAAAAGGCTATGTTTCGCCACCCTTATTTCGAACTTTCCGGCCATTCCTCTGCAGACCAGCCTCCTTCCCAGTACAAGTCAAAGCGTCCGAGTAAATGTGCATGTCCCAGTCAGAATCCTGCAGGGTCACCAAAAGGATGCCATTATAAGAATCCCAGAAAAAAATGCCACATTTGAAAATCCTCTTTCACCCCCGCATACATGATGATATGGCAGAGATAACCCTGAAAAGGCCAACCCCATCCTCCTGCAGAAGGTCCTATCCACCCAACCTTACCTGCAAAATTGAGATGACCCAAGAATACCTGCACTTCCCTGATCGTGACTTTCTCTTTTACAAACATAAGGGCATATTTACGAAAAATGGCGCTGCACACAGTGCAGCTCCACTTTCTTGCACCCCTCTTAGTGCCCCCTAACGCCACCATGTGTGTGTCATATTTAAAATATGGAGCACAATGGAGGTAGTTAATGGACTAGCGCCTGAATTTTTTTATGCTAGTCCAGCACTTTGTAGGATTAGCATAAAAAATGTTGATGTTAATCCTGCAAACCACCCAGAGGTCCATTGTAACCAATGGAAGACTCCTTTTAATGCCTGCTCTGCGCAAGTGTTTAAAGTTTTTTTTAAAAAATGTCGCAAGGGAATCTCTTAGATTGCCTTATGCCATTTCCCCCCCCCCCCCTAACGGGGGAACACCCCTTTTGCATACATTAGGCCTGGCCCAGGCATAATGTAGCACAAAGGGTTTCAAAGAGGCGCAATGCATGCATTGTGCCACTTTGTAAATGTGGCGCAGCATTTTTTGCCTCCTAATGCCACATTAGCGTGGAAAAAGAAATGACACTAATGTGGTGTTGGAATGGTGCTAAGGCCTCTTAAATATGCCCCTAGAGTCCAGTAGTAATTGCATCCCCACTTTTTTGACCTGCGGGAGGCGAGTCTCCATCACCTCGGAATCCAACTAAATGCAAAATAGGTAAGTCACCCCTCTGGCAGGCCTTCCAGTTCTAAGGCAGTGTGTACTATATTGTATGTTTGGGCATATATGCATGAGCAATATGCCTCTAATGTGTCCTTGCCAAACCTAGGACATAGTAAGTGAGCATAGCAGCTATATCAAAGGATGTGCTGGGCACTGGTCAGTACGAGGTTCACAGCTACATGATGGCTACTCTGAACCCTGGGTTGTTCAGAATGATAAATCCAAACTTGTACCAGTATTGGATTTATTACAGAATGTAAACAGGGGCCATCTTAGAGGTGCCCCCTGCAAAACCTAACTACCCTGGACGGTCACAACCAGCCTGCCTCCACCAGACAAGATTCTGGCACCCTGGGATGAGAGATCCTGCCCTCTGGTTCCCAGAGTAAAGCCCATCCTGGATGGAGGTGCAAACACCCCATCCCTCAGGAAAGTGCACTGCCCTGCTAGTGAGATTCAAAGGGCTTACCCCCTTGAAACTCAATCCCAAAGCCTATTACTAGCAGCAGATGCCCCTACCCCCAGAGCAAACTCCCAGTTTTGACAGGAGCAACAGCGGGAAACAAACAAAGGAGAGGAGGAGTGGTCAGCCCCAGCTTGCTCCACCCCTAAAGTGACCCCTCCATTTCAATTTCCTCCATCTAGCATGGAAGTACAATAGCCAATCAGGTGTAGGAAAGTGGCCTCTGCCCACAGTCACTCAGTGGGTGTAGCCACCCTAAAGTAGATTACCTGTTGGTCACCACTAGGAACTCTCCTAACCGCCCATTAAACACAGTATTTATGGGCACCCCTTGACCAAATAATCAGATTCCAAGGACAAAAGAAGACCAGCAACAAAGAAGAATCAAGGCTCAAGAACTGAAGTCCTGCTGCACAAGAAAAAAGCTCCAAACCCTGTCTGCTGCAGCCACGACTCAACAATCACCACTGAAGGGTTGCTTGGACACTGGACGGACTCTACAAACCTCCAGAGGACCGCCAATCACTGAAGATCTCCCTCCAGAGTGAAGGCATCACTCTCTTGCAAGCAAAGACTTAGTGAAGTCCACTTGACTGACCGGCTGCTGACCAGAGAACCAGATGCCACAACTGGATCAAACTCCACCTGACATACCCTGAGGACAAACCCTGCAAGTGTGTCAAGTTTGGTGTCACTGCACCCTCCAGTAGCCGAACCACACCATTGCCCCAGGTAGTGGTTACTTAACATCTAGCAACCAAAAAGACAGTCCATTCCAGACTGTAAAAGAACCAGGAGGAAGCCCCAGTCAAGGGACTTCAGAAACCACCAACTCCCACCAGAGTGCCCCTGCTGACCTGCAAGTGACCCTCAAAGTGACCTACCTCCTGCTTCCAAAGGCACCTTTGTGCACAGCTCTGGGCTTATGGATCCGCTCTGCACCTGGGCATCCTGTGCCCTGCACCTAAGATCCAGCTGTGCCCTAAGGGTCCCCCACCCATTGTGATCTCGACACTCCACAGGGACTTACCGGGCTTAGCTTTAAGTCCACCTGTGCAGTACATTTGCAAGTTGTCCCCTGCAGTAGCCTGGCACCAGCTCCAATGACTTTCTGCAGCTGCACCCACTGAAACCAGGAACTGCCTGAACTTCTACAGCTGTCCATAGTGCCCACTGATGACCTTGACATACCTGCAATAGGAAACATTGATAAACGCATTGTCTGATTTTATATGCATTTTAAAGTAGTTCTCTATTGATTCCTATGGTGCGTAATTATGTACAAAAAGACTATTTTTGCTCAACTTTAAAAAAATCATAACTTAAAAAGTACTTACCCAATAATGATGACCTTGGTCTTAAAAGGTTTATAGAAATCTGAAGTATTTTTTTAAATTTGTCTCAAGTTAATATTTTGGCTAACGTTTGCACATTACATAGAAGGCCAGTCTCCTAAATTTTGTGAATCAGCAGTAGAATAAGCACTTTGCAATTGCTGATTCCACTTTGTCAGTTTGTGAGCACACGAATAGCTTTCCAAATTGTCTTTAGCTTAATTGCATTTTTTTTCAATTGGCTAAAATGTTTTGCAAATTTTTTTTAATAACTGTTAGGACCCTTGAAAAGGCCCCTACAACCGTAACAAAAGTTTAAAAGTCCTTACTTTAATTGGCCTTATCCAAAAAGAGGTTCCAAATGTATAAAAGGGTTCCAGCTTTAGTAAATTAAACATGACAGATACAGAGACCCAAAGCCAGGAGCTCAATTTGGCCCATTACCAGGCAATAGCTATGACCAGTTCAGGAAACTCTGAAGACTGTGTCAAATTCATACTGGAAAAAGCCCAAGCACATATAAGCTTAGGCTTCTGGTGGCCTAGCATGGAAAAGATCACCCCACAGATGAAATAGATGATGAAGTATCTGGGGAAAAAGAAGACCCTGTGGAAAATGGGGATGAGTTTAGCTCCTCTAACCACAGCATTAGTGCACCAACAGAGGAAGACCTGGTCTTAGCCAGGCTGACAAAAAGACTGGCCCTGGATACTCAGCTTTTGCAACTTGATAAAAAGATGAGAGAGATGGGTTCAGGGCCAATCTCTGGTGGCAGCATCCAAGTATTTAAAGAGAGACCTTTTAATCTTAAACTCCCAAACACAGTTGCCGCTCCCTTCACAGAAGGGTGTGATATAGTAAATGGTTTTCTGCCATTGAAAGAGCCTGCATTGGGTGGGAAATTGAGAAATAACATTGGGACACACTGTTATGGGAGTTATTCTCAGGCAAGTGCAGGGATAAGCTCCAGACACTGAATGAGGCAGAGCCTAAATCCTATAACCTCATTAAGGGTACCCTGATTGAGGGCTTTGGATTTACAACTGAAGAGTACTACATAAAGTTCAGGGAAGTTCGAAAAGCCCAGAGCCAAACTTGGGTAGAGTTTGTGGACTATTCAGTAAAAATGCTGGGTGGTTGGTTAGCTGGTAACAAGGTACAAGATTATGATGGGCTGTATAACCTATTCATGAAAAAGCATCTGCTGAGTAATTGTTACAATGAGAGGCTACATCAATACCTAGTAGACCAAGGTACACTTTCCTCAAAAGAAGGGGAGGAAATCAGACCACTGGGTCAAAACAAGTGTGAAAAAAACTACCACTGTTGGGGGAGACCAAAAGTAAGAGGCCAAAAGGCCCCCCTAGGGAAAGATGGGAGCCAAAACAAAAATCAAGAGTCTTTTTAAGGTCCCCAAAACCTGCACGGAAAGGTGGGCCCAGAGACTCCTCACAGTCTAAGGGTGGGTACAAAGGAAAGAACTTTGATCCCAACAAGGCTTGGTGCTATGAGTGCAAAAACAGAGGGCACCAAACTGGAGATCCTAGATGTAAGAACAAAAAGACTGCCTCTATCCACCCTGCAGTGAATGCAGTAGCTATCCTCCAGATGGAGGTATGGCCTGACCATGTCAGTGATCCCACAGAGGCAACATTAGTCTCTGAGGGAGGGGTAGTATTATCATCTGCTGCCTGGCCAAGTAATATGCAAAATTACCTGCAGTACCCTTTGAGTAATGGGGAGAAAGTGGAAGCACTGAGGGACATATGACCTAGTGTTACCATGGTAACTCAGCACTTGGTCCACTCAAATCAGTAGGGAAGTCTTGTCTAGTCATCAATGCTGACAATGAAACAACGTTTCATCTCATGGCTATGGTAACCTCTGATTGGGGGATTAGTAGGACAAAAATAAGTGGCTGTTTCCTCATCCATCCCAGTAGATTTCTTGCTTGGAAATTACCTGGAACATTCACCATGGGCTGAAGTGGAACTGAAGACCCATGCAGCCATTCTTGGGATCCCAGAATGGGCCTTTGTCAAGACTAGGGCACAAGAATAAACTTCACAGAGAAAAAGAAGAGTTGGATCCTGAAATAGTGAACCAACCTTCCAAGAGAAAGGGCAGGAAGACTGGGGGATCAGCTTCCCAAGAGGTCACAAATCAGAACCCCTCTTCCCAGGAAGAGGACTTGCCATTCCCAGAGGGAACTGAATCTATAGAGTTTGGGCCTTACCACCTAGAGCTCTTGGGCCCAGGAGGACCCCCTAAGGAGAATCTGTGCCAGGGGCAAAGAGCCGGTCCCACTCTTGAAGGCCTGAGGCAGCAAGCTACACAGGAAGAAAAGGGTAGTGTCAGTAGTACCCACTGGGTTTATTGGGAGGATGTACTCCTGTTCACTGAGACCAGAGACCTCAAGCCTGATGCAATCAGGAGGGTGGTAGTATATCAACAGTTCAGAGAGTTTCTCCATACTCAAGCCCATGACATTCTCCTCGCTGGGCATTTGGGCCAAAATAAAACTTGGAGTAGGTTGGTTAACCACTTTTACTAGCCAGGAATGTCCCAAAAAATGAAGGACTTTAGGCAGTCCTGCACTATCTGCCAAGCCAGTGGCAAATCAGGCGGACACTTAAAGGCCCCGTTAATGCTACCACTTGTGATCGGGGTTCCCTTTGAAATGGTAAGGGTTTATATTGTTTGCCCCTTGACTCTCAAACAGCATTAGGACACAGATATTTCCTAGTGGTAGTGGATCATGCCACTAGATATCCTGAGGCTATTCTCATTAGGATCATTACTGTCCCTGTAGTTGCAAAAGCCCTCCTGGGTATTTTTTAACAGAGTAGGGTTCCATAAGCATGTAGTATCAGACAGAGGTTATAACTTCATGTCTGCATACTTAAAACACATGTGGAAGGAATGTGGTTTGACTTATTAGTTCACAACCCCAATACTACCCACAAACAAATGGGTTGATTAAAAAGGTTAACCATAGCCTAAAAGGCATAATTGGAGAACTCCCTGAAAAACTCGGAAGGGGATGGAATGTCTTACTTCCATGTCTGCGTTTTGCATACAGGGAAGTGCTACAAAAGAGAGTAGGATTATCTCCATTTTAACTTTTGTTTGGGCATCCTGTTAGGTGACTACTAAGTCTTGTAAGTGAGGGCCTGAGAAACCTCTTAAAGAGCTCAATCAAGAGATCGTGGACTATGTACTTGGCCTACGTTAAAGAATTGCAGAGTACATGGAGAAAGCAAGCCAAAATCTTCAGGCCAGCCAGCATCTGCAAAGGCTCTGGTATGACCAACAAGCTGCTGTGGTGGAGTTCAAACCAGGGCAGAATGTTTGGGTGCTGGAGCCTGTTTCTCCAAGGGCTCTCTAGGACACATAGTCAGGGCCCTATCCCATTCTTGAAAAGAAAGTGCAAGTCACTTATTTGGTGGACTTAGGCAGTTGCAAAAATCCCCCCAAAATCATACATGTCAAGAGCCTAACACCCTATTATGACACAGCTGGTGTGACCATGCTCATGGTTACAGATGAGAGGCAGGAAGAAGAGAGTGTGCCTCTCCCTGATCTCCTCTCCAGCAACCCACAAGATGGTTCTGTGGGTGGAGTGGTCTTATCAGACGCCCTCTCAGAACAACAGCAGGCTGATTGCAGGCAAGGCCTCAACCAGTATGCTGAGGTATTCTCCCTGGTCCTTGGGAAGACTGATTGGTGTACTCATGATGTGGACACTGGTGACAGCTTGCCTGTCAAAAACAAAATTTACAGACAGTCATACCATGTCGGGAAGGGCATACAAGCAGAAGTCAAAAAGATGTTGGATTTGGGTGTCATTGAACCCTCAAAGAGTACCTGGGCTAGCCCAGTAGTTTTAGTCCCCAAACCTCACTCTAAAGGAGAGAAAAAGGAATTGAGGTTTTGTGTGGATTACAGGGGCCTTAATTCTATAACAAAAACTGATGCACACCAAATCCCAAGGGCTGATGAGCTCATTAACAGACCAGGGGCAGCCACATATCTGAGTACTTCTGATTTAACATCAGGGTACTGGCAGAGTGCCCAAGACCAAAAGAGAGGTCAGCATTCTTAACTCCTAGTGGGCATTATCAGTTCACTGTTATGCCCTGTGGACTAAAGAATGCACCTGTCACCTTCCAGAGATTGGTGAACCAAGTCCTTGCTGGGCTGGAATCCTTTTGTGCTGCTTACCTAGATGACATAGCTGTCTATAGCTCTATCTGGCTGGATCATCTGAAACACCTAGGGAAATTCCATGAGGCTCTGCAGACGTTAGGCCTCACTATCAAAGCCACCAGGTGCCAGATAGAGCAGGGTAAAGTTGTTTCACTTCATAGTTCAGATTAACTACAGGCCTCTCAGGTGGCTACAACAGATGAAGGGTGAAACCCCCAAACTGCTTAGCTGGTCTATCACCCTACAGGGAACGGACTTTCAAGTAGAACAAAGACCTGGGACTCCCCATGCCAATGCAGATGGCCTTTCCAGATTTTTCCACGTAAATGATGAAGACTCACCAGGGAAAGGTTAGTCTCATCCTCTTTCGTTTGGGGGTAGTGTGAGAAAAGGCCTCTTTTGTCATAGTTGGCCCCTACTTTTTGCCTGGTATTTGATGTGGTCTCAAATTTAACCAGGTTCCCTGGGCCAGATCTCTTTCCCAAAACTGTTGTGATGTATTAGTACAATTGGCAACACCCTTAGCTGTCACTATGAGTCCCTAGTAAATTGCACTTAGGTACCCTGAGGGCCATGCATCCAGAAGCACCCCGCATTGTCATTGCAGGCTGAATGTTCTGATGCAATCCTAAAAAGCAAACTCAAAATGGTACACAGCCTGTGTGCCCTGTCCACTCTACACTGCATACAATATTGGCACTCCTTCCAGCCCTAAAGGCACTGTGCACTCTACTGTATGTCTTGGCATAGATGCATGAGCAATACGCTCCTAATGTGTCCTTATAAAACCTAGGACATAGTAAGTGAACAGAGCAGTAATCTTAATGCATGTGCTGGACACTGTTTAGTACGAGGTTCACAGCTACATGATGGCCACTCTGAACCCTGGGTAATTTGGTATCAAACAACTCAGAAGTATAAATCCAAACTTGTACCAGTATTGGATTTATTACAGAATGTACCCCGGGGTTACCTTAGAGGTGCCCCCTGCCAACTCTAACTACCCAGGCATGGCTGCTCGCTGGTCACAACCAGTCTGACACCACCAGAAATGATTCTGGAACCCTTGGGTGAGAGATCCTGCTCTCTCGGTCCCAGAACAAAGCCCTTCCTGGTTGGAGGTGCAAACACCCTATCCCTCAGGAATATGCACTATCCTACTAACAAGCTTCAAAGGACTTACCGCCCTTGAAACTCAACCCTAAGCCTGCTGCTAGCAGCAGATGGCTGCCCCCATTGCAAACTCCAACTTTTGGTGGGAAGAACAGAGGGATTACACACACGTAGGACAGAAGGCGTGGTCAGCACCAGCTTGCACCACCCCTAAGGTGCTGCATGTGAGGTGACCCCTTGCTTTCATTTTTATTCATCTTGCATGGAAGGAAAATAGCCAATCAGTTGTAGGGAAATGACCTGTGCCCTCTGGAAGTGGTCACTTAGTGGGTGTAGCCACCCTAAGGTAGATGACCCATTGGTCTCTACCAGGTAATTCCCTAACCGCCAACTAAATAAATTATTTAGTGGGAATTCCGAGACTAGATAATGAAATTCCAAGGACAAAAAAAGACCAGCAACAACGGAGACCCAGGGCTCGAGAACTGACGTCCTGCTGCACAAGAAAAGGTGCCAAGCTCTGCCTGCTGCACTCAGGACTCGACAATCGCCACTGAATGGTTGCTTGGACACTAAATTGACTCTACACCGAAGATCATTCTCCAGAACTAAGACATTATTCTATTGCAAACAAAGACCAAAGACACAGTGAAGGCCACTTCACTGACTGGCTGCTGACCAAGGAATTGGACGCCGCAGCAAGGCCAAACGCTACCTGACTGACTGTGAGACAAAGCCATGCAAGTGTGGCAAGTTTGGTGGCACTGTGCCCTCCAGAGGCCAAACTGCATCATCGCCCCAGGTAGCGGTCACCTAACGTCGGACAACCAGAAGGACAGTTCATTCTGGACAGTAAAAGGATCAAGAGGAGGCCCTAGCTGAGGGACTTCAAAAACCATCAGGACTTCCCACCAAAGTGCCCCTGCTGACCTGCAAGCGACCCTCAAACTGACCTACCTCCTGGTAGAAAGGGCACCTTTGTGCACAGCTCCAGGCTCACCGATTCGCTCTGCACCCAGCCACCCTGTGCCCTGAACCAAGGTCCAGGTGTGCCATAAGGGTCCAACACTCATTACAACCTCGATATGCTAAGGGGACCCACCAGACTTACCTTTACGTCCACCTGTGCAGTGCTTTTCCAAGTGGTGCCCCACAGGGGCCTGGCACCAGCTCCAACAACCTTCTGCACCTGCTCCAACCAAAACTAGAAACCGCCCAAACTTCTCCAGCTAGTCCATAGTGCCCACAGATGACCACCACATACCACGAAAAGTATTTCTCCATTGATTCCTGTTATTTTTGCTAAACTTTAAAAGTTCATAACTTAAAAAGTACTTTTGATGATCTTAGTCTTAAAAATGTTATAAAACTCTGAAGTGTTTTTGTAAATTGGTCTCAAGCTATTCTTTTGAGTGTGTGTCTTGTTTTATTGATACTGTGTGTACAACAAATGCTTTGCACTTCTCCAAGCTTGGCCTAACTGCTCGACAAAGCTACCATAAAAACTAGAGCATTAGGTGGTCTAATTTTTACTTCTGTAAACCAACATGTGGTTGCCCTGACCCTCTGCACAGTGAGTGCTCTACATAGAGGGCCAGCCTCCTACAATATAAAACTTAAAAGTACAAGTCCAGTTTTTTAAGTACACTGCACCCTGTCTTAAGGACTGTTTAGGTCCTATCTTAGTGGTAACCGATATTACAAAGGATATTAAAAAGAGGGGATCAGTCCTTGTAGGAGGCTGGCCTGGCTTGTAGTGGGTACCAAGGAGTACTTACACTCTGTACCAGGACCAGTTATCCCTTATTAGTGTAGAAGCGGTGTTTCTAGCAGCTTAGGCTGATAGACGGTAGCTATGGAGAGCAGCTTAGGCTGAACTAGGAGACATGCAAAGCTCCTACTATACCACTGGTGTCATATGCACAATATCATAAGAAAACACAATACAAAGATATACTAAAAAAAAAGGTACTTTATTTTTATGACAATATGCCAAAAGATATATGTACACAATACCAAAAATATGCATTAAAAGCAAAAGGAAGTAATGCAAGCAATGTACAGTCACAATAGATTGCAATGAAAGCACATAGGTATAGGGGCAACACAAACCATATACTCTAGAAGTGGAATGCGAACCATGAATGGACCCCAAACCTATGTGAGCTTGTAGAGGGTCGCTGGGACTGTAAGAAAACAGTGAGGGTTAGAAAAATAGCCCACCCCAAGACCCTGAAAAGTAGGTGTAAAGTGCACCTATATTCCCCAGAGAGCACAGAAGTCGTGATAGGGGAATTCTGCAAGGAAGACCAACACCAGCAATGCAACAACGATGGATTTCTGGACAGGAGTACCTGTGGAACAAGGGGACCAAGTCCAAGAGTCGCGACAAAGTCGAGATTGGGCAGATGCCCACGAAATGCCAGCTGAGGGTGCAAAGAATCTGCCACCGGAGGGTAGAAGCTGTGGATTCTGCAAGAACGAAGAGGACTAGGAACTTCCCCTTTGGAGGATGGATGTCCCACGTCGTGAAGAAGCTTGCAGAGGTGTTCCCACGCAGAAAGACCGCAAACAAGCCTTGCTAGCTGCAAGGGTCGCGGTTAGGGTTTTTGGATGCTGCTGTGGCCCAGGAGGGACCAGGATGTCGCCACTTGGAGGAGGAGACAGCGGGGGTGCCCAGCAAGATAGGGAGCCCTCACAGAAGCAGGCGGCACCTGTAGAAGTGCCAGAAAAGGCACTACGACGAGGAGTGAACCGGAGCTCACCCGAATTCACAAAGGGAGATCCCACGACGCCGGAGGACAACTCAGGAGGTTGTGCACTGCAGGTTAGAGTGTCGTGGACCCAGGCTTGGCTGTGCACAAAGGAAATCCTGGAAGAGTGCACAGGAGCCGGAGCAGCTGCAAATCACGCGGTACCCAGCAATGCAGTCTAGCGTGGGGAGGCAAGGACTTACCTCCACCAAACTTGGACTGAAGAGTCACTGGAGTGTGGGAGTCACTTGGACAGAGTTGCTGAGTTCCAGGGACCACGCTCGTCGTGCTGAGAGGGGACCCAGAGGACTGGTGATGCAGTTCTTTTGGTGCCTGTGGTGCCTGTGGTTGCAAGGGGAGGATTCCCTCGTCCCACAGGAGATGTCTTCAGAGCTTCTAGTGCAGAGAGGAGGCAGACTACCCCCACAGCATGCACCACCAGGAAAACAGTCGAGAAGGCGGCAGGATCAGCGATACAAGGTTGCAGTAGTCGTCTTTGCTACTTTGTTGCGGTTTTGCAGGCTTCCTGAGCAGTCAGCG
The DNA here is from genome assembly GCF_031143425.1 of Pleurodeles waltl. Classification (NCBI taxonomy): domain Eukaryota; kingdom Metazoa; phylum Chordata; class Amphibia; order Caudata; family Salamandridae; genus Pleurodeles; species Pleurodeles waltl. The sequence continues at coordinate 715,225,407 of NC_090437.1, read as the reverse complement.
GTCGATTCCTTGGCAGAAGGTGAAGAGAGAGATGCAGAGGAACTCTGATGAGCTCTTGCATTCGTTATCTAAAGAATTCCCCAAAGCAGAGACCCTAAATAGCCAGAAAAGGAGGTTTGGCTACCTAGGAGGGAGGATAGGCTAGCAACACAGGTAAGAGCCTATCAGAAGGAGTCTCTGACGTCACCTGCTGGCACTGGCCACTCAGAGCAGTCCAGTGTGCCAGCAGCACCTCTGTTTCCAAGATGGCAGAGGTCTGGAGCACACTGGAGGAGCTCTGGGCAACTCCCCTGGGAGGTACAGGTCAGGGGAGTGGTCACTCCCCTTTCCTTTGTCCAGTTTCGTGCCAGAGCAGGGCTGGGGATCCCTGAACCGGTGTAGACTGGTTTATGCAGAGATGTGCACCATCTGTGCCCATCAAAGCATTTCCAGAGGCTGGGGGAGGCTACTCCTCCCCAGCCCTGACACCTTTTTCCAAAGCGAGAGGGTGTAACACCCTCTCTCTGAGGAAGTCCTTTGTTCTGCCTTCCTGGGCCAAGCCTGGCTGGACCCCAAGAGGGCAGAAACCTGTCTGAGGGGTTGGCAGCAGCAGCAGTGAAACCCCGGGAAAGGCAGTTTGGCAGTACCCGGGTCTGTGCTAGAGACTCAGGGGATCATGGAATTGTCTCCCCAATGCCAGAATGGCATTGGGGTGACAATTCCATGATCTTAGACATGTTACATGGCCATGTTCGGAGTTACCATTGTGACGCTATACATAGGTAGTGACCTATGTATAGTGCACTCATGTAATGGTGTCCCCGCACTCACAAAGTCCGGGGAATTTGCCCTGAACGATGTGGGGGCACCTTGGCTAGTGCCAGGGTGCCCACACACTAAGTAACTTAGCACCCAACCTTTACCAGGTAAAGGTTAGACATATAGGTGACTTATAAGTTACTTAAGTGCAGTGGTAAATGGCTGTGAAATAATGTGGACGTTATTTCACTCAGGCTGCAGTGGCAAGCCTGTATAAGAATTGTCAGAGCTCCCTATGGGTGGCAAAAGAAATGCTGCAGCCCATAGGGATCTCCTGGAACCCCAATACCCTGGGTACCTCAGTACCATATACTAGGGAATTATAAGGGTGTTCCAGTATGCCAATGTGAATTGGTGAAATTGGTCACTAGCCTTTTAGTGACAATTTAGAAAGTAAAGAGAGAGCATAACCACTGAGGTTCTGGTTAGCAGAGCCTCAGTGAGACAGTTAGTCATCACACAGGGAACACATACAGGGCACACTTATGAGCACTGGGGCCCTGGCTGGCAGGGTCCCAGTGACACATACAACTAAAACAACATACTGTATATACAGTGAAATATGGGGGTAACATGCCAGGCAAGATGGTACTTTCCTACAGTCCTGGCAAAAGGTTTAGTTTGGCAGGTTGATATGGAAGTTTATAACTACACACATAGGATACAAGGGCAGGCCTGAGACTGGGACATATTTTAAAAGGCTGCTTAAGTGGGTGGCTCAATCGTTACCACTTACTAGGGACTTACAAATAAATTGAATGTGTGTAGCCAACTTTACCATGTTTAAAAGAGAAAACACAAGCTCTTTAGCACCGGTTAGCAGTGGTAAACCACAGAGTCCTAAAAGCCAGCAAAATGGATTCAGAAAACAGGAGAGTGAAGGCAAAAAGTTTGGGGTGACCCTGTAGAGGGAGCCAAGTCAAACAATGGTCTATTGTCACAAATGCTGTGTGTGACTTTATGCGCATTGACTGTGTGCATTGGTGCCTGCATGTGTGTTGCCAGGAAACTGTATGTGTGTTGTCATTGTGCATGTTTTGGGCCATTGTGTTTGGTAGCTTATAATTGTCTTGCTTTGCCTACATGAGTGCATGTTCCCTTATCGTTGTAAATTTGTATGCTGTTGTGTACATGTTAAGGCTAAAGATATTGGGCCTGATTCAAAAAGAATTATGGCAAGATTTAATAACCTTTCATGAAACACAATGCAGCAAGGTAACTTGCTGTGCTGCATTCTGTGAAAAGGAGAGAGGAGAAATACACCATACCTATTAAGACATGGTGCCTTCTTCTCTCCCATAGCACTAACACACTTCAGGCAGCCTATGGGGAACAGGGGCACCCTTGTACCATGGTGTAAGTTTGCCTGCATTATAGGCAGGACTGTTTTTTTCACAGGAAGTGATATCTTCCTCTGCAAAAACAATCCTTAGAGGCATATTTCTCTTTCTATGTGTGCTGCGGAATGCAGCATGCAAAGAAAGAGTAGGTAACACTAAGAAATGAACATATTTCTTCTTGTTATGCCAGTTTCGGGTAGGTGCACCATTTTGACGCAAACCAAGTTATACTGACTTTAGTAAATCTGGGTTTGTGACAACACCCATGGGTGGATGCATGGGCATGCCCATGCTCCGCCCTTAGAATACCTCCCCGATGCACTGTGATGCAAGGCAGCACTATGTGATGTGCTACGTTAGTTTTTTAATACTAAGCCATGCAAAGCAACACAAATCCGTCTTTGCTCGGCTTAGTAATTCCTGGAATACGTTTTGTATCAGGGCTACATTAAACAAGCAACACACCTCAACGCAAAATGTTAGAAAGCCTGGATTGTACACTTGAAGTACTCCTGCAATCAAGATGTAAGCCAGAAATACTCTTGGTGCACTCCTAAATGAGTAAACCAGGCGTACAAGAGTAGGACACCTACTCATAATTCTTTGTGTATCTGGCCTATATTTACATACCTGGCCTACTAGTTTTGTTGGTGTTTTTAAGGTCAAGCCTGAGAGTCATGCGCTAGTGCATGCATCACACTTAGGAGACTCTGTTGATTACAGTAAATCGCTTGGAGCCCGTCTGTTGCTTACCATTTGTTGGCTTGCATGGCACTCTGCTTTACTGCCTCGTAATGCGTCACTGGAGGTCGAGCATCATTTCTGTTACTCTGTGGGGAGCATGGACCAAGCACTGATTGATTCAACTTAATCAGTGCTTGCCCGCTGCTCCTGATGTGAATGAGGTACTATTTTGTTTATTTTTAACTTCTAGTGCCCTGCAAACAGAAGGCGTGTGGCTGTTAAAAACATGTCTGGCACGACAGAAAAATGACAAAGTTTCATTTTTTTGGCTTTCTTTTTTTTTGCCAAGTCATCTTTGCACTCATGTATTCTTTTGTTTTTGCCCGTGGACTCTGTTCTCAAAATATGATGATCATCTTGTTCTAAATATTGCAAAGCAACATTGTTTCTTTATTATGTGTAATTTCTGAAATTATGCTTATACATAGTCGTGCAGTACACCCCAGTGCACCCCAATCCAATCTGGCCCACTACAATCCACCTCAATCCACCCTTCTTTACCTCACACTAATCCACCCCTCCTCACCCCACACCAATCCACCCCTCCTCACCCCACACCAATCCATCCCACCTCACCCCTCCCCAATCCAATCCACTCCAATTCACCCCACTCCAATCCTCCGAACCCACCCCAATCTAATCTGACCCACTCCAGTTCGCCCCACTCCAATCCATAGACATCTACACTACTCCAAAACAATCTAACTCACTCCAGTTCACCCCACTCCAATCCAAAACAATATGCCCCACTGCCATCTAGCCCACTCCAATCTGTTCCACTCCAATCCAAAATATTCTGCCACACTCCAATCTGCCCAATTAAAAACAGTCTTCCCCACTGCAATCTGTTGCCCTCCAATCCAAAGCCATCTGCCCCACTGCAACAATCTGCCCCACTGCAATGCAAATCAACCTGCCCCATTTTAATCCAAAACAATCTGCTCTACTCCAATTCGTCCCACTCCCATCTGTCCAACTTCAGTCCAAAACAGTCTGTCCCACTCAAATCTGCCCTACTTCAATCCAAAACAATCTGTCCCACTTCAAACTACCCACTCCAATCCAAAACAATCTGCCCCACTCCAACCCACCCCACACCAGTCTGTCCCATTCCAATCTCAAAAAAATTTGTCTCACTCCAATCCGCCCCACTCCAATCTGTTCCACTCAAATTTAAAAAAAGATGCTTCGCTCCAATCGACCTCATCCCAATCCAATCCACCCATTCAACCTGCCCCACTTCAATCCAAAAAATCTGTCCCACTCTAATCCAAAACAATCTGTCCCAATCCTAAACACTACATTTCAGTCTGCCCCACTCCAATCCGTTTCAATCTGCCCCACTTTAATCCAAAACAATCTGCCCACTCCAACCGACTCCCCCTCCAAACCAAAACAACCCACTCCAATCCACCACAATCCTGTCCACCCCACACCAATCCAATCCAGGCCACTCCAGCTCAATCCAATGTACCCCACTCCAATTCAATACACCTCACCTCAATCCAGTTCACCCCACCTCATCCACTCCACTCCAATCCACCCCCACTTCAGTCCGATCCACCCACTCCAAACCAACCCACTCCAATCCAATCTACCCCACTCTAATCCATTTTACCCCACTCCAATCCAATCTACCCTACTCCACTACAACCCACACCACTTAAATCCAGTCCAACAAATCCACCCATCCCAATCCTCCCACCTCACCCCAATCTAATCTTTCCCAATCCTTTTCACCTACTAGAACACAAAACACTCTGCACCACTCCAAAACAATCTGCCCCACTCCAATCCAAAACAATCTGACCCACTCCAATCTGCCCCACTTCAATCCCAAACAATATGTTCCACTCCATTCCAAAACAATATGACCCACTGCCATTTACCCCACTTCAATCTGCCCTACTCCAATCCAAAACAATCTGCCCACTTCAATCCAAAACAATCTGTCCCACTCCAATCTGCCTATTCAAAACAATCTGCCCCAAAGCAATCTGCTGCACTCCAATACAAAGTAACCTCCCCCACTCCAATCTGCCCCATAGCAATCCAAAACAATTTAACACACTCCAATTCAAAACAATCTGCCCCACTCTAATCCACCTCACTCCAATCAGCTACACTTTTCTCCAAAAGAATCTGCCTCACTACAGTCCATCCCACTTCAATCATAAACAATCTGTCCCAATCCAAACTACCCCACTCTAAACCAAAGAATCTGTCCCACTTCAATCCACCCCACTCCACTCTTCATCACTCCGATCCAGAACAATATGTCCCACCACAATCCGTCCCACTCCAATCTGCCCCCTCCACTCCAAAACAATAAGACCCACTCCAATCCACCTCATACCAATCCAATACACCCCACTTCATCACAATTCACAATTCACCCCATTCCAGTCCACCCTACTTCCATCTAATCCACCCCACTCCTATCCCATTCACACCATCCCAATCCTCCCCACCCCACCCCAATCCAATCCACCCCATTCCAATCCACCCTCATACATTATGCCCCATTCCAATCTCCTCCACTCCAATCCAAAACAATCCGCCCCACTCTAGTCTGACCGACTCCTATCCAAAACCCTCATACATTATGCCCCACTCCAATCTGCTCCACTCCAATCCAAAACAATCCGCCCCACTCTAGTCTGCCCGACTCCTATCCAAAACAATATGTCTCAAATGAACCACCTACCTCATTTCAATACATTTCAGTCTTCTCCACTCTAATCTGTCCCACTTTAATCCAAAATAAACAACCCCACTCCAACCTGCCCCACTCCAATCCCGAACAACCCACTCCGATCCAAAACAATCCACCCCACTCCAATTCTCTCCAGTCCAATTCAACCCACTCCATCCCAATTCACACAAATCCAAATCACCCCAATCTAGCCCAATCCAATCTAACACACTCCAATCCAATAACCCTCACCCCTATCCAATCCACCCCACCTCACCCCAATCCTCTCCACTCCGGTACAATTCTCCCCACTCCAGTCCACCTCACCTCACCCCACTCCAATCCAACCCACTCACTCCAATCCAATCTACCCTACTCCAATACAATCCACACCAGTCCAATCCAGTCCAATACAATCCAACCAATCCACCCACTCTAATCCTCCCAACCCACCCCAATCTAATCTGCCCCACTCCAGTTCGCTCCACTCCAATCCAAAACAATCTACACCACTGCAAAACAATCTGCCTCACTCCAATCCAAGACCATATGTCACAATCCAATCTGCCCCACGCCAATCCAAAACAATCTTTCCCACTGCAAACCATCCCACTCTAATCCAAAACTATCAGCCCCACATCAATCCACCCGCTCCACTCTTCATCACTCTGATCCAGAACAATATGTCCCACCACAATCCGTCCCACTCTATTATGCCCCCCTCCAATCCAAAACAATACGACCCACTCCAATCCAATCAACCACATACCAATCCAATCCCGCCACTTCATCCCAATTCACCCCACTCCAATCCACCCTACTTCCATCCAATCCACCCCACCCTAATCCATCCACCTCACTCCAATCCACCCCATTCCACTCCAGTCCAAACACACTGATCCAATTCAACCCAATCCAGCCCAATCCAATCTACCCCACTCCAATCTAATACACCTCACCGCTATTCAATCCACCCCACCCCAATCCACTCCACTCCAGTCCATTCCACCCCACCCCACTCCAATCCATCAATCCAACCCACTCACTCCAATCCAATCTACCCTACTTCAAAATAACCCACACTAGTCCAATCCAATCTATCCAATCCACGAACTCCAATCTTCCCAACCCACCCCAATCTAATCTGCCACACTCCAGTTCACCCACACCAATCCAAAACAATCTACACCACTGCAAAATAAACTGCCTCACTCCAATCCAAAACAATATGCCTCACTCCAATCAAAAGGCAATATTCCCTGCTGCCATCTACCCCACTCCAATCTGCTCCACTCCAATCCAAACAATGTGCCACACTTCAATCCGAAACAATCTTCCCCACTCCAATCTGCCCAATTCAAAACAATCTGCCTACTACAATCTGTTACACTCCAATCCAAAGCAATCTGTCTCACTCCATTCAAAACAATCTGCCGGATTCCAGTCCACCTCACTCCAATCTGCCCCACTTTATTCTAAAACAAGTTTCCAACTCCAAACCACCCCACTCTAATCCAAAACAATCTGCCCCACTTCAATGTGCCCCACTCCAATCCAACACAATCCGTCCCACTCCAATCTGCCCCACACCACTCAAAATCAATATGCCCCAGTCCAGTCCAACCCACCTCATCCCAATTCAATCCGCCCACTCTATCCCAATTCACCCCACTCCAATCAACCTCACTCCCATTCAATCCACCCCATGTCCATCCAATCCACCCCAATCCAATCCACCCCACTCCAATCCATCCCACTCCAATCCACCATAATACAATCTGTCCCACTCCAAACTGCTCTACTCCAATCCAAAACATGCTGTCCCACTTTACTCTTACTCCTTCAATCCAAAACAATCTTTTCCACTCCAATCCATTTCAGTTTGCCCCACTCCAATCTGGTCCACCTTAATCCAAAACAATCTGCCCTAATCCAATCCCAAACAACCAACTCTGAACCAAAACATTCTGGCCCACTCCAATTTGCCCCACTCCAATCCAATCCACCCCACTCTATCCAAATTCACCCCACTCCAATCCACCACAATCCAGTCCACTTCACACCAATACACCACACACAATCCAATACACCCCAATCCATCCCAATCCAATCTACCCCACTCCAATCCAATACACCTCAACCAAATTCAATCCACCCCACTGAATCCAATACACGCCACCCCACTCCAATCCAACCCACTTAAATCCACCCCACTCTAATCCATTTTACCCCACTCCAATCCAATCTTCCTTACTCCAATACAATCCACATCACTCCAGTCCAATCTAACAAATCCACCCACTCTAATCAAGTCCACTGCTACCCAATCCACCTCACTCCAATCCAAACCACCCACACCACCCCAATCCTATCCCACTTCAATACAATCCACTTTAATCCACCCCACTCCAGTCCAACCGAGTCCACGTTAATCCACCCTACTTCATTCCAGTTCACCCCACTCCAAATCACCTTAATCTACCCCACTCCAAACCAGTCCACCCCTCTCCAATAAATCTACCTCACTTTAATCCAGTCCACTCAACTCCAAACTAATCCACCCCACTCCAATCCAATCCACTCCACTCCACTCCAATTCACCCCACTCCAATCCACCTCAATCCAATCCACCACACCCCAATCCACCCCACCCCTATCCAATCCATCACATGCAATCAATCTATCCCACCCTAATCCACCCCACTCAATCAATCTACCCCACTCAGTCCAATCCACCTCACTCCAATCCACCCTACCCCAATCTCAATCACCCCAATCTGATCCACCTCAATCTCATCTACTGAACTCCAGTCCACCTCACTTTAATCCAGTTTACCCCCAGTCCAATCCACCCTATTCCAATTTGCCCCTCCAGTCAACCCCCTTTCAATCCACCCTCCTAAATTCAATCCACTCCACCCCACTCCAATCCACCCCACTCTACTCCAACCTCCCACTCTACCCCAATCCAATCCACCCATCCCATCCCAGTTCACATTACTCCAATTCAATCCAGCCGAATCCAATCCACCACACGCCAAACTAATCCACCCCACCCCACCCCAAATCAATCCACTCCACCCCATATCAGTTCAGCCTACCCCACACCATTCCAATCCACCCCACCCCACCCCACCCCATTCCAATCCACCCCACCTCAGTACAATCCACCCCACCTCAGTGCAATCCACCCCAATCCAATCAACCCCAATCCAACACACCCCACTCCAATCCAATCCACCCTACCCCACTGCCATCTATTCCATCCCACTGCAGCCCACCACAACCCTATCTATTCCACCCCACCCCATTTCAATCCATCCCACTCCAATCCAATCCACTCCACTCCACGCACCCCACTCCAATCCACCCCAATCACTCCAATCGACCACACTCTACTCCAGTCCAATCCACCCTACCCGATCCCAGTTCAGTCCACTCCACCGCACTCCAATCCAATCCACCCCACCCCGCTCCAAACAATCCACCCACTTCAATTCAGTGACTCCAATCCACCCCACTCCACTCCAATCCAATCCACCCACCCCACCCTTATCACTCTAACCCAATCCAATCTAATCCACCCCACTCAAATTCACCCCAGTCCAATCCACCTCACCCCTTTTCAATCCACCCAACACCAGTCAATCCACCCCACTCTACCCCAATCCAATCCACCCAATTCTACTCCTATCCACCCCACTACCTCAATCCACTCAAACCCACTCCACTCCATTACACCCACTGTACAACACTCTTCACCAATGAACCACTGAACTCCCCTCTACTCAACTCTTCAACACTCTACTCCCCCCCTCCACTCTACAACACTCCAACAAATCCACTCTACAACACTTTACTGCCCCAATCCACTCTGACACTCCACGTCACTAACTTTTAGCCATGCTGGACAGTAGCTGCACTGGTCTCTTGTATAGGCGAGACCTATTGGCTTTGCCAATGCTTGTTTTATCAGTTTCTAGTTAGCACGCTTCCCTAGAAATAAAAAGTGAACATTCTGAAACACATATATGTTGTAATAGATTTACTGTAAGGCAGGCCAGCTGCTAGTCATGCCTCCCACTCACAAAAGGCTCAATCCTTTTCTGACCCTGACGCGTGGTAGAGACAAAGCTGTATGTTTGACTGACAACCGCAGACACTGCTGGGTGTCATCAGCATACTTCTCGAACCAACACAAGCGCTGCATAATGAGACCCAGTGGTCTCCCTCAGAATTGTAACTGGATCATTTAACACCGTGTGGTGTTAAGCTGCTGGAGAGCTGATTACAGTAAACACCTGCAGTGATAATACCCACTGCTATGAAGCCATGCTGTGCAGATTGACACCTCCGGCTCTAATCCCCAGCATCATTAAACACTGGTCCACTTGCACCTGTCGTTTCGTGGGTCCACTAATCACACCAGCAGCAGTTTTGCTGCTTTTAAAAAGTGATTTGGTCAGCAAAATCCTGCAGACGCAAACATTTTGATTCACCGTACCTTTCTATATACGAGGCAGTTTCAGAATGATAACGGGGCCTTGAAGGCAGCTTCAGCACTCACATCTGTGTTTAGACCTAGTGGAGGAATGTCGGTGAGATGCCCTCAGGATTATGGAGCTGGACTATACAACTACAAGAAGGTGTTGGGGCGCAAAAGCAACACCAGGCACAGCGTGACACAGAGTATACATAAAACACCCAATGCTCATTTACTCACCAAGTACTATTTGGTAGAATTCACGAAGGGGGGGGGGTCACTTTAAAAAAAGAGAATTAAGATTATTCGAAAATATTAGCTCAAAACCCCAGGCAGTGTAAGGATTCCTTTATAACAAAGAAGCAAACATTTCGTCACAGAAAAAATGTTGAGGTTAGCAAAGCAAAACATAAATGCAGAAAACTTGATGGTAACCTCGTAACTATAAGTGATTCAACATTTATGTGGGAAACGTGTAAATCAGGTGTAATGACGCACTTTCCAGTTGCTTTGATGTATTCAACGAGGGCATCAGTTTTCAACATTTCAAAATGCAAATATGAGAGAAAGCCAAAATCTGAGTTTGCTACAAAAACAGAGACAAATCGATTAAATTAAACTCTGTTTAAAGGTCAGGGTGAAAGAGGGGATGTTACACTTGCGAACATGGCTTTTTGGGCTAGATGTATGACCTTTTGTTTTGTGAGTCACAATTTGGGATCCGTTTGGGAATCGCAAATTGTGAGTCACAAACAAAATGTACAACAGTGTTAACTACACAGTTTGCAATTCCCAATGGGGTCAGAAATGAGGTAGGTTGCAATTTGCGACCCCATTTGGAATGGCCGGACTCACAGGGATGGTGGCCTGCTGGGGATAAATAAATCAGTTTTAAAAAAAAATGCAGCTCATTTTCCTTAAATGAAAACGGGATACATTTCAAAAACAAAAATGAAAAATTTTCTTTTCATTTTTTCAGAGTAGGTCTGTGTGACCACTGCCTGCTCTGAAAAAATATTTTCACAACCATTTACAAAGGGGAAGGGGTCCCAATGGACCCCTTCCCATTTTGCGAATGGGTTAACACCAATTTGAAATTGGTGTTAACTGTGATTGTTTTGCGACCGCATTCACGGTTGCAAAACAATCATACATACCATTCAGATTCGGCATTTGGAAGGGATGCCCCGAACACCCCCATTCCTAATACCAAATCACAAAACCCAAATTGTGATTCAGTAACAAGTTACCGAAACGCAATCTGGGCTTTGTACATCCCAAGTAACATTTGTCTAGTCGCAAACGGCTGATTCGCGGAATTGACCCATTTGCGACTAGAAAAATGCATTGTACATGTTGTCCTTTATTCGTTTTGTACTCCTGAGTGCGTTTGCGCCTATATTAGGGTGAGAGGGTGCATAGCAGGGGCGCACCTGAGTACAAATACCTCCAAATACATAAAGAGGGTGGGGAAATGCAAATAGAGTAATGAGATAGTATTGAGAAATAATGTTAACTCAACAATGACGTGCAGGGCTCAATTGGTAAAAGAAAGAGTGCTGGTGCCCGAGGCCTGGCTCAGAAGTCCACTGCTTTGCGATTAAAAGTCAGCTAACAAGGAGCATCACCCCATTGGCTAAGAGCCAGAAGTTGAAAAATAAAACAATATTTGTTTTTATTTTTAAGCTGCTGGTTCAGCTGAGCCAGCATGTGAAGGGAGGGGCGGGGCTAGTCTGTGGGAGGTGGGAGGAGGTAGAGTGGAGTCAATGAACTAAGGGCCAGATTTATGGAAAGTGGTACTGCACCGAGTGCAGCGCCACTTTCCCTGCGTCCTTTAGCATCCCCCTACCACCACCATGTGTGTGCCGTATTTAAAATACAGCACACCATAGCACAGGGTAGGGGCAATAGCGTCATCTTTCATGACGCTATTGATGTACTCTGCAGGAGTAGGGCCAAAATATTGGCGCTACTCCTGCAAAGTACAAAGGCCCCATTCTAAAGAATGGAAGGCCCATTTTAATGCCTGCTTTGGAGCAGGCGTTCAAAGTGCTATAAAAGTGGCGTAAGGAAATCTCCTAGATTTCCTTATGCCATTTTTCCAGCTCCCCTAACGGGGGAACGCCCCCTTTGCATACATTATGCCTGGCGCAGGCATAATGTAGCGAAAAGGGTTACAGGGTGGCGCAATGCATGCATTGTGGCACCCTGTAAATACAGCGCAGGGATTTTGGCTCCGTTGGGCCACATTAATGTCAGAATAAATGACGTTAATGTGGTGCAAGGTGGCGCTAGGGGCCCATAAATATGCCCCTAAGTGTGCATGTTAGTTTAGCCGCCGCCTTAGGCCGGCCAAACTGACTGCGCACTTAGGTTTCTCCAACTCAGATGTTACCACAGCTGGGTTGGAGAAACTGCACAGACTCCCATGTAGTAAATGAGCAGCAGAACAAGCTGCTCATACCAATCCTGGTGCTGCTCTCATGCTAGGTATAGCATGAGAGCAGCACCAGGATTACGTGGGAAGCCTGTGCTGGTACAGGTGTCCCAGGGAATACTGGGACACCATCAGAAGAGGAGTGTGAGGCAGCTGCAGCGTCAGGAAAGGCAAGGTTTTTTCATTACTATTATTCATGTTTTTAAATTATTTATTGCACCCTGTCCGCCTCCCCCTATTATACCCCCCACCTGCCCACCACTCCCTTCAAGATTTGCGGTGGCCGCCGCTGGTCGGCTCACCTAATATCAAGGCTCGTAGTCTTAAATCCACATCATGCTATTTAATCCGCTGACAGACAACCCCTGCCTCTTTGGTTTTTCACTCTTCTTCTGTCTTTCCGATTTGTGTGTTTGTTGCCGCTCTCTTGCTTTCAAGAAATGTCGGATGCATTAAAATATGTGTTGGTCCCCCAAAATACAACTAAAATTAAGCACTGATGATGTGGCACAATATGTGGCACAATTAGCATGTTATATAACAGTAACGTCTAAAGCATATTAGCAGTAGATCAGCATACATAACTCTTACTGTTAACTGCATTACATTCAGAGGAGACACGTTTTATTTTCAGGCACAGATACTGCATACATTTAGCACTACATAAAGCATCAAATAATATTCAGTTTCACCAACCATGCCCTAAATAAGAACACAATATACTCTGAGCAGTATGGTCGCCATAGCAGGCTTCTACTTTGCAATATAACAGGCCCACTTGAATTATGTGGCAGACGAGGACCAACTAATGTGGCAGGTTTGACTAGATTAAGTGGCAAGAAAAGGCATATGCAGTGCAATGGAACACCTTCTGCGATAGTAGTGTTTCATCATTTTGTGTTTTTTACACATGGTAGCACAGTCTGGGCAAAAATGTTACCACATTAGTACCAGTTTAACCATCAAGTACAGTAATAAACAACGGAAGATGACCATTTGACCTTTACGAAGAGCCTCCCAGTACTCTGGAACACAGGTCGCTAAGGTTTTAGTAACTTTTGATCCAATTGAGCTAGAAATATTTTTTTGTTTAAATGAATAAGTACAAACCCATAGTTATGGGGAAAATGCCACAGCTGCAGAACCACATAATTCCAATAGCCCTGACCATAGCAAATTCTCTGCCATATCACAGTAGTTACGTGGTGTGTGGCTGCCAAGTGTCCCCTGGATATATCCTACAGAACACACTGCGTACAGAAGGAATGATCAGGGTTTTTTGGGGCCCAGTAATTCTACTCGCATGCTAACTCCAGTTAATGGCACGGTCATCCATCTCAGCTACCTGATATGTGTTTATTTTATATTCAAACCAAGCAGTAGTACAAAACACCCAATGGGCCGCAGCAGTCTTAGCTTGGTAATATGGCAATTCTCAACTAACTCCAGAGCCTTTTCCAAAATGATATTTTGACAAACTGAAAAATAAGTTCTTAAACTGAAAAATAAGCTCTCATCGACTTTTTAATTCATGGCAATGAACACACTATAATTAGTAGTACTTGTATCCACCTCTGCCTGTGTAGCCTTTACTATAGAGAAAACATCCTCACATATAAATTTCTGGATTTTCTCCTCACCTTCTAGTAATGGCGCCCACTATATATTGCTGGGGCCGATTGTCCCTGCTCTGACCTACAGCTGCTGACCTGTGTGCTATTGTAATTTGATTTGACAGTCCTTGCTTACTGAGCAATGAAGTCTTTAGACCCAGTCATCAGTTTCTTGCTCAATTTGCCTCACACCGGTTTTACCACTACAAACACGTGATTCTGCAGCTGATCATGAATTACAAGATGCTCCCCTAAAAGCATCAAGTCTGAAGTTTTGCCCTACAATATAGCCAACCCAACAAGGAAGAGATGGGGGCCAAAACTCAGCACTGAATGGAACTACCTGAGTCACCTTTCTCAAAAGGTATAGACCTACTAGTGCATGTTATGGGGACAACAGCACCAATGCTGGATAAAGCTGATTGCTATAGAAACCAGGCCCTCACTAATTCCATCAGGAATAAGCATCCCACAAGAAACTTGCCTATTGTTAAAAGGTTGAATTGTACACTGTCCCGCAGGAAGTAGAATAGGGGTACATGGTACAAGTCAGGTCTCCCCTGCGCCTGGGGAAAGTCTTTCTTGCAAGTTACTCCCTTGTGATCAGTTCTTCCCTTGCCCATCAGACTGGACTCAGCCAAGTGTTTAAGCTCAGTAACGTTCGTGGAGCCTCATGTACTCCTCTGCCATCATTTCAAAAGGGACTTAGGGCCACATGTACGAACTTGCGAATCGCAATTAGGAAATCGCGATTCCAAATGTAAGAAACTCCATTGGGTTTCTTTTGTGATTGCCGGTGGGTCGCGAATAGACCTACCTTATTATTATTAATGTGGTAGGTCGCAATTTTCTACCCACTGGGAATTGCAAAAATCACAGGGATTTTGGCCAGCTGGGGTCAGCAGACCACCAATTTTGTGATTGCTTTCAAATAAAGCAATCTTTTTTTTTTTAAAGCAGCCAGTTTTCCTTAATGGAAAAGGGGATGTGTTTAAAAAGAAATAAAGAAACGCATCAGTTAAATTTTTTAAGAGTAGGCAGTGGTTCGTGGGACCACTGCCTGACTTTAAAAAATGTTTTTGCATGCATTCACAAAGGGAAATGGGTTCCTTGGCGACCCCTTCCCCTTTGCAAATGGGTTAACACCAATTTGATATTGGTGCAAACTGTAATTGGTTTGCTACCGCATTAACGGTCACAAAACAATTATACATACCATTCAGATTAGGTATTTAGGAAGTGACACCCTGAAGAGGCTACTTCCTAATACCGGATCGCAAAACCCACATTGCGATTCCGTATCAAGTTATGTAATCGCAAATTGGGGTTTGTACTTCCCGAAAAGCATTTTTCTAGTCAATTCTGTGAATCGCTCCATTTGCCACTAGAAAAATGCTTTGCACATGAGGTCACTAATATCTTTAATTTGTCTTGAAATCTGTCTGAACTCTTGTGTAGTAGACTTCATTACGGCCTGCTGTTTTTGCAGCGGTTTTGTTGGATTTATGTTTCCAAACAACTCACAGCCAAACTGCTGAAAATTCCCAAGATCTTCTCAATTAATGGTAAAAACAATTGGTAGCCTATCCTAACCATTAATCACAGTTGACACCATAGCACATTAATGAAGAGCCTGTAAATAAAGAACCCAAACACAAACACCCTTTCCTTTGCTCTGAGCCCCATGTACCAGAGATCACAACTGCAGCTCTCTCAAACTCTACAGCACACTGGCTAACAATCCAGCCCAAAACTCAATTCCTCCTCTCTTCTTATGTAGATACAACAACGGATTTGATGCCTGCAGCAGTGAATGCCAGTTACCTGGCCACTGCCGCTAGACATGACAAATTACAATTTACCCATCATCTTTCTCCCAACATTGTTGGCAAACAGAAGAATCATGAATCATGGACACTTCGAATGGATCTCTGACAGTCATTGCAAAGTGCACAGAATACTGAGTTGGCCTGTATAGAGTAAAGGGGAGTGCAAAAATCTGGATATAGGTAGAAAACTTACACTCTTCATTGGTGGTCTTCTTCTGGAATGTCGATCAAGAAATAAAAAGTGTGAATTGTTCTTGACGCTTGTTGTTCTTTCCTGTGCCAATGTGGGCTTCGAAATGCTAAGCTCCGCCTCCGGAAGTAGATTGTGTGGGCACCAGACAGCTAAATGTCTGCAATAACAGCAGCATTAAAGTGGACAGATGTCATTCATAGGGGCTATGCTTATACCCGCTCCAACATACTTTCCTTTACTGGGAGCCTGCTATCCAGAACCAGAACAACACAAATACGGTGGGCTTGGTGCTGGGACTGCCCCCACAAACGACTGGCCAAGCTCTCTCTGTATTATGTGATGGTTCACAGGGAAATACTGCTAGGTCTCAGCGTTTGGTGCTAGAAATACACGTCTGTCCCGCAAAGTCTATCAGTGAATGAAAATGGTGAGCCTCTAAGGGCCTGGAGTGCAGTCTGGATCCCACCTTCCTCCAATTCAACCTAATAAATGACAAGTCATTACTCTAATAGATTTTGCTGTGGGTAACATGTCATGTTTATTTTTTACAACAATTCATAAACATAACATTCTTAAAACAAACTGTAAATAATTTCAAAATGGTAAGAATATTCACACTTGATAATCTAGTAACCAGCATGTAGCACATCTATCAAAAACTGGTATCCTGTGGTCATGTAGTGTGGTGCCCGAGCCTCACTCCGGTACCCAGTTGCAATGGCCTCTAGAAAAGGGGAAGTGCAGGTCATGGCCTGCCCTAAAAAAAAACAGCCATTGTGATACCAGGAGTGGAAGTGACACGCCAATTACATCAGAGACTTCCTATCTTCTGTCCTGCATCACGAAATCAGGTTCAGGACATTTTTGTATGCTTCCCAGGGCCTCGTCTGGCAAGGGAGGAAGAGTCAAGAAAGTAGGTGAGGAGTGTGGATCAACAAGGGCACATGGCTGCCTTGGCTGTTCTGTCCTCTTCATTGGGCCCTTTCAAATGAAGGTTTGGTATTCACCATACCATTTTATTAATTTAGTTTCATGGTCTGTTTATTATCTAGATCAGTTTGATTTAATGCAATATTTATATGGAGTTTTGTTATTATTACTTAATGGCCTTATAATGATCAGAAATTAAGTTTTGTTAAAGACTTAGGGGCATATTTACAAGGAGCTTGCACCGCTGTTGCAAAATATTTTGGCTTAGTGGCTGCACATTATGTGCTCCATAGTCACAAAGTGACGCATTACAGCCAATACAACACTTTTCGCTATCCTGCATTAGAATTTTCCTGCACCTGAACCGGCTGCTTGATGCAACTTTAAGCATATGCAAGGTAGGTATTCCCACGTAGAACCGACGCAGTGATATTTACAAGTTTATGGAAAAGCGATGTACCATCGGAAAGTGGCGCACAGAGCCTGAAATACATCACAATTCCTATGCATCGGCAACCCAGGCGTAAGAAATGAGGCATTGGCACTGGGATATAAACTGAACATCCCACTTTGGCTAGCTCAACTATGCCATGGAGGTGCTCATACTTAGTTAGGAGCAGCAAGAAGACCACCACTACCATCACATGGGCAGCGCAGGAGAAGGGACAGTGTTTACTACCAAAGGGCTACCTTCTTTGACCGCAGGGAGAAGGAGGTCATCATTTACTTCAAGATTAGGAGGGAGTCCATCATACAGTTCCTGAACATGATTGCACCAAGGCGGCAGGCACCATCACAAAGGTGCATCAACATCCCTCCACAGGCCAAGCTGATGGCAGTCTTACACATGCTGGCATCTGGGTTATTCCAAAGCACCATCGCCAGAGTGGCCGGAATCTCACAGCCAAACCTCTCCGTATTCCTACCCTCCGTCCTGGATGCTATCATCAGCCTGACATCCTAGTACCTCATG
Organism: Pleurodeles waltl; assembly: GCF_031143425.1. NCBI lineage: Eukaryota > Metazoa > Chordata > Amphibia > Caudata > Salamandridae > Pleurodeles > Pleurodeles waltl. The sequence continues at coordinate 715,207,372 of NC_090437.1, read as the reverse complement.
TTCCCCAATACACAGCACCAACAACTGGAAAACAAGCAAGACTTCCATGCCATAGCTGGATTCCCACATGTGTTGGGGCAAAGGACCTCACACATGTGCAACTTGTGCCTCCTACTGCTACATCTTGCCTGTACCGCACTAGGAGCGCACATATTCCATCAACGTGCAGGGAATAGTGGACCATCTGAGGATGTTCTGCAATGTGCTGGCAAGTACCTGGGAAGTACTCAGGATGCCTACATCTTCAGGTTCTCCATAATCAATGAGCGCTTCCAGAATGGGATATATGGGAATGGCCTACTGGTTGGTAAGTACATCTGAAGTACATGACTGACCTTAAAACAGTAAAGATGTTATATCAAAATAGACATCTCTGTGCCTGGTGACTGAGACAGTGCATATGTAGTAGGGGTGGGCCTCATACCTCCACCATACATCATAGCACATGTGCAGTGCAAACCTGCGAGTCACACGTGGTAGGACCTACTAAGCCACCGTGTGTGCCTTGAAATGGTGGTAAGATCTTGAACAACGCTTTGAAAAATGCTGTCATAACACTGTTTGGAAGGAAGGGCTTTCATGTCTGTTTCCTGTGTCTCCTCATGTAACTCCCATGGTCATGAAGCATGCCGTGTGCTGGTGCAGTGTTCAGACCGTCAGACATCCTACCACAATCCAAATTGAGTGGCAATGTAAACAGTGTGTAATGACTGTAAGTGTGTGTTGTACATCTAGTCGTTTGACTGCCTCATACCTATGGAGGCCAGTATAATTAACTTATGTTCCGATGACTACAAACAGAGGCACATATGATGTGCATGGCCACACTGTGCAACCCCTATAGTCACCATGTGCTACATCAATGTTTGCAAGCCCAGGGAAAAATCAATGCAGCATCTCACATACCACATATGTGGATTCCTCAACTGTGCTGGTGCCAGATTAGCTACCTAAACCCAATGCTGGCATACTTGTCCCACTAGGCACGTATGCAACTGTAACCTGCGTAGATGCATGAGACCATTTTAGCGTGACTCACTTAGATACAAACAATGTTGTCACTCCTACAGCTCAATCTATATGTGTTGGTAAAAAGAACACAAAGAAAATGGAAACAAAACAATAGATTTGTGATGACTACATGCATGATCATTTCTGCAAAGGTAGCATGCACTGATGCATTCCAGGTTTTAGTGGCATAATGTGTCATAAAATGACCAGATGATCATCTTGGGTGAATGCATACACACATTCTAAATTCACTGAACCCCTAACTGTTGCAAAATAATGTGATACATGCTAATTATGAATACATACCTCCTCTGAAATAATCAGATTTGTTTTGGCTACCCAACCTGGTCTTGTGATTACCAAAATATTAGCTAATAGTTAAATTAAGGCAAACACTAATGTGCAGTGGTACTGTGCACTTGCCACACATATTGTTGCAGACACCAAGTCCAGACAGCAGATGTGTGTGCCCCACCACATGAAATCTTGGTTGTTGGGTATTTCAGTGTAGTACACACACTGTAGACTGGCTGCACTAGCCAGTGTATGTTATTCCCTGAGTATGTAATGCATCCATAACACATCCTAGGTCAGCAATGGAGATGGATATGAGCATATTTATGAAAGGCTTGTACCACCAGTGCCTCACTTCTTTTGTACCTCGGGTGGCACAAGCCTCTCAACCATATCTATGAGGCCATGCTAAGTCACTTTGTGTGGCTCTTCATGGTCTCATAGATATCTAGTATAGAAAGGCAGTGCAATTCACTACGTTGGATTACTCTGCACCAGGGAGAAAAACATGGATATTTACCCTGATGCAGACTTACTTAATGAAGTAAACCTGGCGCAGCACCAAAAGCCTACACCTTCTCAGGGCAGGCAAAATGTGGCATAATAATTTTGTTAATCCTTGCTTCTACCTCTTTCCATGTGTGGTACATTCTGCTTGTGATTGTGTTTTGTGCAGGAAGGGGCATCTTCCTTCCCAAAAACAATTCTGCATTCAACACAGACCCAATGGGGTATGGTGCAAGGGAACCTGTGTTGGCACAAGGCAGCAAATTCTATGTTGACAAAGGGGGAAAGGACAAGGATGCTCTGTAGTTCATAAAAACAGTGCATTCCTGCCAGTTTCACATTGGCGTCATGGGGGGCAGCACAAAGACTTGTGGTGAAGTCCTATGCAAATTACCCATAAAAATGGGCTATAGTAATTCACAGAAGTGTACCCATTATCATGTATTGCAATGTGTATAACATTTGCATACACCAGCTATATCTGTATAAATGAAGAAATTCCTACACAGCTAGCCACATTCACCCAAGCATGATACAAACAAAAAGACATAAATATAATGTTTAACCTTTCAAGAACACACAATATGTCAAGCTATTTCATACTGATACATTGCGTGTCCCAGTATCCACACCATAAATGCATTCAGTCACACATATGTGCACTGTTAACATACACATGCAACACATTCCAAGTCATCAAGCATGTCAACTCAGAAATTTACTGGCAAATCACTGATCCGTTGGAGTGTTTCCATGCATTGCACAATACACTACACTGGAAAACATACAATTGGCCAATTGAGTCAATTTATACAGATACATTAGCCTAATGCGTGACGCATTGTACCCATTGCATCATCTGGAAGACAGGCATCTGCGTCAATGTGTCAAAAATGAAGCATTTTGTATTGACATGAGTTGTGCATAAATCATGCATTGCCTAATTTGGCAAGGATGCTTCAGAAGAAACGATGCATTTGGAGAAAACGTGACACATCTATCCAGGAAATGATGCAGCGACTCTGCTATGTTGCAAACCAGGAAGTGTGAAGTTACTTTCACTTTCCATTGCAGTCTTTTTGCCTGTGCTGACTGGTGGAGGTGTTTGTTGGTTGCTAGAAATTTTGGTGCTGTTTCTTTGACTTGTTGGTGTCTGTGCTGCCCTTGCTGTGTCTAAAAAGTGTCAATTTTGTCTTGTAATTGTATCTTGTATTGTTTTGTAGAGTGCATTGTTTGGTGTTCATTTAAATAGGGTTTTATAGTTTTGAGGTGTGGGTGCTTGTAGGGTTAGGTAGTTTGTTGTTACAGCAGTTTTTTTTTGTGAAGGATATGTCAGCGAGGCGCAGTTCATGTAATCTGTTGGAGGATGCATTTTGTGGCTTCCCGTGGCTGATTGTCCACTATCTGGCCAATATGATAGCCACAGGGGGTAAGGTAAGCCACAGGTACCATACCTGCATGAGGAAGGAGCGGTGGACGAAGGTGCAGTTTCATCTGAACCGTGTCTTTGGTATGGACCGCACCACACATCAAATAAAACACAGATGGGCAGATGTCAGCCTGGAGGCTAATCTAATTGATCGTCTTGGCATGCAAGTTGGTGGGCCTTTGAGTAAGTACAGATATACCAAGAGCTCATAGATGTATCTCCTTGACAAAAATGCCATCGATGTTATGACTTAAGTGTTAGATATGTTTTGTTTTTAATATGCCATGCTACAGGCCAACTCTGTTAGGTCTCAACCATGTCACAGAGCAATGTTCACTGTGGCCTAGCACTAGCCCAAACAGACCATGCAGTGTAGGGGAGGCCCAAGGGTGCTCGGGGACCCATCCAGCAGTGTGCATGGAGTGGTGTCACCTGACCTGCCAGGTTAATACTGAGTTCAGACTGTGTGGCCCAACCTCCATGTATATTGCAGGGGAGCACACTCACTTGTCATCACGTCACAGGTTGGACAGGTTGTTTGTTGCACCCCTAACAATTTTACATACATGTTACTTTTAAAATGTTTAATATTCCTTAATAAGCCTGTACAGGGCCATAATGGTCAATGGGCATTAGCTGTGCAGTAGTGACATCTAATGAGGGACGTGAAGCCAATGAACAAGTATAGCTACTGTCTGTTGTGTGTAGCATAGTATGCAGCATGTATTGCTTTGAGAAAGTGCCAGCAAAATAGCCTGCAGAGTGTGGTCTGTCCATTCATTTGGTTCACTTAACTATCAATGACAGAAAACTTGCAGAGGTGGAAACATTCTGGGACCCAGTGAGTGTCATCTGAATGTTTTCTGAGTTCCGTAAGTATTTTGTGTGTGATTGTCCATGGCAAACATGTACTTGGATACACTTCTTAGATCACATGTATCCTGATATGTGGGAACTGTCATCCTGCATCATGGATACCAGAGCATCCCTCACATTACAGCGTATCAGTGACATGTGAGAAGGGGATGCAGAGGATGATTGTCCAGCATGCCTTTGTTTTTTGATGTTTTTTATAGAAAGACTTTGTCAACCTGCCTTTGGGTGGGTTGACTGTAATCTTCCTGTCTGTTGCATGTTGCTAGTGTAGTTGCACACATGGGAATGTATGGTCATTTTATAATTCAGGGCCACACAGGATGTGAGGATTCCTTCCTCAGTCCAGACAGATCAGGTATGACTAGATATGCCACATGTCACCAGTCCACCAAGCGTAATGCAGTTAAAGGCCTGACTCGTGTCTTCCTATGCTAAATGACTTATAAGCACCATGTGACCATACAATTCTAATGTTTTTGGAAGTGACAGGACAATGTGTATGTGAACACATGCATGCCTACACTGTGTGATCAGCATACAGCCCATTACACAGTCCAACTACTGGAGGTGTTACTCATACTGGGTCACCAAGAAAAATGTCAGCCTTAATTAACTCTAGGAAAAGACATGCAAGGTAAAGCACAGTATACTCATACATATGATAACCACAACATTCATGCACACACTCATCACATGGCTGTGGTTTGAGGTTATGTGCATCAAGGTAACAATCCAAACTGACTTGTATAGGCAGACACTAGGGTCTGTTTATAGACACAAGGTTTTACTTGTATTTTAGTACTTGGAGCCTGTTATATGGTTCAGTGTATTTACATGTGTCAAGATTGGAGACATGTTCAACAAGCCAGTATGAAGGTAGGATATCTAGCCACTCTCTATCTATGTTTCAAGTCAATTGCATGCTGCTTGAAAGACCCCAGGGAGTAGCTTGTGTGACCATGTGTGCCATTCTTTGTGTACACAACATCACTTTTTCAAATCTGTTTCAGTAATATTATGAGTACATGTATATTTGGGCATACCCTGCCATTTTATATACCTACAATCTTGAAACATGAGTACCTTTGCATCATTAGATATTGAGAAGTATATTTTCAAAAGAGTCCGTGTAGTTTTTACATTCCAAAATGTAAATTTATGGTCAGGACATGCCATATGTGTTGTTTTTGTTGACGGAAGCCTAATGTTGAATCAAATAGGTACAGCTTCAGCTTTGACTGATACCTTTTTCCATCCTCTCCAACTGACAATATGATACCAGATCAGGCCAAGGCACATCGGATCATGCTTGAAGGTTAGCACCACCTCAGGCTTGTTGCTAGGGCAGACCAGAGGATGGACTGAAGATATGATGAGGGTATGGTCTACCATGGCAGGCTAAACCTGTGTGCTTACACCCCGCACATCATGGCTACTGTGTGCAATCTAGTTTTATACTAGGTACTAAGGGACATATTTACAAGCCACAAGCACCTACAGTCAACAATTATGGTGACACACCAGTGTCAGACATTGCAGACCCATATGTATGAGGCCACAGAAAGGCTATTTGCATGCCTTTGGATGGCCTTGTAGATATTGACTAAGGCAAGGCATTGACACATGGCTGTGTTGCCTCAGTCTGTATCAGGGGGTCATTCCATGTGTGTTGTGGGGGATTTTCAAACACAACACCCATGCGTTTGCCTCTTTCCATGTGTGCTGCATTTTGCTGCACAGATGGGAAAGGTAAATGTCTCCAGGCATTGTTATTGTGCACGTAGGTATGCCTTCCTGCACAAAGACAATCCTGCATGCAGATCAGGCACCCTTGCAACATGTTGCATGTGTGACAGCCTTGATGCTATGCAGCCATTAGGGTGCAGTGGGGTGGGGGAGAACAGGAATGCTCCGTTTTATGAACATACATTGCCTTTGTGCCCATTATCTGTGGTGCACCGCAGTACAGCATGGTCCCTTGCTGTGCTACCCTGGGACTGTATTGTTGTACTTGTGCCCCTCTGAACATGGCTCTGCACATGGTCCTGTGTGGTGGTACTTCACATGCCCAACACCTGACTCTCCTGGTGAGGAACTGATCCTGACACCCACATTCCTATCAATAGCTTTGCAGTCAGGATTTGACTGAATGACCCCATTGGAAATCCACTCACCTCACGGTGCAAGGGGGCATGCATTATCCAAGTCTGGGTGGTCATGGTTCCTGTGTCTTGCCATTTTGTGGTGTTACAGTCCAGGGGGCATATTTACTAGGAATTGGCAAGGTTAGCTCTGCAAGCCTTTATGCGGCACTGTCCTATACCAATTCAAAAGGGCAGAAATGTACTGTAATTACAAGATAGGATGCATTTCTGTCCGTTCCCCGTGTCAGTGCACAAATTGCTGCCAACCACCAAAGCAGGCCCGCTTGCACCATTTTGCAAGGGTGTCTGCGTTGTTGGCAGGATTGTCTTTGTGCAGCAAGGGACAACTTACTGCACAAAAAAAAATCCAGAAAGGCATTTTGTTCTTTCTATGTGTGCTGCATGCAACAATAAGAAGAAATGAAGATGTTCCTCTTTGTTGCACCTGACCTGGGGAGTCGTACAGTTTTGACACATTCCCAGGTTTACAGATTCTTGTAAATCTGGCAATAGGTCAAAACCCCTGGGTGCTGATTGTGAACACCCACTGCAACACCCTGGCACGCCTCCCTGGCACAGTGTGAGGCAATGCAGCAACTTGCACTGTGTTGCCTTACATCATATCAACAAGGCCATGAAAAGCCATGCAAAGTGACTGTGCGTGGCCTTGTAGATTTGGGTCTGCACTATGCCCCGCTGGTGCGTCACAAAAAGTGACGCTCCAGAGGTGTAAGCCTATTTTAAATATGTCCCCAAATCTTTTGCTTGGTATTGTGGGATTTGTTGTTCTAGACACTGATGTTATACATTGCACCAAAATTATAAGGATCCAACAGTGAAGCTGAACTGGTGCAGTACATCACACCTGGGCTGAACACACATGACGGCTGTGGACTGAGCTGTGCGACATGTGTGTTTTTCTTAAGTTACATTTCGCTAATGTGTGACTCAACATGTGGCCATTTCCATCCCTTTCCCTTACACGCAGCGCAGTGAAACCCAGAAAGGTAGCATGCTGCGCTACAGACCAGGAAAAATTTGGTGCAATTGTCCCTTGTTGACACTTACCGTGTGTCTTGTTGGTTCTCAAAGGCAGCACTGTCATGTCCCCCCACTTCTGCCACCAACTCAGCCGGGATGACTGATGCCACCTGCTCCTCCAAGGACATCAGCTCCTCCTGGACCTCAGGCCCTCCTCCTCTGGTCCACATCACTGCCTTCAAGTTGCTGGCCAGTTTCTCCTTGGTCCTGTGCTTATACTCATGCCAGCACTTTTTGCTGTCTGTCAGAGTCCTCGTGAATTGCCCTACAGTGTCGATTTTATTCACTATGTACTTCCAATTGGCTTCCATCTTCCCTAGTGGCAATTTTGAGGTGGCAAAGTGTAGATGTTCATGCTTTGTAACCTGTGGTACTAGTATTTGGTTCTCCACACTAAAATTCATTGTACCCTTCCTTTTCGCCTGGGGGTCTGCCTGGACATCTGGGCTGGTGCCAAAGTTGTTGGAGTTGTTGCCCTGGCTGCTGTGCCTGTTCCATCTTTTCCAGTTGTTTGAAAGGGGAAAACTTTTTTTGGGAAGGCATCACTTTTTGGAGGATTCTGACACATACCGCTCTCAAAAGTGACGTAAGGCTGATTTGCCGCAAATCAGCCTGCGTCACTTTTGTAGCAGAAACATCAGATTTTCTGATGACATGATGACCACGGATTCGTCATTTTGTTTTATGCAGCTTCAGACCTTACACCATGGTGCACTGTGTTATAAATACGATGCATCCATGTAGTAAGAATCTGTTGTACAGAAGCGCAAGTTATCTTGACTCATTGCTCCAGCAAAGCAACAATGTGTCACTTCTTGTCAATATGGCCCTTAATGTTGTGGGCAGGTTTGTTGTTTTGCACCTCTTGTGGTACAATAATTTGCGCTCTCTGTGGCTGGAAAGGAAGATCTGGTCTAAAGCTGCAGTGCTTTTGGTGCCCAGAATTGTTCTCTGGAGAGTGCAGGAGTGCTGCTTATTCATCCAAAGCACTATTGCATCTTGTTTTGAAATGAGGAATTAGACTGAGGTAAATTCCCCAAAATCAAAACTACCTGAATAATAGCTCAGTGTGTTCTTTTAATGGAAATTTTCTTACCTGTTAAATAAAATATCACCATATTTGTTTCCCAAACCCCACTGAATTCTTGTTGTGTGATCTGAGGATGTTCACAACTTAGGGGCTTAGTTACAAGCCCCTTGCACTACCGAAGAGTCACTTTTAGCGATGCTCAGGTGGCACTGTGCTATTTTCCATATTTACAAGGTGACGTTAAGCCACTTTGCATGGCTTAACGCCACCTTGTAAATAAGGAGCCCCCACCATCGTAGTTTTCTGCGGCTGAGGGGCATGCAATGGCTGTTGCTGTGGGTGTTTTGGTGCTACCCAAGATTTATGAGGATTCGTAAACCTGAGGCAGCGCCAGAAACTAACGTCACACCAGGGTGGCCTTAGCATGGTGCTACGAGGAGAAATACTTTTATTTCTCCTCATTGTTGCTTTTCTTATGTGTGCTGCATTCTGCGGCACACATAGGAAGAGTAAAACGCCATTAAAGATTGTTTATGTGCAGGAAGGGACACCTTCCTGCACATAAACAATCATCCACTGCAACGCAGGCACCCTTGCACTATAGTGCAAGGGTGCCTGCATTGTTGCTAGGCAGCTAATTGTAGCTTCAGCGCTAGGGAAACACAGGGGTGTGCCGTATTCTCGTAAATACAGTGCATCCCTGAATTTCTGAAGTCAAGCAGCGTGGCGCTGCCTATTTTGGTGCAGTGTCACGCTGCACCACTTTCTTGTAAATGAGGCCCTCAGTGCGTGCACTGCCAATGTAAGAAATGCTTGAGCTAACATGTCTAGAATTGAAGATACTTCTTTTTTGGGTTGTCAGCAACCCTTGGCGTGTTTCTTTTGTTTTTCTCATTGTTGCTCTCTGAGTGTTTGAAAGTCTCATACCAGGCAATACTGGGTCACCTTTTCTCCCCAAAAAAGCACAGGCACAATTTTTCATATCTTTGGAAAGCATAGTTCGAATTTATTCACAAAAAGAAGAAACAATGAATGCTTTCATTTGTTTGCATAATACACTGATATTAATTCTTATAATGTTGTCCTGTCATGGGAATCTAAAAGAGTTAACAATTAACATATTTTAAATAAATACATCAAATATATATATATATATATATATATATATATATAATCATCCAGTGAACCTCTGAGAATTTTCCTTAAGTTAAATGTGAGGTGTTTACCTAACATTGCACAATAATTGATATTGCCAGTTTTGAGTTTATAAATTTTTTTAGAAATTACTTCACAAACTTCATTTTGAAAGCCGCATTTCAATACTGGAATGCATGAAGTGTGATAGTTTAAGTTGCTGTCATTAAAACAATATGGGGCATATTTGCAAGGAACTGGCGCATCCGCTCCGATCCTCCAGTTTCCTTGCATTGCCCTTTGCCCCCCTCTCATCTTTACAATACATCGCACCACGGCACACGTTAGGAAAATAGTATCAGAACTTTTGTGGAGCTTTGCCAAAAATGTTGGTGCTAGTCCAGCAAAGCACAGGGAGGTCCATAGGCTAATGCACTAGCGTCACTTTAACGCCTGTCCCATGCAAGCGTTAAAAAACTGACATTACAATGGCACAATGAAATCTTGTAAATTTCACTGCACCATTTTTTTGGGCCTCCCTGTGTGGGAACGCTCCCCTGGCATACATTATACCTAATGCAGGCATAACGTGGCGCAAGGGGTTACATTGCGCCACTTCATAAATATGGTACAGGGTAGCGCACTGGTTAGCACCTCTTAAGCGTAAAAACATAACGCTAAGGCAGCAACAGGGGCTTTTAAACATGCCCCATAGTATTTTTGCCCAGGCATGGTAAGATCCTCCATTTAAATATTTCTCATGACACTATATCCCTCAGCACTTCTCACTGCGTGCATAGCCCTCACATCACATACACAACTAGCTCTTACCAATTTCTTAGCCACCGCCATACAAGGTAACTCGTGGGGCTGCTAGTGAGCAGCATAAATAACCCAGAAAAGCAAAATAACGATCGGTCTGCCCACCTCACTCTCCAATCTCATATCCAGCTTTGCATTTTCTCACCCGGCTGGTACAATCATCCTAAAGTAATGAATATTTTCAAACTGTAATTCTGAAAAAACACTCTCAATTTTTAATATGTTTGCAGCTATTCATAGTAGTGCTAGTCATAGGATACAGAACAGCATTCAATAGCTGATAGTGAATACAAATAATTAACCTGCATTCTGAAAATTATCCAAAAGTCCAATCTTTAATACAAACAACAGAACATGATCACAGTGCACTTTACATAATATTATTAAATTAGTTTGTAAATGTGCTCAATATGTATTATGTATAACTCTCCAGTATGTTCCTTGGAACCACTTCTGTATATTCCATAGAAATATGTAACCTTTTACTCCCTTATTCACACCAATCAAAAATAATCTTCAACATGTCTGCACTATACTGTATAGAGAATTAGTCTACTCTTCTATAACAGTGCAGTATGCAGGAGCGTGAGAGTGGAAACTATCAAGATTTGGTTAACCACTGTGACTGGCATCGAACACACCAGCTTTCATTATTTACACATGACTTCCGCTCTCCTCCTTTTCTGTCATTCAAAATCGTAACTTCCTTGTTCTGTTGTCTGTTAACAGCTTGGTTGCCTTACTTTGTTTCAACTCTCTAAGATGATTTTTTCTGATGCATCAATATATTGCTAAAGTGCTAGACAACGTTCATGGTCTGATTTACAAGAGTTCTCTACAGGCTCAAGAAAGTCTTCAGACTTTTAGTCACAAAAGGCAGTCTTAAATCAAGAAGGATAGTCTTAAAATTGTCTTAAATGAAGCCAAAAGTGAATCCATCTTCTGGTTCAATGCTGTCTTTAGATGGTCTTCATTTGTCGAAAGGCATTAGTAAATTATGGCGGTCATCATGACCGCCAGGGCCGGGGACCGCGGGAGCACCGCCAACAGGCTGGCGGTGCTCCCAAGGGCATTCTGACCGCGGCGGTATGGCCGCGGTCAGAGACGGAAAACCGGCGGTCTCCCGCCGGTTTTCCGCTGCCCTGTGGAATCCTCCATTGCGGCGCAGCTTGCTGCGCCGCCATGGGGATTCCGACCCCCTCACCGCCATTCTGTTCCTGGCGGTTTTGACCGCCAGGAACAGGATGGCGGTGAGGGGTGTCGTGGGGCCCCTGGGGGCCCCTGCAGTGCCCATGCCAATGGCATGGGCACTGCAGGGGCCCCCGTAAGAGGGCCCCTAAAAGATTTTCAGTGTCTGCCATGCAGACACTGAAAATCGCGACGGGTGCTACTGCACCCGTCGCACCCTTCCCACTCCGCCGGCTCCATTCGGAGCCGGCTTCCTTGTGGGAAGGGGTTTCCCGCTGGGCTGGCGGGCGGCCTTCTGGCGGTCGCCCGCCAGCCCAGTGGGAAACACAGAATAACCGCGGCGGTCTTCTCACCGCGCAGCGGTATTCTGGCAGCTCCCGCCGGCACCACGGTTACCGCGGCCGGCGGGAGTCAGAATGACCCCCTATGTGCCTTAGGGTCAGATGTACAAAGCATTTTTCCGGTCACAAACGGCCTGAATCATTGACCATTTGCGACCCAAAAAATGTTTTTTCTGACGTACAAAATGCAAAATGTTATTCAGTAACTTGTTACTAAATCACAGTTTGCATTTGAAATTCAGTATTTGGAAGGGGCTGAAACCCAGTCATAAAAAAATAATTCTTTCCCACCTTTTAAAAAACGGTGGTAACCCATCTGTAAATGTGAAGGACCCCTTCCCTTTTGAGAATGTTGAAAAAATATTTTTAAAGAGCAGGCAGTGGTCCCACAGACCACTGCCTACTTTTAATAAAATATGAAAATTAAGCATTTAATTTTTTTTCATTTCAAACGCATCCTGTTTTCCTTTTAAGAAAAATGGGCTGCATTAAAAAAAATTACAGACATGGTTGCCTGCCGGTCCCAGCAGACCAACATCCCTGTGATAATAGCACATTCTAGTGGGTCATAAATTGCAACCTGCCTCATTAACCCCTTCGCTGCCAGGCCTTTTCCCCCTCCTGTGCCAAGCCTTTTTTTGGCTATTTGGGGCAGTTTGCGCTTAGGCCTTCATAACTTTTTGTCCACATACGCTAGCCAAGCCAAATTTGCGTCTTCTTTTTCCAACATCCTAGGGATTCTAGAGGTACCCAGACTTTGTGGGTTCCCCTGAAGGAGAACAAGAAATTAGCCAAAATACAGTGAAAATGTTGTTTTTTAAAAAACAAATTGGAAAAAGTGGCTGCAGAAGAAGGCTTGTGGTTTTTTCCCTGAAAATGGCATCAACAAAGGGTTTGCGGTGCTAAAATCACCAGCTTCCCAGCTTTCAGGAACAGGCAGACTTGAATCAGAAAACCCAATTTTTCAACACAAATTTGGCATTTTACTGGGACATACCCCATTTAAAAAAAAAAATTGTGCTTTCAGCCTCCTTCCAGTCAGTGACATAAATGGGCGTGAAACCAATGCTGGATCCAGACACCTAAACATTTAAGAAAAGTAGACAAAATTCTGAATTCAGCAAGGGGTCATTTGTGTAGATCCTACAAGGGTTTCCTACATAAAATAACAACTAAAAAAAAAAATATTGAAATTGAGGTGAAATAAACAGCAATTTTTCTCTACGTTTTACTCTGTAACTTTTTCCTGCAATGTCAGATTTTCGAAAGCAATATACCGTTACGTCTGCTGGACTCCTCTGGTTGCGGGGATATATAGGGCTTGTAGGTTCATCAAGAACCCTAGGTACCCAGAGCCAATAAATGAGCTGCACCCTGCAGTGCGTTTTCATTCTATACCGGGTATATAGCAATTCATTTGCTGAAATATAAAGAGTGAAAAATAGCTATCAAGAAAACCTTTGTATTTCCAAAATGGGCACAAGATAAGGTGTTGAGGAGCAGTGGTTATTTGCACATCTCTGAATTCCGGGGTGACCATACTAGCATGTAAATTACAGGGCATTTCTCAAATAGATGTCTTTTTTACACACTCTCTTATATTTGGAAGGAAAAAATGTAAAGAAAGACAAGAGGCAATAACACTTGTTTTGCTAATCTATTTTCCCCCAAGTCTCCCGATAAAAATGATACCTCACTTGTGTGGGTAGGCCTAGCGCCCGCGACAGGAAATGCCCCAAAATGCAATGTGGACACATCAAATTTTTTGAAAGAAAACAGAGGTGTTTTTTGCAAAGTGCCTACCTGTAGATTTTGGCCTCTAGCTCAGCCGGCACCTAGGGAAACCTACCAAACCTGTGCATTTTTAAAAACTAGAGACCTAGGGGAATCCACGATGGGGTGACTTGTGGGGCTCTGACCAGGTTCTGTTACCCAGAATCCTTTGCAAACCTCAAAATTTGGCTAAAAAAACAAATTTTCCTCACATTTTGGTGACAGAAAGTTCTGGAATCAGAGAGGAGCCACAAATTTCCTTCCACCCAGCGTTCCCCCAAGCCTCCCGATAACAATGATACCTCACTTGTGCGGGTAGGCCCAGCGCCCGCAACAGAAAATGCCCCAAAACGCAACGTAGACACATCACATTTTTTTAAAGAAAACAGAGGTGTTTTTTGCAAAGTGCCTACCTGTAGATTTTGGCCTCTAGCTCAGCCGGCACCTAGGGAAACCTACCAAACCTGTGCATTTTTGAAAACTAGAGAACTAGGGGAATCCAAGATGGGGTGACTTGTGGGGCTCTGACCAGGTTCTGTTACCCAGTATCCTTTGCAAACCTCAAAATTTGGCTAAAAAAACACATTTTCCTCACATTTTGGTGAAAGAAAGTTCTGGAATCAGAGAGGAGCAACAAATCTCCTTCGACCAAGCGTTCCCCCAAGTCGCCCGATAAAAATGATACCTCACTTGTGTGGGTAGGCCCAGCGCCCGTGACAGGAAACGCCCCAAAACGCAACATGGACACATCACATTTTTTTAAATAAAACAGAGGTGTTTTTTGCAAAGTGCCTACCTGTAGATTTTGGCCTCTAGCTCAGCCGGCACCTTGGGAAACCTACCAAACTGTGCATTTGTGAAAACTAGAGAACTAGGGGAATCCAAGATGGGGTGACTTGTGGGGCTCTGACCAGGTTCTGTTACCCAGAATCCTTTGCAAACCTCACAATTTGGCTAAAAAAACACATTTTCCTCACATTTTGGTGACAGAAAGTTCTGAAATCAGAGAGGAGCCACCAATTTCCTTCCACCCACCGTTCCCCCAGGTCTCCCGATAAAAATGATACCTCACTTGTGTGGGTAGGCCTAACGCCCGCGACAGGAAATGCCCCAAAATGCAACGTGGACACATCACATTTTTTTAAAGAAAACAGAGGTGTTTTTTGCAAAGTGCCTACCTGTAGATTTTGGCCTCTAGCTCAGCCGGCACCTAGGGAAACCTACCAAACCTGTGCATTTTTGAAAACTAGAGACCTAGGGGAATCCAAGATGGGGTGACTTGTGGGGCTCTGACCAGGTTCTGTTACCCAGAATCCTTTGCAAACCTCAAAATTTGGCTAAAAAAACACATTTTCCTCACATTTTGGTGACAGAAAGTTCTGGAATCAGAGAGGAGCCACCAATTTCCTTCCACCCACCGTTCCCCCAAGTCTCCCGATAAAAATGATACCTCACTTGTGTGGGTAGGCCTAACGCCCGTGACAGGAAATGCCCCAAAATGCAACATGGACACATCACATTTTTTGAAAGAAAACAGAGGTGTTTTTTGCAAAGTGCCTACCTGTAGATTTTGGCCTCTAGCTCAGCCGGCACCTAGGGGAACCTACCAAACCTGTGCATTTTTTTAAACTAGAGAACTAGGGGAATCCAAGATGGGGTGACTTGTGGGGCTCTGACCAGGTTCTGTTACCCAGTATCCTTTGCAAACCTCAAAATTTGGCTAAAAAAACACATTTTCCTCACATTTTGGTGACAGAAAGTTCTGGAATCAGAGAGGAGCCACCAATTTCCTTCCACCCACCGTTCCCCCAGGTCTCCCGATAAAAATGATACCTCACTTATGTGGGTAGGTCTAACGCCCGTGACAGGAAATGCCCCAAAATGCAACGTGGACACATCACATTTTTTTAAAGAAAACAGAGGTGTTTTTTGCAAAGTGCCTACCTGTAGATTTTGGCCTCTAGCTCAGCCGGCACCTAGGGAAACTTACCAAACCTGTGCATTTTTGAAAACTAGAGACCTAGGGGAATCCAAGATGGGGTGACTTGTGGGGCTCTGACCAGGTTCTGTTACCCAGAATCCTTTGCAAACCTCAAAATTTGGCTAAAAAAACACATTTTCCTCACATTTTGGTGACAGAAAGTTCTGGAATCAGAGAGGAGCCACAAATTTCCTTCCACCCAGCGTTCCCCCAGGTCTCCCGATAAAAATGATACCTCACTTGTGTGGGTAGGCCTAACGCCTGCGACAGGAAATGCCCCAAAATGCAACATGGACACATCACATTTTTTGAAAGAAAACAGAGGTGTTTTTTGCAAAGTGCCTACCTGTAGATTTTGGCCTCTAGCTCAGCCGGCCCCAGGGGGGGCAGAAATGGGCTAGAAAATGCCCCCCATTGGGAGCGACCCTTGCCCAAGGGGTCGCTCCCTTATGGCTATTTAAAAAAAAAAAAAACATCCCTGGTGTCTAGTGGGTGTTTCAAAAGCCTTTTGAAACGCTTGGAGAGACTTCAAAGGGAAGGAAATACATTTCCTTCCCTTTGAAGCCTCTCCGTGCCTCCCCCACGTGAACGAAAGAGAAATGCAAAGCATTTCTCTTTCGATCGCGCTGGACGCTGAGCTTCCAGCGCGAGGAGGGAGGCCCAGTGACAAATCAGCGCACGCTTGCGCGCTGACATCACAGGGGGGGTGGGAGGGTCGGGGGTGGAAGGGGAAGGGCTTCCCCTTCCATCCCTGCCTTGGAGGGGTGGGTGGGGAGCACAGGGGGGGAGAGCTAGCGCTCCCCCCAGTTCCTGTGCCGTGGACGAGGTGACCTCATCCAAGGCACACGGGAAATGGTGCCTTGGACGAGGTCACCTTGTCCAAGGCACAGAACCGGTTAATAAGCATGCAGTAGATCTATTGGTGACCTATTAGGAATCGTTAATGAAACTCAAAATAGTTCCATATATTAGGAATAGCTTTTCCTCATTGGGAGTGGCAGGAAATTGCAATTAGGAAATTGCTATTCCTAATATTCCCACATCTGGCCCTCTGTAGAGGCAAATGGCAAAATTCCATATGTATTAGGGTGACTTTTTCCAAATGCAACTCTGACCTTAGAGCTTGCTTCAATTTTGTACAGCACTGGATCAGCCAATATCAGCAGGTTTAGATTCTCTGTATTTGATTGGAACAGTCTTTTCTGGCGTGCGTAGTGGAGGAGGCTGCAAGGAGCAGGGACAGCATCACAGATGGTGGTTGCTGTGGTGTAAAGAGCAGGCCTGGAGGCACGAGCTATCATCGCTGTAGCACGAAGAGCCGGTCGGGTGTTGCAGACAGTCATCGCTAAAGCTTCGCATTGCCAGTTACTGAGGCCTGTCGTTGCTGTAGTGCGAAGTGCAGATCTTGCCTTGCTGGTAGTCACTGGCAGCCACTGTAGAGTTAACATCAGGTCTTAACCGGAGCTTCACATTGGCAGTCATCGCGGGTGACAAAGTCTCAGCTCAAAGGGGCCATTTTGAGGTTGCAAAGAGCCCAAACTTCAAGATTTCACTCTTTTTTGCTTTAGAGGAGCTCAGACTGTTGCCAGCCAAGGGCCCAGGACCTGCAGGACACCTCTTGGGGATCAGGAACTCACTTCAGCAGAGGCCAGCAGGGCTCACGCAGGTCCAGTTGCAGCAGGTCTTCTGGGAGTTACAGGAAGAACTCTGTAGCTTGTTATGTCTCTGTAGCTTAACCAGGAGGTCAGCCAACTGATCTTAAGAGTCACTCAGGTTAGCCCGGGATGAAGTTAAGCAGGTCTAGTCTTCCTTTTCAGACAGCAAGGTATTCCTCAAGATGCAAGGCAGTCCTCTGGCAGCGAGACATTCCTTCTTCTGTATTGTCCACAGGTCCACCAGTGTTAGCCTGAGGGTTCAATATTTATACTTGATGCCAGGCTTTGTGTGTGGGGAGATACCCTGCCCTACCCCCACATCTGGTCCTCAAACATTCTTCCCTTCCCTCGTCAAGGCTCCAGGAAGTCTAGGTTGCCAAAAGGCTGGTGTCAGATCCATTTGTGTGTGCTGGAGTCAAGCACCTTAAAGTGCAAGTGGAGCAGGGCACAGCTATCCCTCCAGTCCTCCTGTCCACATCTAGTCCCAACAGCAGAACCATTTACAGTCATGTGACCGAGGAAACTGACAGAAGGCACAGATGGGTAGGACAGGAAAATGCCAACTTTCTAAAAGTGGCTTTTTCAGAATTTTGACTTAAAATCCGACTTGACCATTAAATAGTATTTTAAACTTCAATTCATTTTAGTCATAACAGCATATCTCTTTGTGTTACCAATCCAAAGCTAGAACTTCTCAAATGTTACAAGGTAACCCAGTGGTAGCCAATGAGAGGGATAGGTCTTACAGTTGTGAAAAATGAGCTTATGAGTTTTTCATTACCATTACATTAAAAGCTAAACCCTGCATGCCCTATGTTTTTTCAACATAATGCACCCTGTCCTACAAGACTTTGGGGCCTACCTTACCTTACAGATGACATATGCTACAAAAAGAAGGATTAGGCCTGGAATGAGGTTAATCATGAGGCCTGGCCCGAGGTTAAAACTGCACTGTAGGCTTGTAGTGGCAGGTCTGGGACTTGTTAAAAATGCTACCCGAGTGTGTGGCGCAATGTGTGGAAGGCACCCAAGTGGCAAATAGGCCCATATTTATACTTTTTTAGCACCGCATTTGCGTCAGTTTTTTACACAAAAGCACTGCAAACTTGCAAAATATAATTGTATTTTGTACATTTGCTACGCTTTTGCGTCAAAAAGCGGCGCAAATGCGGTGGTAAAAAAGTATAAATGTAGGCCTTAATTTACAGGCCCTGGGTACCATGTAGTGCCATATACTAGGGACTTACAAGTAAATTAAATGTGCCAATCAGGTGTAGGATAATTTTACCATGTTTTAGGGAGAGAAGACATGCATTTCAAAACTGGTTAGAAGTGGTAGAGTGCACAGAGTTTTAATGCCAACAAAAACAATTTCAGAAAAACAAAAAGGCAACAATTTAGGGGGAATATTGTGCCCGGGATGTCCAGTCTAACAGACACAGAATTGTTAGTTTACACTGGCTGAAATGGTTATCTATGAATGTTTGTATAGCCTTACAGTACTTTAAATCAATTGATGAAACTGATTATTTTAAGCACATAGGTATGTCAATGAACTGTTGAATGTTTTACTTTATTTTAGCTATCATTGCTTATTGGCACCTGTATTATTTGTGTTTAAGGCTATTTTTTTTTACATAGCATAGCTTTATATATGTTTGATAGTTATTGCATTCGCAAACATTTCCGCTTCACTGGTATATAGATATTAAGGCTGCAGTTGGTGACAAGTGTGAGATAAGTATGCATACACATTTATTCCCCGTTGATATCATCCTAAGTGGCAAGGGTGCATATCAATTCAACCCCAGACTACCTGAGAGAGTGAGACTCCTGCTCCTCTTGTTATACATCCAGAGTGATGTGAACAAATCTGCCTATGAGGAAACTGAGTCGTAAAATACTTTCTGAGAAATAGAAGAACAGAAATGCCTGCTCCACTGGACAGAAATACACGCAGAGACCTTACTGACCACTTATCATTACAAATCGAGGACCATCTGCACCATGCTTGGGTTTAAGTCCATACTGTTAATTTGGTCGCTATTGGCAGTTCTCACAGCACCCCGTATATGTAGCATGCCATCGGTTGTCAGTGAGTAACTAATGTTCAGCACTTAGTAAAATAATGTTAGTTTTCCACATAACAGGGGTACCTCGGTATGAGTTGAGTGTCAAACCGGGCACCTTGGGTGGCTATAATAAAACATTTTGGTGTTTTGCTTACTTAGCAATCCAATACGTGAAGCTCTAGGCAGATGGCTTTCATTTTACTTCAGTTTTATTTGGTGCTTTTTTAACTGTAACTTTGTAATTTGGTGTGCTTAGTACTCATGCAATGTTTTATATTAATTTGCTATCTATGACACCTTCAGATGAAGATAAAAAACCTTTATCTAAACATATCTACTTATGGCGCAGAGGGACTACAATTATCTCAGCTTATCCGAATACAATACTTGAAATGATATAAGTTTATTAATGCCATGTTTCAGGAGATTGGAGATGTGGCTATAGGGACAAACCAAGCTGCATGGCACCTTTTTCCTAGGCACCCATCTCCCCAGTCCAACTGGACCTGGACTGGACCTGTTGGTGTCCTCTGCTATACTGCATTCTGACCCACAGCCTCGCTGGGCAAAAAAATCAAGTTTGTCCCTCTTGGAGCCGCATGCGTTTCAGTCACAGTAACTGCAGGGATAATATTTCCAGTGACAGTAATAGTTCATATCTGGTTTCCCTGTGGTTTTCCTGTGATGGAGCGCGAATGGGGCTTCCTATTTTCAGCATAAGGCATGGGGCTCAGGTTTCTGATCTTCTGTCAAAGACCCTGCCACTTCATACAGTGAGGGAAGGTCTGGGCAGGGTTGGTGGCTAGTTTCCCGGGACCTCCCACTAAAATATGGGTGCTTTAGAGCGATCTGGCCACTCAAGCACAAACATTTTTTATTGCCTTGATGCAAATGTAAAATTGGCTTCGCTGCATGTTTTATTTTAAGATGTGTTTCCACTGAATCGGCAATTATATTCCAGAAGTTCGTAAAGAATTTAATTGATTTTTTTAAATATCTTGTCATACAATTTTGTGCATTGTGTCACTGTTTTTTTAGTTACATTTGTGTAGGCTTCTAATAAATATGTTCCAAATAGTTCTCAAAAAATGATTGTGTGCTTTGTTTCTTGCAAGTGGTTGAAGATTTGCAATTTTGCCAGGTCCAGTCAGCCTGCAAAAAAACCACAAAAAACCCACACCATTAAGTATACCGTGACGCTGTTTCTTCTCACTTACCGTATTTATACTTTTTTAGCGCCGCATTTGCGTCGTTTTTTGACGCAAAAACGGCGCAAACTTGCAAAATACCATTGTATTTTGAAGGTTTGCGCCGTTTTGCGTCAAAAAGCGGCGCAAATGCGGCGCTAAAAAAAAGTATAAATACGGGCCTAAACTTTTCGTGAAAGGGACATTCAGATGGCAATACAGGAAAACCTAAGCAAAAAACTGCTCAGCCAGAAAACTCAAGCCTTGAAACGCAGTCTACACTTGGCCGTTCCCAAAATCCTATTGTCTTCAATACCTATTGTTGTTTTGCAATTTTAACAGCAGGGTAACATGTCTGTCTGTGGTTGGTGCCAGGCACCGTTCACTGCAGACCATTAACCTATTTCCGACTAAAGAAAACATGACAGTCTTGTTATATTCTGGAAGCAGTACGTGATCCGGCAAAAGAGAAAATAAAGTTTTTTTGTGTTAAGCAGCAGGGAGTAGTGCCATAAAAATGTTCCTCATTCTTCCGCCCCCTCAAGTGCTTGGATGAGTTGGAATGAGGTGAATTCGTCTCTATTTCTGAGTGGGATTGGTTGGAGGGGGCGGGGGGTGACATGTTGAGACCAAAAGAGAACCCTTGTTAAGTGAACAGCAGTAACTGGCAAGAGGCTGTGACAGCATCATTATGTCCAGAGAAAGGCATTGTCCATGCAGCTCATTGACGGAAAAGTTCCCCTCGCTGCCTCTCTCAATGGCCCTGTCACTGTTCAGGTGAGATGAATGCAGACTCATCTGTCATCTCTAACAGTCTCTGGGAAGAGAGGCCCCGAGGCTCCCTGAATCTGTTTGGCTACTGCAGGTTATTAGCCCCTGACTGAGAAGCTTTGTTTTCCTGACAGAGAGGTTGTTTAGTGAGCTTTTGTTCCCGGGATTCAAGTGTTTGCATAATGGATGTGCATTTAACACAACTGGCGGTAATGGATCTCTGCTCCTGGCTTCTTCTCGCTTTTAGTGGGGGAGGGGACCGAGAACATATTTTGTGGTAAACACTGAGCCTCCCTGTTCTTTTCCTCTTTTCTCCTCTTCCTCTTCCATGTCTTCGGTTGAAGAATGCGTTTATAAAAAGGAAACCACCGTTCAATGTAAAGGAATTCAACATGTCATGTCCTAACATGGCGCCTCAGTCTCTTGCAAATTCTGCAACCAGTTACTTAGCACTACACTGTGTCATATTAATATTTGGCTGACAAACATTCGATGACCTTAAAAGGTCACCAGTGGTTTATGCTGTTGTTTTGTGGCTTAAGAGTATATAGGTCAAAAGGGGGTGTTACAGACAGGGGTGTAGGAGACACAAAATTTCTGGGGGGACAGGGACAACCTTGAGGTGGGCCTCCTGCACAAAGCTTGCACCCAGAAGGGTTGCCGTGGGGGGTTGATGAGGGGGGGGGAGGCGGTCGCTTCCAGTCGAGTCCTGTGAGACCGGCAATTCCCTGTCTGCTGGGCCGTTGGCTGCCTATTAGGCAGCAACAAGCTCTGTGCTGCAGTTCGCCTGTGTAAAGTCCTAAGAGGCCTGTACTGCCTGCTGGGCGCAGTGCTTCCTGCCGATTCCTGTGCTGCCTGCCATGCACTGTGCTGCCTGTTGGGAGCTTTCTTTCTAGTCAGGCTGTGTCAGTCTCTGCCCCCCCCGCCTGCCTGTGAAGGCCAGTAAGGCCTATGATTGCTGCTAGGCCCTTGTCTGACTGTCAAGTGGCAGACTCTGTGCTGCCCCCTTCCTGTGAACTGCTGTGCTGTCTGACAGGGCCGGCCTTAGTGCTGGTGGCGCCCTGTGCAACATTGTTTGTTGGCACCCCCCCAGTGACCACCTCTGCCACGGATTCCCTCACTACTATCTATCACCACTCTCTCTCAGGTGCATTTCATTAGTTTTATACCACCACTCATACTGGGAAATATCCCTTACAATGCAATCAATGCAATGCAATGCATTGACCATGCTGCCATTACCACAAATATGGGGCTAGCATGGATGTCTTTACCACACATGTCTTTACCACGCATATGCGTGGTTACAGCATAGAGAGCGGTCTAGCTGTCCGGGTGGAACAGGAAGAAGCAGAGGAGAGAGAGGTAAGTAGGGCTGTGGCCGAGTTTAGGGTGGGAGGTCGGGTTCATTTTTAGGACAGGGTAGGGTCGGGGTAGTTTTTAGAACATGGTGGGGTAGGTTTTAGGGTTATGGGGGGCAGGGGCATCGAGGTAGTTTTTAGCGCAGTTCAGGGTAGGTTTTAGGGTTCAGAGTGGGGGCGGGTAGTTTTTAGGACAGGGCAGGGTTACTTTTAGGGCTCAGGGCGGGGGTGTTAGGGCTCAGGGCAGGGGCAGTTTTAACTGATTGGGCAGGGTGGAGTATGGTATCAGGTGTAAGGGGGCAGGGCGGGGAGAATTTACCACGCATGTTTCTTTACCAAACATTCTTTTACAGCTAAATTCGTTGTAAAGGCATGAGTAGTAAAGACACGGTCGTTGTTGAGACCGCGATGTTAAGGCATGCATGATATACGCATGTGTTGTTCCATCATTCAGCCCTCACACCAGTCTAGGGTGTCAAAGCACTTTACATCACACAGATATTATGCAGAGACAATCATCATATATGTGTAAATCAGTGTATATGAAATGTTACATAAGACAGGACGACAAGGTGTAGGTGTCATAGGTCATCCATACTGGTAGCAGGTATAGTTTAAGAGTGGTTTATCTGGAGAAGCGCAAACTCAGAATTTAAAACATAACACCATGGTTGGGGGCTTTCTTTAATAATAAGAATTGATTTGCGCTCAAATTAACTTGTTTTGCAACATTAAGTTAATGAAAAAGTGGGGGGAAATCATAACGCTCTAATCTATACCTTGATGTTTGCATGCAGCTCTTTGATAAGTTCATTGCTCACTGTTCTATCTTCAGTTTTAATTTATAAATTGCAGGGGACAAAAAAGGAGCTCTCTGATGTAGGAAGCTGGCCTGGTATGTGGTGAGTACCTATGGTATTATCACCTTATACCAGGTCCAGGTATCCCCTTATTAGTGAGGTGTAGGCAGTGTCTAGAAGCCAGGGCTCTCTAGAGGTAGCTGCGGATGAGCAGCCAAGACTTACCTAGGAGACATGCAAAGCTCATGCAATACCACTGTAGTCACACAGCACTTACACACATGAAAGAAACACGTGTTATGAAAATAAAGGTTCCTTATTACAGTAACACAAACACGAAAAAACTAGATAGGCAATACTCCCAATAGGATGTAAGTAGCACACTATCATATGTACAGCAGCAATCAGAAGTTGGCATAAAAAGCAATAGAAAATAGTGAAAAGCAATAGGCAATACTGAAGGCCTAGGGGGGACCAGACCATATACTAAAAAAGTGGAATGCGAAAGCTGGGTCCCCACGCAAGGAAGTGGAATCTGTAGAGGGGAGCTGCAGGAACTAGGAAACCCCAAAGGTAAGTACCAGAGTGCCCTCCAGTGACCAGGAGAAAAGAGGTAAGTTACTGGTTTTTCCCCAACCCACCAAAAGGACTTCAGAGAAGGATATTGCAAAACGCAGGCAAGACTGCAAGAAGCTAGAGGTGGGTCTTGGAAGAGGAAGACTTGGAAAAGAAGGGGACCAAGTCCAGTTTACGTAGGAGTGTCCGGTCGTGGCAGGAGCCACTACCCACCCATCTGTGGATGCAGGAGTTGCTTGGCCGGGAGATGAAGACGGTCAGCAGTGCAGCACTGGAGCAGATGAAGCGTTCCTAGGTGATGCAGTCGACGTCCCATGCGGGATGAAGAATTGCAGTCAGTCTGTGGTGTGAAAAACCAACCAGCAAGCCTTGGCAAAGGCAAATGTCACAGTAGGACAAAAGTGGAGCTGCCGGGGACCAGCAAGGTCCAGGGGGACTTAACCCATGGAGGGGAGTCCCAGGTGACCCTCAGCAAGGCAGAGAGTCTGGAGAAGGAGAGGCAGCCCCCACAGAAGACCTACAGGCAAGGAGCCCAGGAGCTGCAGAGAGGCCCACGCAGCACACATGAAGAGAGGTCCCATGTCGCAGGTGAAGCACGTTGAGGGCTGTGCTTCACAGAGAAGAGTGCTGGGGACTGGGGTTACATGGAGCCTGAAGATCCCTTGGAGGAGATAACAACAGGCCTTGGTAGCTGCAAGAGACGCGGTGCATGGGGGTACTGTCCTGCATGGGAAGGCAAGGACCTACCTACTCCAAAGTTGGACAGCTGGTAGAGAGGACCAAGGAGACCACTCCAGACTATCACCCCCTGATGCAGGATTCACGCAGCTCAGGAGCAGAGGAGATCCACGCAGCCGGTCGTTGTTGCAGTTGGTGCCTGCAGATGCAGGTAAGTGACTCCTTCACTCCAAGGAATTTTCCTTCTTTCTTCTCATGCAGACTGAAGACTTGCTGCCCTCAGAGAAAGCACAGCCGGGCTAATTGTTGCAGTTGCTGGAAGGAACCGGAGAAACAATGCCGCAGGGTGAAGTCGCTGCTGGAGCTGCAGATTGTAGGTTCCTGTGAAGTCCAGTTGCGGTTCCAGTGGCCAGAAGTCAAAGTAAACGTTGCAGAGGAGTCCTGCTGGAATCTTGCACATTGAATCTGAGGACCTACCCAAGAGGCAAACCCTAAATAGCCCAGAAAGGGGGATTGGTCACATAGCAGGGTGACCACCTAGGAGGGGGCTGTGACGTCACCTGCCTGACCTGGCCACTCGTATGCTCACAGAGGCCTCTGCCCACCTTGGATTCAAGATGGCAGAATCAAGTGGCCACCTGGAGGAGCTCCAGGCACCACCCCTGGGGTGGTGATGGACAGGGGAGTGGTTACACCCATTTCCATTGTCCAGTTTCGCGCCAGAGTAGGGGCTGAGGTCCCTGAACTGGTACAGACTGGTTTATGCAAGGAGGCCCTTCAGAGCATACCATTAGCTTGGCGAGGGTACCCCTCCCAACCCTTGTAACACCTATTTCCAAATGGAGAGGGTGTTGCCTCCCTCTTCCAAAGGAAATCCTTTGTTCTGCCTTCCTGAGCATTAGCTGCTCAAGCAGCAGAAGGAGGGCAGAAATCAGTCTGAGGGGTGGCAGCAGCATGGGCTGCCCGGAAAACCCTAGAAAGCTGATAGGAGCAATGCTGGGGATCCTCTAAGGAGCCCCCAAAGTGCATGGAATCATACAAACAATACTGACAATAGGATTGGGGTATGATTCTGACATGTTTGTTACCAAACATGCCCAGGTTCTGAGTTGCCATTATGTAGCTGGACAGAGGGAGTGACCTATGTCCAGTACACTCGTAAAATGGCGTCTCTGCACTCACGAAGTCCAGGAAAATGTAGCTGGAGTTCGTGGGGGCACCTCTGCTCCTCCAGAGGTGCCCTCACACACAGGTACTTGCACCCTGCCCTCTGGCTAGGAGGGCCTGCCATAGAGGTGACTTAGAGTGACCTGGTGCAGTGACCTGAAGTGAAAGGGTGCATGCACCTTTTCACGCAGGCTGCAATTGCAGGCCTCCAGACATGGTTTACATGGGCTCCTATGGGTGGCATAATACATGCTGCAACCCATGGGGAACCCCTGATCCCCCAATGCCCTGGGTACCATATACTAGGGACTTATAAGGGGCACCAGTACGCTAAATGTGGGGTGTGTGTGGTCCAAACAACCAAATTTAATGGGAGAGAGCACTGGGGTCCTGGTTAGCAGGATCCCAGTGAACACAGTCAAAAGTGGGGTAACCATGCCAAAAAGAGGGTACTTTCCTGCATCTGACAAAAGCAGTAACCCATTGACCTATTCACATTAAACAGACTTTGTGATCTGCATGTAGACGTTCTTTGTAGCAGGCATAGTAACCGTGTACGTTATGATGAGTCAAAACTCTGACTAGACAAAACTTCAATCTCTCTTCAGGAAGATCATTAATCACCGGAATTATCTTGAGATTTTTATAGTTGCCTGAAAAACTGTTGATGGCAAGGAACACCCAACAGGTGCTTTTAAAGTCAGAATATACTTCCAATCACAGCACCCCCACCCTAAGTCAGCACCCGGTGCAGCGGCACCGGTTGCATCGCCCTAGAGCCGGCCCTGCTGCCTTGTCCATCTCTCAGGCCATCTGGTTCTTCCTGGGACCCGTGCTGTGTGCTAGTCTCTCTGCTGTCTATCCAGCAGTGCCAGGCTCTGTACCACCACAGCCTGTGAAGTCCTGCAAAGCCTGTGAGCTGCCCCAGTGCTGGCTTCCATCCACAGGCCATTGGCAGGAAATGAGATTTACAGACAGCCCTTGGCCTTTAGAGCGGGCTTTCACAAATACCAGGAAGGCTGAGGGAGAGACAGGGGACCGAAATGTTGGGGAGGCAGGATGTCAACTTAGGGGACAATAATTAGCTCTGGGGCAGGCAAGCTGGAGACAGAGGAGAGAAGAGAGTGGTGACAGAAACTGGTGCCCTAACAAACATTGCTGCACAGGGTGCCACCAGCGCGCTAAAGCCTGCCCGGCTTATATCTCACAGTAACTCAAAAACACTGTTTTTAGAAAGGGAGATACTCTGCAACACAGCACTGGATTTAAAAAGAAAGGGAGTTACTTGGCAATACTTTATTTAATTACCCAAACCTCTTTACCTTCTCAAATCTTGCTGCTGTCTTCAGGGTTCGATTTTCAAGGGAAGGGTAGGGCTCAGGAGGGACGGGATGCAGACAGCAATCAACAAAGGGCCTCTCTTCTCCCTTTGTTCTCAGAAGTGCAGACTGCAGGCAGCTGTGGCGGCAAGGTGAGAAGGAATCCCTTGGGTGCCTCAGCACAACAAAAGGGCAGAGGGCAAGTGTCCTGGAGGCAGGTCACAGGTCAAGTGCAGGGCCAGTATAGGTAGCGCTTTCACGATGGCCCTGCGAATTACAGAACAGAAGGGAAAATTCTTCTGTCCCCTCGTCCCCCCCACCCTTGTCCCCCGTGTCCCCCCCACTCCAAAATCTGGGGGGGACATATCCCCGGCGTCCCCCACACTTCCTACGCCCATGGTTACAGATACTGTCTAAGTAATAGATTTAAAATTCAAATGTCAGTGCATCAATCTACATCGACTCAGTCATAAAAGACTTAGAGCCATATTTAGGGAGTTGCGTCGCTCTTGTACCACGTAACGTGTTGCATGCATTACACGACTTCAAAATGCAATTTATCAAGCCACGCAAGGCCATCTTGCGTGGCCATAAGTGGCTTGATAAAACTAGAGTAACGCAACGCAGTACAAATCGCTGCATTGTGTAACTCTGCCCAAGGAAGGCATTTCATGGGTGGAGCATAGGTGTTCCCATGCAACACCCATGGATTTTGACGCATTCCCTGATTTACCAAAAGTGGTAAACCTGGGAATGCGCCAAAACTGCTACGCCTCCCCAGTGAGGCGTAACAAGCAGAAATATCTTTATTTCTCCTCGTTTTTTCCTCTTTGTGTGTGTGCTACATTCTGTAGCATACACAGAAAGAGGAAAATGCCTCAGAGGATTGTTTTTTTGTGGAGGAAAGGGCACCTTTGTGCAAAAAAACAGTCCTCCTTACAACGCAGGTACCATTGCATCATGGTGCAAGGATGCTAGTGCAGACGTTAGGCAGCCAAAAGGGTGACAGGGCAAGGAAAAGACAGGAATGTGCTGTATTATTTTTAATACAGCACATTCCTGTCCTTTTCCTGTGTCGTAGAGTAGCAAGTTGTCCTGCCGGGTGTCTTACTTATAAATATGCCCCTTAATACAAAGGAGGTCCAATCTCGGAATACCAGCTTGGCACAGGTGACTTGGTATGTTTGGGTGATCTATTCTATCAAAAACTTCAAAGAGCTCTAGGAGCACCAATATGCTTAGTCCAACTCCGTTTGCAAGATTCTTATGATAATCTAGCATCTAAGCAATCATAATAATACAGCTCTATGTCAGGTGCACTGAGCCCCCGCCCCACCCGCTCCAATGGCAGCAGAAGGAGCTCCCAGGTAACACTGGTTTGGCGGCCCACTCACACCAGGTCAGTGAGGACTGCTCTGAGGTGTGTAAAGAAGTAAATAGTGAGGGGAATGGGTATGGTTACAAAGAGGTACAAAAATTTGGGCAGAATTTACATCTTGGCAATTGCAGTCCTACCCACTGTAGGCAGCTGTAGTTTATTCCAAAATGCATTCTTCCCTCCAGCCATATCAGCTTTTTTCCATAATTTCCATGCCGCACCTCATTCAAGTTTCTACTGGTCCTTATGCCCAGAGGGTCAGCCCACCACAGTGGGTACTCAGTGCTGACCCTTGTGCACTGGGGAATATAACAGACTGGAACAGTTGATCATTTTTCCTGGGAGGCCTCTATAATAGATGAATTCCCAAAGGACAGGTGACAGGTTAATGATGGGGTATCATATACAGAGTGTTGTACCACCCAAACTTGTCTACAGTCTGAGGTATGTATTCAGTAGTCTGAGGCTTCCGGAGGAGCCTTGCCAGAGTATTGCCTGCTCCATCCCCCTCCCTAAACACTTTGGCCCTGGTTCCTTACTCAAATAATGTAGTTCCCTGTCAGCTAGCTAATTCTATTCAGTGATCTATTGCTGAATGTCCGCGAGCATCACCACTTCACCAGTTTTAGCACAGCACAGTTCCATAATGCAAATACCTGTCTCCAGGTGCTTCAGTTGGCTATGCAAAGATCTCAAAACACCCAGTTGTTTGCAGGCCCCCCTTATCACCACCTTGAAAGCCTCCAAAAGAGTACTAATGGAAGGAATCATCTGGAAATTAAGGGTGAAGTAGTTCGCAGTACCAGTACAAATGTTCTCCCTAAAAGGTGCGTTTCGGAGTACCCCTGATGGGGGCCTCCATGCAAACGCCATTCAATGCTCACCCTCTGTCGAGTGCTCCATGAGCACTGGGAAGTAATCAAACAGTGCTCCCTGCAGGTGCCCCACTCGGACCACACAGGGGCAGAGATCCCGAGTGACCAAGCAGTAGTCTATTTGGGACCATGTATTGTAGGTGTAGTTGGGCCATGTGCCCTCTACAGCGTCCCCATTACAGAGTCCTCAAATGTTAACTAGGTCATTATGCAAAATTATATTGTGTAGCTGGTGGGCTGCCTTCAGATGAGGTCGTTAAGTAGTGCTAGATTTGGTCAATACTACGTCCAGTATCACATTGAAGTCTTCCCTCCAAACAAAAGAGCCACGGCAATGGTCCAACACCTGCCATCAAAAATCCATAAAGAAAGGGTCATCCATGTTGGGGTCCGTACAGAAATGATCATCATGTATCTGCCCTGCATGGTCCCACACAGTATGATGTATCTGCCGTCTTTGTCACATATCACCTTATCAGTGCATCATGGTTCCCTCAATAAATCACAATTGACGCTCCCCAAGTATATGTCGAGTATGGGCCCAACTGTAGTTTGGTGATGCATCCTGCCTGCAGCCTGTGTTACATGTGTCCTGTTGGGTGGGCCTCCTGTAAGAGGGTTATTTCTATGTGGTGGCGGTTTAGGTGGGCCATCACCTGTCAGGTCTTATGTGGATCATTCATGCCCCTGATGTTCCAGGAGATAAATTTCACAGCAGGCAGGTTAAATTTCGGGGTATGCCTGGTTTCTGGGCTCCATGTGTAAGGTCGGTCAGTGTTCCAAGCAGTTGCCAGAGGCTCCAGCTATGTCAGTGTCTGCCGAGCCATGTCATGTGTAGTGTCTGTAATGTGTCAGCATGTAAAACAACATTGATGCCCATCTCCCTCTCTCTCCGACAACCCAAACTTGTTTTCTGAAATACCCTCCCACACCCACCCCACAACGGCAATGACCCACTGAGGGTAATTGTCATGCAAAAAAATAATATATCATTTAAGTATGTGGAAACATCTATGGGTTAGTCAGATTGCCAGGTGAACCACACTCCCCTGTAAGGGATGGTGATTGGGCCCAACATAAGAGAGGGTCATCGAGTGGAGTCCAATGAGACATAGCAAGGTGGCCGAGGACCCAGGGTCTGTGGTCGCTCTGTCCAATCTCAACAGACTATAATTATGTCAGTCTCGGAGCACACAATTCAGGAATTGCATGTAGACTCAAGGTTTGCAATATTCCAGTGTCTCCCAGAGGCATCAAACAGGGGAGTGCAGCTAGACAGTCAGTCAATGTCAGAGTGTGACACCATTCACGCCAGCAAAACCACTTCCCTCTCTGCTGAGTTACTGACAAGACCTCGACAAAACTTGTGGGCTAGCTTTGGGTCAAAAGAGTCTTGGCTGTCTAATCCCAGTGACTTGCAATTTAGCAGGGTAAACCAGTGAATATGACACTACAGCCTTTTGTAGGAGTCATTTGGCAGGCAGGAGTTCTCACTTGGCTGCCCGTACCACCAGGGTAAAATCAGGATAAATGAACAGTTGGTTCCGCTGGTATGGTAGTTCTTATTGCTCCCTTGGGAGACAGAGGATTATATTACTATCTCTTTAATTGAACAAACAGGCAGTGACAGGCCTGGCCAGGGCCAGAGGAGGTCTGGGCCCAGATAGCGGTGCCCATGCTCCATGGAGAATAGCGGTGTCAGAGAATCCACAAATAGTGGGTGGAACATGGTTTCCAGGTACGTTTCCTTTTGGACTCGGGCTGTGGACTCAGGGAGATCAAGAATCTGGAGATTGTTCAACCTGGAGCGTGCCCCCAAATCTTCATTTTTACCTTAATAGTTTTGCCATTTAAGCATCTGCTTATTTTTACATCGCAGCCGCGTATCCAGTGTCAGAGACTCTGCATTCAACTTGGTCCAGTAGGTGAGCATGCTTATCTTATCTTATCTTATGTGTTGTTTAATGTGGTCACGTCTACTTGTGAGAGAGTCTATCACGGCATCTACTTGATGGAAACTCTGCTGCATTGCAGTAAGTAATTGGCAGATGTCCTGTTCAGGTAGTGCCTCAGGGCTAGGCATGGGGGACTGTCATCACGGCATTTGTCACTTCCACCGTTCAAGTGGTTTTGTTGCTCCTGAATAGGACCTTTACCTACTTCTGGTCCATTTTTCCCATTGCAGAGAAGGGTGTTGAGCTGCAGCATCTGATGTTTTTTATGTGCAAGCCCTCCCTGTGGTGCTGCCGTCTATGTGATCATCTCAGTCCCAGATCCCGCCACCACTCAGGAGCAGGGGGGGCATAAGCAGACATGGGGTCGCTCACCCCGGCCATGTTTGGTAGTAAGTAAATAGCATCAGTCTCTCTCTTACACTCCTAGGCAGGAGCCAGCTCTTCACCACCGAGTGAGCTCAGGGCTGAGTAGCTGTAGACCCTGACCCCACTTTCTAAGCAACGTAGGCTTTTCAAGCAAGCGATGATCTCCCAGATCTGTGGGGCACAAGTATGGCATGCAGCTTTCTTTCAGAAGTCACCTACTTGCTCTTTCTGCCTGCTTCCTTCCTCCCTGCAGGCTTTCCTCAGCACCCTCAGCCATACATACAGTCTTCTCCACTTAATGCAAGGCCACAGTGTGGCCCAGCAATCTCCAGCTGCTGCCGTGCCTGGCAGTCCACCACAGCTGCACAGCACCAGAAGTACTCGTACTGTCAAGTCCGGCCCTACTGACTGCCAGCACAGCCACCTGGCAGGGCCCTGGCACATTTCCACCCCGGACCCAGAGCCACAGCTCACCCAGGTGGCCCTGCTGCGCAGCCTCCAGGAAATCACCAGCACCAACGACAGCAGAGAAGCAAAGAGAAAAGCAGAAAGTGATAGAGGCAGTGGCCTTACTAAGTGGCTCCAGTACCGATCCACCTACACCATCCCAGCACTTAGGTGGAGAAAACTCTGATTCAGTTCATGGCTCTTCCTCCTCGATGGCATTGAGTGTCAACCTACCAAGTGTTACCCCCAGAACTGCGGAAGACTTAATCTAAGTACATTTCACTTTTACTGGGGGGGCCCAAATGTGGGAGGGGAGGGCACAGACACCCTGTTAGTTCCCAAAAGGGATGAAGTTTGAAATATTCTGGTGCTTCCCCACCTCCTGATGTTACTTTCTTTTGACTTCAAATGTCAGGTGGAGGCCTGAGTGGCTGGCCTTGGGTTACTCTCCACTGCTCCCCCTCTAGAAATACATTGAGTATCCAAGTTTGTTTTAAGGTTTGGATGGGAGGGGTTCTACTTCTTATCCTTGGGAGAAGGAGTTTGGGTGTTTTTGGTTATCACTTTCTTTCTTGAGTTCCCTCTGAGTCGGAGCCCACCACCATACCCATTATCTAGGGGAGCAAAAATAGCTCTTAGAATGAACATACTGCTATCATGGCAACCACTACAGCCTAAGATGTTATCTTATATAATGTCCTGCTTCAGGAGACACACTTAATGGCCAAAGAGGACGCTGCTCTTCAACGATGATGGAGAAGGTAGGTCTTTTACACCTCCTTCTCCGCCTTTGTTCGGGGTGTGCTGGTTTAGATTAGAGTAGGCTTGCCCTTTTAGCACTTCAACTCCATCATGGACCTGAGAGCAGATACCTGGCTATTGCTGGTAAGCTTAATGGGAAAGACATTAACATTGTGAATGTGTATGGATCTAATGCTGATCAACCTACATTCCTGGCAAAGCTATCAACTCAACTAACCCCCTTTCTTATGCACAATGCTATTGTTGGTGAGGATTTTAATTGTAACACTGACCCCTCCCTCAGCCGTTCTCATCCCCCACTACATGACTCTCCCACATACCGCATAGTCAAAGCATTCACAGACTGGCAGGAGGAGATAGGACCTAGCGGACTCCTGGCGGCACAGACATCCTCAATCTCAGGACTACCCCTATTTTCCCCCCATGCATGAGCTTCACATGCGCCTTGACACCTTTTTGTGCTCTACCGTCATACAGACCCTAGTGAAAAACATTGACTATATTACCCACATGTAGGAAGTTGGATCTGTGTGCACTATTTCAAAGTAAGGAATAGTATGCACAAAGTCCAAGGGTTCCCCTTAGAGGTAAAATAGTGGCAAAAAGAGTTAATACTAATGCTCTATTTTGTGGTAGTGTGGTCGAGCAGTAGGCTTATCAAAGGAGTAGTGTTAAGCATTTGTTGTACACACACAAGCAATAAATGAGGAACACACACTCAAAGACAATTCCAGGCCAATAGGTTTTTGTATAGAAAAATATCTTTTCTTAGTTTATTTTAAGAACCACAGGTTAAAATTTTACATGTAATACTTCAAATAAAAGGTATTGCAGGTAGGTACTTTAGGAACTTTGAATAATCAAAATAGCATACACAGTTTTCAAATAAATCACATATAGCTATTTTAAAACTAGACACAGTGCAATTTTCAACAGTTCCTGGGGGGAGTAAGAGTTAGTTAGTTTTTGCAGGTAAGTAAAGCACCTACATGGTTCAAGTTTGGGTCCAAGGTAGCCCACCGTTGGGGGTTCAGAGCAACCCCAAAGTTACCACACCAGCAGCTCAGGGCCGGTCAGGTGCAGAGGTCAAAGTGGTGCCCAAAACGCATAGGCTTCAATGGAGAAGTGGGTGCCCCGGTTCCAGTCTGCCAGCAGGTAAGTACCCGCGTCTTCGGAGGGCAGACCAGGGGGGTTTTGTAGGGCACCGGGGGGGGACACAAGTTAGCACAGAAAGTACACCCTCAGCAGCACAGGGGCGGCCGGGGGCAGTGTGCAAACATGCGTCGGGTTTCCAATAGAAATCAACGGGGAGACCAAGGGGTCTCTTCAGCGATGCAGGCAGGCAAGGGGGGGGGGCTCCTCAGGGTAGCCACCACCTGGGCAAGGGAGAGGGCCTCCTGGGGGTCACTCCTGCACTGGAGTTCCGATCTTTCAGGTCCTGGGGGCTGCGGGTGCAGAGACTTTACCAGGCGTCTGGATCTGGGAAGCAGGCAGTCGCGGTCAGGGGGAGCCTCGGGATTCCCTCTGCAGGCGTCGCTGTGGGGGCTCAGGGGGGGCAACTCTGGCTACTCACGGTCTCGCAGTCGCCAGTGAGTCCTCCCTGAAGTGTTGTTTCTCCACAAGTCGAGCCGGGGGCGTCGGGTGCAGAGTAGCATTCTCACGCTTCCGGCGGGAAACGCAAGTTGTTTTAAAGTTGCTCCTTTGAAACAAAGTTGCAGTCTTGGGTGAACAGGGCCGCTGTCCTCTGGAGTTTCTTGGTCCTTCTAGAGCAGGGCAGTCCTCTGAGGATTCAGAGGTTGCTTGTCCCTGGGGAAAGCGTCACTGGAGCAGTGTCTTTAGAAGTGGGGAGACAGGCCGGTAGGGCTGGGGCCAAAGCAGTTCGTGTCTCCGTCTTCTCTGCAGGGTTTTTCAGCTTAGCAGTCCTCTTCTTCTTAGGTTTCAGGAATCTGAGTTCCTAGGTTCAGGGGAGCCCCTAAATACAGAATTTAGGGGTGTGTTTAGGTCTGGGAGGGCAGTGGCCAATGGCTACTAGCCCTGAGGGTGGCTACACCCTCTTTGTGCCTCCTCCCAAGGGAAGGGGGTCACATTCCTATCCTATTGGGGGAATCCTCCATCTGCAAGATGGAGGATTTCTAAAAGTCAGAGTCACCTCAGCTCAGGTTGCCTTAGGGGCTGTCCTGACTGGCCAGTGACTCCTCCTTGTTTTTCTCATTATCTCCTCCGGCCTTGCTGCCAAAAGTGGGTCCGTGGCCAGAGGGGGCGGGCAACTCCACTAGCTGGAATGCCCTGGGGTGCTGTAACAAAGGGGGTGAGCCTTTGAGGCTCACCGCCAGGTGTTACAGTTCCTGCAAGGGGGAGGTGATAAGCATCTCCACCCAGTACAGGCTTTGTTACTAGCCCCAGAGTGACAAAGGCACTCTCCCCATGTGGCCAGCAACATGTCTCGAGTGTGGCAGGCTGCTAAAACCAGTCAGCCTACACGGGTAGTTGGTTAAGGTTTCAGGGGGCACCTCTAAGGTGCCCTCTGGGGTGTATGTTACAATAAAATGTACACTAGCATCAGTGTGCATTTATTGTGCTGAGAAGTTTGATACCAAACTTCCCAGTTTTCAGTGTAGCCATTATGGTGCTGTGGAGTTCGTGTATGACAGACTCCCAGACCATATACTCTTATGGCTACCCTGCACTTACAATGTCTAAGGTTTTGCTTAGACACTGTAGGGGCACAGTGCTCATGCACTGGTGCCCTCATCTATGGTATAGTGCAGTGGTTCCCAACCTGTGGTCCGGGGACACCTGGGGGTCCGCAAAGCCTTCTCAGGGGGTCCGTGAGAGCCGAGAAAATAAAAAAAAAAAATATTGACAAATTAGGTCCCCAGCTTCCAGTTATGACTCAGGCGGGGGTCCCCGGATTCCCATGATGATTTATTGGGGGTCCCTGGGCTCCATTAATTTTAAAGTGGGGGGCACCAGAAATCAAAAGGTTGGGAACCACTGGTATAGTGCACCCTGCTTTAGGGCTGTAAGGCCTGCTAGAGGGGTGACTTATCTATACTGCATAGGCAGTGTGAGGTTGGCATGACACCCTGAGGGGAGTGCCATGTCGACTTACTCGTTTTGTCCTCACCAGCACACACAAGCTGGCAAGCAGTGTGTCTGTGCTGAGTGAGGGGTCCCCAGGGTGGCATAAGATATGCTGCAGCCCTTAGAGACCTTCCCAGGCATCAGGGCCCTTGGTACCAGGGGTACCAGTTACAAGGGACTTACCTGGATGCCAGGGTGTGCCAATTGTGGAAACAAAAGTACAGGTTAGGGAAAGAACACTGGTGCTTGGGCCTGGTTAGCAGGCCTCAGCACACTTTCAAATCAAAAACTTAGCATCAGCAAAGGCAAAAAGTCAGGGGGTAACCATGCCAAGGAGGCATTTCCTTACACCACACCCTTTCTGATCACAACACAGTCCTATTATACTTGAACTGGCATAGACCACTTACTAAGATATCTAACTGGAGGCTGAAGCCTGAGGCCTTAGGCGACCCTTTATTCCAAGAACAAATTTGGGGGAAATAGGCACTTACTTTGCAGATAATGCAGGAACAGCCTCCTCCCTTTAAGGCAGTAATCCGGGTCGATGGACATCCATAGCACATTGAACGGGGAACACCACAATACAGAGGGTAAACTACAAGATGTTGAACAACTACGCCCTGAACATCCAGAATTAAAGGTTGCGCTGTTGGCGACCTGGTAGAACGTAGCGATACAAACTGAGCGACTACGCTCATTTGACTATAGGGCTTAACCATGGAGAACGCAAGCAGAGAATGACCAATCTAGTTGCCTGCTGGCCTAGTTAGCCAATCCTACTAGAAGGGGCACGCCCATAGTAGAAATACTTTCTACTACTTGTGCTACTCTCTATTCTCTATTGGCTATAAATAACTGTTTTCTACACTATTATGGAGAACTATACACTAGTAGGTCCCAGCATGATAGCACAGCAATAAAGACTTTCTAGCGCCCATTACCTCCAACGAATTGCAGCCAAGGAGGGCGAAGCCTGGGGGTGGATATCACAGTGCAGGAATTGCTTACAGTTATCCAAAGGATAGTGCTATATGCTGATGACCTCTTTGATGGTATGCCCTATCTGTGGCGAGAACTTTACTGGGGGGCTTTGGTGCTTTCTCTGGCCTCAGGGTTAATAGGCAAAAGATTCACTTATTTTCCACTTGAGAAGACGCCCATCCCGCTGAACAGCTAGATAATCTTATTTGGGAACCCTGATGCCTCTCCTAGTTAGGGGTCAAGGTATACCATGCCCAATCGGATATTTTGGATGGGAATCTGGGCTAGAAGTTAGAAAATTAAAGACCTACATAGATTTCTGGAAGACCATACCACTATCCGTGGCTGGGAGAATAGCACTGCTGAAGATGGTAGTACTCCGATGCTTTTTATACCTTTTTTAAACAATCACTCTGTAGATACCTAGATCTTTTTATGGCTCTCAATACCCTACTTGGACCCTTTATATGGGGCCAGAGCCGAAGGCGGGTGGCCCTCTCTATTCTGCAATGACCGTCCTCTCAGGGAGGACTGTCGTTACCAGACTTCAAATCTTACTATCTGGTGGCCCAGCTCCAGTGTTATGCCCACTGGATTGCAGGCTGGCAATCCCCTGACAAGGAATTGGGCCCATTAGTTTCTACATTGGACGTTCTTATCAAAACACTGTTGTGCATTGGCAATACTCCTACGGCAGATTTGAGAGAATCCTAGTCATCCAGAAATATTGGCTCCAAACCCTGAGAAGGTCATATATTCTCATATATTCAGATCCCCTACCCCCTACACCTGCTGTTCACCATGTTTACATCATTGCCACACAGGAGAACTGGGATGGCCTTCTAGAATGGTTGCATGCAGTAATTGATAAGGTAGGGCAACTGTTCTGAGGCTCAGTCTTCCTTCCGTTTGACGATCTCCGAGTGGACTTTGACCTCCCTCCTGGTCATTTTCTGCTACATAGATTGGTGACAGCAGCTCTCTGCCGCCATTGGAAATCCAGTGGTCTTACACCTCAGGTCCAGCTCTACTGCCAATATCTAGCATTGTCTGCTGATACTTTTAATGCAACAACATGTTTATATAGGTCATTCCAAACCAACACACTGAGCCCACTTGAGACCCTGAGAGACCGATGAGAGAAGGACTTAGGGTCACACATTACAGAAAAGGCCCGGGAGACTATCCTCAAACAAATCCTCAGAATTTCCAGAAATGCTCGCTTTAAACTGATTGGCTTTTACATATTACAAATAGCCTACTTCACCCCGGACAAAACAAACAAATATTTCAGAGTTGTCAGTGCCTCCTGTCCTAGATGTGGGAAAAAGAGTTGCCAACTTGCTAACTTTGTCCACATGACTTGGACTTGTCCCCACCTAATTACATACTGGGAGGGAGTTACAAGTATACTGACAGAGCTTATTGAGAGAACTGTCCACACTTTCCTGGGTCATTGCCTCCTTCATTGGTTCGCACACACCTCTAAAACTAAAGTGACTAGTAAATTCCAAGACTTAGCATTGATGCTGGTCAACGTGAGTTCACCTGCCACTGGAAAGACCAGAGATGCCCATGATTATTGGCATGGTGCAGGGAACTGAAAAAGTGGGTGAGAGTTGAAGGAGCTCTATTTTTGCCAGAGGCGCATGGAGGTATCGGAAAATTAGACAACGCTTGTGCATGGGAAGTCTAGTTGACAGCATAAAGAACTCGGATCAGCGTTCCCAGCGTGGGAAGCCTTAGCTGATAGCATAAAGAAATCAGATCAGTGTTCCCACACTGGCATGCCTATACCCCTCCCAGCATGCCTACACCACAACCCCCTGGCTGAGTCTAATTCAGCGACTTCCTCATCCCCTGACTGATTCCAAAACATTGCCAGCCCTTCCCCCCACTTTTTCCCATCAGAGGTTGCCTCCAAACAGTGAATTTATTTCCTAGGCTCTATACTTACAATTCACTCCACCGCTGAATAACAGTGACAGTCCAACTAGGAGGGTGGGGAGGGAGGGGTCAGGGGAGCAAGGTAGGGGGGTTCCATGCTGATGCCAGTTTTTTAATGCTGGCTCCTATAACCTCTTGCTTTGCCTTCCTTTTTATTCAGGATTGTTTATTCCTTGATATCTAACAAAATCTGTTTACAAAAAAAAGGGTGGGTCCTCCACACCTCTAGCCAAATAGACCAAGTGTCAACAACGCTTGAATCGTGGGCCTCTAGGTCTTGCTGTGAACTTGAGGCTGGTGGTTTCATCTCCCAGTGGGCCTCGGCCACACAGCCAAAGTGAGCATGGGCAATAATGGCCTTAGATGAATGATGGATGTAGGCCGCAGCCGGCTGAGCACAGCTAAAGTGCAGCTATCTTGCAGCCCGGCTCTCTGGCACCCCCTAACACCACAGGATTTGATTGGTTACATTGTTCAGAAACAGTTGTACTGTCAGCATCTGTATTCATTTCACGATCTTCCAAGATATGAGGAATATCTGAATGTCTTCAATGTGAGGATAACTATTTTAGTTCTCTCAGGTGTTCTCTTTACAGCTTCTGCACAGGAGTGGAAGATTCCAATGTTTCACACGAAGGTGGATTGGATTCATAATATCTTTGGCCTCTTACATCCCTGGGGTTACTGTTTCCTTGGAAACACTGAGCAGATTGAATAGAATGGTACATTAGAAGGCATATAAGTATCAGAGACTGCAGTTGGCCGTAGTTAAGTATACAATGAATGCAGTTCCTCAGGTGATTGTGCAAGATTGTATCTTTAGGTATTGGGACATAGGCCCAGATTTAAGAGGGCTTAGCACCATTCTTTCAAAACACTGAGCCATTTCTACAAAGTGGCACAATGCATAATTGCACCATTTTATAACTCTTTGCACTACATTGTGCCTGCACCAGGGATAATAAATGCAAAGGGGGGGTACCCAAGTTAGGGGGGGTGATAAAAATAGCACAAAGAAATCCAGGAGAATTCTTTGCATCATTTTATTCTGCACTTTTAACACCCGCTCTGAGCAGGCGTTAAAAGGAGGCACCCATTGGTTGCAATGGGCTGCTGGGTGCTTTGCAGGATTAGCATCAACATTTTGATGCTAGTTCCCTAACTACCACCTTGGTGCGCCGTATATTGAATACAGTGCACACATGGTGGCGTTAGTGGGGTGCTAAGGGTGCAATACCTTTTCATAAATATGCGCCATAGTTTATCACAGTTTGGATTTGGACCTGTAGGTGGTATCTGAGTGAATTCTGGTTTGGAACTTTATTTCACTAATTAGCAACCACTTTAAACAGGTAGGTCTGTTTATTGTCATTTCAAAGCCTCAGTTTCACTACAGAATTCTTCAATAAGGTCTCACCTGAGGAAGAAGAATGCGGTGAAATGGTCACATTAATCAAGCAATATTGTCCAGTGAGGGTACTCCCAGATCATCATTGATCAAGGGAGTAGGGCACTTGACTTTGTCTCTGGCCCTTTTACTCCATCCTGATCAGTAACTATGAGGGGAGTGGCCTACCACCTTGTATAATAATGCTGTTGTAAATTGGAACCTTAACATTTGGAGTGAAGTTCAAAATCGTAGTTATTAGATGGGGTGTTTTCTCTGGTACTATTTAGGCTGAAGGTTACAAGCAGGGTGCCAATTAAATTTTTTGGGTGATAAGGCTTTGCCATTCCGGTCCTATTGAAATGAATTGAAGAGAATGCCTTATTTTGAGGATCACAAAAAAGCATAGGGGACGTCTGATAACATATTTTAGTCACACTATCAATCATTAATCGGTGGTGCCGTGCTTAGGGTTTGTGCTGAGCTTTAAGGTGATTTCACCCTGTAAAAAATGCTAATCCTGTGTTGGGATTTATTCACTTTTTTCTAGAGAAGACGTTTATCTCTTGTCATTTCATTATAGAAAGTATAGTTACTGCTCCAGAAACTAAAATGAAAACATATTTTCTATGACTTCACCACTCTTACTCATCTATATAAAAAAAGGCTGACATGCTGAATAAAACATGTACTTCCAACAGCAGCAGCAGTTCATTCGTTCACTCTCCAGTGTTCTACTCCATCTTCAATGTAGAGTTCAGTTGTAGTGAACTACAAGCAGGCTAACAGTCATCACTCAAGACCAATGTTAGGGAACGCCTCCATGCAAGATTGATGGAAGAGAAGCTGTAGAACTGAAAGCATTTTCTATGGCAGAGACTACGGTGAATTAATAAAATGTGGTGTTTATTTTTCCATGGAATTTTTTAATAGTCCCACAGAAAGCTAAAATAAAGACACATCTTCTATACATTTTCAAATATGCGTTTCCTCCATGTGAGAAAATAAAGTCTGGCATGCTGAGTGAAACTTACTTCCAACAGCAGTAGCAGTCCATTCCTTGATTTCATTACAAGACCAGAGTCTAACATTATGCTTTAATGTTTTAATTGCCACTCCTGCGGCATCTTTAAAGAACATTCAAATACAAGAAATCCAAACTAGAATCAGATCTCTGTACTTCATAAATATGCTAAAGATAAAGTTAAAGATGCTGCAGGAGTGGCAATTAAAAGATTAATGCATAATGTTAGTCTCCGTGTCTTTAATGAAATCTTGATTCTCTGTTCATTTCACTATGAGAATCGCTATTCGCTAGTGTTCTATTCTAGCTTTACCAAAGAGTTCTCATCAACAAATAGAATGCTAACATACCATATTTATGACAAATGTGAGGCACTCCTGTATGCAATGCCTTTGGAATAGGAGCCTTTTAATGTAAAACATTTGATGTGGAGAAGCCTGAAGTAAATAATCATTACAGGGTTAATGATTCTAAAGCTGTCTTCTCCAGCTGCATGTCTGGCAGTGCAGGCAAATTCTGCAACCTAAGTTAATAGCCTAGTTCTTTATTAGAACGCTGCTTTTCACAGGCAGCTCGGGCAGGAAAAGCTTGTACTGACGTGGGTGAGTACTGCAATTAGGCTTGTCTGAGAGACTAACTATGAACCTGTGGGTAAATATTAAACAGCTAGGGGCCAGCCACAATGTAGCATTTTGATATTAATACAATTGTCTGATGTACAATTGTTGGTAATGCTCATTGTTCCTATTCTGCTCTTCATTATCACAGATTACGTGCTTGCCCCACTCGCTGGTGGTGGAACTTCATGTCAATTTAGAAATCTGGATGTGTGTTGGATAATACCGGGCCACTGTTACATATCCTTTGAAGGTTGGGGGACAGTTTTTATGGTGGTTTAGCATGAGCTTCATGCATCACAGGTGGGTTCATTAGTCAGAACTATATTCAGCAAACGCAGGACGAGGAGTATTGAGAATTTCTGGGAGGTAATGTAGACATCACTGTTAAGGTGTCTAGCAGACAGAGGTGACATAGTAATTAAACCATAATAATACTATAACCATAACTTTGTTTTATGTCGTTCATGGCAGTTACAAAGAACTCTAAATAACAGGTATTACTAGCATCCAATCAACACCATTAACATACAAAGACTCTGTCAACAGGGTGTGGTGAGCACAGGCTTTACTCCACCTCATGCTACCTGGTATTTCAACTGCAAGGCTTACCTTGTTTCTTAATCATTGTTTGAGGGGTTGTCTGTCTTGTGTGTTTTGGGCTTTTGTGTTATCTTCACCATAGGGCTATAGATCAGTACATGTGAGCTAGGTAATGATAACACCTGTCTTTGGAGTGCTTTGAAGCTTTAGTGTCAGGATGGTGTATGCCTTCCCTGCAGCACCGATACAAACCTTTATATAACACTGTAACTATACAAACTTTCCTTTCTAGGAGGACATTATCCCCCTGGTTAAATTGCTACTATGCCTATGCTACTGTGTTGACAAGGGCATGGAAATGTTGTGTATTTTCTTTTGCTTTGCCCATTTTACAAATATCTAAGTAAAACCGTATTATTATCCTACTAATGAAAAGCAAAGTGTCTTATCGTTAGGGGTAGCTTGTCCATCCGGTCGTTTGGGGGCAACAGCACACATTTCTAGAAAGAGAGTGGAGGAGGAAATAGACAGGACTGCTGAATATTTCTGTAGAAGGGGAATACAGCTTATACATAGCGGGTACATGAGTGAGGACAGCTTCAATTTTGTCCAAATTTTACATGCCCTTTGTATCTAAGAGGGATGATTAGGGCCGGCAGACACAGCCAAAATCAGTAAGATTTCAAGGTACTATGGCAAGCAATTGACTTCTCTGAGACCTGACTCATCGTGAACCCACCTTTTTAGATCCCACTGTCTAGTCTACTGGGGTCACCCTTTTTAGGGATGAATCATTGTAGGGAGAAGGAAGCACCTGGTAGTGACACAGAGGGTGAGACCACCATTGTTCCGTGTTCACTCTCACTATTGTATGCCTGTTGCTGCCTCGAGCTGCACCAACTGGCCTACAAACTCAGCAAATGGTTGGTTGCTGAGACCCACCCAGCTCTGTGTTAGTGCTCAGACTTCTCAGGGCTCAGAAGGCAGAGACCTGCAGCTGGCAGTTCTCTGTCTCTTGGCCACAGGACACTTTGGGTGGAGATCAAAACACTCTACAGGACATCTACATGAAGATGGGCTGGGAGGAAAAGATCACAGAGCCTACAAGACAGGATAACTGTCAGGCAATTTGGGAGAAGGATGGACATAGTCTGTGTGACTGAAAACATGGGTGCATATATGAGTGTGCAGCATGTGGAAAATTATTTATGAGTTCCAAGGCATTCAGGGATTACTGGGATCGAATTTATCTTACTGTTGAAACGAAACCACAATGCAAAGTACACCCCCCTAGCCAGACTAGTCAAAGGCTAGGCAGGGTGTGGTGTGTGTGGTAGAAACTGTCATTGTCCTGAACATGTTTTACATGAGAAAGCAAAAGTACATTGTTTTCAGGAGACAATTAAATGCCAC
This sequence comes from Pleurodeles waltl, assembly GCF_031143425.1. Classification (NCBI taxonomy): domain Eukaryota; kingdom Metazoa; phylum Chordata; class Amphibia; order Caudata; family Salamandridae; genus Pleurodeles; species Pleurodeles waltl. The sequence goes on along the minus strand of NC_090437.1, from coordinate 715,163,433 downwards.
ACATGAAGTGCAGACAACCAAAGTAATACACACAATGAGTTATCAGAAGGGAGTTAGTAATACACTGAGAGTACAATAAGGTTTTTACATGTAGCATAGCAAGATGAGGGCAAAAACACAAGAAGTTGCCCAAATCGACTGTAGAGTGCAATTTCCTTTGCTGGACCATTTTCATTCTTCACAGGAATCAATGCTCAATGAGGTCAATGGAACTTGGGACCCAGCATAAGAATGTGAAGAACCAATCAGTTTCTCAATACAAACCAATTAAATTACACAGTATGGCCAATGTGGCCATGCAAGGAAAACTCCAGTCTGGAATAAAGTTGATTATAAACTTAAGTTAAAAGTCATGTAGAAAATTCTCAAGGCAAATGTATAAAGATACAGTGTCACCAAGGGTTTACCAAGGCAACAAAATAAGTTCAAGCGAACTAACATCAAGAGAACTAGGAACTCAACAAAGTCAATACAGAACATCAATAAAACACACTGATGAATGGAAAAGAAACGTTGCTCAGACCTAATAAACATCAAGGCAATTCAAATCATCAAAGTTCAATGTAGTTGGGCAAGGGGAAACCCTACAGATTAGCCAATCAGGGAATAACATGTGCGGGTCTGAACACATGCCGGCAAAAGACAAAAAACAAACTAAAAGAGCAAAAAGAATTTGGAAAAAGGTAATCTCGGGCAACAGGTCACTAACTAATTTAGGCAAAAAGTAAGTTAAAAGGGAAAGCATCAAAATATCATAAGCTCTATCAAAAATCTACTTCTTTAGGTGAGGGAAATATTCTTAAGTCTCAGCAAGGCACTACAAAGGGGGAGGACAAAGAGGACAGCACCTCTCAGAATCCAAGGGGCCTAGCATGTTGCGAAGAATGGCTGGGAAAGTTCTGATGAATCTCAATCTCAGTCCCACTGTTCATCAGTATTTCAACGTTCATAGAGCAAAATGATCTGTCAGTTTCTTGGCCCATCTGACATTGACAGGGCAACATCCTATAGAAATCAATCATGTGACTCCAACTTGAAACATCCACATGGTTTCCCAGGCCTGTCATGAGAACGGTGTCCATCTGTAAAATTCCACTCAAGTCAGAAACAAATGTTAATACTGTCAGTCCACAGTCCAGCATGCTCTACATCCAAGGACATTTTCTCACACTCTCTATGTGTAGAACAATAGACATCTATTACCAAACTGGCCTTCTCAAGGGAACGAAGACTGAAAGAAATCTAGATGTTAACAAAATTATTTGACATTTTCTGCACAATCACAAATACAGGGCCTAGCAGGCCTCACGTAGGCTAATGCAAATGAATTAAAACACATTAGTACATTCAAATAAAACACATTTTAATACACAAACTATGAATTTAGCATTGATAAGACTGCATTAGCATTTATGTTTTAATAACTTTAAAACTAAATAACTTTGTTAATACATTTTAGTCAGCGTGATGCAGAACTGCATTTCTCTATTTTGCACACATATTTAAAACATTTATCATTAGAAATCCAATATTGTTTTAATGCAAACTATTAGTTTAGACTCTAAAATATAACATATTGACAGGTTAATTCTTCAAACGTAATTTCATCTTGATACCACTTATTTTTTAGTGAGTAGTCTAAAATAAATGCACACCAACATAACTTTTCAGTGCATTGCTCTACATTCAAACGATTAGTGCTTTGATTAACATAATGCATAAACTGTCAGGTATAGTTGACCACTGTGACATGAGGGACAGTGCAAACATTTCTGATGCATCACCTTTCCCTGTCCCAAGGTTGTAGGCAGAACAATAGTAAGGATTGCAAGATCTTAAGACGATTGTCCATAGGCTGCATGTGTAGAAGTCCTGTTCTCTATGAAGATCAATAAAGTCCCCATACAGACGATTACTCACTGTAGCTATAAGTGTTGGTGTGCTGTTGTTTCCTGCAATGTGTTGTCAGCTGGGGTTGGTGCACAACTCAGGTTTATGTGTGTGATTCTACATGATCCCCAGTGAGAGACAGCACTTGACTCTGTCCCAGCCCTGCTGTCTCTTGCAATGTCCTCCGGTGGTGCATTAATGCAGGCATGTGACTCCAAGTAAGAAAAGTAGGGGCTGTGTCAGGCAGAGGTAAACAGAGGCCACACATGTTTACACTGACTGACATGAGGGAAATCACCTTTGTTGTGACTTCTTCTGGCTCAAAGTTTGAGCCTATAAGGACCTCAGATCATCTCGTTTAGGTGAAATGTCCCAATGAGGTTCAACTTTCTTTAATGCCTACTCATCACAGGAACGTTTTACTTTAGAATATGAAATTGTTGAAAGTGGATTTGATTTTCTTTAGTGCAAAGCAGTAACATCAAGGACGTCTCCTTTGGAATAGCGAAGGAACGTTGAGACAGCAACTGAAAAATAGAACAATATTTTGCTATAGTTTTATTTTTCAGCTTCTGCCTCAGCCAGCATGTCCAGGGAGGAGCAGGGCTAGGGGAGGAGGGAGTGGAGTGCACATCAGTTTGGCTGACCATCGTAGGCCAGCCAAACTGACATGCGCACTTAGGTTTCTCCAACCCGGCTGTGGTGCACAGCCAGGTTGGAGAAACTGCACAGACCCCACTGCACTGTCTGAGCAGCAAACCAAGTCGCTCAGACCAACCCTGGTCTGATTGCACGGGGACCCAGTGGTGGTGTCCACGGGCTGCAGGGACACCAGGAGAGCAGAGGAGCGAGGCAGCAGGCAGCACCGGCGGCACAGTAGTTTTTTTATTTAATTAATATTTTGTTTCCCCTGCCTGCCCCTCCCCTTGAGATTTGCGGCAGCTGCTGCTGAGTAACATGCGCTTTTTCTTCGGTTTAGTACTTCAAAATCATTTATGCTGTCCCTGGGCAACTTTGGCCACCTTCCACCTTCCACCTTCCACGGATCAATCAGGGTGGAGATCAAACCACCCTCCCTCAAGCACAGATTTAATGAAGTAAGTCACCTGTTCCATGGCTCACTGCAGAACAGCTACGGTTACAATGCCTCACCACTTGGCTTGGCAGTGTGGATCCTTCCCTGAGTTACAGCAGATCAATGTCTAGTTCTTCCTGCACAGTTCCTCGAGTGTCTCATCTTCTTTCCTCTCTGTAGGGCCACATAATATACAAGTATAATAGTGCATCTTCTACAATGGAGAATGTTGTGGTTATTTACAGACCTTCCCTGCCCTAAAATAATATATTTCCTGTTCCGGCCTATTATGTGGGCCTAAACATTCGGCTCTCTGGTAGTGAATGCTTTGGTTATATCAAATCTTTTAATAGCGAGGTCTCTAAATTAATGTGTGAATGTGTTGAAATCGGATTATCCATTAATGCACATGGAAGGGTATTGTTGTGAGTAAACCTAGAATACCAGGTTTTCACTATACTGGTGCGTTGTTAAGGTCCTGGGTTTTCAAACTGTCCAGGATATGATGGAGGTAGGCGATGGGAGAAGGTTATGTGGGTTGTCAGCAGAACAGGAATACAGCAGTGGGATCGTGGTCTTCTCGTTATACTGTACATCAGGCTTTTCAGGTTTTGTAATTATGGCTTATCGGCACTCCATTGCGAAACAATTTCATGAATTAACACCCAGAAACAATAGGCCATGGATGAACTGAGTCTGGATCTTGCCACTCTTTAACTCAAACCAAGTACACGTCATGACGGGATCAATTTAACTTTTTGGGTACACTCCAGTCATGTTTAGTCAACATAACTGCAGATTTAAAAAAACATTCCATATTTGACATTACACATATTGATACTGCACGAGTTACAGTTATCCAAATTACATTTTTTTAAACAATTCGAAAAATCTTAATAATTTTCAATTCCTAATCTAAAGAAGCATCACTCAGTCCTATTTACACTTGCTGGTTGCAGGTTTAAATTACATAGGACATAGCAGAAACTCCCTGCCTGCCAAGGGGCAACCTCTGCGCAACCGAACACCTGTCATGGTACCAATTCTCCTACCAACCATGTTATTGGAGGTCTATCCCTTGCTATGAACCCTGGAGCTACCGTCCCATGATCCACACTGCTGTCCAAACTGTTACTCTTTACCCCTACACTGTGTTAACATTCTCTTAGAATGAAAAAATGCTGCCTGCCAACCTTAGCGCAGTCCTAACGCGAACGTGTAGGAGACAAGCTCTAATTAACTTAGCTGCTGCTATGGCCCCCAACTTCACAACCACCACTACACAGCTCACTGTTATATCTAGAAAACTGATAGGTGTGATTTTAGTCACCCAAATCCTTCTTGTTCCTGGTCATGTAGTGGAAAAGACCAATGACAGATGGCCCAACTCTACATAAATGCAATGAAACTCGCACCCACCAACTACTTTCTGCTGCCCCCACCCCCGAACCTAGCGAATTCTCTTGTGAGTCAGCAGGGTGGGAAGTACACGGCCAGGCACATGCATGACCCACCAATCCCATGCATTCATCCACAGATCATGAAAGCAAAAGAGGAGTAGGAGTCCTTGGGCACTCTCGGTCTAACACCACACACATATAAAAGGGATGCATTTGCTCTTAGGCCAAGGAAATGCCATGTCTGGAAAATGGATGTCAATTAGGATTTGTCATTGATCGCAGCTGTGACTCCTGGCTTGTCTCTTGTGGTCCTTGGAACTAACCTTTCGACCTCTGGCATCAGAGATGGCAAACTCAGTGCCAAAAACACAGGAGCAGCTCCACATTCCTTACTGTCTGAACACGTTTAATTATACTAATAGTGAATAATATTCTATTATTCACTATTAATGTAAAAAAAAAGCATTGGCAAAGCCAATAGGTTGCACCCATGCAAGAGTTATTGGCCTTGCTAATGTATTTTAGCCATGTTGTACACCAGCGTGGCTGCTGTTCAGCACGGCTAAAAGTTAGTAAGGCAGAGGAGAGTGCTGTTGAGTGTCATAGAGAGGAATGGCAAAGAGTGAAGTAGCTTGTACTAGAGGGGAGTGGCATAGAGTGTCATGTTTTGAAGTGGCATAGAGTACAGTCACGTAGAGTGGCATGGAGCAGCATAGAGTAGAGTGGACCGGTGTAGAGTACATTGGGGTAGATTAAATCTTGTAGAGTACTGTGATGTAGAGTGCAGTGTCATAGAGGGCAGTGGCATACAATGCAGCATTGTAGAATGCAGTGGTGTAAATTACAGCGTTGCATAATAGAGTGGAGTGGCACAGAGTGCAGTGCTGCTGAGTAGAGTAGAATGGCATAGAGTGCAGGGATCCAGAGTAGAGCATAGTGCTGTAGACTGCAGTGGCGTAGAGTGGAGTGCTGCAGAGTGCAGTGGCATAGAGTGGAATGATGCAGAATAGAGTGGCGTAGAGTGGAGTGGCATAGAGCATTGGCATATAATGCAGTAATGCAGGGTGGGGTAAACTTCAGTGGCATAGAGTGGTGTAGAATGCAGTGGCACAGAGTAGAGTGCTGCAAAGTGCAGTGGCATAGAGTGTAGAGTACAGTAGTGCAGAGTAAAGTGGTGTAGAATTCTGTGACAGAGACTGCAGTGGTGCAGAGTACAGTGGCATAGAGTTCAGTGGTAGAGAGCGCAGCTTTGCAGAGTAGAGTGGCATAGAGCGCATTGCCGTAAAGTACAGCAGCGCAGAGTAGTTAGCAGTGGTGTAGAGCACAGTGGTGCAGAGTAGAGTGCAGTGGCATAGAGAGCACTGGTAGGGTGTAAAGTGGAGTAGTGCAGAATAGAGTGCAGTGTTGTGGAGTGGTTCAGAGTGGAATAGAGCAGTGTAGAGTGCATTATGCATGGCGTGGCAGCTCACTGCCATTACAGACAACACATTTTCAATTGAAATTACAATTACATTTGCACAGACATACACTTTTACTAATAAAACTATACAGTGCACAAACAATAATATATGGAAATGGCATCACCTATTGTATTGATTTGTTTTGATCATATTAAAATATTTGTTTCCAACACACTTCAGAATTAATGAAAAATGTGCTTCATGTGTGGTTTGCTAATTATGCTATAGTCTAAATTACTTTCACAGTTCATTTAAATGATGTTGTGCACTAGAAAAAAGGTTGTCCCTCTACCCCTATTAACCAGCAAGATTGCCACATAAATCCTCTCACTTTGAAGTTGGAGAAAGAAAAGTAAACACCAAACTCCCTCAGAAGTCAGATTCTGACATTTAACCTTTGTCTTTGAATGCTCAGCAAATGTGACAAGATCAAAACAAGATTTATAGGCCTGTTTACAAGAAGGAGCACTTGTGAAAGAATACAAGGCAAGGTAGTGAGAAAAGGTTTTGCTCTTTGGGAGGGACAAAATGAAGCTGGACAGCCTAAAACAAATAAAGCCACCAAATAGAAAGCCAGAATATGTGAGCTAAAAACTACAAAGCCAGTGGTAAGCAATGGGCGGAATGCATTCTCAGAAAGGTTTCTGAATGTCTCCAAGATGTCTTTGGCAAACCAGACAATTGAGCTGGCTGGTAGGCTTCACCCTAATGGTGGAGCACACTTAGGGCCTTTTGGTGGCAGGTGTGGTAAGTAAAAATGGTTTTAAATGTATGTTGCACGGGTGCTTGTGTGTAGGAATCTGTTTAAGTGAGAGAGAGCATGCATAAGTGAAAGCAAGTGTGTCTGTACGTGTAAGCATGTGTGTTTGTGTGAAAGTCAGTGAGAGTCAAGTGATAGGTAGTGAGGGAGATTGTGTTAGTTTGAGTCCCATACTTAATATTCTTTGACCCAAGACTGCACCAAAGATGCTATGTTGCCTTGCATCCAAGGGAGAGAGAATAAATGTGCCATACCTAATAAGATGTGGTGCATTTTTTCTTTTCCCCTTGCTCTGGTGCACTTTTGGCAGCCATGCTCCAAAGCACACACACTTGTGCCAGAGTGCATCAATGCAGCACACATGCAAAGTTGGAAAAACTAGAAATTTTTAAATAAATTCTCCTTGTTACGCTTACCTCAAGGAGGAGTAACATTTTGGCGCAAATTCCTGTCTACTAATGTTCGTAGATATGGATTACGTCAAAAACCCATAGGTAGTTGCACGGGCATGCCCATGCATCACCTATGCAATGCCCTCTTGATTTCATTATTTTAAGATACTATCTAATGCAAATCTTCAATTGTTGTGATGTTAGGGTCCTGTGACATGTCTTCCTGGGAAAAAATCTGTGTCGGGGTCATATGATGTCACATCCTGTGATGTCATTAAGATACAAGGGTATGGTGATGTGACTTTGATACCAGTGGCATCTTGGTGAATCTGCACCCATGGTCTGGTACCCTTCCAACTCAATGCGTTTGCGTCATGTCAGAGCCAATATACCTTTTAGGGCACCAGTCATGTTTATAAATCATTAAATCCTTTTCAACATTAGACCCACTGGACAGTTTACGGTTATCCAAACTGCATTTTTAAAACCATTTAAAATGTCATAATTCACAGTAGTTTTCCTTATCTAAACGCTCTGTCCTATTCAACCTTGCTGGTTGCATGCTTCAATTATATAGTGTTCGAGAACAAATTTCATTCCACCACAAGCACGTAAGTGAATCCACCTGATCCTGCGGGGCAATGCCTGACCTCTGCTGGCCAAAACTCAGGAATTCTGTCTAGTCCCTGTTAGACTTTTCATCCTTGGCGTGGTTTTCCTTAACTTTTTGCCTCTGCTTCCCAGGTTATTGATGTGTGCTGGACTCTGTTTTTGCTGTTTTTGTTACCCTGGGCACTTTACCACTGCTAACCAGTGCTAAAGTGCAAGTGTTCCTATACAAAATGTGTATGTAATTGGTTCATCCATGATTGGCATATTTGAGTTATTAGTAAGTCCCTAGTCCAGTGCACTAGAGGTGCTACCAGTGGGCCTGCAGCACTGGTTGTGCCACCCTCCTAAGTAGCTCTGTAATCATGTCTCAGACCTGCCACTGCAGTGTCCGTGTGTGCAGTTTTAACTGTAAATTCGACTTGGCAAGTATACCCACTTGCCAGGCCTAATCCTTCTCTTTTCTTACATGTCAGACACCCCTAAAGTAGGCCCTAGGTAGCTCCAAGGGCAGGGTGCAGTGTATGGTTAAGGTAGGACATATAGTGATGTGTTCTATATGTCCTGACAGTTAAATATTGCTAAATTTGTTTTTCACTGTTACAAGGCCTGTCCCTCTCATAGGTTAACATGGGGGCTACCTTTAAATATGATTAAAGTATAGATTCCCTTTGGGAGCAGATGGACATGTGGTTTGGAGTCTCTGAGCTCACAATTTAAAAATACATCTTTTAGTAAAGTTGATTTTTAGATTGTAGGTTTGAAAATGCCACTTTTAGAAAGTGAGCATTGTCTTGCTTATACCATTTCTGTGACTCTGCCTGTTTGTGGATTCCCTCTCTGGGTCAGTTTGACAGTCGGGCTGGTTGTACCTCACACTAGACAGTGACACAAAGGGAGCTGAGGTGTAGTTTGCATTTCCTGATGAGCCATCTGTGCTAGGAGGGGGGAGGAGTGGTCACTCACACCTGAAAGGGCTGTGCCTGCCCTCACACAATGCAGTCTCCAACCCCCTGGTGAGTGTCTGGGGCCTGGCCTGGGCAAGGCAGGATTTCACACTCAAGAGATACTGTGCTTTGAAGTAGGCCTACTTCAAAGGAGAAACTGGGTATAAGAAGGGCACCCAAAACCACAGACTTTAGAACACTTCTGGAAACCAAAAGAAACCTCTACCTGGAGAAGAGCTGAAGAGCTGAGGAAGAAGAAGGCACAGACTGGACTTTGTGTGCCTTCCATCTTGTGACAATCTCCAAGGGCTTGATGTAGAGCTTGCCTCCTGTTGTTTGAAGTCTCAGGGACAGCAAAGACTTCTCTCTACCAGCACCTGAAGTCTCTGGAGAGACTCCTACTCTACCAAGTGGTGCCAATCCAGTTCCTGAGACCCTGCAAGGAGAAGCTGGCAGCCTAAAAGGAAGAAATCCACGCACAGACCGCCGTGCAGGGAAAAGATCGACGTGACTCCAATCTGCCGCTGAAAAATCGATGCGCCGCGGGCTTCGCTGCTGAAAATAGACACTCGCCTGCAATGCGACCCGAAGATCGACGCCCGGGGCTGGAGAAACGACACACAGCATCACTGATGGAGGCTGGTGAGATCGCAACCCGCGCTGCATGGTTTTCGGATCATCGTGTGGCTGGATTTCCGACGCAAACACCACTGGGATGGAAAAAATGACAGAAGGCCTGCCTGGTCCCGAGAGTGCTGACCGGATCGATGCATTGCTTTCCTGCGGAGAGAAGAAATGACGCCTCCTGACCCGATGAAAGGAGAAACAACGCAAGGTCTCGCTCGTGAGTGAAATCGACGCATCGCAGGCCCCTTTTTGACCCCGAGAGGGGTTATTTTTGACGCACCCAAGGTACATTTTCACACTAAAAGTGTTAGTGTGTGTTTAAAATTACATGAAGTTTCTTTTTGCATACTTGTGTATTGTGGATTTTTGTCGTTTTGGTCTTGTTTTGTTTAGAAAAATATTTTCTATTTTTCTAAACCAGTGTTGTGTCATTTTCATTGAGTTACTGTGTGTGTTGGTACAAATACTTTACACCTAGCACTCTGAAGTTAAGCCTAATGCTCGTGCCAGGCTACCAAGCGGGTAAGCAAGGGTTAGCTGAGGGTGATTCTCTATTACTCTGACTAGAGTGAGGGTCCTTGCTTGGACAGGGGGTAACCTGACTGCCAACCAAAGATCCCATTTCTAACATCCTCAATAAATTTCAATGCATTCATACGCAACCCTTGAGTCATCGACCTAAACTGTTGTGATTTTTATACCTTTGTCTCACGCTGTTCTCTGCCACCAATACCGAACTACCCAAAGAAGACCTTCTTTAGCACCGCAGGTATTGGCATATGCAGCTGTTACAACTGGTATGCTGCTTGCCAAACAAAGCAATGGCCAACCTTCCAAACAACCTTGGAAATCATCACTACAAGAGGAAATAAGCAGAGAACAGAATGAGACAACAGTACAAATATCACAACAGCTCTGGTCGGTGAGTCAATTGACACGTCTAAATGCGCTGAAACTGAATGGGGACAAAACAGAATTTCTGTGTTTTGGCCCTCTATCAATCACCCACTCGCCAAATTGTGGCCAGAAGGTATGAGGGACTGTCCTGTGCCAGTTACTGCAGCAAGAAACCTTAGTTTTACTTCTTATAACTTTCTTAGTGTGGACAAACAAATAAAAAAATGGTTGGTGCTTCCTGCTGCATAAACTGCTTCGTGCGCCGCCTAAATAGAGCGGTAGTCGAGGTTACAATTTTGTCCCACCAGTACTACTGCAATGTACTGTATCAAGGGCTGCCAGTCAAAACTACAGCCAGGCTGCAAAGAGTACAAAACTGGGCTGCGAGACCTTTGACTGGAATCAAGCGCTTTGACTCATTTCCTCCAGCCTTAAAAGCCTTGCATTCGTTACCAGAAAATAGGAGAGTAGTATTTAAAACTTCATGCATGGCGAACAGGATGTTTTACAGTCAAAGCCCTGATATTCCCTTGAAAAAACTGCTGGCCTGTCAGCCTTAAGAGCAACAGATGCGTTCCTCCATACAGTCACCCGAATTCATTTTGTTCGCAGGGGAGGGAGTTCGTTTATTTCTTGTGCATAACACACCCTTGGAATAACATACCCTTACAGTTAATGGCTGATGATAATCATTGGAGGTCCCCTAAGGACTTGAAGTGGATGTTTCAGTATAGAGCTCCGTGTTTCAGCTGTTTAGTTCCAGGACACCCTGGTTTGGGAAGCAGCCGCCCTTTCAGAAATATATTTACTCATCATGGTGATCATGATCATCATTATTATTAGAGCGAAAATATCACTCATGCCATGCGGATGGCCACCTTCCAATGCTCTTTTCCCTCAGCTTCACTGAATCCCACACCTACAAGCCATAGTTGCCACGCCAGTTCTAAAAGAATGAGAGGAGTCATTTGCAAGAGGTATTTGAACTGACATTACAGCTGCAGTAAACATCGCAGAAAATGGGTACCATGACAAAGAATCCCATTTGACATTTATGAATACTGCAGGCAATTCCAAATTAGGGGCAATAATAGATAAGCATGTCGAGATGCAACTGGACAGGTGGGAGTTAAGGGACGAGAGTTCTCGCTTCCCAACTGGCCCGTTTTTAAGTGTGCCTGCATGATTAGATGTTTTTTAAATGCACATCCTGCAACTGCAACCCTCATTCACGCTCTTTTTTGGACTTCCTCACCACATGGCCAATACAGAAGGCTTCATAAAAGGATAAAACGAAGGCAGTGGCAAACAATCTTTCCTTATATGGAGAACTGTGTAATCGTGTTAGGAAGGCGCAAAATGTTGAAATATTAAGAAGCTATCTGGCGTCATGTTTCTTTGTAGCTAACCACGTCCATCCTGCTACAATCTTTCTGATCAGAAAATTATTAGAGTGGTCAACGAGCCTGTTAGCTTTGTGAAGAACTCCATGCATTCGTGGAGATTGCCTTTCATCGTGCAATTCACCCAAAATCAGGCAAAGTGATTCTAGGAAAAAACCCTATGAGCCTAAAAAGCCCTCTTATAGTAGTTACATATTCACTTTGAACGAGATGCTGCATAAGGAAAGGCAGGGCGGCAATGTTCCATAGTTCGACTGGAAATTTCGTCATTCATTCTGCTGCACTGGGATGGTATATCTGGAAATGCTGGAAACTGGAGCGAGATACATTGTCAGCTGCTATTAGGGCTGCAGGGTACATGTGTGGCTGTAAATTCTACCCTGAAATTCAAACATGATAAATGCACCAGCAATCACAGCACATCTGCATGACACATTTTGCCTATTGATAGTCTCCACCACCAACATGTTGTCAGACCAGAAGACTGCGCTTTTGTTTCTAAAAAGCCCTGCTCAAATTGACACCACTACCACTAAAGGGAAAAATCTCGGAATGCAATATTCTTTGTCAGGCCTGATTCATGCCACAAAATGGGCCAATTTCTCCTTGCACCATTGGGCCCCCAAGATGGCTCCAAAACTGACACTGCCAGCCACATCAGTGTACAAGCCTATCAACTGACTGAAAACAAGAGAGGAGAGCCACATAACTGAGCAATTTAATTGGACTAAGAATCTGACTCAAATTTTCAAATCCTCCTTCACCTCCACTTAAAGTCTCATGTGATAGTGGCTCAGTATCAGATCTTCTATGGACCTGGCAATTGAATGAGAAAATGGGTGAGCAATGAAGATTATTCTCAAGGCAAATTGAGTTAGCCTTCTAGACTTGAAGCTGGTGCAAGGCTAACATTAAATCTGCTTTCAAGTTACTGCCAGTCTACCCAAATGATTTCCACCTATCAGGCCTCCAATTTCAATAAGCATACTACTTTGATAAATACATAGAATGGCAGTATCTTGTTCATACTTTTAGAAGTTTAACCCATTCCTGGAGTGGGTATTGAAGAAAATGTCTTCTTATACTTATTCTTGGGGCCTACGACATGTTATGGTATGCATGTTTGTAAAATGGACTATCACCAGCAAGGGTATCCTGGTGATCAGCAAGTGTGTGTACTGAGCCCTGCCTAGGGTATGTTGGTTAATTTGAGAAACCAGGCCTTTAACTTCTTGCAAAAGTCAAGAAGGCATGAGTGACAGTTTCTCTGGTGTTGCTTAAGGGCCACTTGAGGAACTTTTCCAGCATCTTCAGGATGTGGAAGCAGGATGCAGTGATGGTGTTGACTTGTGTTGTCATATCCAATTTGTTGTTGATGGTGATTCAAAGGTTCCCGGAGTTGGTGCTGGGAGTGTGCATAGGTCCAGGTTTGGCTGGCCACCAGGTGGAGTCCCATGGCGAAGTGTTCTTGCTGAAGATCACTTCTTATGTCTTGTCAGTGTTGAGCTTGAGACAGTTGGCTTTCATCCAGTTGTTGGCTTCAGTCATACAGGCTGTGAACTTGTTTCTTGTATTGGGGTCTTGTCTGAGATGGAGGGTATGAGCTGTGTGTTGTCGGCGCTGGAGAGGATGTTGATGTCATGTGCACAGCTGACCTTCGCCAGAGGGATCATGTCTGTCTTGTGAGGTTGAGCGATCAAACTTGGCACACTGACAGGGTTTTCCCCTCGCGGTTCAATGGGCAAAGCTTGGTTTGGCTGTGGCATCCGGTTCCTTGGTCAGCAGCCGATCAGTGAAAACGCCTTCACTGGGTCTTTGTATCCCTTGTGTTGCAGAATGATGTCTTCCCTCTGGAGGGAGGTCTTTGGTGATTTTTAAAGAGTGGAAGGCATCTGGGGGTTAGTAGTGTCTGCTCAATGTCCAAGCAACCCCTCAGCTGCAATTGTTGAGTCCTGCACACTGCAGGTAGGGTTTTGTGCATTTTCTTGGTGCAGCAGGACTTCAGTTCTCGAGCCTTGGGTCTTCTTTGCTACTGGTCTTTTTTTGTCCTTGGAATCTGATTTTGTGGTCTAAGGATGCCTACTAAATACTGTATTTAGTCACTGTTTCAGGGGGGTACCTAGTAGTGACCAATGGATCTTCTACATTAGGGTGGCTACATTCAATAAGTAACCACTTCCTGTGGGCAGAGGTCACTTCCCTACACCTGATTGGCTATCTCCCTTCCATCCAAGATGTAGGAAAATGAAATGGACAGGTCCCCTTGCATGCAGCACCTTAAGGGTGGAGCAAGCTGGGGTGACCACTCCTCCTACCCTTTGTCTGTTTTCCCCGCCGTTGCTCCCACCAAAAGTGGGGCAGTGCGACAGGGGCGGCCATCTGCTGCTAGCAGTAGGCCTAGAGGTCGAGTTTCAAGGGTGGTATGCCATTTGAAGCTCACCAGTGAGGCAGTGCACATTCCTGAGGGACGGGTGTTAGCACCTCCACCCAAGAAGGATTTTGTTCTGAATTCCAGAGAGCAGGATCTCTCACCCCAGGTATTCAGAATCTTGTCTGGTGCTGTCAGGCTGGTTGTGATTTGCCAGCAACCATGTCATGGTTGTTAGCTTTTGCAGAGGGCACCTCTGGGTACATTTTGGAAGAAATCCAATACTGGTATCAGTTTGGATTTATCATTATGAGTTGTTTGATACCAGACAACCCAGGGTTCAGGGTAGCATCATGTAGCTGTGGAACTCGTACTGACCAGTGTCCAGAACATGCATTAAAATGGCTGCCCTGTTCACTTACTACATCCCAGGTTTGGCAAGGACACAGTTGAGACATATTGCTCATGCATCTATGCCCACACATATCATATAGTGCAGCCTGCCTTAGGGCTGGAAGGCCTGCCAGGGGGGTGACTTACCTATACTGCATGCAGTGTATAGTGGACAGGACACACGGGCTGTGTGCCATTTCGAGTTTGTCTTTTAGGATTGCATCAGAACACTTAGCCTGCAATGGCAGTGCTGGGTGCTTCTGAATGCATTGCCCCAGAGGGTGGCACAATCTGTGCTGCTGCCCTTAGGGGTCTATCCTAAGTACCCCATGCCCTGGGTACCTAGGTACCGTTTACTAGGGACTTATAATGGCAGCTAAGGTGCTGCCAATTGTACCAATGCATCACAACAGTTTTAGGGAAAGAGATCTGGCCAAGGGCACCTGGCTAGCAGGGGCCCTGGGCACTAACTACTTTGAGGCAACATCAAATACCAGGCAACATGTGGGGCTAACCATGACAAAAAGAGGCCTTTTCTCACAAAGCTGAGGTTCCAGGGTTTTCCAGAAGGGCTGTAGAATTTCTCTCAGTGTGATCTTCTAGGTGAAAGTTAATGTCGCAGATGAGAATGAATGAACTGGCATTGATGACGAGGGGTATGACAAAGTCTGTGATGTATCTGGCAATATTGGTACGAGCCTTGGTAGTCTGTATACAAGGGTTCTGCCCAGGGAGAAGATGGCTGTGATGCATATCTTGAATGTGAGGTGTTTCATGTAGATGGTTGGGGTGTCTATGTAGGTGGTGCAGCTGATGGTGTCATTGAATATGATGGTGCCTCTTGGCTTGTGCTGATGGTCTTGGCTGGTGCTATGATAGCCAGCGGGGGTTGGCTGAGTCATGTGTCTGTTAAGCAAGCGGGTGTTGAGGAGCATGCATGGAAGTATGGCATGTTGTGTGGGTCGAGGTTGGTCAGTGTGAGCGGGCAGCTGGCTTGTGTGAGCAAGTGGGGTGCTGTTGGTCCAGGAGTGGTGGATGTAGGATGTGGGAGAGTGCATGAGCACTTGCAAGAGGCACATATGAAAGTTCTTTCTAAGCTGGTGGGTGCTGTGTGGCAGGAGTGTGGTGAGCAGCAGCTGAGATTGAGAGTGTGGAGGAGGTAGCAAGGCAAAGGCCGGTAGAGGAGAGCCAGTGTTCCTGGTGTTGGGTGCAATCCAAGCATGGAAAGGCACAGACGGGTTTGCATTTGGTACACCTTTGGTGCCCCAGCAGTACAATTGCTGCAAATCTGCCATTAAGTAGCTCCTGTGAGGGGGACAGTGCATGAGGTGGTGGTAAGTGTGCATATGGGTGATGGGAAATAAGGTCCACTTGCTTTGATTCACCTTTTAAAGACTTTTGTGGTAGGAAACCAGTGATGTCACTTCCTGTGCATATGGATGATTGGAAATGTAGTGATGTCACATCCTGTGCAGATGGATGATGGGAAATAAAGTCCTTGTGCTTGGCTTCTTCTTTTAAAAGTGGTTTTGGCGGGAAACCAGTGATGGCACTTCCTGTGCTGATTGATGATGGGAAAATCATACCCTCATTATAAGAAAGCTCTGAGTAAGTTTGTGCAGCTGCTTGGCCAGTTCGGGGTCTCTTTAGCCAAGGAAAAGGAATGAGGATGTGTCACAACTATTACCTTTTTAGGTATCAAGTTGAATCCCGTTGCAGATTTATACAGGCTTTCCCAGGAGAAGGTGGAAGTTTTCAAGGAATCCATAAGGGCCTCTTTTGCCTAAAGGTAACAGTGTTTCATCTTTAGGTCCTGGTGGAGCAGTTGGATTTTACACTGTGCATCATCATCATGAAGCATCAACTTTCAAGATCAAATGCACAGGCAATGTCAGGCTTTAAGCTAAAGCATCACCTATCAAGATTATCTGGGTAAGTAAAGCGGAATCTGCAAATCTAGGAAGCCTTCTTGCAACAGTTCAGTGGATCAATGTTGTGGCCAGGCCCTAAAAGACCTAGCCAGGAGCTTGGATGGCTTACTGACTCAACTGGGAGTGTGGGGGTTTTAGTGTGATTCTTGACCAGGAATGGTCCACTGACTGCTTCCGGTTTGGTTTGGTAAAGAATGTAGCCTTTTTAGAGCTGTTTGCCATCTTGGTAGCTCTGACTGTTTGGCCTAGCTATTTTTGTGATCAGTTTGTGACGTTCTGGTCAGCATCATGGCAGTGGTTTGGTAAAGAATGTAGCCTTTTTAGAGCTGTTTGCCATCTTGGTAGCTCTGACTGTTTGGCCTAGCTATTTTTGTGATCAGTTTGTGATATTCTGGTCAGCATCATGGCAGTGATAGAGTCCATAAGCCAACAGCGAGCTAGCTGCAGAATGGTGCTTAGCTTGCTAAAAGAAATCATTCTGCTTGGTCTGAAGCACAATAACAGATTTAAGTATAGGCATGTAACAGGGGTGTTGAATAATATAATGCTGTTGATACTCCATATCACTTCAAGCTGCAGAAATTCAGGTGCTTCCAACCACAAGTGGCAGATCTACTTTCATCATTCCCAGACCATCTATGGAAACTTGGGGCCCTGGGTTACCAGACTTCGAGGCAACCAGCTTAGTTGCCAAGTTCAGAATAGCCTATGAGAGGCATTTCAGTGATATCTGTCTTTTGTGACTCATGGGTGTTAGGGGACTCTTTTAGGAAGTTTCCTGTGTGGCATTTCAGGACAGCTTTTTGTTTGGCCTTGTATGGGGCTTTCAGAATGGGAGAGCTGGTAGCATGATCAAAGAATGACATCCATCTGGCCCTCTGTGCAGAGGAAGTGAGCCGGCCCAGCAGGCCTTTGGTGGTGATGTTGCCCTTCTCAAAGACAGGCAAGGTGGGACAGGGTGAGAACATTTTCCTGAAGAGGTTCCAAGTGTCTCACTACTGTCCTTTACAGGTGATCAAACAGTCCATGACTATTCACAGGCATGGACACGCAATTGCATTATTCCTCCACACTGACGGAACTCCGGTGTCCCGATTTAAGGTCACGAAGATGCTGAGTTAGGTTTGATGGGAGCATGGATCAACCCAGCTGCTTTTTGCCCCCACTTTTTTCACATTTGGCCAGCCACATCTGATGCTGGTTCAGATTTGGATAATTAAAAACTACAAAGGCTCAAGAGATGGAGATCTGGGTGTTACAAGCAATGTTTGTCTGAACATGATCTAGCTTTTTTGCTTAGTGACACGGTATCCTTCCTTCCCATGGATTTCACTGTGCATCAGATACCAGGGCTACTCACAAGGTGCTGGTGTTAGGCCACTATTACATACAGAGGGCTTGGAAGGTTTACAAGACCAGTGGTTTCACCAAGTGAGCCAGGAAAGTGAAGTTCGACATGAGGTTGTATAGCCAGGGAGGTTTGCATGTCAAGAGTCTCAGGATGGGTGTCATGAAAATACTACTTAGGGGGCTTCTGACCTGGTCTTGATAATTTTGCATTTGAGAGACAGTAATCTTGCTGTGCACGGCCACAGGAATCTGTTTGATTTAGTGGTTGCAAAATGTTATGGCTGGCTTAGCGTTTCACAGAAGCAATGATAGCATGGTCACACATATGTTAGGCGTGGAGCAGAGGGTTGTCAGTTTGGGTTGTTCTGTTAGTGAATCAGCAAAGTACCTGAACAGGAAAATCTCTACACTTCTGATGTCACCTAGGTTAAGGTGCATTTTCCACGGCTGTATCAGAGGAGGAAGGTTTTTCCTCCCTGATTGGGTTCACTTGTCTGCAGGGGGTACCAACATTTTTGTATATAACTTCTTTTCATTTGCCTAGCAATATCTCTTGCAGCTGGTGGGAGGGACCAGATGGTAAGTGAACTAGGCTAGCCAGTGGCAGGGTGCGTTTATGGTTTGCAGGAGCACTTTAGGTCCCCTTGGCTTCTCAACTGATTTTAGACACACAGAACACCAGACTTCAAAGAGGATGTGTTCAGCAATCTTTAAAGAAGCTGCAATTGTTCAGTGGGTTGGGGTGGTCACTTCTTTTGCAGCCCTTTCCCACCTTTCACACATGCACATTGGCTCAAAGGTACAGTGGCCCTTGGAGGGTTGAAGGATGTGGTCTGTGTAAGATGACCAAGACATGGCCTAGTTACCCAGAGTAGCACTCAGGTGGATGTTAGGGATGCCACAGGTAGGGTTGCTCTGGGTTGAGCGGGCCCCCTGCATGATTATAGACAGCAAGGAATCACATAAGAGTGACTGTCCTGTTTCTGCTCTGGGGAGGGCCATTAAAGTACCCAGAAAGATCAGAGGTGTCAGGAGGACCAGGTTGGAGAGAAAGCCAGGAGTTCACAGAATGTTTTGATGCACAGGGAGGTATTGGGGTTGTAAGTGACTTGCAGTCTAGTGGCCTATGTCAATGGTTCCCAACCTTTTGACTTCTGTGGACCCCCACTTTCTCATTACTGCAACCCGGGGACCTCCACTGAATCATTATTGGAATCTGGGGACCCCCCACTTAGTCATTACTGAAAGCTGGGGACCTAATCTGTTAATATTATTTATTTTTCTGAGCAGTCGCGGACCCCCTGAGGAGGCTTTGCGGACCCCCAGTGTCCCCGGACCACAGGTTGGGAACCACTGGTCTAGGTATTGCAGGGAGGAATTATGTTTGCAAACCTTGTAAATAGCAAGGCTGTTTACTGTTTTACAATTTTGAGTTTATGCTTATGTAATAAATATGGCCTGAGATTTGATATCCCTATCCAAACAAGAGAAACTTGGCCTAAAGATGTAATTGTGAAAGTTTGGCAGTCTTGGCTGGAGGTGTTGTTTTGGCTGAGGTCATCCACGTGTCCCTATCATAACTATCCCAGCAGGCAAAAGAGGAATAACTACATTGACAAAGGCAAAAGACTGGAGAGAGTTGGGGGCAAACAGAACCCAACAACTCAGCAAAACATGTAACAGAACTCTTTCACGTGGAAGGCATTTGTGCAGATCATAAGTCATAAGACGAGGCTAACAAATTAGATAAATTTGTACTCGCCAGGGGTAGGAAGAGCTTTATGAACACAGTTACAGTACAATATAATATATTATAGTACATCCATCACAATACAACTGTTAAGTTTCAGTAGCCTTAATTCTTTTGCCACAATGCATTATGGCCACAGTAGTGTTTGATGTGGTATATATTCCCTGGAATTTTGTAATTGTAAATATTGTAAATTGTATTTATACAGCACTTACTGCCCCTGATGCGGCATTGATGTGCTTTGTGGCAAGTAACACTCTACTCCAGAGCCCAAGGAGAGAGGTTAATAGTCAGTAGATTAATTATATAATGTTTTTTCTTTTCGTTCATTTGTGCATTATTCGGTTTAGGTTTTTTCTCTTCATTTCATGTGTTTATAGTGGAGTTTAGAGTAGGGATAGAATTATAGCAATGGATTTGAAAGAGGAATTAGTAAGTAGTTTTTGTAAGTAATGGTCATCTGTTAGTTTGGTGTCCTGGGTAAAAAGGAGGGGAACTTTGAGAAGGACGATTGAGGGTTCATAGTAGTTAGAAAGGTTTGGTATGGATCAGAGAGAGGAGGGATGAGAAAATGGTTGAAAGGAGGGGTGTTTTATAAAATAAAACTGAAACTAACATATACATAAACATATGCACATGACACTTGGTACAGTTGTATTGGCCAGATAGAGCCCCTCTATATAAATACACAGAGATGCACAGAAGCAGTAATATTTATTATGGTCTGACGTGCACAGTTATCTTGTGGTGAGGTCTGCAAATTTTTTAAAGAAATTTCTTAGACGTTTAGTAGTAGGCATAAATCCTTCTATATATGCATCTATATGCACCTCGAGAGAGCAATTATGACATTGTCTGATGTACACATGTCCCTCGTGGTGTAATATGCATTTTTCTCCTTATGTGAATGTATCTGCTTGTAACAGGAAGTATAGTTCAATGTACAATGACATTGTATAACAGGTGTTCAAGTTTTTCAGCACTCTTGTGGTATCATGGGATATCATAAAGGAGGAACCCTAGGAGTTAAGTTTTATTTATTAACAGTTGTTTTTTTTCTTGCATCTTCTAGTGAACAAGCTCTCTAAAGATGTCTCAAGTGGGTGTAGGGAATCAGATCACAATATGGTACATCACAGTTCGCAAATATTTTGTTTCCAGGACATCGACCACCATTTGCTGAGCCTCAATGATGTTCAGCAGGAGTCAGGCATCTAAAGTGTCTAAACACTCATGCAGCACACTGGGGATTGAGGTCTTCCTGGCCCCAGGTCAAGGTTACAAAGGATGGAGAGGTATTGCACAAATGGAGAGTAGCATACAAAATGACTGCCATTGGTGCAGGATCAGTATGCCCACCAAGAAAATCCAGCTTGTGATGCATATCTGGACTTTGTTGTTAGGTTGGTCAATTACCAGCAGGTGTTTGCTGTTACAGTATTCACAATGACCATCAGGGTTTTATTCTTCAAAGTACTGGCTAAAGCAGCCCAGTGTATATACACAATTCAGGAGAGCTGGACACCGGCCAAGATCCTCTTATAAATGGATCACCGATCTGCAGGTTGCTGGTTCTTTGAAGGCCTCTCTTCCCTGGTTTAGGATACTCGGAAGCATGGGCAAGTACTGGCTCTTACTCTGTGAGGGTAGAAGTGTCCTCAGCAGAAAACATGTTTCCTCCTCCAACTGGATGCCACACTCTGCTGCTCTCCATTATTTGGTTGTACATGGCGATGTCATCCAGAGGTGAAGGCCTCAGCGGGTATGTATCTACTCCCTCCTCTGGAATTCGGTGTTGAGACCTTGCCATTGTACCTCAAAACCTTCTGATCCGTTGGTTTCTTGGAACAGACCCTGACACTCTGAGTCCTCTTCCTCATAGAAGATCTGCTGTTCCTCTTCTTTCTGAGGTTCTGGAGACATTGGAGGTTTCAATTCTCCCAAGTTTTTCTTCACCTGGGTGTGTTCCATTGAAGGTCTTGACGGTATCCTGAAATGTTAGAGATGCCTCAAAATCCTTCTTTTTTTGAAGAATGATGGCCATTTCAGCCTCAAGCAATCTTTATTTCCTTTTGTTTGCACATTCTTCGGTGTCAAGTGGGTCTCTTTTTTTACATTGAGGTCTTGGTTGCCAATGTTTTGGCTGTCTCTTCTTAGTTTTCTCTCGACTCCTGTCGTCTTTTGATGCCGGTGTCTTTTCTGACACTCATCTGCCTGTGGTGTCCTTGGTGTGTGACCAGAGGGGCTGTTTCATCCTCGGCTTGCCTTCAGCCATTGAAAACTTGAGCACAGAGGCAGCCTGTTGGACTTTAGAGTTCGATGTTCAAGACTTGCTTGCACCTTGTGTCTCTAGTGTTACCTGCAGCCTCTTATCTTTGTGTTTCTTGTGCTCTCACTCGAAGGTGATGACTTCCTTTTCAACATCCAAGCCCTCACCCACAACTCCTTTGTCAATGTTGTCTTCGTCCTCGATAGACAATCTGAGGTCCCTCAACAACGGCATTTCCTTCTGTCCCCGTATGCCATAGTGTGCCTGTCTTTGCTTCTCGCTTGCTCTCAGCGTTCTAGGATTGAAACCTGCACAAACCTCAAAGTCGTCTGTATTGTGAACTCATGGTGGGCAAAGATTACACACATGGTGGATGATCTTCTTGCCAAACTTGTGGTGGCACTCTGGGCAGAAGCAGAGAGGTGTGTTATCTATGTCACTCAGAGCAGGGGCCCCCGCCTATGCATTCTCCAGTCTTCTCTCGTCAGCAGTCCACATGCACGACTTCTGTGAAAATTGGATGGTTCTTTCCAACCAAACCCCTTTCCCAACTACTGTGGTGATGTTTTTCACTCTAGCTTCAGCTATGCTTCCAGATGCAACAGCAGAAAAAAAGAAGCTGAAGATAGCAACATCATGCAGAGGCCTCCTGGGAGGGTGTCTGACATTAGGAGAGGCTGGACTAAGCACCAAATAGTGAGGAGAGTTGACGCCGAACAACAAATTAAAAAAAAGAGAAAAGAGAATAGAGACTACTCAAGATGAGAGTTCCAGATCTAACCAGTAGATAGTGGAATAATCATAGCATGTGAATCCAGAAAAGATTCACACTTCAAAACCATTTCATCTAAAGGAAATTTTCAGAATGAATTGCATCTACCATGTCATAGAAACTAATGCATAGAATATCTTTTTTCTCAAAATTGGCTTTTGCATGCTTATGTTTTAAGGTGTAAGTACAGTGGTTGCAGGTCAAACTTTCAGAAACAGATTTGGCAGAAGTATTAATTCATTGCTTTACTTTATGGAACATTAGTTCAGATTTATATATTAACATTATCATACAATTACTTTGAATGCTTTGAGTTTGCTGAGCTCTCGCTACCTCTAAACACCATGCTTCCCTGACTCCTCACAATCCCTACAGACCATCATTACTCTTAGTACGTTCACTTTGTGCCTGGTTTGTTGAAGTGCGGCATCAAACACAGCTTTTGGACTTAAGTTTTTGTTTGTGGGATTCATGACTATAAACTAAAACAGATATGGATATTCCCTTGCAGTGTCCATTGTTATTTGAACCAGCTGGGACTGAAGCATTGTTCTACATGAATACATTACTGTGCTCTTCTGATGAACTCCAAGGTGAGGGAAATACTAATTGGAAGTAGCACTAAAGCCAGATGTGAGGTATTTAGTTTCCGTGGAGACCATGTGAGACATTACTGATAATAGGTGTAATGCTATATGTGAGGGTTCATCTATTTTTACTGTTGATACAAAAGGTCAGATTAGTCAATGCTTTGCAACGGTGCAGGGTCAGAAAAAATGAACAAAACCAGTGCAAAGTCTTGAAAAGGGATTTAGTTTGTGATCGAACATAGCCCTGAAGTACGGCAAAGTAGTGCTTAGGGTTACTTTGCACTAATTTGCATCAAAAGGGCGTCCGTGGGTGACATGGGCAATCCAGTGCAACCACCCTTGGATTTTGACGCAAAACCATATGTAAACAGGTCTTTGCACCAAAAATGTAGGCCTCCTCGAGGCAGGCATAACGTTTGAATAAAATGTGTAAAATGGTATTTTCTCAAACCTTTACTAACTTTGCAAGTACAGTAATGTACAGCACACATACAAGCATTGTATTTTGTACTGTAAATGCACCCTTCCAATATGAAACCTATACTAGACATCACGCACACACCCTTGCCCTACGCATGGCTCAAGGCAGCTGGAAGTGCGCCAGTGCATGAAATGACAGCGACAGTACCTTATCTTTGTTGATATGCTTCCATTCTACTGTCCACTTTTCATGCAAAGCAGCACAACAAGTGTGTTAAGTCTAAGTAAACCTGGCCAAAGATGCTGGGCAAAGGAATCATGATGGCCTGACTAACCCTGAGTACAAGAGCATAATTACCGTAGCTCCCCGCACTCGAGGCCTACACACCACCATGCCTTCACAGTCCTCCTTTGTCATTGCCATGTAGGGGTCCGTGCCATTCTCCCTATGAGATGGTTAGGCGCAGTCTTAATGCTGCAATAGAATTTGAAGCCAGGAGCCGAAATAAAGTATAATTGTGGGCGCCGTTTTTGCGAAACATCCTCGAAACCATTTGAAATGCTACCACTTTCTGCTGTATGTGAGATGCGCAGTAAAGAGCCCGTTAGATGTGTGTATTTGAAACTATTAACGATCGATTTTTTCGAGCATAGTGTGTGGTTGTTGTTCCGTGCTCTTCGAGGGCAGCTTCACTATCAAGTTAGACCAGATAAAGGATTAAAATTAATTTTCTCAGAGGAAAAGAGTGGCCACTGCTCTGCGGGAGCACGAAAGACGGATCCCGCAGGCTCGGCGGTTCTCATCCTTGGAAAATGACACATTCTGGAGCCAGTCCACGAGTCCCCCAGCTCTCAAAGGTGGCGCGGCCAAGTGAACACCAAGTGAAGACATGTTACCGCAGATCCTCGGGCAGGGGTTTCATGGCAGATTTTAAACAAAGTCGTGGCTTCAGCGACATGCGCTTTTATTCAAAATGTTCTGTATCAATGAACTACAAGTTTCATTCTTTGGGCCACCCACATTCTTTCTAGCCAATCACACAGCCAGCATCTCTCAATGCAGGGTCTGCGTTTGGTTTGGCGGAGGTGGAGATGGGGGGATTAAGTGGGAGGGCGAGTTTCCAAATTACCAAAGTCATCAAAGTGGAAGAAAGAAGGAACTGTTGCAACAGCAAAGTGCAGCCTGCAGCGAGGAAAGGATGAAATCCCCGGCGCTGGAAGTGCTGGCTTTCGTTATGGAGAAAGTGTTGCTGATTTCCAATTTCAAACTCTTGCCCTCAGATGAGGTGATTACTGCCAGTCACTACAATGTGTCCATATACAAAAGGGGAGACCTGCTGGAGGTGCCCCGCACCCTCTTCGTCCACTTTGGCATCTACCTGGGGAAGGACCGAGTGGCCCACCTGATGCCTGATATCCTGCCCCTGCTGTCCGAAGACCCAGCCCTGCTGCAGAAGGTGGTGACCAACAAGCGGCTGGTGCTGGGGGTCCTGGCTAAGGCGGCCAGCGTGCGGGTGGACTCGGTGCACGACTTCGCCTACGGGAGCCACATCCTGGTCAACCACCTGGACCGGAGCTTCCCACAGGGGGCGCTGCCCGGGGAGGAGGTGGCGCGGCGAGCCGAGGAGCTGGTGGGGGGCGTCGAGTACAGCCTGCTGTGGAACAACTGCGAGCACTTTGTGACCCGCTGCAGGTACGGCAGGCCGGCCAGCCTCCAGACCGACAAGGTAACACTATGACCCGCTTTTAGCATATTTATAAGGGACGCCAGTACGAGCAGATAACGAGATTAAATCGCACTAAAATGACGCTAATTGCCACAAATCACTGGTCGTGGGAAAGCTTAAATTAAACCGCAGGATTTAGTTAAAAAACTTGTCAGCACGTTTCCTTCTAGAACGCACATGTTCGAATCCTCTCGAAGATAACCTAGCTTTTCATTCTTCCTAGGTCCAACACATGGGTATCACTGAGCCGGGTATCTCTAGTACCCACTATTTATAGTGAGTAATAACGGGAAGAAAGCGTTGGCAAGTGTTATATACGAACGCAACCTATTATATTGATGACTAAACCGAGTTTCAGAATGCACCTTGAGGGTTCACAACATGTGTGTGTTGGTTGTAGTGCATATGTTCTCTCTAGCGCCCTGGAGTTGTTTTAGTGGCACGTGGCGCATTGTAAATTACGTATAATGCTTTAAATGGGCCGGTACTGAGTACCGACACTTTTTTATTTTGGGAGGAAGAGTACTTCCACTTTTCAGGAAAAATTTAATAATTTTAATTAGAGAGTACCGGCACTTCTCAGACACAAGCAGGTACTCGGACACAGAGTACCTGTACTTCTATTTTTCCATTTCAAGCACTGCTAAACAAAATAAAACATTGGGAATATGTACGGATAGGTAGCATTCAAAACAGAGGTCGTCTAGTTAGACGGATTCAGGCATGTTATCTTGAGAAACGAGTTATTTTAAGTTTGCCACAATGTTCATGCATAGAAAAGAGTTGTCTTTCTTTGGTTCATTGTTCGGACGCCCCATCCCCATGTGTGGAAGCGCATATCCTTGGTCGCGCCAAGGCCTGGTAATGGCGCAGTGCCATGGTCTTGTTAAATCACGTTTTATAGGAGGTTGTTTCCTGTGGCACTCACAGCCCGTGAACTTTAGCTGCCTTTGATGACCCTTTATGGCCCACCTAATAATGGCGGCTACTTGGGTCCACAATGGGGGACAGATCTTTCCGAATGACACGCACACGCTGAAGGATACCAGAAGCCTCACCTCCAGGGCCTATCCCCATCAAGTAATAAATGTGCCAGGCCATTGACCAGGCCGGGGAAAAGCTGCATTAAAAAAAAAAAAGAGACACAGGAGAAGTCAAGGAGCAATTAAGCTTTTCTACTTTTTTAAGTGACACCGCTTCACCAATGTTGCCATGTGTTTTTCAGTTTGTTAAAGTTTTTCCTTGTCTTAAACCCTATCCTGGCGTTAGACAGTTTTAAGACTAGCAGCACCGAATTAAGACGTCTTAAAACTGTATTTTCTGGCTACTGTTTTAAAGCAGAAAAAAAGACCTAATAAATGGGGCCCTTGTTTCCTGGATCAAGCGAGTCCTAAACCGCTTTAATCCAGGGAAAAAAACAACGTTCTAAATTGTGTAAATGCAGGCACGCTTGGGAAGATTGCATCTTTGTAGATTTTCGTGCGGAGGCTGGGGTTGTATTTTAATAAATACCAAAAAAGACGAGTGAAGAAGGCACGGAGACAACAGAGCTCATCACATACACATTTATTTTCTTCAAAAAGGCCCCAACAGCCAGAGCATGCATCCACAACAGGTAAGAGGCAGCAACTGACCATAGCTAATTCGAATACCAACTGAGGAACCGAAAACAAGAGAACACTTAAATGGTAGTGTAAGGTGGAAAAAAGCAGGAGTCCCTTCGCACCCACCACGTGACAAATTCATAGTAAAACAGAAAACACAGTGGTAAGAGAAATTTATAGTAAAACATGAACCTCAGAACATGAACAGAAATCACCACACACCTCCTCCCCTTATAACATAAACAAAAGAGAAAAATAACACGAGAGCCACAGCAGAATTTATTTTAAGATCTAAGAAAACAATCAATTGCTTAGGCATGCAAATATCTACATTCAGCCATTCTAAATTAACAACAACTTTCTTCAAACAAAAACAACAGAATTATATTGAAAGATAAGAAAGTCATCAATTTTTTTGGCACACATTTCTCTCTTTTAGGCTGGTCTGAATCAGTAACTTTCTCCAAACAAAGCTGACTAATGTATTCAGTAATGAGACCGCTGGCATCCTCACTTGATACATCCAAACATGGGGTTCCAAATTTATCAGCACAATCATCAATGGATTCAGAGACAGTTTGATTTTCAGATGCAGAATTTTGTTTTGAGGAGTCACCATAACTGGAGGATAACTGAAATATCGGAATATCAGCTGAAAAAGTAGAAAAATGTGAGAAGGACCCAGGACAAAATTCCACATTATATTTATCTTTTGATCCTTGAGAAGACACCTTATCTAAACTTCTTTACAAATTTTCGCTAACCTATTTAAACTCCACCAAGAATTGTTATTAAGCTTGGCAGACATTTTTCACTTTACAACAATTTTGTACATCTTAATAGAAAACGTAGATTCTCCCTTTTTAAAATGAAAAGCCAATATGATTTTTACAAAATCACCTACAGATAAACCTACAGTATTCAATACCTTGTCAGCATTGGACTTTCATTGGACTTAATAGCATTTGGTTTAGTAGAGTGGCAAAAGGTTTTAGAAGTTTGTTAAGCAAGGACATTTTTTACGAGCCTTATCATACATGGTTTTAAGATTTACGAGAGGTAAACTTTCTTTAATCCAAGAAGGCAAAAATGTAACCTATGGCATTTTTCCCTTTAATAACTCCAAAGGGGGGCATACCTGTGATAGAAAAAAGAGAGATTTTTTCAGCCACAACATTTTTCACATCAGCTTTACTTGCCAGAGCTGCTTGAATGAATTCCACTACAACAAGATTGAATCTCTCTTCTAGACCGTTCATATGTGGAAAATACAAAGCAGTTATCAGATGTTTAATACCCCTTGTCTGTAAAAAAATATTCATAATCTTGAGAGGTAAATTGTACCCCATTGTCCGAAACAATGACGTCTGGTAAGCCTTCTTTATGAAAACACTCTTTCATAAAATATGTAACAGCTTTGGTTGAAGTTTGAAAATTCCACTTGATCTCTACCCATTTAGAAACATAATCAATAAGCACAATCATATATAATTTACCAGATAAAATATTCTCACACGGCCCCAGAAGATGTGTGGGCAATTTTTGCCAAGGCCTAACAGGAAATTCTGATACACTGTACTCAACCCTGGAAGTAACTAAAGACTTGTCACCATAGGCAAATATGGAACGTTGTTTAATAAAAGTAGAAATTTGAAAATCCATATACAGCCACCAGAAAATTTCTGAAACTCTTTCTTTAGTGGCAGTTTCACCAAAATGTCCTTCATGACACAGTTCTAATATGGTATACCTACGTTTTTTGGGAGGCATGGCACAGTTATCTTTCATAACAATGTCTTTTCCAATGGACAAAACGTCCCTAACCTTCCCAAAAACTTGCATCTCAGAAGTTAACTGTTTCTCCATTGGCCAACCTTTTTTTGTAAATTCCATTGCTTGCAGCAATTCCTTGTCTAGTTAAGAAGTTTCTACCCAACCGTCTTTGGATAATCAATCAGTCCAGTCATGCAACCACACACTCCCCCACAAAATCAGGTATCTGCACATAGCACACTTCAGGCAATCGAGATAAGCGATCAGCAACTACGTTACATGATCCTGGAATGTAGTTATCAGTAAAGTTGTATTCATACATTTTAGATAGGATTCTAACTAGACAAGCGGTAGCCTTCCCAGTTCCATTACAATTCAGTAATGCCAAAAGGGGTTTGTGATTGGTCTTAACAATGAAATGTTTTCCCCACAAATACATTTAGAAATGTTCCACACCCCATGCAGAGGCTGAGGCCTCACGTTCAATGGTGGAGGACTTGTTTCCAGCTACCGAAAACGGTCTAGATGCAAATGCAATGATTTTTACAGTCACATTATATTTCTGGCTCAATATGGCACCCAAACCATCCAAACTGGCATCTTAATTCAATACACACTGTTCATTAGAATTAAAAGGAGATAATGGAGTAGCATTGATAATGGATGTTTTAATCTTCACAAATGCATCATGTTGTTCACCCTTCTTAAATAGAATACTGAGGGGTGCAGCAATATTTGAATTCACAAAGTCACAAGAATGATCTTAATCGAGCCTCACCTTTAGGGGCGGGCATAGACTCAATGGATTCAAGAAGATTCCACTCTTTACCCTTACCAAAAATTATATGGCCCAAATAACTTCTTGTGTTAGAAATTTAAATTTTTCCATTTGAAGAGTCATGCCCCTGTCATGTAAGATTTGTAAAACTGGAATGCGATGTCACCCTCTATCTCCAAAGAGAACATAAGCTTCTGGAACATGGACACAGCTGATGCCAATCCAAATGACATCCTTATATATCTAAAAGCTCCATCAGGGGTAATGAAAGTGGATAAGTGTTTACAATCTGGTTCCAGTTCTATCTGATGGTAGGCAGACTTGAGGTCAAGAGTGGTGAAAAACTTGGCTCCATGAATCTGAGCAAGTTACTCTTGGATCTTTGGAAGCATATGACAATCCGCCCCAATCTGTTTGTTGAGGGACCTTAAGTCCACATATAACCGTACAGTGTTAGATTTTGTTTACAAGAACAATGGGAGAAACCCACCCAGGCATCAACTTCTTCTATGACCCCATCATCTTGTAATTGTTTAAGCAATTTACTATGTTTTTTTCTGGCACTTGAAGGAACATCCCATAACTTGTGTTTGACAGGGAATGCATTAGATTTGAGTGTGATTCTGTATGTAACACCCCAGATCTTTAACATCTTGAAACTGATTAATAATTATTTCTATACCTTGATGAATTGTCAGGCAATAGACAGGCAATTCCGCAGTGGGATCCAAGAGTAAGCCTAAGTTTCTCTGGTGTCTCCACCCAAGAATGTGCTGGCCATTTTCAGCTACATAGATCTTTTCCAAAATTGTGCGAGACTCAAAGGATATGTTAGCTACAGAATAACCTAAAATGTTTATAATCGAATTGCCATAACAAAAGACCTTGATGTCATTGTCTTGTAATTGTCTATGAATCCACCATTTGTTTAAAAATGTGTGACATACTAAAGAAAAAGATGAGCCAGAGTCAACAAGCGTATTTGTCTTAATCCCATCAATGGCAATCTCACACAATTGAGTTTTACACGGTTCTTCATGAATCACAGAGTAGGTCTCTTCTCGTCTAACCATCAGCACTTTGCTATCCTTCCTTACTTCTTCAGAATAAGATTCAGTGACATTCTCCTGAATAACATGAACAACACTTTGTGATCTGCATACATTAGAAAAATGGCCTGCTTTGCCACATTTGAAACAGTCTTTATTGATAGCTGGGCATGTAGATGTACTTGAATGCACATTGGAGCCACACTTAGACCATTTTCCTATACTGCTATTAGAGTAATTCTTGTTCCTTACAAAATAGTTTTTGTTGGAGTTACAAATCAGCACAGCTTCAGCATGACTTTTCTTTTCGTCATTCAATAATTTGCACAATCTAACAGATCTCTCAATCCCTTTTGCAACCTCAATAACTTCACTAAGTGAAGGGTTCTTGTGCCTGAGAAGTTGTTCCTGTATGTTTTTATTGAAACAGTGCATGATAACTTGATCACGTATATACTGCTCTGTAATGGCTCCAAAGTCACACTTTTCAGCTAACACTCTCAAATCTTCTACAAAATTCTTTATGTGTTCCATGCCCATCTGACGTCTTGAATGAAAATGAAATCGCTTCATGATGACAAGTTTCTCCACCCTAAAGTGTATCTTAAGCCTGTCCAATGTCTCCTTATATTCATCATAATCTTCTACTTATTGAGGTGCGGGAAGTTGTGGAGGGTGATCATATATTCCTTATGCTTATGTGCCTATGAAATTAAGTAATAACCCTTTCTTTCTTGCCATCAGTAGCTACCATGAAATTGTTAAATAAGCCCAACCACTTACTACAATTAATGGGAACATCACCTGGATTCTGGAATAATGGAGGTGGTGGAGTGCAGCATTATAATAAAGATTATATAAAAATACCGTAATGACACTAAAAAGTAGGATAGCCTCAAAAAATGTCTATGCAAGGCAACGTGTAGTATAACCTCGTAAAACACGCACAAAATAAATTGAAATATAATAGTTCAAAGGTTGAGCAGTACCTTGAGGAGTAAGCATTTGAAAAACAAGAGATACGTTTTATGAAAGCATCTCTGATTACATGCAGGAAATATTACAGTAGAAAGCACTCGAAAATAAGCTTTTCAAATTAAAGCAAAATGGCAACACATTGTTGACGTGCGCGAATGCTCTAAATTTTCATTAGCAGCTAACTCATTTTTTTTTTAACGTAGGCGCATGGTGGCTCATGGTCCACAGATGCTGCAACAGCAGAGCACGCAGCACAGCATTACAATAAAGAAGGGGCCCAGAGCAGCTTACCTCACAGTGAGTCTGACGGAAGAACATTTTGGCTTGAGATTACTGTCAAGACCAGGAGTTCAGGTGTATGTGGTGGAAACCGTGAAGATGATAGCGGTTGAAGCAGTGCATTGACAGACTTAACAAAGAGGCTGCATAATAGGATAGCCCAGAACGGTGAAAAAGATGACTATTACATTGAACATTCCGGTGATGGCGTAGACCACTGTTGGGGACCAGCAATCATCACCCCAATGAAGAAGGCACTGTGACAACGAAGCTCGGTCCATAAAAATTTTTTTTTT
Source organism: Pleurodeles waltl (assembly GCF_031143425.1). Taxonomy (NCBI): domain Eukaryota; kingdom Metazoa; phylum Chordata; class Amphibia; order Caudata; family Salamandridae; genus Pleurodeles; species Pleurodeles waltl. The sequence continues at coordinate 715,131,646 of NC_090437.1, read as the reverse complement.
TCTATAAGTCCCCCACAGCTAGTGCGTGCATTCCCAACAGGTAAGAGGAGGTAACTGACCAAAGCTAATTCGAATACCAACAGAGCAAGTTAAATCAATAGAACACTGCAAGGGTAGTGCAAGGTGGAACAAAGCAGGAGGCACCTCATGCCCACCATGCAACAACTTCATAGTAAAACTGAAAACACAATGGTAAGAGAAACTTCCAGTAAAAAAATAACAGAAATCACCACAATGAGTTATGTGAAATAATTGGCCCACTGGGCATACAGCTATGAATAGGTATGTTAAAATGGGCCAGTTTAATTGATATGAACCATCTCAAAATAATGAAAGGATGAGTGGACCTGGCCAGAAGCGAAGCAGAGACAGCACTTTGCCAGAGATAGCAGAACCTACTGGATATCTTGCTCACATTGATGGTAAACAAAGGCATGAAGAAGCAACTAGGATGAGAATCAAAAAGCTTGTCTCTGCTGATACACAGAGTCATGATGTGCACATATTTTCTAATGAAAACCTTTAATATCAAGGTTTGCACTTTACAATAACCTAGTAGGTTGAGCACCTGCTGTCATTTAGGTACCCCAAAATAAAGGCACCTAGTAAGATTTAGCAGGGGACCTTAACTATATGCTAACCACCGCCCCCCCACGCTATAACTGCCCTCACATCCTGTCACTGAGCACTCAGTCAGGCCGCCTTCACAAATATACAGAGGTCTTGGGCGAAGGCGTTCAACTAAAAAAAGATGTGTCTCCGGTGCTGCAGGGGTCTGTGTCACTTCCTGCCAGTTGCAGATATCCATGTGTAACTTGCAGGGCACACAGCTGAATTGTAACGGGCAGATGTAGTCCATCATTCTACCGAGGTTATTAAGACAAGTATCATTGAACTCAGTGGAAGTCTTCTATTATTGAAGTATCTAGAAATTATAGAGACATTCACAAAGATGGTGCTATTAAAGTACCACTTTGCCTATGCATAAATGCCTTTGTGAACTGGCCTCAAACATCCACTTTGGGAATATTCAAGGACTATTGATATACAATTAGTACAAGAAGAAATAAATGCACCTTCTTTGAATGTTTACTAATAGGGAGTTGGACATTTCGGGTCAATTGATAAAGACTTGTATGTGGAGTACTACTTCTCCTACTCATAAATGCCTTTGTGAATTAGTCTCTTTGCTGTTTGCGGCCAATTCAGTATGGAGACATTGCAGTAAGTGGCTAATGTAATATCCCGGAAGGGCACTACGAAGAAGCCGATTCACAAAATTTTGCTGCATGACTTACTATTGCACAACTCCATGCTTACTCCTGGAATCCAGTAAGTACTAAGACATAGGTACTCCTGGTTTACTTCTGGAATTCAAGACCAAGCCAAGAGCCTTACATGCACACCTACTCCAAGCCAACTGGTTCCAAGTTTCTTAACTACACGAAGCAACAATTCAGGCCCATTCTTTAGCAATCCACTCACAACGGGCCAACAGTCCACATTTTCTCGGGAAGATGTGTGTCACTGCACTCTTTACACTCATCTTAGCTACAGGTTTCCAAGTTCCTTATTCTAAGTTTTTTTTCTCTGACTCTTTCCTATTTATATCCTCTCTCATCTGCTTCTTCACTTCACCTTTTCCCCTCTCTCTTCCTTCCTGTCTTTAATTTGTTTTCTCCTTCCCTTTATCTCACCCCATTCCCCTTAAACTCTCTGCTCTCCTTCGTTTTCTCTTTTCTCTCTCCAATTCTACAGTACCTTTCTTTTTTGTGTCCTGCCATTCCCTTCCGAAACATCGCCTTACTATACTTGTTCTATCCACCTCCTCCATTTCTCTAATACCTGTATATTGCCCTAGCTTCTTTCACTATCTTCTCTCTCGCTCTTTTCCTAATAGACTTCTTCCTGGTTTTTCTCTTCCATATAACCTTTTGCTTATCCTTATCTCCTTTTCCGTTCTGTCACTTATTCTCTCCTTTCTATCCTTTTCTTTCATTTGTTTCCTCTCTTTCCTCCACTTTCCCCTTATTCTCTATTTTCTCCTCCCTAACCATCCACCCGCTCGTCTTCACAAACGCTAAACTCAGTGGCAGACCCCAGGCAGGCTCTGCATTTAAATAATTAAGAACAGGCAACCAGTAATCTTAACTGCAGCCACTAGAGGACAGGCTGGACCCCACTCCCTCATCTCGATCCCAGTGCCACTGTACCAGCTAACCCTTTATATCTAGACCCCTGAGTTCTGATGGCTTACAGCTTAGTTTAAGGAGTAAGCCAACAATAAGCCAAATGTATTCCTTACTTACGGAATAAAGTCGTAAACCAGGAGTGCTACAAGAATAAACAACAGCAAAATATTAATGAATCAGGATGGTATAGTACATGCAAGTTACACTTATATGTGTGCAATGTTCATAAGTATGCATTTATTCACGTTCATTACGACTCACGGATAAACTATGCATGCCGTAATGCGCATGCAAATCTGTCAAGGGCCATCTGGTGAAAATCAGTTCTGATCCTGCTTGTCAAGCTAACAGTCCATCCCTTTTGTGTGATGGATATAATGAGGTGGTGGGATCCAAGCAAACCGCCTCCTTGGCCATCCTGGAAAAATCTGCGAAAATAGTTTACCCCCTATGTGCACGCTCATGGGTACTTGCATTCCTCGTGCAGGTAATTTTCTATTGTAGGAGTGCATGCAATTTACTATTGTGAAGAGCTGGAGTATTTACAATTGCAAAGTGGGAATGAGGATGGCACAGATATATTTAGCGAGTGTGTCAATGTAGAGACTTCTGCATGGGTAAAGTATTTTTCATGTCGGAAAACAACAAAATACATGTGCAAATACACATCTGGGTCACATTTCCACTTGGTGATAATTCATTGTTTTCATTGTACTCACTCTTGTGGTCAAGGGAATCTACAGCTGAATGAATGATATGTTTATAAAACACATACGGCCTGATTTAGTTCTCGGCGGAGGGTTTACTCAAATCCTGTCCGCGGAAATCTAAATATAATTGTTTTCTATGGTATTTAGATTTCAGCAGATGGGAAATCCGTCGCCTTTGCAACGGAGTTACCCCTTCACCAAGATCTAAATCAGGCCCATATTAATTAAAAGCTATCTTTGTGCTAACAACTGATGTAGAGTATTCTTGAGATTCCTTACGAAGTCAAAAAAGTTAGAATTTTTTTACAAACATAGGAGTCCTCCTGGCCTCTATGAATCAGGGACAGTTTGACTTTCACATAATCAATGAGTGTGTCTAGTGCCATTCCTGATTACGTACCACGGCCCAAATACTAGATTAGTGGTCTTTCACATGTGAACTTTTCTTGTGATTGTCCTTAATCTTGGCTAGCATTGAATAGCAATGAGCTGTTACCTTGCTATAGAAAAATACCCTTTTAGGTGATAATCTGAGCATGCACCTAGTTATTGTAATATAAATGTATCATTGTTAAATATTGCCCAATCCCACTCTCACAGTTTTGACTTCATGTCCTCTCATGTGACTCACTGGATTGTGCATCTTATTTTGTTTCCCGTTTTTTTTTACTGCAGCCAGGCTTTATGCTTTCTGCATCACTGCACAAATGACGCGCTTTTGCTTACACTTCCTGCGATACTGCACACCATTTATGACATAGACACGAGTTTTATTCCGAGGGGTGGCACGTTGGAAACCATCAGCCCTGGTGGATGCCTAAAAAACGGAGATCTGGCCAAGGTGGGCCCCTGAGACCAAAAGAGAAATGACAGATGGTTTACACCAGCTGCTGGATGCTTGAACTATGACAAACCACCTATGAGCACTTCAGCAACTGAAGTTAGGAACCCAGAAGATTAATAGAGGCAAGAAAAAACGCCTTCAAAGGAAAAATAGCCGATTGTATGCTTGATGTGTTAGGTGACTCTGTTTTTGTTGGGAAATCTGTAAACAGAACAGTGATCGAGGAATGGTGTCAAGGGCTTGCCTTGGAAAAGGAGTCTTCTATTTCCTTGATGGCTATCAAAAGACGCCCATCAGTACAAGGGGCTTTCACAGCCTTGTGTCCTGGTATCACTACACCTAGTGCACCAATGATAGGTATGCTCTGATACAGAATTGGAGTACACAGAGATGCATCTAAGGTAAATGGAGACAAGATGCTGCATATCACATATGCATTAGAGTGACATGGTCCGTAACCATGTTTTTGTATGAGAAAGGCAATCCAAAACATTAAAAGGGAGAGTGAGATGTGGATCTACCAAGAATATGGAAAGAACGTGGGTCCGATTTACATAGCTTTTTCTGTGCCCTACTCCTTCTGTCCTCTGTGTAGATTACTTCTGAATAACTAGGTACCTGGTAGAACTGTTGCACGGTTGGAGATGAGAGGCTTTTCAGGGCTGTGTTTTCCGTCATGCCCTTTGAGACATCTAGGGTATAAGAAGTGGCGAGGACAGTGAGGTTCAAAAGCTTATTGTGTGAGGATGTCAGAGTCCGGAAGGGCAGATTGAGTGTGTGTTAAGGTGACGAAGAGCAAGACAGATCACAAAGCAGTGGGGAGAAAAATATGGATGGGTGCATTAGGTGAACAGAAGCCAAGCCCACTACAACTGTTGAGGAGTTTTGTACGTCTGAGGGGGTCGGTTCAGGGAGGTCATTTGTGCATGAGGATGGAAGGTCGTATCAAACCAGCAAATGCTAGGTGTGTTGAGGAGATATTTGAAACAGTAGGAATTGGAGGACCCTAAGTATGGGTCCCACTCCTTCCGGACTGAGACACCGTTTGAAGAATTCAAGTTAGGATTTAGTGATTTAGTGAAAAGAGATCGAAGAGATTGGGGATACTTAAGAGTGGCAGGGTGTGAGTTTACATGAGCCAAAGCAGTGATTAATGAGAGATCTGAGGCAATGAGGTTGTTTATCCCACAGGTGTAAGGGCGTAGATTTTTAGGATGAAAGTGATTTGAATATGTGGGCACTCCATCGTAAAATGAGTGGGCAAGCACACTGGTAGGATGTGATACAGCCAGCAGCTGAGATTGAATTTTGAAGAGGTGTTCAAGTATTGAGGGATGAGATGGGGACAGTTGATTTCCATGTTATGGAAAATGACATAAAATTGCAAAGGCTGGATATGGTGTTTGTACAACCTGGTGGAAAATGACTTGCTATGACACGCTATTGGTTGGAATTCATAAAGATTAAGAAAAGAGGTATCATGTTTGAATGACCAGTGTGATTTCTCCATCACAGGGTTCACTTGTCTCTATTGGGCAACAGGCAGTGCTTAATTTGTGTTTTTTGTTTCCGGTGCTGAGCACCGGCACTTATTTTTAAGGGCCGGGGCTTATTCTTCTGCCTCAAGCATTTGTTGCAAGCAAAATACACATATGGGAAAGACGGGTGAAGGGAAAAATGAAAAAGCGTCTCAAAGAGAGAAAATAGAAAGCTGCTAGACAGTGGTCTCCAAACTTTTTAATGTCACGCCCCCTGGCTGAAATATAAAAATCATTGGCCCCCCCTCAGAATTTTTCACAATTATTTTATAAAGATGCCAATGTTTAAATATGTATAGACCTATTTAAACATTGCAGTTAAGTACTGTTATCTTTTTAAAAATGCAATGAAATGCTTCTGCTTAAAAGAAAGCCCTGTTATCTGTATAATGTTTCTTTTGGCCAGAGCCTGGCACCCCCCCTTGGATCACTTGAGGCCCCCTTAGGGGGGCCCGTCCCCGAGTTTGAAGACCTCTGTCCTGGAGTGGGCTGAAGGGGCAGGGAGTGGCTTTATATGGATTAAAGAGGCCCGAGATGGCTTCATGATTACGCCGCTGATAGCGCGTCCAGTCCTTATAAATTACTTGTACTTGGACACGCTGGAGGTCGGTGAACCTTTTAACCTAGTTGGGCTCTCCTCATCCGTAAATAGTCGGATCACTCAAATCAATAATCACTAACCATTGTAATCAATATCCAATACTTAATCAATAGACCAAGCGACACATTAGAAATCAATAACAATCAGTATTTTGATGCACCATGACCTTTTAGTCATGAATAACCACACCAGTTTGTTAGAAGTTAATGAATTTATTTCCCTATATTAACAAAGCTAACACAATATATGTGAGTCTCAAAATCAAATGATATACGTATACGAACATTACTAGCCGTCCATAGTGGCTGAAGAAACGCAATCTACACAATATCTGGATTATAATGCACTTGGTTATAGCAATGCAAATCACTAATGTAAGCAATTGAATTTGACTAATTTCATACATCGGTCAGCATAACAAGATTTCAATTTAGCATGGTGCATCAAATGAATACCTCAACTAACCTCTAATTAGCATTGGCATGTGGGGCTTCATGCAAAAACAAATTTAGTTAACATGAATTTAGAAAACTTCTAGCTTGGGCCCTATCAAAATAAGCAGTTGGTACCTAAAAAGGAAAACACAATGCATAATACAATTATCCTTTCATATTTACCAAATATAATCAGCATTCAAGGAAAAATCTTCGTCCTTCAGGCACCGGTTCGATCAGCATGGGGCAGATTTCAAAGGGGGCAGAGTTAAGGCAAGTTTCCTTGCGGCAGCAAGGAGAATGGGGCAAAAGTTACTGCATGGGCAAGACGGGGCAAAATTAAAGTTAAAGTCTCTAGGGTGAGAATTCTTTAAAGTCTCTTTCTCTGTGACAGAGAAAAGGCATCGGAGGGTCGTTCAAGATGGCTTCTTGAATCAGGCTTCAAAATGTCATCAAAGAAAAATGGCTGACTTCTCTTTGTCCGGTGGGTTTAAGTAAGAAACATTCCAAATTCTTCAGGGTCTTCCATTGGAGGTTTATAGGGTGGCTTCAATTTGACCAATGAATTGTATCTTTCTCCTAGTACTCATTTTTACATACATTGTCCTTGGAGCCTTGGAACACAAGTTGCAACAAAGTTTGCCAATTAATTTTATCTTAGTGCCTTTATTGTCTGCACCGGCAGGAGCTGACCTTGCATCAAAGAGGATGAAACCAGCCTAGCACGAAACCTTGAGATAAGTGTATTAGTCATCTCTACTGGAAAAATACAGCCTTAAAATAAAATAATGTCTTTGTTAATGCAAGAAAAAAACATGCAGTTAAAATTTGAGACCAGGCAACTAGGCCAAAGCCTCTGCTAAATTTAAGCCAAGCATATAACAGTTTCAACAAGAAAATCATGGAATACGTTTGCAATTATGACGGATAACTACATTTGTCAATTCTTCATGATTAATTAAGCCCGTTTATAATAATGGCGGACTACCCCGTGGGCACAATTTCCCACGTATATTATTTTTCTTTGCTAAAATCACACTACCTTATACGATTTTGGTTACTTGATATATGAAAATTTGTTAGTCCTTCTTTTTCTGCGTCATCACCACCTCAGTATTCCGTGCTCGTACATTTAATTGCAGCAGCAGTGTGTTTAAGAGGAGGGCTTTGGGCACCAGCACGTTTTTATTTACAAATTAAGCACTGGCAACAGGATTCATCTAGAAAAGGTGCTGAGGAATTGGGTGCCAACGTGGTACTGGGGAGGCGGAGGGGCTGCAAGAACACCTCACAGAAAGGCTTTCCTGGTGGCAGAGAGATGGCTCAAAGAAAAAGAATTGGGGGGGGGGCTGGTAAAGGAAAGAAGGAAATAGAGTAGAAGAAAAAAGTAACGTCTGTGGGAAAGTAAGAGGCAAGCAAGATGAACAAAAAATTAAAAGGATGTAAGGAAAGTTCAAGAGTTCAGAGGAACAAGGAGATATGAAGATGGTAAAACGTTAGTTGAAAGTTATGTGGTAAAAAGAGAGGGGTGGGAATTTGTATGGGTAGAAAACTGCTTAAGAGGGAGGGGGAAGTATTAAGCATTATTTGGTAGCATGCTGTTCGGGCAGGTTTAAAGTGGATGGCATATCCGAAGGATGTGTCTTTAGTGGGTCTAATTTGCCCGCAAATAAAAGCGGACTTTTCCACTCGCTCAAGGCATAATGTCAAACTGCTTACTCTTCCAACGCTGACCCGGGCGCCCTCTCTGTCTGGGGTGATTGGGACGATGGCACAGCGGCTGGACAGCTGCCGTGTGACATCATCGTGTTTCACTTTCCCCTGCAGCAGACAAAGAAACCCACCTCCCTCCCTGGTATATGTCTAATAGCTTGTGGAGGCAGGCGGGGAGATAGTTTTGCTGTTATATGGTTGTTTGTCACTGGGAGGAAGCAGAGTGATATCTCAAAAATAGGAATTGGGGGCTAGTAAAGGAAAGAAGGGTATAGCAGTGGATGAGAAAAAAGTAAAGTCTCTCAATAAGTAAAACTAGTCCTCGGAGGGGCAGGATGAAAAACAAAGGGCAATGGGTGCAGGGAAAATCAAAGAGTTCAGAGGATCAAGGAGATATAAAGTTGGTCAAATATTAGTTTAAAGTTATAAGGTTAAGAAGGAGAAGAGTTGCATTTCGTAGGGGTCGGAAAGTGCTTAAAGGGTGGTGGGAAGAATCAGGCATTTTTGGAGCTTAGCTTGTTACCAGATAAACGCAGCCTTTCCACTCGCCCAAGTGTGGTAACAAAATGCTTCCTCTTAGCATTGCGAGATTGTCATTTGACATGAACGAACTGTGTGCATGCTTCAATGGCTGCTATATTTTCAAGGAAAGGACACTCTTTATTGTGTTTTGTGTGAATCTTTCTTAGTTGATGCGTGGAAGCACGCCCACTGGGTGTTTCCTCTATGCTTTGAGGGAGACATTTACACAGATATTCCATCTTCTAGAAAATGACTCAAATCATTATTGACTTTTGACAAAGGCATTTTGGAGTAGGTAAAGTAGTATCCCTGTAATACTCTTTTACAAACACTTACATGCATTTATAAACTGGCCCAAAACACATACAATTTAATAAAATGGGAGTACTCAGGATAGTCATATACAGTTAGCAGCGGCGGCTCCTCTATTAGGGAGGAGGAGTGTCACCCCTGCTCCCCCCCCACCAGTAGCCGAAGGTGCAAAACCTTTCACAAATGAAACAATAATAAACCATGTTTATTATCGTTTCGTTTGTTAAAGGGGTGGGGCGACGGGGGTGACGAGCAGTGAGGGGAGTGCACTCCCCTCAATGTGCATGTATGTATGTCTTGGGCCGGCCAAGCACACATGCGCAATAGGCTTTCTCCAGCCCAGTAACACAGTTGTCGGGCTGGAGGGAAAATGCAGAGGCAGATCCTAAGAATTGGCCGCAGGGTAGGCTGGGAGCCTCTGCCTGCAGCGACAGGAGAAAGAGGAGAGGCGCGGCAGATCAGGTAAGATTTTATTCTTTAAAAATATTTTTAAATACATTGTACAAACCTCACACCCGCACCCCCCCCCCCCCGCATGCCGCACCCGCCCCACCCCTTGTGAGCGAAGGGAGCCGCTACTGACAATTACAAATAGAACGTATTATCCCTTCTTTTACTAATAGGCACTTGGAATTCTCGGGCCAATTCACAAAAGCATGTACGAGTGTATAACAGTGTACTCCTGTAGTTCTATGTCCTGTACACATGAATGCTTTTGGGACTCGGCCCTGTTGCCTTTGAGTATTACAGCAGTGATATACAAGATTACCTATGAAGTGCACTGTCCAGTGAACATATGCTGGATTACAATTACAGGTGGTGAGTGAAAATTTATTGTTTTTATAAGTGGTGTGCGGCAAAGAAACAGACTCTCTAAAAAGCTACTGTTCACAAAGAACAGCAAGAATTGGGGATCAGCCACAGAGTAATCAAGGCTATAGGCCATTAAGAACTGGCCGCCTAGCAGAGGTGTGCAAATCTCAAACAGGCTATTGTTTTCCTAAGAACACTTTTTATTAATTTGGCCCAGGAAAAATGAGCCATAGGAGCAGCACGCAACCTTCCTATTTAATAGGCATGAGGTGTGTGATTCGAGTGCGGGCTTCAGTGTGCAAAAAACTTTAGCTTTTTCAACATGCCAAATGTTCAGTCTTTGCCCATTTACAGGAGCAGCAGGCACAGTGCCACCAATGGTGGCAAAAGCCAAAGTAATATGGTGGGGAGCAGATACGAGTCGGTTACCCCTGATGCTGATAGCTAGCTCACCTGTACACTGGTAGTTGTCCTTCAAATATAGCTTCAGATTTTCAAATGGTTCTCTTCAGTCAGTAACTACTCAATGCTTTGTGACCTGCATGAATGGTTGCAAGCATATATGCCTTCTTTTGCCAAGCAGAAGGAATGCTCTTTTGCAGCTGGCTTTCGCTTTTGCCACACAAGGGTTATACTATGTGCATAGGGATTGGCATAGCAGGTTGCCACCAGTCTGGTTTTAGGGCCGGCTACAGCATTTAAATTTCAGTCATAAAAATCGTAGATGATGTACACCACAGTATGGACAAAGGGGGACCCTCCGTTATGGTGTCTATTGACATTTCTGCTGCATGTGACATGATCCACAATGGCAGGCTAATCTTAACTCTGCACACTGCATGGGTTTTTACCAAAAATGTCCTGCAATGGCTTACCTCCCCCTCGCTGAACAACAGCTTATAGTAACACGCTTTGATAAAGACAATCGGTCTGGCTTTAATATGTCTTCAGATGTAAGAATAGGCATTCACAAATACTGTTTACATGTGTTGCATGTGCAAATGCCGTTTAGCTCTTTAAAGCCTGCTCTTTGGCTAGCAATAAGTGACAAAAAGGGTTGCTTTATGTAGAGAAGTTTAATTCTTTATCTCCTATATGCAGTATAGAATGCATTTGGGTCATAGCGAATTTATTGTGATAGTCTGATATTTGAATATACTTTTAAATATACCTTTCATATGTAAAATAGCCCCTCATGCATAATAGTGGAAGCACATGCTGAAAGGTGGGATGACATACCAAGCCGCCAATGGCATAAGATCAATGAGTAATACTTCTCTGGGTGGAGCCAAATCCAAATCTATGCATATTTTAAGGAATTAGTAACGAGATATGATGCAGAAGCTGTGCTTTTAAGTCAGATTTAGAAATGGGTGTTCATACTTCATCCTCAAAATCAATTTATGGTGTACCTCTGGGTCTCTCCTAGTGACAACATTATTCAGTCTCTACATGAAACCGCTTGGATTGATTTTGAAAACACACACAAATACTTGTAACTAAAAATATCTAATGTACAGGACATCGACATGCTAAGAGTATGCATGAGTGTACAGCAATCTTTAACGAGGGACAAATTATTACTGTTGAACCCAGAAAAATTGAATTCCTCCTGCTGTCAACTTCAACAAGTAAAAAGTTTGACTCTTCTCTACTTAATCATTAAACCAAAATGGATTTCCCCTCTAAGGTGGCAAAGATAAAATCCCTGGGACTTGCATCTAACACATTTCTTAAGTAGAAGCAGCACTGGCAAAGACTATAGGTATGGCTTTAATGTACACACGTATCCACAGATGATGATTCACAAACCATGTTTACATGTGATGCATGCACAAATTCTGTTTATCACATTAAAGCCTGTTCTATTGACGTTGCCAATGCTGGGAAAATGAAGGAAATAATTACTGCTTTTTTGTGCATATAGGAAGTAAACGACTGAATGCGACAAACACTGTGATAACTGAGAGTGCTTCTCTGATGTAAAATACTGCCCCGGTCATACCAATGGAAGCACTTCCTGGAAGGCGGTATTGTACACCAAATAGCCAAGGGCGTGAGGTGAGAGAGTAATACTAGTGAGAGAGTAATACTAGTGAGAGAGTAATACTACTCTAGTTAACCTAAAGCCCACAATTGTTAAGAATGCTTTTTTGCGGAAAGCTGCTCTGCCAAGACAGATCTAAAAAAAGGGCAAACTTCTACCTTGAAAAAGTTAGCCATCTCATTCCTGATTATCATCTTAAAACAGCAGTTCTTACTTGTCTATATGCTGGACTTCGATAAAGCCATTCATTTAGGAGTTTCCCACTCTCACTTAACCCTACGCAAAGCTTTGTTCCGTTCAGAGGTTATGCTTGTTTTTCTCTGTTAAGTTTAGGCAGTTTTGACCTGCTGAAATGTAATGAAGGGGGAGGTATTTAATGCACCTAGTATCGGGTATTGGGAATATCACCCAATTCAGGCTCTTGACCCCTGCTTAAGCAGGGATTTGCGCAGGGGTCGGAGAACTCCAACCAGCTCCGAATCAGGGCCTTTGTGTGCATGTGCTCTTTGTGAAAAAAGGAGAATGCTGTCACTCACAATTAAGTTAGCTAAGGGCTGCTGACTCGTATACTGTAGTGGGTAAAAGAAAAATGTGAATGACACTACAAAAGACCACTGGATCATGAAAAATGGATGAAAGAAAGCCCTCAGTCTGAGCTAATGGCAGCGCTATATAAAACAGAATGATTACCCAATAACTGGCTTGATTTTATTTATTTCATTTGGGAGCTTTTCGTAGCACAAAGAAGGCCAAATAGGACAATAGAGTCTTGCTGAGAAATACTGCTCCTGGTCCATTTGTAGTATGTCAGAGATGGTGAAAATTGCAAATTTGGCTAGTGCGCCAGCCCATATATATATATATATCTATATATATATATATATATATATATATATATATATGTGACAAAACAGATGCCATTCTACTTACTAAAAGCAAAGAAGGCTAGGAATAAAGCGCCACCTAATGGACACGAATTCCAGAGTCTGGTCGGTGTTTTAAGGACAATGATTGAAGCATTCTGGTTGGAAATGAGCATTGTACCGGCCCAGACTGGGTAATGGCTTTGCACCAGGCCTAACTCCGACCAGAAAGCTGACACTACTCAAGGGGCCCAGTCCAGCTAATCAGTAGCGCTATGATTGAACACACCAGGCAACCTTATGAGACTTTGTCGCGAATCCTACTTTAATGAGCTCTAACCTTTTCTATTGCTGTTCTTTATATTGTATCTCCTTTCTTCTTTTATGTTCAATTCCACAAAATGTTAATAAAAATGAAACTGAAAGTCCCAGACCTCAGAATCGGAAAGCATCTGCCTCTGGAAAGAAATGTTACAGATTTGTTCCTAGACATTTACCCCACACGTTCAAGAGTTCTTGACGAGGGTGGAAATTAAACTGTATATTTAACGAGCATTTGTAAACAGTCTTAAAGATGGTAACCTCTACTCTACTGTATCTCCATTGCCGACCATCGGGTTAGTGGTGCTATTAGAATTTCACATGGCTTGTACCTGCTTTTGAGGCACTCTTTTCGTCGGTGGCATCAGACTAGGATCTGAGCCCGCTCCGGCCCTTAAGTCGATGAACCACTGAGGCAACCGCGCAGTCCGTTTGAGCACTTAGGGTAATCAGATCCTTCCCCGCTGCATTCACGAGTCAGCTAATTACCCACATGCGTAAACAACGGAAGTGGATGCAGAGTCAAAGAGGGTTAACGAGGACCCAGTAGGAGTGTGAAAAACATAGCCACATAAAAACGAATCCCCCTTCCCTTCTCTTTGACCTCCCCCTCCCCTTTTCTGCCTGACCAGGAGCTAGTGTTTAGAAAGTTTCTGGAACTACGAAGAGAATGCTTTCCAGATGAGAACAGAAAGCTGGCAGACTGATTAACAGAAACCCACAGGGCAGTACCCCAGAAGGCTGCTAGGATCAAAGCGCAAGTTTTTTTCAACGGGCAACCAACGCTGTAGCGGGCCTGGCCAATGACCAGTAACCATTAGTTTTAACCTTGGGTTCCGGAGTAGCGTGCTACTCGCCACAAATCACTTCTATGCCTTGTCAGGGATATTAAGAATTATATAAATAAATGCAATTACAATACAACAGTAGCGTAAGCTACACACCACAGTTATTTGGCTATTTTATTGGTATTCGAACTTTTTTAAAAAATGTTTTGAAAATAAATGGAGTCCTAAAATGTAATATTTCCACATTTATTTAAGTGATAAACATGAATTCATACTTTGATGCCTGTCTCGTTTTTGGCAAATTATGCAGCCGAATATAACAAAACACAGGTAACTATTACCATTATAAACAAATATATGTTAACACATTTGCCTGTATTTAAGGGAATTTCATCCTGTTTTTAAATCCCCATGGTGTCTTCTACTTATCAGTTGGTCTGGAATTCATGAAGGACAACAAGGAGTGTTACTCATAAGAAGCAATGGCAACATTTGAAAACCCTCATGTTCTTGCTCTTTCAAACTACTCATGGCTTCCCATGCATGAATAAACTGGACCAAGTAGCCGTAAACCTGTTTGGAATCTTGACCCTACAGCACCTGCTTCTGCCATAATTAACATATTTGCATGGAGAGCTCTAGACTATCAGTGATACCATTATCATTCGGACCTAATGCTCTTGCCTGGTCTCCATTTGCGAAAGCAACTTCACTAATGAATTAGTAACCTCTTAACCCATGTAGCAAGCAGTGCTGCCTAACGGTGAGTTTGAATACTCACCCCTTCTTGCCAACAAATTGACTGCTTTAGCAACAACTTATATTCAACCACAGCATCATTCCTGAATTATGATATTTTTTTGGTTAATTTGGATGCTTAGACTTGCATCCCAGTAACTCCTTGTGGTCTCATTGATGCATTCTGTTCACCTATATTTCAGGCAATATTTGTACCTTCATTTTACTAACTTCCCTAGGATGGCACAATTAAGGAACTGTTTAATTAAACGTGTGTGCTTGTGTGCTTCAGAAGTGTGCTAGCACCCAATGAAGCCAAGGCAAATACCAGCATCCCTTTATTAGCACAAGCACTACCTATGACATCTTTAGAACACAACTGTTACTAAATATGGTGTAACACAATTTTAATTGACACATAAATGGGAATTTAGAACATCTAGATATCATAGAACCAGTCTCCTCACACCCTTGATATAAGAGGGCACAAGCCACTCTGGGAATGACTCACAAAGGCACTTACGTGCCTAAATGCAATTTATCTTAGCAAATAAGGTCAAAGGACTGGCAGCATTTTACCCTCACAAATAGGATCTAAGAAGACAGGAATGATGCCAGGTTATTAGTGGCCCTGTAAGCGCAAATTTATGGCTAGTGAACAGTTTGTAGACAATCCAGGTCCTGTGGGCATATATAGGTGAACAGGTTTGTGGATATTCACACAGCTCAGGTATGTAGCTTCCAACTGTGGGAATATATGTATTTATTGATATTACAAAGCACAAACGTGGCTGTGAAGCAACTGAAGACTGTACATGAGAGGTTTGGAGATGATTGTAGATTGTGTACATCAATTGAGGATTACACAAATACATATTACACTCATTTAGATACAGGGAGTATATGTGATTTGCTCAGAATCACACAATGTTGGGCCTAGCAGAAAGGCCAGATATCAATCCCCAGTTCTTAGGTTCCAAAAGCAGCAGCCCAAGTCTCTAGGCCACATCTCCTCCCAATGTCTTGTCGTGGCAGGAGTAAGAATATTTCAGGGAAGAGAGATGGCAGGGGTGTAGCACAAAGGAAAGCGACAATGCTTTTTGAAGCATTGAAAATATGATGGTCTCTGAATTGCTAATGGAAAAAGGAATCATTTTTAGAAAAGTAGCCTTTCAAAAGACTCCTGTACTTTGCACAGCAGGAGTTGAGTAACATTACTAGAATAAGTGGTTTTTGGTTTACAGGCTTGTTCCAGAAGATCAATGGCCCAGTGTCAGACCTGTGCAAGTGCCAATACAACATGCACACCACAAGCCTCAGGGTGAGGTTCCCAAACTTTTCTCCTGAGCAACATGCCTGTCATGAGGCACCTGGGGATGCTCATTCAAGTGATAGCCTCAGGCCCTCCATCTCAGTTATACTTAAGTGAAGGTTTTGGCAATGTTTCTTACCAGCCCTGCACCACATCTTGAGATTCCAAAAAAATACAGGCCCGATTCATAGGCTGCATTTTGTAGTATGTAAAGTAGTAGTACAGTAATACTGCTTACTTACTACAAAATGCAGTTCACAAACCTACAAGTGTAAATTTCCACCTAACCTCTCCTATCTTTTCTATGGGGAGATCTTCACACAGGTAAGTATACTGCTTAGTAGTAAATGGGGAGTGGCTGGAAAAAGGGTAATACTCACTAATGAATGAGAGGGACGTTTAGCGGAGCAAGGAGGGTATCAGACTTGCTAAGGAGGGCCTTAGGGAGGGACAGACACCCACCCCCAAAAGAGTCAGCCCACTGCTATTCACAAACTGCACCTCTAAAGTTACTACAACCAAAAAGGAACTCTAAACAGCAGTAAATGAACTCCAGCTCAGACCTGGAGTAAGTCCAGCACCACACATGGCAATCACTGATCCTGCCGCACGCTCCCATTGAAAATAATAGAGGCAGGGACTTAAGTAGAACCTCATAGGAAATAGTGTAAAAAGATATTTATTCATAAAAAACAAAATAAAATTATTTTTATTGGTATCAACAGTTGCTCACCACAATACCGTCTACACAAAGTTTTTGCACCAGATCGTGATCTGTCTCTTAGTTACATAACAGTAGTCAATCTACACTGTATATTGTGTCCCAGATCTGTGACAATGGTCAGTCAGTCCAAGTTCCTTTCCCCACTCCCTCCCCATTGGCTCCGGCCCTCACCCATTCCTATAGGCCACCCATTGAGACCAAATTTTATTATACTTCTGAGGGCACCCCTGCCTCAAGTAAAACACCTGTTCTGCTCATTGGCACCAGTCTAAGTTATTTTCCCAGTCCTGTACCTCTGGTGGCCTGACCGCTCCCCACACCCTCGCTATGTCTCTTTTTGCTACCCCTGCCGCTAGCCTTAACTGCATCCGCTGGTATTGCTGCCATCTCTCTGCACCCACTATATGCAATATTAACCGACAAGCCTTCAGCAGAATCGTCAGGCCCGTGACCCAAATCATGATGCGGACCACTCGCTGCCAGAAGTCCTGTATGCACGGGCAGCTCATAGGTTATGAAAAAAGTAGCCCTCCATGCCACACCCCCTCTTACACAATGCCGACTCACTTTGGACCATACAATAGAGCAAAGAGCTAGAATAGTATGATCTATGTAGGATGCTAAGTTGTAATAGGCGGAGTTGAGTTCTAATTCCCACTACTCTTGAGCTCCATAGGGCCTCCTGCCAGCCCTCCTCTTCTATGTCACCTTGGTCGCCCTCCCAAGGCCCCTGCAGCATCCATCCAGGGTCTGGGGCATTGTTCATAAGTTTTTTATAGGTCAGAGAGATTGCCTTCTCTGGCATTGGCTCCGATAACAGTCAGTCTTCAAGTGGAGCCTATTCTGGGAGTTGTTCGCCCACATGTTTATGTTTCTTTAGTGCATGTTTCAGTTGAAGGTACTGGAAGTCCCAACTGTGCCCCCATCAAGTATTCCTGTCGTAGGTCCTCAATGGAGACTAGACTCCCAGCTCTCCATATGTCCCCCAGATGGTCTATTCCGATAAGACCCCAGCGGCAGAGCCCTGTAGAGCTCTACCGGCAGCCCATTGGGGCCCACTGCTTTCCCTCACCTTGTCTCCATGATTGCCTATTGTACCACCTCTATCATTATATCCTGGTCAAGCACCTCCTTATCGTCCGCTCGGAGCTCCGTCATTGGCAGGTCACCAAGGAGTGCCATACAGCTTTTATATGTTATGTCCGTCTTTGCGGAATGGCCTTGCTCATAGTATGTGGCAAAAGCCTCGGCTATATCATCCCCTGTGGTACGTTGCTCACCTACTTCATCTCTAGTCTCCATCACCCAATTCCTACTCCTGTCTCGTTTCTCCAGCCAGGCCAATAGTCTGTTTGCCTTGTCCCCTATGTCGTAGAGACGTCGCTGCATGGCCAGAGCGTATGCGCGTGCCATATTGTCCACTAGGTCCCTGAACTCCTGCTGCTTAAGTATGAGACTATGACACTGGTGCGGCTGTGTCGGGTCCCCGGCTAGAATTTCTGCCTCCAACTTACTGACCTCGCCCTCTTGTCTCACATTTGAGACAACGCTCCTTCTTGAGACCTCCTATTAATGCTTGTGCTTGACCTCTAATGACTTTCTTGAAGGCCTCCCAGAGTATTCCTGCCGAGGCCACACTTCCCAGGTTATCCTTGAAATATTTCTTAGCCCCTTCACGTAGCTTGTCGTGGAAGTCTCCCTTCTTAAGATACCAGGGGTCTATCCTGGGCGGCAATCCTGCATCTTTAACAGTACCAACGAGAGTGGCCACCACAGGGGAATGAACTAACACACCATGTGCAAGATGTGTCACCTCCTCAACACGCCCCACCCCGTGTGTTGTGTAAAAAGGAAGTCAATACGTGAGAAACTCCTATGTGCTGCAGATAAAAATGTATATTGCCTCCAATGTGGGCTGTGTGCTCTCCAGAGGTCTGTCAGGCCTAGCGAGTTTTCAAAGGATGTCAAGTTCCCCCTCCCCTAACCCCATGCATCCTGTCCAGAGTCGTGTCCATAGTATCGCTCATATCACCCCCCAGAATAAGGGCAGCGGAGGGCAGTTCCAGCAGTACAGCTCCCAGTGCTGGCAGAGTGTCAGCATGTAGTCTCGGCGGTAAATATGCTGAACAGAAGTTCACCGTCTGCCCGTTCCAAATCCCAGTCATCACCACGAATCTCCCAAATCTGTCCGTCCTTACCTGCCCTGGCTCTAAAGGTGTTGATCTTTTTAGTAAAATACCCACTCCCCTCGAGCTTGAAGTGAATCCTGCGTGTGCCACCAGATAGTGGCCCATAGGGTCTAATGCCTTGCAGTGGTTCCCTTGCAGATACGTTTCTTGTATGAGGGCCACATCTAGTGCATGTCTGAGGAGAAATTGTAGGTGCGGTGTCCGTTAAATTCTATTACCCAGGCCGTTGACATTCCACGTCATGACCTTCAAGGGCTGGGGCCTAACTTCCATCATCGTGTACCTGGTTGAGCCTTCAGTCCCGCGACTGCCCGACCCCCTGTGACAACCCCCTCTTCCTCCCACCTCCTATGGGTCCCTCGATCCTTTCCTGTAGTGTACGTAGTGAGCAAAATACAAAATCCTTTACAACGGGCCTCAACACAGTGTGCCCTTGAACCTCCCAAAAAGATCCCCCCCCTCCCTGCTACCCTGCCCAGTAGGCCTGAAATTGCCCACCCCCCCAACTTGCAGAGTGCCTGTCACCCCAACTGTAACATAAATGCAGTATGGGTGGACCGGCTCCACAGAGACGGCTCCTATAATGTATCGAATAGTTTCATATCTTAAGATAAATGTTAGTATGGAAAGCTTCCCACTTCCCAGTTGCAGTACTAAAGATTTGTAGTTTACCTCATATATGGCATCTTGTGCCCCTTGTCTAGCTCTGATCTCATCATCAATATACATATACCATATGTGGCATTCATCTTCTGTAGGTGGAGAAGACCACCCCCGATTCCAATCTGTGGTCTCCCTTGGTTCATTACCCTTCCGAGCCCCAGTGTCAGAATGATCCTGTTCACTTTCTGGTGGCTTGTCCAGTTTCTGCGCTCTCAGTCGTCCTCTTGATTCTCCTCTCCTGTCTCGTAGGCCATCTGGCGCCATCCCTCCATCCAGTCCCAGGCCTCTTCTGAGGATGTGAAAAACCATGACTTGCCCTCTGCTAAGACACATAGTTTGCCAGGAAAAGCATCATATATTTCAGTTGTTTCGCTCAGAGGGCTTTCTTTACTTCATTGAAGCTACGTCTTTGCTTTTTTACCTGGAGGGAAAAGTCGGGGAAAAACATCACTGTGGCATTGTCTAGGCGTACATCTTCGTGTGTATGAGCAGCTTGTAGTATAGCGTCTCGGGCTCTGTGGTTGAAAATTCTCGCTATGATTGTTCTCGGGGGAGGGCACCCGGTTTTGGTGGAGGAATCAGCACCCTATGTGGCTTTTCTATGGAGAAGAATTTAGATAAGTGCTTCGGGCAGAGAGTGTTGACAATAATGTACTCCAGAAATAGATCCACGCTAGGGCTTTCTGTCCCTTCCAGAACCCCAATGACTCTGATGTTGTTTCTTCGTGCTCGTCCTTCTTGGTCTTCCAGTCTGGCAGCCAGTATCCCAGTCTGCTTCGTGAGGTATTGCACTTGCCCTTCAAGCTTCTTAGACGCAGTCTGCAATGTTTTGATGTCTGACTCCGCAGTTGACACTTTATAGGACATTTTTTAGAAGTCCGCTCACAAAACAGAGACGCCCGCCGTTATGGTATCCAGTTTAGGTTCCATCGTGTTTTTCAAGTCTGGTATCGCCGCCATGATGGCCCTCAGTGAAGGTTCTCCTTCCTCCAGCATGGTCAACTCTGATCCATTGGACAAGGGGACCTGCTTCTGTCCCCTTGTCTTCTGCATATTTGTCCATTTTGTTGGATTGTGTGGGGGCCTGGCCCTTTGGCTTCATCTTGGTCTCACCAGGGGGTGAAACACTCTCCACCCACCCCCCTGCCATCCTCAGGGGGTCTTCTTTACCCATGGGTACCTCCGGGCAAGCCCTCAGCGGGGAGTCCTCTCCCCCCTCGTTCTTCTGCGGCCAATCCCCACCTCCACCACTTCGCAGCCGGGGGTCGGGGCTCTCCACCTCCTTAGTTGGTCCAACCAGTTGTCTCCCTGCCCCTCTTTCTGCTGGGGCCCCACCATCTGCCCCGCTCACCTCTGGATCCTGGTCTCTGCCGGTGTTTTGACTCCTATTCTCCTCAGTTCCGATCTTGCTGTGGCCCACTTGGCCTCCTCTCCTTCACGCAATTCAGGCCACAAAGTCTCACTGGGGACCCAGACCCCTTCTGCACTCTCTGTCGCAGCCCCGGGGGTCTCGTTCTTGGCTCACTCGCACTCACCTCCTGTGACCGCGTTTTGCCGCGGCCTTGAAGTTCACAGCCTGCACTATGCCGGTTCACCTGCGGCTCCTCCCGCTTCCTTTTTCCTGCCCGCATCATGCCCGGTCTCGCCCTCTGCCAATTTCATCCCGGGGCCTGGTTTTCGGGCTTCTCCAGGCTCCCGGGTCTGGCCTCCGGGAGTCCCGATCTCCCGCCCAACTCACTCCTGGGCCACTCCCCTTCCCTCCTCGAGCCAGCCACTGCGCCGGTTGACTACAGGTGCCGCTGGCCTCCTCACCGTCACTTCCTTCAGGCTCATGGCCCAGGTCACTCGATCCACCAGCTTGGGACACCGACCGCAGGCCTCCACCTCGATCTCACGCCCAGTACTGGGGGTCCCTCATGGTCTCTGTAACGGGCGAGCCCTGCCTCCAGCTCCCAGCCAGGTCAGATCTCTCGTGTGGTTCACTACAGGAAAGGCCGGTCCGCTCTTTCAATGCCCCGGGCCCGATCGGCACCACTCTCTGCGGTCCCAGCGGCCCGACTCTTGCTTTCCCCACTATTTCTATGTGGGAAGCTGCCGGATTATGCCAGATAAAGGATTTTAGGCCTTTAGGAGCCACAGAGCTCCTTTTGATGGCGGCCATCTCCGCATGAGCCTAGCCACACCCCCATTTATTTAAACTTTTTAAGCAAATATATTTTAAATTTTTTTTAATGAAAAAGGTATATATAAATAAAAAATATCATTTTAAAAATAAATGTAACATTATTTTAACAAAGTATTAAATACATTTAAATCAATTTTATACATAACGTTTTGTACTTCTAAGTGCACAGTATGTAAATAAAAACATTTTACTTTAGGCAGGAGTTTTTGTAATAAATCTGTCAAAATAATTGTAATTTAATTTACTTACCTTAAATTATTTAAATATCTAATTCAAAATTTTGTGTATGGGGTTGAAGAATTTTGTATTTTGTTTTACTTGTAAAATAAATGTAGCAAAAAGAATTTACATTGATATTTGAAATGAACATATTTTCCTATTTTTTAAAAGTTTAATAAACATTTTACATTTTCCCTATACTTTACCGTTGGGGGATCCCTGCCGGGTGGCAGAATACACTACCTGCATGTGAAAAGTTGCTAGTAGTAACATTAGACTAGTAACTTCATTTTGAGCTAAGTATTTTATAAATGTAAATATATTAAATTACATTAAAAATATTGTTTTTAAATTATATAAAAGAATCCCACCTAAAGGGAAATCTTTTACTTTACTTATTGTATAATGATAACTGCCAACATGTTACATTTATTTTGAAATTGAAATTGCTATTAAAATAGTTTGTCATAAAATAATATTTAATTTCTTTATATTTAAGTTCTAACATTAAATTAAAATATATATTTAAAAAGGCAAAATGAATTAATTTATTTTAACAGAATTTGTGATAGGGTTTTAG
Organism: Pleurodeles waltl; assembly: GCF_031143425.1. Classification (NCBI taxonomy): domain Eukaryota; kingdom Metazoa; phylum Chordata; class Amphibia; order Caudata; family Salamandridae; genus Pleurodeles; species Pleurodeles waltl. Next base: position 715,109,338 of record NC_090437.1, on the reverse strand, counting down.
TTTAGGTCCCTGATTTAATTATATTCTATGGGAGGGTGTTGCACTACCAGTGGTCATTCATGTGCAGTGCTGGACTTACTCCAGGTCTAAACTGCAGTACATATACTACTGTTTTGGGCTCTTTTTGGCTGTAGTGACTTGCAGTCTACAAGCAGTCTACCCTCTGTTGTACATTTACACTCAGAGCTGACTATTCAAAAGAAGTAAGTTTACTGCAAAGTCTAAGAGTAAATTTACACATGTAGATTCACTTGTGTGTGAATTTACCTTTGTGAATAGGTCTCTACATGTTTTCAGATTATAAACAAAGGACCAAAGTTGCTGCACTACATTGCACGAAAAGGAGAGAGCAGACCACTGAAATATATAGTAAGATACAGCACTGTTTCTCTCTCCCCTTAGCTGGTGCACTTAAGGCTGCCTTGCATCAGCACACACCTTTGCACCATAGTGCCAACGTGTGTATGTGATGGAAAGTATAGGTTTTGTATTGCTTTGAAGGTCACTCTTTCAGTACAAATTACTATGCTTAGTCAAACGTTTAAAGTTTCCACACATTGGATGCATGTTGTACAGGGCAGCATGCAATCTAAGTTGAACATTTTTGAGAAAAGAAAGCGCTTCTCACACTTTATTTCTGACACGAGGAGGTGTACATTTGTGGCACAAATCCCTATCTATCAGTATTAGTAGATAGGGATTTGCATCAAAACACATTTTTCATTGGATTGAAATGTACATGTAGCACCCACGGAATGCTCCTGTGACTTTGCACCATTTGAAGATACTTTCCAAAGCAAATCAGGATTTGACTTGCTAAGTAAATCCCAGTACAACACTTTGCACATATGTGATGCAAATCTAGCACAAAGTGTTAGTACATTATCCCCAAAATTTACAGAACTGTGGCTAGCATGTCATACTAAGTCAACTTTACAAGTTTAGATCAGACAGTGATCTTTCAAATCTGCCCAATCATAAATGACATGACAAGCCCCTATTGTCTGAAAATGTGATGACCTATAATATCACAAGAAGAGTTTATACACATAGAGGAAATTCTAAGACCTACAGCTTGTTATGACTCTGGTACATGTTGTATTGTTGCTGAATTAAATTGCAAGGTTTGCTTGTGAGACTTCGTGGTACTACATTAATGTAAAGCAGCTTGTTTAGTTGAGCAGTGTAGTGCATTGGAGTCTTTTCTCCTAGTTCACGTCGAGCAACAAAGCTAATGTTGTTTAATTCCCATAAAAATATGTTGATTTTAATTAAAAAAAGATGAAACACGCCGATGCTAGCATTCCTGTTTCATTCCACCTGCTTTTTTCCTTCCCACCGGATATGCCATCACTCTTCTGCATATTGTTTTTGAACTGCCCATTGGCTATACTGTCACTTTTCTATATGCAATATGACTGTAGTGTGTGGCTATATTTAAAAGAGACCCCCAATTCTTTAGCAAGCAGGCCTGGAAAGGTAAAAGAATAAATAATACAAAGGCAGGCAGTAGCAGTGGAGCAGACGGCAAGCTATGTAACGGAATCTTTGTAAATCAGTGAGGAGGCACACATTTGCTGAAAAGTTTGCAGGGAATGTGCTGAATGTTACGATGCATGGTAGTTTAATAGTGCCTTCAATTGGTGAGCCCTCTGTCTTTCCTGGACTCAATATAGCACTCTGTTGGTAGTTTAACAATACCCCACTGTCACTCTTGGATGTTCTCAGTATAGCACTCTGTTTGCACTCTGCTGGGAGATTAACAGCGCCCCATTGAGTATGTTCACTTTCGAAAATGGGTAACTCCATATTGAACTCATTTGGTGGTCTAACAGCACATCTTAGGCATGGACCGTTCTTGACTGCAGGTAGACTCCATATAATACCCTTAACGCCTCAACAAAGTTAGGTCCTTTGCTGCCCCATAGTGGACCCAACTGATACACATTAATGGTAGGTTATACATTTGATGCCCACCTTAAGCTAATAAGTACCTTCATGGATGACTACGTCTATTCTGCCTCTGCTGCACTCCATGCTTATGCACAGAGACAGTAGGTGCATCATTTTACACTGTGCCATTATTACATCTTACCCAACATGTCCCATGCAGGCCAAACTACGAACACCACACTCAAATATTAATTCCGAAGGGCACATATGAACCCGATACATACAGAGTGATCCATAGCTTGCCAGGGGTAAGAAGTACTACATTGCTTTAGACGTCGACAGGAGTATAGGAGTATGGAAATCACAATTTAAATAACAATACAAGGCAATACAAACACTACACATACAAACACAGCTAAGGACTACTAGCCCGATGTATTTTGCCGGTTTGCTGCCTAGTGCACTACAGCAGATTGTACTAGAACTGCAAAAGTTACTTCGTCAGGCAGTGTAAACCCAATAAACATCTTTGAAATGTATGGTGCACTGACAACCTCTTTAACAATAAATTTCTTGGCAAATAACCACTTTGTAAAAACAAATAATTCTACAGCACCAGAACATGGTAAATAGATCTTTATGCTCAGCACAAAGAAGCATTTTTATTATAAAATACACATATTGGCTTTATCAAAGCTCATTCTTCTTTCTCGGGTCTATTGAGGCTGTCACCTAAATAGATTATCTCTTGAGATGTCTGGCTGTGGCCAGAGGAGGTCGAATTGCAGCAGGATGACTTCTATAATTATTCAGTGCGAAAGATGTCCAGCACTAACCTCAAAATGACATCTGACAACATTACCTCAGTCTTACAGAGAAACTTCAGCGTCTGTTGAAAGAAACACTTGAACTCTCTGAACTGTGCACGTGCATTTCTGCTGACTCATCACCACGAGAGATCAACGCTATGATTTTTTTATGACATCATCACTGTACAGTAATTAGATCCTCAAAGCCAAGGAGGTAGTTACACTCTTGCGAAATATAAGGCTGTAATCTGGAAAAACCCCTGAAAATGTCATAGAGAGAGGAGATCAGAAATCAATGGAGGTATATGCTGAAGAAGAAGCTAAAGGATATAATTAGGATGTGATGAAAGAAAAAAACATGTCAACATCATCACGTGATCAGAGTTGGGAAAAGTCACCTTTCTGTATAAAGTAGTCAAGCTAATATCGATGAGGTCTCCTAAGAGATGTTTTTTCTCATCCTCCACATTGGGTGCATTGGATGTGGCTTAATGAACAAGGATAAACATTGTGATTATGATGGTTTCTATCCTCCCATGCTAGGACACTTTCACTTCTACACAGTCTTCCTACAGAACATCTATCAATCACCAGAGCTGAGGGCCATCTTGTGTTCCAAAAGCCTTACACGGGAGCCAGATCCGAACTGAGCGCTAGACATTTTGTAAAATAATAAATGATGAGAGAGTTCTCACTTAGGAGAGTGAACCTTATGGCCAACCTTGCTACTCCTGTGTTTACCTATTATCTCTGTATGATATTTAAATAATTTCTCAATTTTTCTATTATCACATAGTTTTTTTCAAATTTCAACGAGTTCGTGTGCATTGGCACTTTTTCGGATGCATGCTGATCCAAGGTCATGTGCTGTCACTTGTAATATCACCAGGGTCAAAGGCCAGGCGATGTAACAGACAACACCAAAATTTTGGTGAAATTTCACAACTTCTGGTGCCTAGCCTCACTGTTTAAATTAAGTTATGTTTCAACCACCATCATGCAGCAGGTGCCATTTCTGGTCTGCAATGTTTCATGTCTTTGAAGATATTCATCACATTTTACAGCTCATTTTTCCTGTTTAATTTTCATTGTGTATGCTGATATAGTAATGTGAGAATATCCCAAAAATGTCACCAGCCTCAATTAGCATTTCACTGGAAGGTCGGGGTGAGGGCAGATTCCCATTATGCCATTTTCTTCATAGTAAATTTTGTTTTCAGATTTCCTTACTCTACCTTCAAAACAATAACTGCATGCACTATATTTCGATGGAAGGTTAACATTGGAACAATGTTTTAAACTAAAATATCCTTACATTTTTGACAAATTTCATCTGGGCCTTCAAAATGTTATAATTTAAGACTTTATTATTCCTTTGGGAACATGGCCAGCTTACACAGTTATATTGAGTTTTGGAGAATGACAGGGATCTCCAACGGGTAGCTTGGAAGCCGCCAGTAGTTCACCTGCTGTCCGTAGGTAGGTTTTGGACCTGGAGTCCAGCCTTGTACATATTACATATCATCTGGAGCTGGGTCTGGTGCCTCAGTGGGCTAATGCATACTCCAGAAGACTGTGTTTGACCTCATGACCACAGGTTCACTGGTCCACTCAGCCTTTCATCCTTCTTAACTCAATTAAATGAATGCCTTTGAGTTTTGTAACAATAAATATCGGTTGTTCCATGCCGAAATGCCCAAAAGATTAATGTGAACTTTACAAATACACGTCTTCTTATCTGGAGCTTGGTAGTGCTGCCTTCTTTATAGCACGTTAGTCAGCACTTCTAAGTTGTGGAACCTAGAAGTGTCACACAGCCAAACCAGTCATAAAGTCCCATGCTCAACACAGCATGTTACTGATAGCATGAAGCCTTCAATACAACCAAATGACAAACAGCAAAGGCACCTGCTGAAATGTCACCCCGAGCCAGGGTAGCCAATCAGACTATCTGAGGAAGATATGATTTGGGAAGGAACAGCAGAGTATGTTAAGTGTGGAACTACAGGAATGGAAGTGGAAATGTGTGAACTGAATAAAAATAACCAAATGGGGATGTCTGATATGACATATATGAAATTCGTTAATAGTTCTGAATGACTTTCATTGATCAAAAGAAGCTCTCAGTACAGAAGTGGTCCAAGACCCCTGGAGTAGGCACTTCCAAAAAGATATTAATAAATTAACTAACTTCTATGAGAAGTATAAGGTAAAAGTGTAATGAAGAAGCAAATGTGGCCAAGGAGAACAAAACCGCCTGGATGACTGTCTTTTTGTCATTGTTTTCTTGGCTTCATTTAGAAAAATTGTTTTAATTTGGTATTTTTTTATACAGTGTTAATGCCACTTTGCAATGGCTTCAGAGCTTTTATCACTTACATTAAAGGAGCATAGGAGTGCTTCTCCTTTGTCACTAGAGCATTTTTATTTGCAGGCAAAGCAACTAAAGCAGTGCACCACAGCCTATTACAGATACTTGGTAAATCCTTCAGCAGTGAAAATAACAGACCCAGTTGGTGGGCGCCACATTTTCTGTGTTCGAAGGAAGTATGTCATTCTTAGTATCAACAGATGGTCAAGAGTCCTCTTGAGTAGTCTTATTTGGTGGTTAGTCACTTTCAGAAAATTGCGGGCATTCAATAGGAATGAACCAGGATGATCATGGACGAACAACACTCATTTATTCTCGAGATTGTGAAAGAGATTCATCAGCCTGACTTCTTCTGTTACCTCTGTTATTTTCCCCTACTTTATTAAAATGGCTTCTTGCAGTATTATCCTTTACTAAAGATAAAACATCTACTATTTCAATAATATATGGCACACACAGAAAGGAAAAAATATCCATTATGTTCCGCTATTCATTTTTAAATCTGCATGCTAATCTGCACACTATACTTACCTCTATGCTTCCTTTAAAGAAATGTTAGCCCAGAGTCAAGAGGTAGGTACTGACATGTAAAGTTGCATTTTGAAAGTTATCTTATATGCATTTGTACAGCACAGTCTCACCATGTTTATGCCCTTAAGGCTTTCACGATCTGGATGCTCTTTTATGAATCTGGGATTCTCACTGTCTGGAGCCTAAGTCGTTTGCTTGGTTGTTTGTTAACCAAAGTCAAAGTAGTCTGTTTGGATGTGTTTTATATTGATTTGTAGGGAAGTTAGTTGAATAGTAGCCACAAGGTTGGGGCAGAGTATGGATTGTGATGGATTACGTTAGAAGTGGCCAGCTAGATCATCGTATGGATATATCTGGAGCATTATGTGAATGGATGTGTGTGCTACAGGACATGGTTGTTTGCTTTGTTCGCTGTATGGATGAACATTGCTTAGCTTTAGGTGGCTCTGAAGTTTCAAGACATTGTTGCCATTATGTTGTTTTCATGCTATTTCCCATGTATGTGGAAATGGTGCATTTAATTTCTTCATGATGGTTAATATGTGTATCATGTAGGTATCAAATACACTGCTAACTATATAGCTTGAAGCTCTAGCGTGCATTTGATGACATCAGAGGTTATGTTGAGTGCGTAGAGTTGATGATGTTTGAGGTATAGTGTAATTCGTTTGACATAAACTGTTGTAGTGGGACGCTAACCAGCCATATAGATGGCTTCAGGCCGTATTGCGTGCTCTGTACTTCGAACGCCTACAATACATAATCAGTGCCCCAGGATTTAATTAAATATTTCACAATAAAACACGTTTCAGAACTAACAAGAAAAATGTAGAAATCAATACAAGGAAATCAGGAGCCAGATGTGTCAAACATTTTTGCGATCGCAAACGGCCCAACGGTCCATTTGCGATCGCAAAAATGCATTTTGGTATGTAACAATCCACTTTGCCATTCGGTAACTTGTTACCAAATGGCAAATTGGATTTGCGACTACATACCGATTCGGTTTTAGGAAAGGGCGTGTCAAGGGCATCCCTTCCTAACACCGAATCGCAGAGGTATATATGATTGTTTTGTGACTGTTAATATGGTCGCAAAACAATCGCAGTTACCACCAATTTCAAATTGGTGGTAACCCATTCGCAAAGGGGAAGGGGTCTCTAAGGGACCCCTTCCCCTTAGTGAATGCATGCAAAAACGTTTTTAAAGAGCAGGCAGTGGTCCCACGGACCACTACCTACTCTTAAAAAATGAAAAGAAAGCTTTTCATTTTACATTTTTAAACGTATCCCGTTTTCCTTTATGAAAAATGGGCAGCACTTAAAAAAAAAATAGCTTTACTGAAAAGCAATCACAGACATGGTGGTCTGCTGAGCCCAGCAGGTCACCATCCCTGTGATTGCAGCCATTCGCAATGGCTCGCAAATTGCAACCTACCTCGTGAATATTAATGAGGTAGGTCCATTTGCGAGCCCTTGCAGATCGCAGTATGAAACTCCTGGAGTTTCATACATTCCAATAGTGATTACTGAATTGCGATACGCAAAACATCGCAGTTAGGTAATTGGTATTGTAAAAAATGATACATCATTCTTTCCAATAAAGCAATCTTTTTTTTTTTTTTAAATGCAGCCAGTTTTCCTTATAGGAAAACGGGATGCATTTAAACATGTAAAATGAAAAGTTTTCTTTTCATTTTTTAAGAGTAGGCAGTGGTCCGTGGGACCACTGCCTGCTCTTAAAAAACCTTTCGCATGCATACACAGACGGGAAGGGGTCTCTTGCGGACCCCTTCCCCTTTGTGAATGGGTTACCACCAATTTGAAATTGGTGGTAACTGCTATGGTTTTGCGACCATATTCACAGTCACAAAACAATCATACATACCTCTGCGATTCGGTATTAGGTGGGGAGGCCCTTGACACGCCCTTTCCTAATACCGAATCGGTATGTAGTCGCAAATCCAATCTGCCATTCGGTAACAAGTTACAAAATCGCAAAGTGGACTTGTAACATGCCAAAATGCATTTTGCAATCACAAATAGCAGGTTGGGCTGTTTGCGATCGCAAAAATGGTTGATACATCTGGCCTGATACATCTAGCCCCTAGTTCCTTAACTCAGTAGTGAAATATTGAATGTGGAGCGAGCTAATTACTCTGTCATTCATTTAATTTGAATTAGTTGGTGTGTTGACATCTTTAATCTTTTTTCCTCGATGGAGCTATTTATTGCTATGTGTTTGTTTTATTGGTGCCCCGCTACATTTTTGAAAAATAAAAAAATGGCAAACAATTTACAGATACTTCATTGAGAATTTCGTCAGCGAACGACATCATTAAATACTATATATATCACATTTTTTGTGATTTGCCTTGACTTACTCAAGATTCTCATATCTTATTTTTCTTTCAGTTTTGTGAGACAGTGAAGATGATCATCCGGGACCAGCGCAGTGTTCTTGTTTCAGTGTTGCTGGGAATGGCCTCCATGATGTGCCTGGGACTAGGACCTTCCACCACCCTCCCGAGCATCCTTATTCCTTTCTCTCTGTGGATGGCTGGCTGACCAACCAAGCGAAATGGCTGAAAGGATTGTACATATCATGTTTAATTGTTTATTTATGAGAAGAAGATAAGCACTCTATGATTATTGTGAAGAACGAAAGGAATTGGAATATGTTCTTTTAAATATCCATTATATCTTAATACTGAACACAATATAGAGAATCTATTTCACTGTTTAAAGCACGTGATCTGATAGCCATGGAATGGAATCTCGCAACGTCAGGAAGACAACGTCGGTGAGCACAGTACTGCAATAATTTGTACTACATGAAATGAAGTATATTAAACACATACATAATTTACTTATTTTACTTTTACCCCTTTCTTACTACAACTACTGAAAAATCCCTGCGTTAATCAGTCGCATGTTTTTTTGTTCTTTTTTTGCCATCACGAGTTCAGACCGCACACAACTCTATTTTTGGATAGGAAACCCAAGGTGCCTGCACGTGTTATCAATTACCCGTGTGAATAGTTTGAAATGAAGTGGTATCCCTGACTTGTTGCTTTGCTTGTCATTTAGCAGGGAAACATTACTCTTAATGATAACAAGTACCCTCTTCAGGATACTGCAATAAAGAAATGGATTGAAGCAGAGTGTGTTGCTTATTTTTTCAGGAGGGGGCCATAGCTATTTATCTTCACCTGAGGTTCACACTTTTGTTTTTAAATAAGATAATGTTAAAGACAATATATATCATAATTTTTTCACAAAATGTTTGTACTGGTAAATTGGAATACCGAAATATCACACAACTTGGAGTTGTAGTGCCACATGATAGGTCAAAGGAATGAATAGTCTGAAAACTTAGAAAATGGATAAATGTATTTGCGAAAATTAGAATTTAGGATGGGGTGCTTGTCTTTCTTTTGCAAAATGTGGTTTGCTATAGTATTATGGAAAGTAACATTGTAAAGCAGTTTGCCTTTTGGAATTACTATATTACACACACGCGCACACACACTCACATACACACACATATTATTATATACATACATATATATATATATATATATATATATATATATATAGTATATGTTATTTTATATATAATATATGTGTGTATATATATATATATACATAAATATATATATATATTATGATATATGTGTGTTTATATATGAATATATACAAATATTCACTGAAAAAGTCAAAGGTTACAGGTACATTATAGTTAGGAAATAGAATCTAAAAAACATACAAATTCACTTGGAAAATCAAACGTCACAGGGACGTTTTAGTTGGGATTTGAATTTATTCGCACAAAACCATAGAAATTCAGCAGCAATAGATATGGTTAGCTCAAACAATTGGAACTTGTGCCTAAAGGTAACTATAACTAGCGCCCTCGCCATGCACAGTTTTCTGCTAAGTAATTTTACTGCAAATGTTACATTGATATTATCAATGATGTTATCAAAGATGTCATGCCTTGTGTAATATGTGGGGTTATTAGCAGTGCATGTCGAGGGCGTGAGTTATAGTTACCTTAGGGCTCGAGTTATAGTTACTTGAGCTAACCATAGATATAACTGCTGAATTTCTACGGCTTTGTGCAAGTAAATTCAAATCCTAACTATAACATCCTTGTAACTTTTGTTTTTTACGTGAATTTCTATATATTTTTGGATTCTATTTCCTAACTATAACATCCCTGTAATCTTTGGTTTTTAAAGTGAATTTCAGTTTTTTTAAGGTAAAGTAATTTTAATTATTATATGCTAGTGCAATAACTGCTGCACATGGACTTTGGCTGTGTGCGGTGGGCGTTGGCCCCATGGCCTGGCCTGTGGCCAGGCCTTGCGGCCAACCCTCTATAGCTACCCAACCCTGCACCACACACGGACTCCAGCCATGTGTGGAGGTGGTTGGCCGCAGTCCCTGACTCTGGGCCAGGCCCTGCAGCCAACCCCTACAACCCATCACCACAGATAGTCTTTGGCTGTATGCAGGCAGGGTTGGTGGAGCTAGGCCCTGCGGCCAACCCTCATAACCATCCAAACATGCATGCATACATTTCTGAGTGGGTCTGTGAGTGTGTGCATGAGTACCTCAGTGGGTCTGTCAGTGGGTGCATGGGTCTCTGAGTGGATCTGTGAGTGGGTGCGTCAGTGTAAGTGTAGGTCTGTGAGTGGATGCATGACTGTCTGAGTGGGTCTGTGAGGGGGTGTGTGAGTCTCTGAGTGGGTCTGTGAGTGGGTGCCTGATTCTCTGAGTGGGTCTGTGAATGGGTACGTGAGTGTCTGAGTGGGTCTGTGGATGGGTACGTGGGGGTCTGAGTGGTTCTGTTAGTGGGTGTATGAGTGTCTGAGTGGGTCTGTGAGTGGGGGTGTGAGTATGTGAGGAGATCTGTGAGTGGGTGTGTCAGTATCTGGCTGAGTCTGTGATTGGGTGTGTGATTGTCTGAGTGGGTCTGTGAGTGGGTGCGACAGTGCCTGAGTGGGTCTGTGAGTGGGTGCATGAGTGGGTCTGTGAGTGGGTGTCTGAGGGTCTGAGTCAGTATGTAAGTGTGTGAATGGTTCTTTGAGTGGCTGCATGAGTATCTGAGTGGATCTGTGAGTGGGTGTGTGAGTATCTAAGTGGGTCTGTGAGTGGGTCCATGCAGTTCTGAGTGGGTCTGTGAGTGGGTGCCTCAGTATCTGACTGTGTCTGTGAGTGGCTGCATGATGGTCTGAGTGGGTCTGTGAGTGGGTGCCTCAGGGTCTGAGTATGTCTGTGAGTAGGTGTGTGAGGGTCTGAGTGGGTCTGTGAGTGGGTGCGTGAGTGGATCTGTAAGTGGGTGCATGAGGGTCTGTGAGTGGGTACATGAGTGTCTGAGTGGGCCTGTGAGTGGGTGCATGAGTGTCTGAGTGGGTCTGTGAGTGGGTGTGTCAGTTTTTGTGTGGGTCTTTGAGTGGTTGCGTGACTGTCAAAGTGGGTCTCTGAGTGGGTGCGTGAGGGTCTGAGAGGGTGCATGAGTGTCCAAGTGGGTCTGCGAGTGGGTATGTGAATCTCTGAGTGTGTCTGAAAGTGGGTCTGCGAGTGGATGCATAAGTGTCTGAGTGCTCCTATGAGTGAATGATTTAGTTTATGAATTAATCTGTGAATGTAGTTTTTTTTAAATTTAGCTGATATTTGTGAATATGTCACAAAGTTACACCGGTGCAAATATCATTTATCGTAAAAAAAAGAATTTTAAGGTCATAATTTCACCCTCAAAGATGCCTTTATCCCAGCCGTGGGTTTACAGTACCTTCACCCTGACCCGTTATGCCACTTTTCAGTTTATTTTCCAGCCCCGGGGACCATGTCCTGTTACCTAAAATGGCAGCTGCAACTTTCTAGTCAGGTTGCAGCTAGAAAATCACAGCATTCCCGTTGGCACGCGCATTTGCGAATACACCGCGATCGCCGTCAAAATGTTGCAATGGATCAGCGGCCCTGGATATTACAAATTTACTTCCCCTTTAATAACTCAAAAACTGCTGAACAGATTTATACCAAATATAAAAAAGCACAATCTGGAGAACAAGATCTAGCTTTCTGCCAGATTTGGTGTAATTCCGGCCAATGTTTCAGACTGTAGTCGAGTTCAAAACTCCTATGGGTAGTAACATGAGAAACAGATGTTTTTTGACCCCCCTCTTTTTCTTGGCCCCCGCTTGATGGATCACCACGAAAGTTTCCATGGCCAACAAGAATCACTGTCCCACTTTTCTGGAATTTTTGTGAAGATCCGTCAAACGGCACCAAAGATATAGGCAAGTCAAAAAAAGCTTCTCCTATGGAAACATAGTCCTAACTATAACTACCTACCTACTGGCGACCAGTAGATAGTTATAGTTAGTAGATTTTATATCTATATATATATATATCTATATCTAGATGTATAAATATATATATATGTGTGTATATATGTATATATATATATATATATATATATATATATATATATTTATATATATATATATTGTAATCTCTGTGAATTTCCTTACACCACAAACAGCCACACCAGAACATCCATTTGTCGCATCATAAAGTTCGTAAGATTAAGATTACAGCAACACACGGTTAATCCATATCATTTATTTTAAAGTGCAGTGCTTCCCCAAACAAAACGTCAACACACTTCGGCTGACTGCCTTCCACTGGACAAAACCCTTCAATGTTAGCCGCTGACCAATATACATTTATAGTCCATCCTTTCTTTTAACACCTCCTTCATGGTCATATGCTATTCCTTTACTCACAAGATTACCTTTAACGCCATTTTGGAAATGAGTATAGCGTAATTGTCATGAATTTTCTGTGCCATAATGTCTGGGCATCTGCTATCGAATCACAATCAAAATGTAACATCCAATTCCGCAATGCAAAATAATTACATAATGAAGTCCATATCGTCATAATTCTCCCCTTGATTGCCCAAAATGGTGTAATAGTACTCACATGTATCACATTGTCACAACTATATGGCACCAAATGCACACATGACATATAATATTTGAACTGTACAATGCCATTCAATTATATTAAATCACACCTATGTTACCCATAAAGCGGCTAGATGGTGAATCCCTCCTTTGAGGTAGTTCCATGTCCGCAACTGGATACATAAGGTGACTCATGCTGTGCAAACCACATTGTTAAAAAGTAAGAGAATTTAACAAAAAAATATATATATATTAATACTAATATGCATCGTAACATACAACTATGTGTCACCAAAATATCAGCTGACATATAAAACACAATTTATGCAGCACCATTAAGATGTATAAAAATGCATCTATGTTGCCCATAGGGTAAATATGCAGTTTATCCCTCTCTTGAGATAATCCCATATCGGGTCCAAGTATGTAAAGTGACTCATGCTATGCATATTGCATCATTAAGGTTAAGAAATAGGGGATTCAATAGATGTAAAGTAAAATAAAGTATGAAATGGCTAGATTCATGAATATATCATCATTAGTTAAAGTGACATGCTGTTTCATATAATCTGTCAGCAGACAATGTTCTAATCATAGTATATACAAACCCAAATTGCCTAATATATAATGTGTCATATCCTGTTTTGCAATCCAGAGCTTTGCCTAAATAGACTACAACCAGCCATTTCTAAAATCCATCGTGCTATAAATTGCAACATCCTAGTAATTGGCAACATTCTGGAAATGTATATATCTATGCCACCATGCCTATTGACTAAAGTATATGAACTGGCTATTACTAGAGTGGTGAATACAATCCAAAATTCCTTTCTATATGTTACTCAGTTGATTCCAAATTTAAAGGTAACATGTAATGAATGGTAGTTATCTAAGCAGTGACCGGTTCATTGTTATTCATAGCCTAAAATCTGAAATATTATAAAATTACAAAAATATGAGGGTAACCACCCATTGCAGTTACTAACAGTGTGTTATCAACAAAGTGCAGGAACTCATGACCCATCACCAATAAACAAAACAAATACCTTGTTAACTTCTTACTAACTGTTGTTCTACAGCACAAGTACTTCATTCCTAATGAATAAAATATGGCATTCCCATATGGACACATCCCGAGAGTGATCTGACTTTAACCAATTAAGGGAGACCGCCAGGAGAGAGAGAGGGTGAGGTTGCTATTGCATTTCCAACCTATTCCATTACTACTAAAATACCATCATATCTCTACATGTCACATCCCAAGTAAAGTTGCTAATCTAACTTCAATCTGTTAAGGGGAGCCATCAGGAAGACTGAGATTACTGTTACATTTTCAACCTATTCCATTACTCATAGGTACCAATCATCTCTAAATGTGCACATGCAGTTCAGCATCTAAATTGTGTCCCCATGTTTTTTCTGTCCCCAAAGATAAAATCATTCTGGATTCCATTCTCCTGAGTTTCTTCCCCCTATCTCCCCTTCGTGGGCCTACTTTCACATGTTTAATACCAAAGAAGGTCAAACTCTTGCAATCTCCTTCATGTGCTTCCCAGAAATGTTTCGCTATAGGGTACGATCTGTCTTGATTCTTAATTGATCTCAGATGTTGCAAGAATTGAATCTTCAACTTATGTATAGTGCTCACAATATATTTTTTGAACATGCACATTGGATGACATATATGACATAATCAATGTCACATGTAATCCTCTCTGAAATAGGGCACAGCTTTCCTTCAAATGTCACAAAAGATTGTGTGTTCTGGGCACAATTGCATGCTTTGCAGTGGCCACAGCTACAAAATCCCAAACTCTTTTTAGGTAGCCATGTTGCACTTTCCTTTTGTACAAATTGACTTTTTGTTAAAATATCTCTCAATGATCTCATTTTACGATATGTTATCTGCGGGTGTGGACCAATCCTGGCCTTTCAGTGCTCGTCTTGTCGCAAAACAAGCCAATTGCGTGTCAAAATGTTTTTTAATGCCTGTGTTCATTATTAAATTCCAAAAAGGACCTGGGTTGGAAAGATTCAATATTTTCATGTGCCCTGGACTGCTGAGATTTGAAGACCAAATCCTCTCTTTTCTTGCTTTTTGTCCTTTCATATGCATCCATGAGGACCTTGTGTGGGTACCCTCTCTCAAGGTATCTTTTTGTCGTTGCAGATACTTCATTCTCAAACATTGTATTGCAAGAACATATTCTACGAGCTCGTAAGAATTGTCTATTTGGGATACTCCATTTTAGGGCCCTTGGGTTTCCACTATTCCCATGTAGAATCGAATTGCAAACTGTGGGTTTGCGATAAATGGAGGCTTCTAATTGTCCATTTTTCACCTCATCTGGATATCCAGGAACTCCATTTTAGTTTCACTCCAGGTGGCCACAAGTTGTATATTAAAATTGCTGTTGTTCAATATATTAATATATTCATATAATTCATTCTCTTGGCCATCCCATGTGATAAATAAGTCATAAATAAAGTGCACCCATAGGACCACTCTCTCCATATAATACCTAAGGTATCAGACCGTGCCACCTCCTTCTCCCACATCCCATGTAAAGGTTGGCGTAAGTCGGTGCAAATGAAGCTTCCATGGCTGTGTCTTGTTTTCGGAGGAAGTATTCCTTATAAAAAAAAAAAGTGTGTTAAACAAAATGATAGCATGGTCATCAACGTCTCAGTGTGTTGTGCAAATTCTATGTTGCTTGTTTTTAAGAAATATTTGCAAGCTTCTATAACAAATTCATATTTAGTTGATGTGTATAGACATGTATCCTGCCAAGGAATATCATGGATTTTGGATAAATAATCTGTTGTGTCACGTAGATCAGAAGTGAGCTCTGTAACATAAGAACATCAAAAGAGATCTAGAAATCTGGATGTGTTTTCTAGAAGGGAACCAATCATGCTGACAATGGGTTTACCTGTAAGATGATATTTATTCTTGTGGATCTTAGGCAAGAAATATATGCAAGGAATGTGTGGAAAGTCCACCTTCAAATAGGTATATTCCTCATATTCAATGAGCCCACAACTCAACCAGTTTTTAGCATATCCTGATAGTTTTGCTGGTATATAGTAATGGAACCCCTTTTAAGTTTCTCATAATGATCACAAATTTGAAGTTGTTTCTGAGCTTCTCTAATATATTCAACAGGATCCCTAATCACAATATTGCCGCCCTTATCTGAAGATTTTATAATGATTGAATCATTATTCTTTAAGGCATTGATCTCCTTCCAATCATTATGAGTCATGTTACTGTGTACTTTCTTCTTTGTTGTCAGTCGTAGTTTATTGATGTCACTCACTACTAGTTCATGAAAGATGTAGACTAGATTACCATTGGGTAATTGAGGATTAACTCTGCTAGATGGCTTCAGATGACTGGTTGTAGAGAGGTCAGTGACAAAGGCCATAGATTTTAAACTCATTATTTCGCTGTTGTTGCTAGCGATATCAGGAAATCTATCCAAAGTGATTTAATCCACTAAATCATTAATGGCCAAGAGATCCGGAAAGTCACTTGTTTTAAGCCCAGATTGCTTTATATCTTGTGTTCCTTGTGTTATTTTAGCTGAGGAAGATCTCATAGCATAATGTTTCCTCAGCTGAAGTTTCCGCACAAATTTAAATGTTTCAATATGGGTTTTCTCTCAAAAAAGTGAAAGTGTATAGTTTGCATTCCAGACACTGAAGTAAGGAGAATGGGGACTGGGCTCGCTTTAGAAATTCCATGAAAGCCTTCCTAGCACTGCTATTTGGTATATGGTAAGGGTGATGAGTGGACAGTAAGTTGAGCAACTTTCTAGGCAGATCCTTCCTTTTTGCTGGTCACTGATTTCTGCTTCAGAAATTCAAATCCATAAAACTCACACTTCATTGTGCCCATGTTTTAGATACTACAGCCAGATCTATTGCTACCTGCTGTGAAAACCATCACTTTGCATAGAGGGTGTATCTGGAGAGCAGCCTGAGTATTACATGTAAAAGAGGACCAACCCAAACCTTTCTGAAAATGTTGACAGTGGGTCCACATCGCCTATTTAGAAGCTGTCCATGAAAGTGTGATCCAAACCACCACATTTTGTTCTAGTTCAAAATTCTTAATGAACAAGGAAAGAAGTGTTCTTTTAATTATTCAAAAGACCACTGTATGACCAGGGCTGGTATCTGCCTGACAGCTAATCTCCCAGAGATACTTTCCTCTGGATGCCCTGAGGGTCTGGAGCCCATCTCCCTGCGGAGAAAAGGAAGTGTGCTGGCTCTGCAAGAAGAAAGAACGCCTAGGGATAGAAGCCAGAGTGACCGACTACCAGGCAGTGATCCATGTGTAGAGCGTCTGTCCAGACCAGTCTCCCTAACTGATTGCCATCATGAACCTTATCATGCAGTCTACAAAAAGCAAACAATGAGTGAAATTGATAGGCCACCATGCTGAAGAGCTGGTACTGCCAACATTGTCTTAGCCCAAATGGTTCAGTGTGACAGAGGTGTACACCCAGATCACTCCAAATGCCGCAACTGCCAAAAACCACCTGCAAATTCAGAAGCCACTCCTACCAAATCATCATACCACCAATCCCAGACCTAGGGCAAATGCAACTGTCAGAGACAGATGGTTCCGGAGGATACTGCCAAACTGAGATCACAGATGTCTCCATATCTCCAGGGCCGCTGTGGCTCCTCCAGCTACAAATCCCTTCCGGAACAGAACTGCTGCAACCACCTGTCCCATAACCATCAGGAGTCCAGCTTTTGAAAGTAGTTAGCTGGAAGCTTGTGCAAAAGAGAGACTGAGACATGGGCGAAAGTCTGCAGTATGAACTACAACATTTTACGTGCTAATATGGCACTGAAGGAAAGGTAAAATGAACTATTGCCGCACATACAGCTTGGGGTGAATGAGTGGTTGCTTTTGTCTCTTGCCAGCACTATGCCCCTGATTAGATGCCAGGGATCATAACTGCTTGTGAACTCCATTAGCAATGGTTGGTACAGAAGGATTCAGCTACTAGACTCAAAGAGGATTTTGTATTGCATTCCCCTTGTAGTACTGTGTAAATCTGAATAACTGTGTGATTAAAGTACTTTCTTTTACTCAATAGGTTAGCACTGGACTGGATAATACTTTATTGTGTCTGTTGGTTAATTATTGAGTTCTGAGTTCATTTCCTCCACACTAATTCCCTGAGAAACCTTTTATTGCTTACTTTTGCTACCTTGAGAGTTAATTTTGGAAAGGGTTGTACTTGGCCCAGTTTACATAGCCCTAGCAGTATGGATGACAGGACAGTGGCAGACAACTTCAAACACCACAGTTGGGATCCAGTAGCCCCTGTCTGCCCAGTGGACCCTAAACGGGAACTCTCTCTCTCCCTCTCTCTCTCACACACACACACAACATGCAGGTGATGCACAGTGTATGACATCCTATTATCACCAGTTGTGTGTGTTGAATGGTGCCATAACTCACAAGAAGTGAAACCTCAAATGTATCATTATCTCCTTCTTTACTTCAGCAATGGTAATACATATCAAATAAATTTGTTAAGCCAAAACCATAACACAAGGAGTTTAGTTTGTACAGTAAGGAAAATCTCATTGAAGAGACCTCCATACCAACATTTTGTGACTAAAACTAGTCAAGATTTTCAGGTGTTAAAATGCCTACTAAGCATGCTGATGACATCGCAGGATTTTGCATCACAAGATTATTGTGCTGACAAAGAAATCACAGGAAATCACATGCCTTGAAATCAGATCTAGATCAGATGAAGTGCTCATGTGGCTTCTGATTCAGGGGCCATCACTAAACATCAGTGCTTAATTTGAGTCAGTGGTACCTGGTGTTCGGCTCCGGCACTTTATTGTCAACACCAGCACCTTATTGTCAACACTGGATTTATGACAATCTGCCACATGGTGGTGCTGTCTGTCTAATTTATTTATAAATGAACATAACAACAAAATAACTTTAAAATGCAGAACAGTGTCTATATCAGTCTGTCGAACAACCAATCTGAAGACAGCGTAGGCCTCGTGCTACACGATAAACAGAAAAAAAAATAAAAAATGGTTGGGTTAACAGAAGGGCTAATATTAGTGTATGTGTCTTTAATAAAATCCAGATTTTCTACCCACCAGGCTGTGGAAAATCTATATTTTATGGCAAGACCCAGAGGCTAACATTATGCAAGTTTAATGTTTTTCCAACAAATAATTTGCTACATTCACCACTGGTTTAAAGTAAAACCAATCAAAACAAAGTAGACTATCTTGCAATGAACCTCCCATCGTGAACACTTTTGAAGCAGCCACTCCTCTCATTGAGTGTGCACCAAACACATTAACGTACACACATGCTTTACTCATTAATTCTTTCACCCATCTTGCAAGCTGAAGAAGACACTTTAAAAGGCTTCTTAAAAGAAATAAGTAACTGATTCACTCCACTCGCTCTCACCTGCGTCGTTTACTTCTCATACTCCTCAAAACACCTAACCACACACAAATTCTCTTTGTGATCATAAAAGGGATAAATTCTTGAATATGAATTTGTATCATTCCTTTTAGTTAGACAGAAACAAACCCCCTCTGGTGAATACATTCTAACCGTGATATCCAGCACTTTCACATCAGAAACCCTTATAAATGAAACCAAGCACAACAGAATTGTCAATTTCATAGATAAGTCTTTTGGGGACAAAAACTCATTTCAATCCCATTCATTAAGGAATTCCAAAACCTTAGAGCCATCCAATACTGAATATACCTGGAAACCAGAGGCTTAGCTAATCTTATACTCTTCATCAACCTACACACTACTATATCCTGTCCAACTGAAGATTTGCTAACCAACTGATGTTCTGTAGCAATTATCGATCTATACACATTCACTGCTCTGTGAGACAAGCCATCCTTATAATTCTCTGTCAGGTAGTTCACCACCTCCACTGAGGACACCAAAATGGGGTCAAAGTCTCTCTTCATGCACCAGCAAACCAATTTTTGCCATGCCAATATATATATCTTTCTTGTTCCTGGAGCCCAGGATTCCTTAATAAGAGACAAAGGCCCTCATTACAACTTTGGCGGGCGGCAACCGCCGCCCGCCAAGTTGTATCCGCCGCGCGGTGACCATAATGACATCCCCGCTGGGCCGGCGGGCGGAAACCTGGTTTCCGCCTGCTGGCCTAGCGGGGATGTCGGCCCCAACACGGGAGCCGGCTCCAAATGGAGCCAAAAGCATGGGCAGTGCAGTTGCCCCCAGGGGCCCCGCGACTCCCCTTTCTGCCAGCCTTTTCATGGCTTGCAGGGGACTCGTAATCCCCTGCAAGCAGCGCTGCCCTCGGGGATTACAACCGCCGGGACCAACGTGGGGGTAACCCGGCTTCCTCCGCAGTCGTAATTCACAGGATTGCACCGCCAGCCTGTTGGCAGTGCAATCTGACAAAACAGCCCTGGTGGTCTTTGACCGCCAGGGTTGTAATGAGGGCCAAAGTCTGTTTCGAAAGACCTGGCACTTCCCATACTCTCCTAAAATTCCCCATGCCACTAATCTGATCTGATATTACTAACTCGTGAAATTCCTCTGCCAGACCCTTTATAAGTTCTGAAAACCACAGCAACAGATTTGGAAAATCCACTGACAGCTCCAACAGAATAGGGTACCACACCTGAGCTCTTGAGAGTGGCGTTACCACCACAATTGTCTCTTTCCATTTACGGTCTAATAATGTCATGTGAGCAATCATTGAAAACAGTGGAAATGCATAAAGATTGAGACCCTTCCAATGCTGATGGAAGACGTCTATCCCCACTGACTCCGCATCCGGACGCCAATTGAAAAACTTACTCACTTGAGCTTTCAGCCTGCTGGCAAAGAGTTCCACCCCAAAGAGACCCCAAACTTCTTCCACTTGCAAGAAAATCTCTCTGCATAACATCCAGTTGCTGGAATCTTTGAAATTCCGAGAACACCAATCTGCCACTACATTGCTCAACCCTGGGATATGTTCCTCCTGAACAACCCCCGTCCCCTTTAGACAGCAGTCCCAAACACCTTTGCTATCTCCGTTAAATCCCACAATCTTTGACCTCCTAGTTTGTTCACATAATGAAATGCAGACACATTGTCCATCCACAAAAGTACTGAACACTTCACCTTGTCTTGACTGAAACACTTTATCGCAAAAGATCCTGCCAGCAATTCCAAGCAATTTATATGCATTTCTTTCTCCTCTTCTGCCCACAGACCTCCTGCTGACAGTGAACCAAACCGAGCACACCATTCATCTAAACATGCATCTGACTCTATCACCAGTTCCGGGGTCTCACCAAAAATTGCTCTCCCCTTTCATGCCTCCATATTTTTCAACCACCATCAGAGCTTCTGCTGAAAGAACAAGCTCCTCTGAATATTTGTATCCCATTTCTTAAATATACGCTTCTGCTAAAGAACAAGCTTCTCTGAATATTTTATGCCATTTCTTAAATGTACCGCTTTTATTCTCTGTAGAGCATGGTAATTCACAGGACCAGGAAAAATAGCCTGACTTGTAGATGACAAAAGACCAACAACCCAAGCTCACAACCTCAAAGAGAACAGATCCTGTTTCAAAACCTTTTGAACTTCCTTCCTTATCCTTTTTAGTTTTTCGTTTGGTAACTTCAAAACCCCCTCTACAGCATTCATCTGAAAACCTAGAACTGAGGCCCACATTATGACATTGGAGGTAAATCCCACTTACCGCCCCGGTGATGGCCGCCAACATACCGCCGCGGTGTCGAATAGCCGTTCACCATATTATGACACACATACACCAATC
This sequence comes from Pleurodeles waltl, assembly GCF_031143425.1. NCBI lineage: Eukaryota > Metazoa > Chordata > Amphibia > Caudata > Salamandridae > Pleurodeles > Pleurodeles waltl. The sequence goes on along the minus strand of NC_090437.1, from coordinate 715,087,915 downwards.
TGACAGAATACAGCCACATACATAAATCCGCCAGCCCAATGGTCAGTGATAAAGTGGCAGTCCCAACACCCATAACGTTACGCCAACAAAACAACGCCCATCACATTATGACCCACGAATCACCACGGCCGACATTCAACAGCGGTAAACCATTGGCGGTACATACTGCCGCGCTCAGAATGGACACCTACACACAAAACAACACTACACTGGCCAATACGAAAAACACACACCTGACATTCATACACACACCACACCCACACACCCACACCACTATAAAACACACACCCACAACCCTTTACAAATACAAATCATTGCCACAAGACTGACACCAAGACCACTGCAACAACTAGATACACACCACTTACACCCATACATCCCTCATGCACCCCACATCACACACCCCACCACTTTACTCAACACACTCTCACCAACACACACCACACAACACCCATGTCCCCACAAAGGCACCCCGTTTCACTGATGAGGAGTTAAGGGTCAGGGTGGAGGAAATAGTCAGGGTAGAGACACAGCTGTTTGGAGCACAGGTACAGCAGATATCCATTGCAAGGATGAATTGTGGACAGGGTGAACGCCGTGGGACAGCATCCAGGAACAAGGGACATCAGGAAGAGGTGGAACGACCTACGAGGGAAGGTACGTTCCATAGCAGCAAGGCACCAGCTCACCATACAGAGGACTGGGGGTGGACCCCCATCTCCTCCTCCACATCTCACAGCATGGGAGGAGCAAGTCTTGGCAATACTGCATCCTGAGGGACTCACTGGAGTAGCCGGAGGACTGGACACTGGCAAGTCAACAATTACCACTTATCACCTCCTATACCTTCATGCCATCTCACACCCTCACCCTCACTCCCATCACTCCACCCCAACCCATATACAGCACCTACACATATGACTAACCACAATGCCAAGCCCTGCATGCTATACCAATGAATGGGCAGCCCTCTCAGCCCTGCATGGACACCCATCACCAAACCATGCACAGCATAAGGAAACTAACAATCCTACAATACATCATCATACACAAGCAAAAGGTGGCATGGCAACACCAATGATAGAGGGGAAGCCAGGGATGTACAATATGTCACACACATGTAGCATAATACATCACTTACATCCCCAGAGGTACCTCAGCCAATGTGAGCCGAGAGGAGGTGCCACGACTATCCCTCAACAGAAGATGCCCCCAGTGATGATAGTAACTCTGGACTTCTGGATCTGGATGACCTACCTGGCCCATCAGGGACCACTGGACAGCCGGTCACCCAAGCCCACTCACAGTCCACCACAGAGCCCCCCCTTCATTATCCAACACCACAGCACCCACCCAGCGTACCCACATCTCTGTCCCCAGGACACATCAATCAGCAGTGTGCCCACCTGTACAGGGACTTCAGGCCACACTTCATACCCAAGACAATCAGGGACCTGGGGTCAGTGGCAGTGGACACACCGTTCAGGGGACAGAGGCACATGCGAACAGGGACACTGGGAGGCCTGCTGTGCACTGGGAGGCCTGCTGGACCAGGGAACTGACTCTCCAGGAGGCACTCTCTGAGATCCTGGGAGCCTACCAACATTCCAAGGACACAATGGGCCAGATCCTTGACAACGTGCAGGAGAACAGGCCGCTGCAGGAGAGACGGTATCAGGAGATCAGGGAGTACTTGCAGGCCATTAACACCACCCTGATCTCCACAGCAGGGGTGCTGGCAGACATGGCCAGCATCTGAGGGAGGCAACAGCACACCAGTGGGGCCCCTACCACTAGCCAGTCCATTAACCAGCCCTCCACTTCCGCTGCAGCTAGTGGGCAGGAGGCCCCACCACAGGACCCACAGGCCACCAGCACCCCTCCCCCTGCAGAAGGTGAACCACCCAGCAAATGTTCCCTGCGACCCAGACAGAAGCCAGAGACACTTGCCAAGACCTCCGCCAGTAAATGAGACTCTCCTGATTGTCCCCCTTGTGTCCCACTCAGTCACCTTGTCCACTTTGAACTGCTGTTGCTCCCCTTCCTCTGGCCCCTTGGACACTGCACCTGTGCTACAAACAGACAGGAACATCCATCATCACCCCATTCCATTGCACTTTCCCCTCAATTCCTTAGCACTACAATAAACACCCTTGAACACAACTTGACTGCTAGTATTTTATGGATTGAAAATGTGCATTTATGGAAACAGTCACATCTAGTGCAAATGAACTGTACAAATGTGAGAGCATAGAAATAATGACCTGTAGCTGGCTGTAGTCAGCACATCAGTACACAGTTGTTATATCACCAACATCTGTAAAATGACAAACGGTAGGTGGCAGTAAGTTGAGATGCAAAGGAAGGTAATGCCATCATGCTACAGCCACAGAGAATACACCAATAGTCATGGGAACGTGCAGTTGCACTGTCTCGCCTGTGTGTCATTTGGAAGTACTGACGGATAACTGATGTTCTGTTGTCCTCATCCTCTTCATCCTCACTGTCATCAGGGTCTACTGCTGCCACAGGGACATCTCCAATTTCCTCCTCCTGCAGAAAAGTTGCATGGTGTCTTAGGGCCAGGTTGTGCAACATGCAGTATGCCACTACTATCTGGCAGACCTTCTTGGGTGAGTAGCACAGGGATCCATCCACCTGTCAGATGGAGGCACCTGAACTTGGCCTTCAGGAGGCCGAAGGTCCTCTCGATGATCCATCTGGTACATCCATGTGCCTCATTCTACCGTTCCTCAGCCCCTGTCCTGGCATTCCTCACAGAGGTTAGCAGCCACAATAGGTTTGGGTAGCCAGAGTCATCTGCAAGTATTGAGGGAGCACATTTAGCCTCACACAATCCTATAGGGTTAACATCAGAAGGCATACACTAACATACAGTGAGTGGGGACCAAGGCTCACCTGTAAGCCACACCCTGTGCCTCTGTAGGTGGGCCATCACGTTTGGGATGCTGCTATTCCTCAGAACAAAGGCATCATGCTTGGGCCTAGGATACTCAGCACTGATTTGGGAGATGTACTGGTCCACCAGTCACACCATCTGCACATTCAGTAGAGTGGCAACTCTTACGATTTCTGAACACCTGTTCATTCTGACTGGGGGGACAAACACAATATGTATACCGTCAATCGCCCCAATAATATTGGGTATATGTCCCATTCCATATAATCTGGCCTTCACAGTGGCCAATTCTTCCACCTGGGGAAAGAAATGTAGCTGCACATGTGTTTTACCAGGGCAGACAATACTCTTGCTGGCACTATTGAGAACATTGGCTGTGACATGCCTTCTGCCAAGCCCACTGTCACTTGGAAAGAACCAGTTGCCAAGAAATGGAGCACAGATAGCACTTGCACAAGAGGGGGTATCCCAGTTGGATGACGGATAGATGAGATCAGGTCAGGCTCCAACTGGGCACACAGCTCTGTGATTGTGGCCCTGCCCAGTCTATAGGGGAGGATAATGTGCCTGTCCTCCAGTGTAGCTAAGTCCCATAGGGGTCTGTACACGGGGGTATGTCTCCACCTCCTATTCATCTGCAGCGGTAGGTACCGAAGGGACACAAGAGTGAGTAGGCTGTCACAATTGGAACAATGGAACCACAACTTCAGTCCACTTGGTGCACTTATGTAATGGGACAGTGTTAATGGCGAGGTATGTGCCAATCTAATCTATGACACAGTTTATGTCGATATGACTGTTTCCCCCCCCTGAAATGGCGACCGCCTGTCCTGTATGTAGGGACAGGTGGGAGTGAGGTAATTCCGCCGGCATTGGGCGTCACGGCGGAAGGCGGTCTTGCACCGCCGTGGAATTCCTCATTTGATAATATGGGGCTCTATGGAGAACAGTGGCCATGGGGATCTGCGCCAGCGGTGACGGTGTACACTGCCGCGGATGTGACCGCCACTTTCTATCTGATTGCTCACTGGTTTCCTGATCTTCAACAGGAGAACACCTACACTGCGTGTGCTGCTGTAACCTGTGTCTGGAACCTACCATGGCCCATGTGACCGGGGAAAGGGCCCCTGCCTTCACTGCGGACGAGTTGGAGCGACTGGTGGATGAGGTCCTACCCCAGTACGGACTGCTGTATGGGCCTCCAGACCAACAGGTGAGTACACTTTGGGCACGATGCATGTGGGAAGGATGCATGGAGATGTGTGTGCAAACATCGTGTCATGGGGAGGGGAATGTCTTGTGGTGGTGTACATGGTGTGCGCCGGGTGCTGTGTGTGCCAATGCTGATGGAAATGGGTATGGTTTGCCATATGTGTGACAGGCTGGACTGTTTGTTTAGTGATGTTCACCTGTCTGTATTGCCTCTGCAGGTCAGGGCCCATCAAAAGAAGGGATTATGGTGTGCCTTCACCAAGGACGTGCGGACCCTGAGGGTCTATGGCAGGCGGAGCACCCACTGTCAGAAACGGTGGGAGGACCTGAGATGCTGGGCACGGAAGCCCGCAGAGGCCCAGCTGGGGATGGCCTCCCAACGAGTAAGGGGTTCTATCGGAACCTGACCCCCCGATGGCCCGCATACTGGCGGTGGCCTACCATGCGCTGCATGGGCGCTTGAGGGAATCACAGCAGCCACAAGGGGGTGAGCACAGTGGGTATCATTACAAATTTTGGCGGGTGGGATCCGGGTGGTGGATGTGAGTTAGTGGGTGCCCCTAAGCCAAGGCCAGACATTGCAGCATGGGTCATCTTTAGGGTAATGGGTGTATATCAAATACAGGTATCCTAGCTTGTTAGCAGCCCATTTAAGGCAGGGCATCGTCTGTCCCAGGAGGGCTGCAGTTGGCAGTGTGTGGCTTCATCTTGCCTTAGCATCCAGTCATATCACTGGCAGTGCAATGCAAAGTGCTTAAGCCTGTTCCCTGTGTGTGACGGTGCTGTGTATGCCAACTGTGGTGTTGGTGCATTCATTGACCCAGTGTTTCCTTTGTCTCTTCCCCCCTTTTTTGTGCCATCATCCTTTCCTTGTGTGCATTAGCATCATCTGGCGGAGGAGCAGGGGCACCGGCGACAGAGGGAGCTGCATCCCACAGGACCCAGGAGGCAGAGTCCACCGACGCTGAGGGAAACAGTGGGATGGGGGCAAGGGGAGCACCACGGTAGAGACAGGAGGTGACAACACAGACTCAGATACCTCCTCCATCGGAAGCTCCCTGGTAGTCGCGGACACCTCTGTGACCACCCCAGCTGCAGGTACATCTTCCACCCCCGTACCAGCACCGCCCTCCCGGTAGCCCCTCAGCGAGTTGCCCGTGCCCGCTCACCCAGGAGGGTGGGCATCTCCTTCGTCCCAGGTACCTCAGGCCCTGCCCCAGTAAGCCCTACTGTCCTGAGTGAGGAGGCTATCGACCTCCTGAGATCCATCTCTTTAGGGCAGTCAACCATTGTGAATGCCATCCAGGGGCTGGCATCCCAGAAGCAACAATTTAATGCATTCCTGGAGGGCATTCACTGTGAATTAGCTGCCCAACAGAGATTGATTCAGGCTCTGGCCTCCTCTCTGATGGCAACCATTGACCCTGTTTTTGCTGTCCAACCTTCAACTACCACTTCCCAGTCCCATTCTCCTCAACCCCAACCCATCCCAGGCACACATACTGATGAGCATGCACACAAGACAACATCCAAGAGTGGCACAGGCAAACACGAGCACCACACGTCATCCCACAAGCACTCACGCAAACACCACACAGTTGCAGACACGACAACATCCACTGCCTCCACTGTCTCCCCATCCTCCTCCTCAACCTCCACCTTCATCCCAGTCACGTCCCCACTCACACCTGCATGCACTACATCAACATCCACCACCAGCATCACCACACCAAGCAGCACACACACCTCATTAGCAGACACCTCCACAACATCCATGCACGCATCCCCTGTGTCCTCTCCCACCATGTCTGTGTCCCCCTCCTAAAGGACACAAACACAAGCACTCACACACCCAACAGCCATCCACCTCACAACAGCATCCAGCCCATGCACCTGCACCCAAATCCAGCAGACATACACCTCCTACAACCACTCCCTCAACCTCCACTCCCATCACTCCTCCCTCCTCCCACCCCACCGTCCTTAAGAAGCTTTTCCTTGCCCAACTTAACCTCTTCCCTCCCCCCACCCCTGGTCCTGCCTATAAGAGCAGGGTCCCAATGACCCAGCCCAGCACCTCAGCCAAACAGTCCACGGGGACAGTGGTGGCACCACCTAGTCATGGTGGGAAGGATACTACATCTCCAGGCAAGAAGGGGGAGGAGCTTGCACCTCCAGGCAAGAAGGGAAAGGAGCCTGCACCTCCAGGCAAGAAGGGGAAGGAGCCTGCACCTCCTGCTTTGAAGGGAAAGAAGCCCTCAACTCCTGCCCGGAAGGCTAAGGACCATGTACAACCTGCCATGAAGAGGAAGAAGCCATCAACCCCTGCCAGGAAAGGTAAGGAATCCATGCTCCATGTCATAAAGAGGACAAAGCTCTCTACTCCAGCAGAGGCTGTCAGGGTGACACCACCACTACCACCAGCGTTCACGGGGCCCCCACCGCCAGCTGAGGAAGTGCAGCCGTCACCACCTGCAGAGGCTGCCCAGGAGGCACCTCCATCTGCCACCACACTGCAGCCATCACCACCTGCAGAGGCTGCCCAGGAGGCACCTCCATCTGCCACCACAGTGCAGCCATCACCACCTGCAGGTGCTGCCCAGGAGGCACCTCCATCTGCCACTACACTGCAGCCATCACCACCTGCAGCGGCAGCCCAGGAGGTACCTCCATCTGCCACAAAACTGCAATCATCACCACCTACAGAGGCTGCCCAGCAGGCACCTCCATCTGCCACCACACAGCAGCCATCTCCACCAGCGGAAGCCATGTGGGGCAGCCTCCGGGGCTGCTGTACGAGGGGCCACCTCCAGAACCAGCGGGAAAGTCACCCACCTGAGAGACTGTGGCCTTGCACTCCCCAGCACAGAGTAATGGGCATGGAGCCCCCTCTACAACCAGCGGGAAAGTCACTCACTCCAGAGACTGTGGTCTTGCACTCCCCAGGACAGAGTAATGGGCATGGAGCCCCCTCCAGAACCAGTGGGAAAGTCACCCACCTGAGAGACTGTGGGCTTGCACTCCCCAGGACAGAGTAATGAGCATGGCCCCCCCCTCCAGAACCAGTGGGAAAGTCACCCACCTGAGAGACTGTGGCCTTGCACTCCCCAGGACAGAGTAATGGGCATGGATCCCTCTCCAGAACTAGTGGGAAAGTCACCAACCTGAGAGACTGTGGTCTTGCACTCCCCAGGATAGAGTAATGGCATGGAGCCCCCTCAAGAATCAGTGGGAAAGACACCCACTCCAGAGACTGTGGACTTGCACTTCCCAGGACAGGGAAATGGGCATGGAGCACCCTCCAGAACCAGTGGGCTTGTTCCCGACTCCGGCTGAGGTGCCCTCCTATCCCCCTGAGGTGCCTGCCCACTTGCAAGCTGATGCCCCTGCAGAGTTCTATCCAGAAGAAGTCAGGATTCGAGTTGGGCTTTGTGGCCATGTGGGCCTGTTGAACAATGGACTGGACAGTGTCCCTTTGTGTACATGTGTACATATCTGTTTCACAGACAATTCGATAATTTATTAGCTGTTGATAGTAATAGATTCACTTTCATGCATTCCTGTTGTCCTTGCATTATTCTGCGGGGTATCGGGTGCAAATTGTTTTTCGTTTGCAGCTGGACGTGTGTATGGTGTGTGTTGTGTGTGTGTGTCATTCTCATTTTCCTCCCTCCCTCCCTTGTGTGCTAGGTGGCTGTACTCACCGTCGTCATCTTCATCTGCGTTGGTGTTCCAGTGGAGCATAACGTAGAAGATCATTGGGAAAACTTGCAGTTCGGGTTCCATGGCGGCGTTGTACTTCCCAGTGTCTCCGACGGTGAGTCTTCTCTCTTCAGTGATGTGTTTCTGCCAGGCTTTTGATGGCGTTGGCACCGCCCCGGAAAACGTTGCAGTTTCCTGTGTCATAATATGGTGGGCAGTACTTTGTCTTCCGCCTGGCTGTTCGCGGCTATCGCCGTGGTGAGTGTTGTTTCCGCCTTGGCGGTTGGTGTGGTACATTGGCTGTCTATGGGAGTTATCACCACTATGGTCATAATTTAGTGGTAATTACCGCCAGCCTGTTGGCGGTATTACTGCCATTTAATCACTCACCGCCAGGGTCATAATGAGGGCCTGATTGTCTTGACTCAGTGTTAAACAAGATTTATTTTGCTGTTGACCACAAAACCTAAAGATTCCAGTAGACTGACAGCCATTTGAGTATGCTCCTTCACCCTGCTCTGATCCATGATAAACATATCATCTAGATAAATGATGAATCATACTCCCCCCTCTCTCCGATAAGATGCTACTAGAAATAAAATCTTTGTGAAACACCATGTGGCAGACTATAGACCAAATGGGAGGCAAACAAATTCAAAGCCTTTCCGCCTCACCTGAACATAAGGTACTTCTGGTGACGTTCTCAAATCGGAACCGTGAGATAAGCATCTTTCAGGTCCAGTCGAGTCGACCAATTTCCTGTTTGAAGAATGTCTCTTAACATATGCATCCCTTCTATTTTGAAATACCAACCAATCTGAGTCTCAAGTTTATAACCGGTCTCATTCCTTTGTCCTTTTTTTCTACTAAGAACATATTGCTTACAAACCCTTCTTGTTCCTGGGTCACCTCTACAATAGCGCTCTTCAGTCAGTCCAGACCAGGCAGAGTTGGTGGACAAATAGGAAAAGGCATTCCTTTACCTTTTTGTCCACCAATTCTGCCTTGTCTGGACTGAAGTGAACTCCACTGGGAACCCATCTTTGAACCGGTTCCTCCAAAAATTCTATTCAATAACCTTGTACCGTCTGTAACACCCAAGAATCTTTGGTCAGTCAATACCAATTGTGATAAAACTGGGCAAGTCTGCCGCCCAATTTTACAGGTGTAATAGTAAGGTCTGACCTTATTTGATCCTCGATTATGCCATTCGATGCACCCTCCACGTCCCTTTGGACATTGACGTTGTGGGTAGAAGATTGATTTCCAAGCTCTATGAGTGGGGCCATAACCACGGGAAAACGATGCTCTCATAATCCCGTTACCTCGGCTGGAAAAATAACCTCTTGTTCTTTGAGCACATTCATGAAATACTCTCTTAATATCTCTCTGTGACTTCTCAAAAGAGGAATATTCACCTACAAACTTGGACATAGATTTAATGAAGTTGTCTCCAAATAGCAGCCCCGTGGCTGAAGGAGCTGCCTCCTTATTTTCCAAATCTATTAATTTGGGATTTATTTTAAGCAGTAAACTTTTCCCTCGCTCCATAGAAAGACCAGTGTTCGCACTTCCTGAGAGACATATTGCTCTTTAGACCCAATGTTGAAGATCCTCGACGTTCACCACTTGATTATTAATATGTGCCTCCTCAACTATATAAAAAATCTTTGTCAGTGGACCTACCACATCTAAAAGGCGGTCTTAGCACATTTTCAATCCTTTATGTGGGTCTCACCCCCCTTCACTAATAAAAGCCAAAATCTTAGGGCCCAATTCAGGTGTCACTAAAACTTTCTCCTCTAGACAAGGTTTAGGGCATTCTGATCTTAATCTGACCTCCTTCGGAATTTGTTTCTCTTCCAAGCATGCACATAGTTTCCTACATGTTCTAAAGGTGACCACTCTGGTGAAAGAGGATGCCTTATAAGGAAAGAATCAAACATTGAATCCCCACGTGGTCCAATAAACCATCCTTAGAAATATATTTTCCCTTTTCCTTCATCTCCTTAATTGTAACCACCTCATCACTTCCTGAGTCAGCTGATTCAAACTCAGAAGAACAACTAAGTTCAACTTCGGCACTACCCGAATATTCGTTACAATGTTATACCTTGTGTTTACGACCATTTACTTTATTTTTAGTTTCTCTGTTTGAGCCTTTATATTGCCCACAATGTGTGCCCTTGACAATCTCTTGGTTCGCGCAAACACAACTTTCATGTTCTGCCAAAACAGTCTTCCTTTTCTCAGAATGTAGAAATGTGTAACCCAGGTGTGTTCTCTTTCCTGACACCTTCCCTTGTTTAGCATTCTGGATGGTCTCACCCGCAGACCAAACGTTTTCTTCCTCAGAAGCGGCTTTGAAACAGGCCATCATGGCTTCAAATGTTTTCTCCATAGGAGAATTTAAGTCTAAAGCATCCTTTAATTTATCCTCTAACAATGCTTTCTCGTCTGCATGAGACCTGTCCTCAATCATAGTGACAAATTTCAACTCTAACAATATCTCAGGACAAACTCTAAGTAACTATGTGAAACCACTACCAATTTCTTACAAATTACTCTCACTGTAAAGTCTTGAAGACCCACTGACAGTTTTCCTAAACAGCAACTGATCTCTCCCTCAGTAATAAACTGACATCCGTAATTGTCTCCTGACATTGAGAAATTCCCCAATCTTACAATATGGCTGCCCATACAGCCGTCAGCCAATTAAAACAGACTTTTCCAACATAGTCCTATTTCCATTACTACTATTGAACAATCGCATTCACTAAATAACAAAACTCTGTGCTAAAGCTAAAATTGCTGTATCGCAAGGCTGATAAGAACCGTACGGAAGAGACAATGCTTCTAGACATTGCCGGCAAGAGAAGAATAAAGCCACAAACCCATTCCATTCCAGCATGCCCGTGAGGGAGGAAAGCTTCCATAAGATGCCGCCATTAATTCAAGACTGGCCTGTGCAAGCTCAACAGTCCGGATCCGGCATGATCAGTGCAAGCTGTGCACATCACACTGCCAGCAGGAGCTTGAATTTCAACCAACCGTCCAAACCAGTACACCTAAACATGATAAATTACTGAAATTCAATTAATGTGAAAACCCTGATACATTGAGAATCTCTCATAAAACCAGTCCATTTCGTAAACCAGATACAATAAACGATAACTAGCTATAAAGGATTAAAATAATTTTCCATAGGAATATGTACACAAAAACCCAAACACTGACAAAACTTATTGATGACCAATCATATGAGAAAAAACACAGTAAGTTACCAATCAAAACATCAACATTCACACCTCACTCATAGTACTTAACTGCAGAAGCAGCAGCAAAAAAGAAGGCTGAGGATTGGGGGATCTATGGTTTTATTGTGTTGGATTCTAAGTTCTATGTTCTTTAAAGAAGCTGCTGTGAGTAGTGGCAATAAAGAAATATGCATAATGTTAGCCTCTGGGTCTTACCATAATATCCTTTCTAACATTCAATCTGTGAGAAATTAAAAATTGATTTGGATTTTCTCTTGTTATTTTCGTTGTAGTGTGGGAATAATATGGAACTTGACATATGCAGTGCTCTAAATAATGTGTTATTGGTCTACCTATGGACTCCTTAATACCACAGATGAAAACACATTTGGTAACTAGACAAATCATTTCATTTTAGAGAAAGAAAAGCAACAAGTTTTAAATCTCAACTGTTCAAGTAAAATGATCGACCCTGTGAAAGGTTTTGACATCCTTAGAAAATACATTTTTTTTTGCCAAAATATTTTGAAAAGTGTGATTTCTTCCAACTTTCCTGGTCAGAATTTGGAGTTTCTGGGATACCATGCCAATGAATGCATCCTTCCAAACTGCAGCATAAAAAGCAGTTTGATCCTTATAAACACATTATTTTATGGTGACTCAAAAGCATTACAACAGTTTCGAAATCATTCAACAAAACCGATGCTTCTGTCAGATTTACCGCCACAAACCAGGATGAATATTGTGTGCATGCATATGACAGAAAGCAAAAATGTTGCAGTTGTTGAATCAGAAATGTGGCAGACTAAAAGAAAAGGTGGGGCAGTGGTGGAATGGATTACAAGTGAGCAAGCAAAATGGTGATTAATACAATGTTGATCATATTCCTCAATTTCTGATACAACATAGGACCAGCAATAGAGAAGCAAGATTCACAGACTGCTTAATTTAGAGGGTGCCAGGGGAAAGAGGTGCCAGGAAATTGCTGCAAATGTGAGCATGTGAGCAAATGCTATAATCATAACCTACACTTGTTAGACATGTCAGCTCTTGACATGGTTTCTCCCGTCTTTTGGCTTCTGACCTCCTGTTATGATCCCATGCTGAACTTTGTTTTTACTGGTTTTAGGACTAAATTGTGTTGGAAATTGGTTTATCCATTATGGCATATTTGACTCATTAGTAAGTCCCTAGTACGATGCACTAGAGGTGCCCAGGGCCTGTAAATCAAATGCTACTAGTGGGCCTGCAGTACTGATTGTGCCACCCACATGAGTAGCCCTGTCAACATGTCTCAGACCTGCCATTGCTGTGTCTATGTGTGTAGTTTTATAACGCCATGTCAACCTGGTAGGTGCACTCACTTGCCAGACACAAACCTTCCCTTCTAGTACATTTAAGGCACCCCTGAGTTAGGCCCTAGTGAGCCCCATGGCTGGGTGCAGTGTATTTAAAACGGTAGGACATGTACTGGTGTGTTCTACATGTCCTGATAGTGAAATACTGCCAAATTAGTTTTTCACTATTGCACGGCCTACCTCTCCCATAGGTAAAAATGGTAATTGCCTTAAATACATTTTAAGTGTAATTTCCCATTGGGAGCAGATAGAGCTAGAGTTTGGGGTCTCTAAACTCACAATTTAAAAATACATCTTTTGGTAAAGTTGTTTTTTAGATTGTAAGTTTGAAAATGCCACATTTAGAAAGTGGGCATTTTCTTGCATAACCATTCTGTGCCTCTGCCTGGCTGCTGAATACACATCTGGTCAGACTGACAGTTGGGCTGTTTGTGAATTCACTCTAGACGTAACACAAATGGAGCGAGGGGTGTCCTGCATATCCTGATGGATATTCCTGGGCTAGAGTGGAGGGAGGAGCTGACACTTGCACCTGAATAGGGCTGTGCCTGTCCTTTCTCAATACAGGTGGTCATTATGAACATGGCGGGAAAGACCGCCAACCGCCGTGTCGGCGGTGAACAGAATCCTGCCAGCAGTGGCGAATGGAAACCCGCCATATAATGATAGAAAAACCCAACCCCGCCAAACATTCCCAGACCACCACTGCCCGCCAGGACCCTGTCTGCAGGAATCCTGGCCCACCCCACCCCGCCACCGCCAAGCACACCCACATCCCGCCCTCCAAATAACGATGCACAAATCATCTCGGCGGACAGTGGAGGCCGGACGACCATTGGCGGCTGCGACCGCCACAGGCAGTAAGTGGGTCCAATAGCAACAAGTGCACACATTGGCTAGGCCTATCACCCACACACCTGACACACATCCAGAACACCATAAAACACCCCCAGACACACCCCACAATCCCTTGCAATGAAACCAGGACCAGAAGACGGAGAGCACCCGAGCCAGACAGAGAATGCCAGCAGACAGGACACGCATATCGACCCACACAGGAGCACCCATACCCCGTCCCCAGTCCCGACGCCATCCACCACCATCACCATGTCCCCCCCAAATAATCCACAAATCACCAAAAGGGAGCTAAGGACCATGGTGGACGAGATCCTGAAGGAGGAGCCACAAATATTCGGGTCCGAGGTGCAGCACACACACATCGCGCGGAAATTGGAGCTGTGGTAGACCATTGTCAACAGGGTGAATGCAGTGGGACACCATCCATGCACCAGGGACGACATCCGCAAGAGATGGAACGACCTGCGGGGAAAGGTCAGGGTCATGTATTTCAGGCACCACATCGCAGTGCAGAAGACTGGGGGAGGACCGCCACCAACACCACCCGACTACACCGACTGGGAGGAGAAGGTACTCGCCATCCTGCGCCCAGAGGGACTCACTGGAGGAATGGACTCGGGTAAGTCATCTACAATTACCCCATATACAACACATCTGCAATGCATGCATCACCCTACCCCACCCACACCCACCTAGACCCACACCCCACCCAGCCATTACCCACCACATCCACCACCCTGCATTACCCACAACTCACTACCAGGTCCACAGCACTCCCGCTGTGCACAGCCACCCACCCCTGCACGTACCCACAATGGAATAATAACCCCCACCACAATGTAACCCCACCACTGCCACTAAATGCAATGTTAACCTCACGAAGGCACCCTGGAAGGCCACTGAAAGCCACACCAGCACAAAATTGCACAGTTCTGTACACCTCAAACACTCATGCATAAGAAACAGACATGTCTATGTCCCCCAACAGGCACCACCACCCATACAACCCTAATGGAGGGGACAAGGAGTGCCACAGCACTCCAGGGAGACAGAGGCACATCACAAGACCTTTGCGAAGGACCCCTGGACACTGATGAGCAGGCAGGCCCCTCACACAGCCCTGGATGCTCACCATGCAGCAGCCCCACCCAGGAAAACACTGTCATCCCTAACACCCAGTCAAGACCAGCAGGCCAGGGGAGGCGTACCCACACCAGTGGACCCAGGGCACAGACAGGTGGAACACAGCTACAGAGGCCACAGTCTCCCACTCCCAACATGCAGGAAGGTGGGGGCCCCAGTACAAGTGGCACGTCAAGACCTACGCAGGGGACACAGGCACAGGGGGCCAGGGCAAGTTCAAGTGCCCCAGTGGGTCAGGGAGTAGGGCACCGGATGGATGCAGCAGCCCAGCACATCATTGCAGAGGTATTGGGGGCCTACCAACATACCCAAGACAGGTTGGTATAGATTGTGTCCACCCTGGAGCAAAGTCAGAGGATGCAGCTGTAACAACACCAACAGGCCATGGAGCAGTGGAAAGAACACAATGCCACAATGGCCACCATTGCTGGAGCACTGCTGCAGTTGGTTAACAAACAGTCAGACACCCACCCCGGACAAGAGGCCCCCACAACAGCCCTGGAAAACCAGCAACAGATGACCCAAGCAGCAGAAACAGCACAGGAAATACCCTCCCAGGAATCACAAGGGCCAACCATGCCACCCCAAGAAGCTCCACAGCAGGTGCCCAAACGTAGTCTCAGGCCAAGATATGGCACTGGAAACCCAGCTAACACCTATGACATCCAACAGTGCTGCCATCAAGTCGTTTAGAGGACACCCAACCATTACGGCTTCCATCACTGTACATAGCATATTTCACTGTATTCGACCAATAAACAACATTTCTCACCTGTAACACTGTCCCCTGTCTTCAATGTTGAACAAAGTGGAGTATGGATGCAACTGGCAGGGAACAACTTTATTGTCAATTTGTGCTTGGTGGTGGTAATGTGTGTTTCAAATTATGCAAGGAGGGAATGCATATATTGCCTGTCAGTACCATGCTGAAGAGGTCCATGTCTCGCCTATCATGACCAATCCCCCCTATATGACATGGCACACTTACAGTATCAGTCACTAACCACAATTACAGGCTTAAGTCCCACACAGTTATTGGAAGTAGAGTTGTATCAGTTGGTTCCTGGAATTGACATCTTCCCCTTCCTCATCCTCACCATCACTCTCCTCACCTCTCTGAGGTAACTGATCAGGACCTATAGCACCCTCCACCTCCAAAAGGGGGATACAATGTCTCACAGCCACGTTGTGCAGCATGCAGCAGGCCACCACTATTCTACACACCTTATCAGGCCCATAGGCCAGGGAACCCCCAGAGATATGTTGACACTGGAATCTAGCCTCCAGGAGACCTACAGTACACTCTATCACCCTCCTAGTATGTCCATGGGCCTCATTGTATTTCCTCTCTGCATCCGTCCTGGGATTCCTCACTGGTGTAAGGAGCCAACGCAAGTTTGGATAGCCAGAATCACCTAGAGAAATGGTCAATACAGAGTCGTCATTGTAATGTCCCTTAGTCAGACAGGCTGGTTTTCTGCAATGTGTCAGTTAGTAATAGGCACACTTACCTATGATCCACCCTCTGTCCTCTTGTAGTTGTTCCATCCTCTGTGGCACACTACTGTTCCTCAAAACAAATGAATCATGGACTGAACCCGGAAACATGGCATTCACATGGGAAATGTACTGGTCTGCAGTACATACCAATTGGATGTTCATGGAGTGAAAGTTCTTCCTGTTTCTGTACACCTGTTCACTCACTCTTGGGTGGATGATAGCTATGTGGGTGCCATCGATGGCACCTATGACATGGGGAATGTTTTCAAAGGCATAGAAGTTAGACTTGATGGCAGGGAGGTCAGCACTTTGGTGGAATCGCACATAGGACTGCAGATGTTGTACAAATGCATTCAGAAACCTTGTCAGTACCTTGTTGAACATTGGCTGTGAGAAACCAGCACCCATGCGCACTGTCACTTGAAATGAGCCTGTGGCCAGGAAATGGAATGCGGAGAACACCTGCACCTCAATTGGAATGGCATGCTGAATACGATTTTCCAGAGACAGTGCAGGATCCAGAAATGTACATAGGTCCTGAATAGTTGCACGTGTGAGTCTGTAAGTGATAATGATCTGACGCTCCACCATGGTCCCCATATTCACAAGTGGTCTGTACACCGATGGTGTCCTTCCTCGCCACAAGGGTCGGTACCTATGAGGGGTAAGAAAAAAGAGGGATGTGCACACATACATTGGCATATTTGCTAAATACATGCAGTGCAGTGTTCATAGTTGTGTCTGTACAATAACTGCAACCTGACAGATGTACATGTACATCACTAGGAGGGAACAGAGTAAATCATTTGTGATTATATACTCAATGGATAGAGGCTTAGGTGCTTAATATGGCTAGTAGGCCCAGCATTGTGAGTATAATTAATTTCAAGATGCGTAGGTGATGGCAAAATGTCTGCCCACTGTAGTTCTGCCCCTTCGTTGTGGAAGTGACCTAATACAGCTAGCGGTTGGTGTCACAGTGTACGGCGGTGTTGACCACTGTTCGCACCCTCATTGGCTAACATGGATGCCAATGGGGAATCCTGGCGTATCATGATCGCCGCTGGCGGTGATGGTGCATACCGGCGCAGAACGTACGCGCGTTCGTCATCGTTTGATCACTTGACCCCCTGATCTTGTGCGGACAGGTACTCCACTCTGGCTATGGATGTTCCACGTGGTGCAGGGGAAAGGGCCCGGCCTTCACCCAGGAAGAACTGGAGAAACTAGTGGACGGGGTCCTGACCCTGTATGACAGACTCTACGGCCGGCCAGAGGTACAGGTGAGTCCGGGTTTGGTGGGCTCTGTGTGAGTAATGGATGGAGTGGATTGCACAGATGTGTGCTCCTGGGAGCCAGGATGGGATGGGCCATGGTGCATGGAATGCTGCGTGCCACTGTCCTGCATGTCTGAGAGCACTGTCTGTCCTATGTTTGACAATCTGCTAGCTGTTGCCATCGTGCAGGTGCCTGACCTCTGTGTTCCATTTCTGTGTCACCCTACTAGGTCAGTGCCCACCAGAAGAGGGCACATTGGCATGCCATTGCCAAGGAGGTACGGACCCTGGGGGCCTACAACCGGCAGAGCACCCACTGTCGAAAGAGGTGGGAGGACCTGCGGCGCTGGGCACGGAAGATCACTGAGGCCCAGCTGGGAAAGTCCTCCCAACATGGAAGGGGTGCCCGTTGGACACTGACCCCCCTCATGCGAAGGATCCTGGTGGTGGTGTACCCAGACTTGGATGGGCACTTGAAGGCCGCACAGCAGTCACAAGGGGGTGAGTGCTCACAGACCATACTTCAGCCTGGAAGGATGAGTGTGTGAGCGATAGGGCTCATGGTGCTTAGAGCAGGGAATTTCACTGGTGTCCATCTATTGTCTGTTCCCCAAAGGGTGTAGGGGTGTCCCTGTCAGGTTTCACCTACCTCAGATCCAATACTATTTCAGGGGATGGGTGTAGGTCAGTATACTGCTCAGTAGTCAGGGGCATGGCCATGGGATTAGTGCACGGTGCTGCCTGTTGGGTGTGTGTGCTGGGTAGGTGTATGTCTGACCATTGTGTATCAACATTCAGCTATTTACAAGTGTCTCTCCTGTTTTGTCTCCCCATCCCTGTTCTCTTGTGTTTGTTTGGTACAGCATCAACATCAGGCGAGGGAGCTGAGGCACCAGCAAGTGGGGAGGCAGCGGCCCACGGATCCTCCGAGGCAGAGACAACGGACGCCCAGGAGACCAGTGGGTGAGAGGGCGAGGGGACTTCCACGGGGAGGCTACTACCACAGGAGGTAGTGACTCTGAGACTTCCTCCGATGGGGGTCCTCTGGCGGTGGTGGACCCTAGTGGACACACCACTACTGTGAGATCTTCCGCCACCACCCATATCATCACCGCCCTCCCTTCTGCTCCCCACCGAGTTGCCCGTGCCCGCCCACCCAGAAAGGTGGGCGCCTCCTTCGCCCCAGGCACCTCCTCCCCTGCCCCAGTCAGTCCTGCTGCCCTCACAAAGGAGGCTATTGACCTCCTGAGAACTATCTATGTAGGGCAGACAACCATTGTCAATGCCATCCAGGGTCTGGCTTCTGAGGTGCAGCAGACCAATGCCTATCTGGAAGGCATTCACGGTGCCGTGTCTGCCCTACAGAGATCTTTTCAGGCTCTGGCCTCCTCTTGGACCCCCTGGCCATTCCGTCCCCTCTTCAACCTCCTCTACCCCTTCCAGCACCCCACTCCCGTCACCCATCCAAAGCACACAATCAGACCCGCTTACAGGCACATCAACACGCAAGAAGCACACTTCCAAACACAAGCACCACACCTCCCACCACAAGCATTCACACAGCCAACAGACACCTGCACACACAACAACGTCCACTTCCCCCAGTGTTCCTGCCTCTTCCGCCTCCCTGTCTGTCCCCTCTACATCCACACCCTCATGCACTGCACCTTCACTCATTTGTACTGCTCCTCTTCCTGCACTCACCACCATAGCAGACAGCCATACATGCACCCCATACACCACACCTGCACTCACCACCTCTACTGTAGTTGACACATGCAGCACACTCACCAGACTTGCAGACACCCACCCAACATACATCCACACTAGCTGTCTGTCTTCTCCCACTGTGTCCACCCCCACCTCCCAAAACACACAAACGCACCAAGACGCCTACCCATCAGACATCCACCACACCACAGCATACTGAGCAGTCACCTGCACCCACTACATGCACACCTACACCCCATCCATCCACTCCCTCTGCCTCCACTCCCATGCCCTCATCTACGTCCACCCCAATTGCTCCCAAGAAACTTTTCCTCTCCCGTGCAGACCTGTTCCAACCCACTGGCCCACCCCATCTTGTCCCAAAACGTGCCCACCTCCTTGCCCTTTCCGCTCCTTCCACATCACAGCCCACCCCGGTCCAGCCTTCCCATTCCTGTGCCCCTTCTCCGGTGAAGAAGAAGGCCCGCTCAGAGCCTAAGGCATCCAGCTCCATCCGAGCCAAACAGCCCCCACCCCCTTCAAAGGAGAAGCCCACCCCCCTCCAACCTCCTCACGCAAGTCTAAGTCCCACCCCCGTCGGAAATTCCCCCCCACCCCCCTTCTGCGAGGTGCCTGGATCCCCATATGGTGCCCCGTTCAGTGGAGTACCCAGCACTTGTGGGAGTCAGGTGTGGCCAGTTGTGGCCAAGGACAATTAGCTTTTTATGGACTGGCCATTGGCCCTGTTGGCACTGTTTTGCTCAGTGAGCTACAAATGAAAGTTTCTGTGTGGCCTCTGTTTGGGCTGCACGCAGTTCCACCCTGGTGTTTGTTTTAATTTTTTATGGGTGTGGGGCTATTGTATGTACTATGGTCAAGTTGCAGTGGCATTCGGTCGGGTACGTCCCTCTTGGTGTGGGGTGTCTGACTTGTGCTGCTGAGAAGGGTTGGGGGGGCGTTGCAGAGTGGGTGGGTATGTAACTTTGCCCTTTCCTCCCTTGTGTCGTAGGTTGCGGTACTTACTGCTGTCGTCTTCGTCGGCGGTCTCGGTCGTGTAGATATATGGCAAGGAGCAAGGCTGGCATGATCAGCAGCTCTCTGTCCGTGGCTGCCACTGCACGTTTTGTGGAACTCCGGTGAGTCTTTCCTTCTATTCGTTTCTTTTCCGCCTGGCTTTGTGTGGCGGTGGTTCCCGCCCCGGACCTGGCGGCGGAATGGTGGTTCATAATTTGATGAGCAGGTTGGGCCTTTCCGACGGCCTTTGGACGGACTCTGCCGTCGTCAGCGAGACTCGTTTCCTGGCAATAGGTGGTGCGCGGGATGCGTGTGTTTAGTTTGGTTCATTATTTGGTGGTCCGGCCCGCTCCTCTGTTGGCGGTTTCTACCACCACCACCGGCGGAGCGGAACAGACCGCCATGTTCATAATGAGGGCCACAGTCCCCAACCCCCTGAAGTGTGTCAGGACAGGGAGAGGCAGGGACTTGTGCACTTCAAAGACTTTCCTTTGAAGTTTGCCTACTGAAAGGCAGAACTGAGTATAAGTATTGGACTGCTGACCCCACAACTTCCGAACACTTCTGGACTGAGGACATTCTACCAAGGAGAAGAGCTGGATGCTTGATGAGGACCTGCCACTCTGCCTGTTGCTTTGCTGTACTGGCCTGCTGCCGCTACTTCTGCACTGGGAATGAAAGTACTGGACTTTGCTTTCTACATCCAGCTCTCCAAATTTCTACAAGGGCCTAAACTGAGCTTGCCTCCTGTTAGAAGTCTCAGGGACATCACAGATGTCATCTGGCAGCACATGGGCTTTCTTGCTGAGAGTCCTGACCTGCCAAGTGGTGCCAAATCCAGTTCCTGGGCCCTTGGAAGAGAGTTCTAATGAAGAAGATCCAGGCACATTGACCCGGATGACTCCAGAACCAGCGCTGCTGCCCGACTTTGCACTGCTGCCTGCACTGAAGCCATGGTCCCTGCCACGACTGACCCTGCTGCAGTGCCTTTGTAGTCCTGGGAAATCGTAAGCCCCAAGTGCGTTGTCACCGCCATCCATGCAACCGACTCCGCCATTGTGCCTGTGGCTCGTGAAATCACTGTGACCCTGAGAGGTCGCTGCATTGCGTCTTGACCTGCCCGATTCATCAACCCTGCTAGATCGTAAGGAACCAACGCCTTGCTTCTGACGCTACATCACCTCCCATGCAACCATAAGGAACCAAAGCCTCACCTCCCCTGCCTCGAAGTAGGGAACCAACGCCTCACCACCCCAGTGGCAGTAAGGAACCAACTCAGCACCGGCTTCAGCGATGCCTTGCCTATCCGACTCTGTGCAATGTCTTTGCTTTCTCACTTTTTCCAAAGAACTGTACCTGGTATCCATGCGACTCCGTGACCAGCACTGCATTCCCTTGCGATTGGTGTTG
Organism: Pleurodeles waltl; assembly: GCF_031143425.1. Lineage (NCBI taxonomy): Eukaryota > Metazoa > Chordata > Amphibia > Caudata > Salamandridae > Pleurodeles > Pleurodeles waltl. The sequence goes on along the minus strand of NC_090437.1, from coordinate 715,066,554 downwards.
GACTGTTGGGAATGACTCCATCAACAGCGTTGTGATAGCCTCAGTTGGAGCTACTGTGTTTCTAAGTGCTTTATTGTGATTTAGGTGGTCATTACAACATTGGCGGTAAAATCCGCTTACCGCCTTGCAGGAGACCGCCAACACACTGCCGCGGCCGCGGATTTCCGCCACAGCTATTATGACCCACATTTCGGAATCTGCCAAAATTCAGACACCCACACAAGTCCGCCACACCAAAAGTCAGTGATAAACTGGCGAAAACAAAACCTCCACCGTCACGCCAACAGGAATACGTCCACACTATCACGACACACGAATCCACGTGGCGGTCTATCAACCGCAGTATTCCATTGCCGGTACACACCGCCGCGCTCAAAATACACACACATTTACAAAACACTACCACATTGGACAAATCGAAATACACACACCTGATACACATACATACACCACTCCCACACACCCATTACAATATAAAACACACACCCACTTCACCCACAAACCCCCATGACCAAAAATACCGAAAGAATGCCAGAGAGAGAGAGCACCAGCAAGAACAACAGCATCCACAGGCACACAACACCATCACCCACAGAACTTCCACGCACCTCACATAACACACCACTACATATCAGCACACTTATCACCACACACTCCACCCCACACATCACCTACACCACCCCATGGCACGGCAAAGACACCCCAGGTTCTCGGAGGAGGAGCTCAGGGTCATGGTGGAGGAAATCGTCCAGGTAGAGCCACAGCTATTCGGATCAAAGGTGCAGCACACCTCCATTGCAAGGAAGATGGAGCTATGGCGAAGAATCGTGGACAGGGTAAACGCAGTGGGACAGCACCCAAGAAATCGGGAGGACATCAGGAAGAGGTGGAACGACCTACGGGGGAAGGTGCGTTCCGTGGTCTCAAGACACCACCTGGCGGTTCAGCGGACTGGCGGCGGACCCCACCTCCTCCCCCACAACTGACAACATGGGAGGAGCAGGTCTTGGTGATTCTGCATCCTGAGGGCCCCGCAGGAGTAGGTGGAGGAATGGACTCTGGTAAGACAAATCTTAATTATTATATCCCCCACCCTACCTGCATGCTATCACATAACCCCACCCTCACCCCCAGCACACCAACTCCTCACATATGTCCCAACATCACAAACCACCCATCCCAACACTAAGCCCTGCATGCAACAACAACGCATGGACACCCATCACTAAAGCATGCCCACTGCACATACCCATACAACCCCCTAAAACATCATCACACAAGGTCCCACACAGGAATGCAAGCACTGGGGTACACGGTCACCCACCCATTGCACACCATGACACACACAGATGTAACAACCATCCTTTTATACCCCTGCAGGACCCCTACACAACGTCACCGGACAGGAGGGTCCACACATGTCCACACCACCAACAGAGGAGGCCCACAGTGATGACAGCAGCTCGGTCCAACTGGATCTAGATGACCAGCCCGGCCCATCGGGGACCTCGGGACAGTCGGTTCCCCTCACCCAGTCACAGGCCACCGCAGACCTTCCCCCCTTTGGAAACACCAGCACAGCACCCACCCAGCGGGCCCATACCTCCGTCCCCAGGACACGAAGGCCCAGGAACACAGGGGAACTGGGAGGGCTGCTGTGGGACAGGAGGCGGACAGGCCAAGGGAACCCACTCTCCACGAGGCCCTCTCCTCCATCATGGGAGCCCACCACCACTCTCAGGAGACGATGGCAATGGTACTGGCCAAGTTTCAGGAGACCCAGCGCCTGCAGGAGGAACAGTATATGGGCAGGGGTGCTGAAGGAACTACTCAACACCAGGAGGGACACTGTGGCACTACAAGGGGCCCCTGACACTAGCATAGATGATGAACTGCCCACCACCTCCGCCGGCGCTAGTGGACAGGACGCCCCGCCACAGGACCAACACACCAGCACCCCACCCCCTGCAGAGGGAGAACCACCCCGCAAACGGTCCCTGAGATCCAGGACAAAGACAGAGCACGATGCCAAGACCCCGCCAAGAAATGAGACCACCCTGATTGTCATCCTCCTGTCCCACTTTGTCACCTTGTCCATCCTTACACTGCCCCAGCTCCACTTCCTATGCCCATTTGGGCAATGCACCTGTGAGACTAATAGACTGGACTCTGCCATGGACATTCCTCCGCCATCACCCCTTACCATTTCACTACCCCCTCCAATATTGAGCACTTAAATAAACACACACTTAAAGCACAAAACAATCTGGAGTCTGTCTGTGATTTCGAAATAGTGTATTAGCAATTGCAGTGACAAAATGCTCTTTCAATTGTAATGTCAACATACCTATGTCACACAGCTCTAGTCCATGAGGAATCTAAGCAGATGTCACACAGTGGGACCCATATCTGTGAGATCGTAAGGGAAAGTGACAACTCAGTGACCATACACTGGGTGAAAACGACAGACAGTAGAGAGGTAGTAGTGTTTAAGTACATGTAGTAGGCAGGTCTGTACTCTTACCTGTGTCTCACTGGAAATATTGCTGGATCACTGAGTCCCTGTTGTTCATGTCTTCTTCCTCTGCTTCCTCGTCTTCACTGTCCACAGGCTCCACAGCTGCAACAACACCGCCATCTGGACCATCCTCCTGCAGAAAAGGCACCTGTCATCGCAATGCCAAGTTATGAAGCATACAGCAGGCCACGATGATCTGGCACACCTTCTTTGGTGAGTAGAATAGGGATCCACCTGTCATATGGAGGCACCTAAACCTGGCCTTCAGGAGGCCAAAGGTCCGCTCGATCACCCTCCTAGTTCGCCCATGGGCCTCATTGTAGCATTCCTCTGCCCTTGTCCTGGGATTCCTCACTGGGGTCAGTAACCATGACAGGTTGGGGTAACCAGAGTCACCTGCAAATGGTGAGGGACAACTGTTAGACACGCACTAACCTGGAGGGATATCCCCAGACCCAGACAACCATTCCCACTGACTTGCCTCCAGGTGCTCACCTAATAGCCACACACGGTGCCTCTGGAGTTGACCCATCACATAAGGGATGCTGCTATTCCGCAGGATGTAGGCGTCATGCACTGAGCCAGGGAACTTGGCATTCACATCAAATCAAATCAAATCATTAACATTTATAAAGCGCGCTACTCACCCGTGCGGGTCTCAAGGCGCTAGGGGGGAAAAGGGGGTTATCGCTGCTCGAACAGCCAAGTCTTTAGGAGTCTCCGGAAAGCGGAGTGGTCCTGGGTGGTCCTGAGGCTGGTGGGGAGGGAGTTCCAGGTCTTGGCCGCCAGGAAGGAGAAAGATCTCCCACCCGCCGTGGAGCGGCGGGTGCGAGGGACGGCAGCAAGTGCGAGGCCAGCGGAGCGGAGGGGGCGGGTGGGGACGTAGAAGCTGAGGCGTCTGTTGAGGTATTCCGGTCCCTTGTTGTGGAGGGCTTTGTGTGCGTGGGTGAGAAAACGGAAGGTGATCCTTTTGCTGACTGGGAGCCAATGCAGGTGTCTCAGGTGTGCGGAGATGTGGCTGTTGCGGGGTACGTCGAGGATGAGGCGGGCCGAGGCGTTTTGGATGCGTTGCAGGCGGTTTTGGAGTTTGGCGGTGGTCCCGGCGTAGAGGGTGTTGCCGTAGTCCAGGCGACTCGTGACAAGGGCGTGGGTCACGGTTTTTCTGGTGTCGGCGGGGATCCAGCGGAAGATCTTGCGGAGCATGCGGAGAGTGAGGAAGCAGGCGGAGGACACGGCGTTGACTTGCTTGGTCATGGTGAGAAGAGGGTCCAAGATGAAGCCGAGGTTGCGGGCGTGGTCTGCGGGGGTCGGTGCGGTGCCGAGGGCCGTGGGCCACCAGGAGTCGTCCCAGGCGGACGGGGTGTTGCCGAGGATGAGGACTTCCGTTTTTTCAGAGTTCAGCTTTAGGCGGCTGAGCCTCATCCAATCTGCGACGTCCTTCATACCCTCTTGTAGGTTGGTCTTGGCGCTGGCGGGGTCCTTGGTGAGGGAGAGTACAAGTTGGGTGTCGTCGGCGTAGGAGGTGATGATGATGTCGTGCTTGCGTACGATGTCGGCGAGGGGGCTCATGTAGACATTGAAGAGTGTCGGGCTGAGCGATGAGCCTTGAGGTACGCCGCAGATGATCTTGGTGGGTTCTGAGCGAAACGGTGGGAGGTAAACTCTTTGGGAGCGGTTAGCGAGGAAGGAGGCGATCCAGTCCAGGGCCTTGGATCCCGGTGGAGCGTAGGCGGGTGATTAGGGTGCAGTGACAGACGGTGTCAAAGGCAGCCGAGAGGTCGAGGAGAATGAGGGCGACTGTTTCACCGTTGTCCATCAGGGTTCTGATGTCGTCTGTGACTGAGATGAGGGCGGTTTCCGTGCTGTGGTTGGTTCGGAATCCGGTTTGTGAAGGGTCGAGCAGGTTGTTGTCTTCCAGGAAGGTGGTCAGCTGTTTGTTGACGGTCTTTTCTATTACCTTGGCTGGGAAAGGTAGAAGAGAGATGGGGCGGAAGTTTTTCAGGTCGCTTGGGTCAGCCGTAGGTTTCTTTAGTAGGGCGTTGACTTCAGCGTGCTTCCAGCATTCGGGGAAGGTAGCAGAAGAAAAAGAAGAGTTGATGACGGTCTGGAGGTGCGGGGCGATGATGTCGTCGGCTTTGTTAAAGATGAAGTGCGGGCAGGGGTCCGAAGGGGCGCCGGAGTGGATAGAGTTCATGATGGATTTGGTTTCTTCCGTGTTGATGTGGGTCCAGTTGTTGAGGGTGATGTCCGGGGAAGCGGGTTCAGTGGTGTATGGTTGGGTCTGGTGTCCGAAGCTGTCGTGGAGGTCGCTGATCTTGCGATGGAAGAAAGTGGCGAGGGATTCGCACAAATCCTGTGAGGGCGTGACGGCGTTGGCGCTGGCGCTGGGGTTGGAGAACTCTTTGACGATGCTGAAGAGTTCTCTGCTGTTGTGGCTGTTTTTGTCTAGTCTGTCGGTGAAAAAGTTCCTTTTGGCAGTGCGGATCAGGTGGTGGTGTTCGCGTGTAGCGTTCTTGAGGGCGGTCATGTTGTCAGCGGTGTGGTCCTTGCGCCAGGCCTTCTCAAGGGCACGACAAGTTTTCTTTGATTCTTTGAGGGTGTCAGAGAACCAGAGAGGTTTTTTGGTGTTGGTCTGTCGATGCGTGCGTTTGAGGGGAGCAAGGTTGTCAGCGCAGTTGGAGATCCAGTTTGTGAGGTTGAGAGCTGCGTCGTTGGGGTCGGTGGTGAGGGTGGGTTGGTTGGCGGCGAGAGCGGAGAAGAGTTGCTCTTCAGGGATCTTGTTCCACTGTCGACGAGGGATGGGTTGAGTGCGGAGGTGGGAGGTCTCGCGTCGGAATGTGAAGTGGACGCAGCTGTGGTCGGTCCAGTGTAGGGCAGAGGTGTGGCTGAAGAAGACGTGTTTGCTGGCGGAGAAGATAGGGTCGAGCGTGTGTCCGGCGATGTGGGTGGCGGTGTTCACCAGTTGTTTGAGGCCGAGGTTGGCGAGGTTGTCGAGCAGGGTGGTGGTGTTGGGGTCGTTGTTTTGTTCCAGATGGAAGTTGAGGTCGCCTAGGAGGATGTAGTCCGGTGAGGCGAGGGCGTGCGGGGAGATGAAGTCGGCGATGGCGTCGCTGAAAGAGGCGCGAGGTCCGGGAGGACGGTAGACGAGGGATCCTCTGAGGGTGGTCCTTGGGTCGGTGCGAATCTGAAAATGCAGGTGTTCAGCGGCGAGGGGGGGGTCTTCGGTGGAGGTGGTGACACATGGGAGATGTACTGGTCTGCCAAACATACCATCTGTACATTCATAGAATGATAACTCTTCCGGTTTCTGTACACCTGTTTACTCGTGTGGGGGGGTGACCAAAGCCACATGGGTCCCATCAATGGCACCTATGATGTTGGGGATATGTCCCAGGGCATAGAAATCCCCTTTCACTGTAGGCAAATCCTCCACCTGAGGTAAAACGATGTAGCTCCGCATGTGTTTCAGAAGGGCAGACAACACTCTGGACAATACGTTGGAAAACATAGGCTGGGACATCCCTGATGCTATGGCCACTGTTGTTTGAAAAGACCCACTTGCAAGGAAATGGAGCACTGACAGCACCTGCACTTGAGGGAGGATTCCTGTTGGATGGCGGATTGCTGACATCAGGTCTGGCTCCAACTGGGTACACAGTTCCTGGATTGTGGCACGGTCAAGCCTGTATGTGATAATCTCATGTCGCTCCTCCATTGTCGACAGGTCCACCAACGGTCGGTACACCGGAGGATGCCGCCATCTCCTCACATGTCCCAGTGGACGGTGCCTATGAAGGACAACAGCGAGCACAGAGTCAAACAACTCAGAGGTACGTACCCACAGTTTGCCCAGAACACCAATCATACACAAAAGGTGGCCTGCATGTGTGTTGAGTCTAGGCTTAGGTATGTATGACGCAGTTGGAAATTAAGCCATGTGGGCCCCTGAAATGGCGGCTGCCTGACCTCTAAAGTAGGACAATGGGATGTGAGGTAACTGCCCTGGCGTTGTACACCGTCGCGGTAGGCGGTCGAAGACCGCGGCGCAATGCTGCATTGCTTAACATTGGACCCTATGGGTCCAGGAGCCAATGACGATGTACGCCGGCGGTGACGGTACGCACCGCCGCGGACGTGACCGCCATTTTCTATCTGTTCAATCACTCGATACCTGATCTTCGACAGGAGAGGACCTACACTGCAAGTGCTGCTGTGACCTCGGTCTGGAAGAGACAATGGCTCGAGTGTCTGGGGAAAGGGCCCCTGCCTTCACATCAGAGGAGTTGGAGAAGCTCGTGGATGGGGTCCTCCCCCAGTACACGCTACTCTACGGTCTTCCAGACAAACAGGTAAGTACACAGGGAGCATGTTGAATGGGCTATGCCTGTGTGGAGAGGGCTGGATGGCGGTGAATGCATGTGCCACATGGCAAGGGTAGGGATGGGGGCCAATCACTTTGACGGTGCAGTTGGTAATAACTTCTCTTTTTCCCCTGTACATTTCATGGAGGTCAGCGCGCACCAGAAAAAAAGCATTTGGCGTGCCATCGCCAAGGACGTCCAGACCCTGGGGGTCTACCACAGATGGAGCACCCACTGCCGTAAAAGATGGGAGGACATTCGCCGCTGGAGCAAGAAGACGGCAGAGGCTCAGCTGGGGATGGCCTCCCAACGTGGGAGGGGTACCCGTCACACCATGACCCCCCTGATGTTCAGGATCCTGGCGGTGGCCTACCCGGAGTTGGATGGGCACTTGAGGGCATCACAGCAGCCACAAGAGGGTGAGTACACTCTCATTCTGCTGACTTTGCGCGCAGTGGAGGGGTCTGGGTGGGGGAGGTGGGCTGTGGGTTTCCCTAGGCCAGGGCGAGTTCCGTAGGCAAGGCCCCTCCGTAAGGCAGGCCATGTGGCACCCCACTCCACCTCTGTAGAGTGCCAAGTACACCTAGCCATGCCCCTGTGTCATCTATGTGTGAAGATTTCGTCCATAGCCTTGTAGGCCATTTCCCAGGAATTGAACAGTGGAGCCCAAGAGCGCGGCGTAGTGCAGGGGGCTTCTGTGTCTGTCGTGTCCGCCAACGGTAGTGGTAATGCATGCACTCAACATGTCTTTCTTCTGTCTTCCCCACCCTTTTTGTGGTCTCCCTGTTCTTGTGTGCATTAGCATCATCAGGCGGAGGAGCAGTGGCACCGGAGCACGAGGGAGCTGCATCCCACATTGCCCTGGAGGGCGACACTACGGAGTCTGAATTCACCAGTGGGACGGAGGGCGAGGGGAGCTCCACGGCGGAGACAGGAGCTGACACCAGCGACACGGACTCGTCCTCTGATGGGAGCTCCCTTGTGGTGGCGGCAACATCTGTGCCCCCGCATCAACAGGTACAGCTGCCACCCCCCCTACCAGCACCGCCCTCCCAGCAGCCCCTCATCCTTTGCCCCGTGCCCGCTCACCCAGGAGGGTGGGCATCACCTTTGCCCCAGGCACCTCAGGCCCTGCCCCAGTCACCCCTGCTGCCCTCAGTGAGGAGGCCATTGACCTCCTCAGGTCCCTCACTGTTGGGCAGTCTACCATTTTGAATGCCATCCAGGGTGTAGAGAGGCAGTTGCAACAAACCAATGCATTCCTGGAGGGCATTCATTCTGGTCAGGCGGCCCTTCAGTGAGCTTTTCAGACTCTGGCCTCAGCACTGATGGCAGCCATTGTCCCTGTGTCTAGCCCCCTGCCTCCAACTTCCTCCACCCCAACCCAATCCCCTGTAACTCAGCCTATCCCAAGGACACCTACAGACCAACATGCACACACGTCAACACCTAAGGGAAGCTCAGGCAAACATAAGCGCCACACATCCCGCAGGTATTCAAGCAAGCATCACACACATGCAGACACACCAACATCCACTGCCTCCACTGTGTCCCCCTCCTCCTCGTCTCCCTCCTCCCTCCCAGTCTCTTCTACACTCACACCTGCATGCACTACCTCTACAGCCACTACGTCCCTCTCCAGCACACCCACCACCACACCCCGCTCACGTGCAGTCACCACCCCCACTACCATTCACACGTCCCCTGTGTCCTCTCCCAGTGTGTCTGTGATGCCCCCTCCCAAGATACACAAACGCAGGCACACACCCACCCAACAGCCATCCACCTCACGACAGCCTCCAGCGCATGTACCTTCACCCAAAGTCACCAAACGTACACCTCCTACAACCACCACCTCTTCCTCCACTCCCAGACCCCCTCCAGCTACCCGTCCCAGTGTGTCCCAAAAACTTTTCCTGTACAACCTTGACCTCTTTCCCACACCTCCCCCACCCCGTCCATCTCAACTAGCACCTCAGCCACAACATCTCCGGGACCAGTGGTGCCTGTAGGCACCGGAATCTGGAGTGCACCGGCCACCAGGGCAGCCAGTGTGGCACGGAGCCACAGCACAGACAGTCCCCCACCTGTGAAGCATCAGAAGTTGGCCAGTGCCCGGCGGGAGAGGGGGAAGACTCCAGCCACCAAAGCCACTCCCAGGTGTCCCAGTGGTAGTGTGGAGTCAGCTGTGACACCTTCCAAGGTGGGGAAGGGCCACAAGAAACCCGGCAAGTCTGGGAAGAGCAGCACGGCGGAGAAGACCGCCATCATCCCCGATGCCCCGAAGGCCACCGCCAGCACCAGCCCAGCTGCCCAGGAGGCCACCGCCAGCACCATCCCACCTGCCCAGGAAGCCACCGCCAGCACCAGCCCACCTGCCTAGGATGCCATCGCCAGCACCAGCCCAGCTGCCCAGGAGGCCACCGCCAGCACCATCCCACCTGCCCAGGAGGCCACCGCCAGCACCAGCCCACCTGGCCAGGCAGCCACCGCCACCACCAGCCCAGCTGACCAGGAGGCCACTGCCAGCACCAGCCCAGCTGCCCAGGAGGCCACTGCCAGCACCAGCCCACCTGACCAGGAGGCCACCGCCAGCACTAGCCCCGCAGGGCCATGAAGGACCACCAGCAAAAGCCCCGCTGGGCCATGAAGGACCGCCAGCAGCTGAGACTCTGCAATGGAGACCGCCATCTCAAGCACCGCTGCACAGGGCACCGCCATCTCAAGCACCCCAGAACAGGGCACCGCCATCTCAAGCACCGCTGAACAGGGCACCGCCATCTCAAGCACAGCTGAACAGGGCACCGCCCTTCTCAAGGACCGCTGGCCCATGAGCGGCAAGAGCACTGACGCAAATGAGTCCATCACGGGGTGAATGATGCACTCTGGGCACCATGCCCCCTCCAAAACCAGTGGAGAGATACATCCACTACCTCAGTCCTTGGCAGGATGAAGCACTCTGGGCACAAAGCCCCCTCCAGAACCAGTGGAGAGATACATCCACTACCTCAGTCCTTGGCAGGATGAAGCACTCTGGGCACAAAGCCCCCTCCAGAACCAGTGAAGAAAGGCATCCACTCCCTCTGTCCTTAGCAGGATGAAGCACTCTGGGCACAAAGCCCCCTCCAGAACCAGTGGAGAGATACATCCACTACCTCATACCTTGGCAGGATGAAGCACTCTGGGCACAAAGCCCCCTCCAGAACCAGTGGAGAAAGGCATCCACTCCCTCTGTCCTTAGCAGGATGAAGCATTCTGGGCACGAAGCCCCCTCCAGAACCAGTGGAGACAGTTATCCACTTGAGAGACTGTAGCTTTGCACTTCCCAGTATTGAACAGTGGGCAGCCCACCCACTTGTGAGACTTGAGAGACTGTGGCTTTGCACTCCCCAGGATTGAACAGTGGGAAAACCACCCACTTGTGAGACTTGAGAGACTGTGGCTTTGTACTCCCCAGGATTGAACAGTGGGCAAACCACCCACTTGTGAGACTTGAGAGACTGTGGCTTTGCACTCCCCAGGATTGAACAGTGGGCAACCCACCCACTGTAGAGACTTGAGAGACTGTGGCTTTGCTCTCCCCAGGATTAAACAGTGGGCAAACCACCCACTTGTGAGACTTGAGAGACTGTGGCTTTGCACTCCCCAGGATGGAACAGTGGGCATGTGGCCCCTTAGTGGATTTGGCGTCGTGCACTCAAGCGGCTGAGGTGCCCCCCCCTTTCCCTCCCCCTGAGGTGCCTGTTTAGTTGCTGTCTGATGCCCCTGCAGTGTTCTCTCCGTCATGGTCGGGGATCTTGTGTGGGCCTCGCCCATACCGTGTGGTCCCAGTGTTCCACTGACTTTCTTAGAGCACTATCTGGACTACTATGCTTGGTATATATTATGTACATGGTGTATATATATATGTCTGCCTACCCTTTTTTAATATATTACAATGGTTACACTCATTTTCTATTGTCTTTGCATTCTTCTGGGGGGTTTGTGGGGTGTAACTGTGATGTATTGATATGCATTAGTGTGTGTTGTAGTGGGTGAGGGTGGGGGTGGGGGTGTTGCGTGTGTGTGTCACTGTTTTTTCCCTCCCCCCTCCCCTGTGTCGTAGGTGCAGTACTCACCGTGGTCTTCGCCGCCGGCGTTCGTGCTCCTAGTAGAGGAGCAGGAAGACTATTGCAGGGAGAATTTGGAGTTCCGGGTCCATGGTTTCCTCGTTCCTCGTGGAGTGTGTAGAGGTGAGCGTTTTTCCTTCGGGATTCCTGTTTCCGCCGTGTTTTTATCCGCGGTGAATCCGCCCCGGAAAAGGTGGCGGATTGGCCTGTCATAATAGTGTGGGCGGTACATTGTCTCCCGCCTGTCTGTTTGCGGTGACCGCCAAGCTGTTTGTTTGTACCGCCGTGGCGGTCGGAGTGTTAAAGTGGCTGTCTTTGTTGCCAGTTTCCGCCACGGTCGTAATTGCACAATTTTTACCGCCGGCCTGTTGGTGGTTTTACCGCCGATTTAACACCAACCGCCAGGGTTGTAATGACCACCTTAATCTTTAAAAATTCATATTTTTGCTTGTATATGTCGGATTTGTGTCGTCTTGGTCTTGTTTCACTCAGATAAATATTGGCTCTGTTTTTTAAACTGATGTAGAGTTTGTTGTGGTGTTTTCACTGCCTTACTCTGTGTGTGTGTACAAATACTTAACCCATTGCCTCTGAGACAAGCCTGACTGCTCGTGCCAATCTACCAAAGTGGTGGGCAGGGGTTATCTTAGGTGTGTGACTCTCTTACTCTTACTAGAGTGAGGGTCCCTATTTGGATAGGGTGCAAACCACTGCCAATTAGAGACCCCATTTCTAAAAACACTGATTTACATGTGCATGACAATGGCAGAAAAACTTTGGACAAGTAGAGCTAGTTTGTAATTGGGTATGCCAGAGAAATCTAAAATTGTAAAATACCCATGCATAATTACGGAATAGCTTATTGAATAAGGGACACAAAACCATTAAGAACACTCCCACACATCATCTACCAGAAATACACAAAGAAACATCCCATAAATTGGTGTCTCTTACCAATTAACAGAGCACTATGGCCTCCGTAAGAGAACATATTTGCCTTTTGCCGAGGTCTCAGCCATAAGACAGCATGATGTGTAATTGTCAAGGTGGGTTATGCTCCAAATCAGAGAGCTGCGTAGAGTAAGGGTAAGTGCATAGAGGTGCGTGACAGCAATCCAAGAAGCTTTTGCAATAAACATCTCATTAACAGCAATTTCTGTCTCCTCACCCATCTGAACATGAGTACCGAATACAATATGTTATGTGATGTTCTTTTCTGAATCTTTCCTATTTGTAAACTATTAAAATGGACACAAAAAGTGTGACATAAGTGGGATTCTAGATTGGTATTTGGTTGACACACAAAGATGTTCACGCTTCCTAACTAAAATAAAAGCGCATCATCAACTTTCTTCCTGCATCAACATGCACTATTTTTATGACATACACACTCAACCATCATGATCGGGACACCACACACACACAATGTTGAAGAATCAGTTGCAACATGGTTATAGCACAACAGAATTGTGTGGTCACAGACAATCAATGCATAAATGTGTGCGTAGGGTATGTTGGAATTAAGTGTGGGCAAGTGACCCTTTATGGAACCTCTATGCTACTGGTGGGAACACGTGCTGTAGTAAGTTATGTGTCCAATGGATAAGGGTAGAAAACGTTTGAACAACAGGCGCTACATAGGTATCAACAGTGACATAGCAACCCTGCTCTGAAAGTGCTACCGTGAAGACCTTGAGGATAAGGATCAAAGACCCATATTTACACTTTTGGAGCACCGCATTTGCATAATTTTTTTACGCAAAAACAGCGCAAACTCACAAAATACAATTGCGGCGCTAAAAAAGTATAAATATGGGCCAAAGTTCTTTTCTATTACTCGCAAGACAAAGTAGGGCGAAGGACCAGGATATCTACAAAACTTGCACCTATCTAGGGGCCAAATTTATCAACACTTTGCATGGGTGCAAAGTCAGATAAAGTGAGGAAAACCAGCCCAAAGTATTGCTTTGGGATTTATTTTACAGCGCAAAACGTATTGTGTGCAGGAAAGTATCCCTAAAGTAACGCAATGTAGCGTTATGCCCTGTTTTGCTCTTCTTTGTATCAAGCGGGTGTCCCATGGGTGATACATGGCCATTCCTATGCAATCTTCCATAGGTTTCAACACAAAGCTCTATCTAGTAACATTTGTAGAAAGTGCTTTGAGCCAAAACTTTACACAGCCATGAGGTAGGCACAAATTCAGAAAAACGTTTTAATTCTCCCAACTTTTCCAACTTGCATGTGTGATGCATTACAGAACAGAAATACAAAATGGGAAACATTTAGCATAGTGTTTTTGTACATAGACCATGTTGGAAAGGTGCCTGCATTTTTCTGGAAAACCAGAAAATGTGCCAATGCTAGGGAAATCAGAAACAGAGCCATATCTTCCTGTCTCTCACTCTCACACATCGCAGCACAGCAATTCGGTTGCTAATCAGTGTTGTTTGAAATAAGAGTAAATGTGCCCTTAATTCCCAGACAGAAAATTGCTCTTGAAAACGGCAAATCTCATCTCCTGATGAATCTTTCATGGTCTGAAGCATAGAGTAAGATTGTTGGGTGTCTTGTGTCCTATCCTATCAAGTGCACTAATCTCAAGCATAGGGGCAGAGCCACATCTCTTGCATTTCAGCAGGGGCGGCTCCTCCACAGTGGCAAAGGGGTGTCCCCTCCCTGGCTGAGCCAGCAAATGAAAAAGAAAACAATACCTTGCTATTGTTTTATTTTTCAGCATTTTTCATCTGCTGGCTCAGCCAGCAGAGTGTACAGGGAGGGGCGGTGCTAGGCCATGGGAGGTGGAAGTGGGGAGGAGGGGATTGTGCACTAAGTGCGCATGTGTTTTTGGCTAGCCGTCTGAGCCTGGCCAAACACACATGCGCACTAAGGTTTCTCCAACCTAACTGTATACACAGCCAGGCTGGAGAAACAGCACAAACCCCAGGCTTGTGTCTGAGTGGCAGTGAATGCCTTTAAGACCAATTCTGACCCTGCTTGCATGCCATGCTTAGCATGTAAGCTGAGCCAGGATTGCTGGGGTGCCTGTGCTGGTGTCCCAGCAAATGCTGGGACACCACAAGAGGTGCAAGGCAGCAGGAGATGGCGGCGGGAGAACGGCAGCGAGAGGTAAGTGTTTTTTTTTTTAATGTTGTTTCCTCCATCGTCCCCCCCGCCCCTCCCTTGATATATGCCACGGCCACTGCTGCATTTCAGAAAAGCCATGAATTCAGAACTGTTACAGATAGCTTATAACTGCATTCTATGGAAGTGGGACTAGCATTTGATGAATAACAGACATGGGCTCACCTAGTGCTGATTTGTCTCTAACTTCCTTATTAATACAACCTATTTACTCAAGTAAACAAACAGCACTATGTAAAACTCCTACATAAAACTTCCAAACAAGCATCTCAGGCTATCTGTAGAATGTCATTAGCACTGGGCTTCTACATCCAACTCAAAAAGTGTGTTTTATCTGTAATGTATTGTTCACCTTATGATAATACTACCCTTGCTTGACTATCTATTATTCATATGAGTATTCATATGGCATATGAAACAAACTTGGCCCTATGTGTATTGGGACTGATTCACAAAATGATACTTTACAGCTACCCACCTGATAAGGCAGCTTTTTAAAATACTGTGCCATTTCTGTGAGGGCTCAAAAACTGACATTGCAGGAAGATGCAGCCTTTTCTGATTTTGAAAAATTGTTTACTTTTTTTTCTCCTTTTTTCTTGCTTCCCCTTCCATTGCTATTTTCATTGCGGTCATGTCTCTCTCTACTTCCTCAATTTCTTTTGTAGCCTCTGTGAGAGAATGGTTCTGCCCATCTGGTCTGCCATGATTTTTTTCACATTTTGACCACCTGTTTTTTTACCTTTTACTGTGAGGGAGCCTTCTAGTCAGGGACTACCCAACATTAAACTCATGGTAATATGAACTGCTCATGTGACCACCGGTGCCACCTTGCTAAGGAAAGGCTGCTGTGGCGCAGCAAGAGTAGGAGGCCCCGGGCTGGTTACATGTAATCATGTGTGCACACGCAGGGAGGGTTCCTGGAGTGCGCAGCCCAAGAACTGCGCTTAGGGGGCCTGGTGCAGAAGGAACTATGCAGAGTGTGTGGTGACCTGGAGTAGGCCTCATGAGATGGGTGTACACAGAGGAGGGATAGTCAGTGTGCTTACTGTATTTTTACCATAGGGACACTCCAGTACATGTCAACATCAGTGTGCGTACTGTTTTTTCACTGTAGGGATATTCCATTCAATGTCAATAGAAAAAAGTGGCCTAGGGCATAACGCAGGTCCCCTGGGGCCCACAGAGACCAGAGTCACACCAATGTACACTGTAACCTGTGTGAAAAGAATGATGCAGTAGGTTACAATGGTATAGTAGTACCACTTATGGGTTATTCAGGAATGTCATCTTTCTCTGGCTCATCTCAGGATTAGGGTCAATTACTGCTCTATCCAGCTGCCTGAGCAGGGACTTGCATCAATCAGTCAGCTGTCAGCCCCTGCCAGGAAATGGACGGAGCAGCTCTGAAAGGAATGCTAGGAAGGAGGGGCTGAGTTTCTGAGCACATTAGGCCCAAGCTCCTGGACAACACTATTTTTTTTAGCTATCCTAGAAGACTGTGCAGGAAGGAGGGGACGGGGCAAGGAAGTGATGTGGCACGTCTGGATTGGCCAGATGTGCAGGTCTGCTGGACACTTCTGCCCCCAATTAAAAGGTCCTGCACAGGGGAGAGCTCTCTCTCTTGGCTGTGCTTCACTGCTGGACACTGAGCCTGCAGACGGGCGTCGTGGACAACTGGAAAGAAGAACCCCATGACTGCCCCCGGGGCAGGGATTCTGCCCCTGAAGGACTTCAGGCCCAGCGAGGGGCATGCCAGGGCCAGGTAAGCTGGGCCCCTTACTCCCCCTGAGGACTAGATGGGGGAAAGACTGGGCTGGCACAGGGAGAGCGCGCTGCTCAGAAGGAAAGGAGGGCACCCAGAGGAAAGGCTGGCACAGGGAGTCAGTGGGACTGGCCCCTATCACCTGGGACCCTTCCAGGCCAGGAGGCCTAAGGAGAGTGCTCCTGGTGGCAAGGGCTCATCACCAGGAGTGAAACGACACCAGAACCATCCAAATTGGCCCTTGGGGGCCCGAGACTAAGCTGGGGAGCGGACAAACACCAAAGAACAGGCCAGCTCCCGCGGTAGCACCTGGAGGTGCTAGCCTCGCGGGGAGCCGGTGGGAGCAGATGGGGGTAGGCCCTCTGAGCCGCTCCCCAGCACCACTCACCTGATGAGGGTGTCTGGGTGGGACCGGACAACCCCCAACGATGAGGGCAGCCGAGGGTGGGCTCCCTGCGTTGCTCTCCACTGAGGAGGCAGAATGAGGGGGGTGTCCGGGTGGGATCGGACACCCCCCCCCAATCAAGAGGGCTCCCCGCTCTGTCCAGGACACCAGGAAATGCGGCGCAAGGCCACCAGAAAGGGGCACCCCGACAGAAACGTGAAGGGGCTCTCACCAGCACAGCGGGAGAGACGCTCATTTGTTATGCATATGTCCCATAAGGCTTTGCGGGCCCAAGTCCTCCAGGACAAAGTGCTCAGCTCGTGGTGGCCCCAGGAAGATGGGGCCACCACCAACAAAGTGCCCATTGTCAGGGCAGAATCCCCCCAATGTTAAGTTTGTGTTGCCCCACCCTAGGTTGGGTGGAGCAAAGGAAATATAACACCCCAAGGGTTATAAGGAAATGTAAAGCACCAGCATGGTAGAACTTTTGTTCATAATTTGGGTGATTACATTCTCTAGGGGTGCAGGATGTATTATATCAGAATAATCAAGTGTACAATGTTACACCAGTATAATCTAAAAGTAATCCAAAAATAATCTTTATTGCTTAAAATATTTAAACATGTCTCTAGGTGTTTCTGGTAATGCTATTTTGCATAATGAGACTGATACCTACTTGATTGTACAATAAATATGCTTATGTGTCAGATTTTGGTGCGTTCAATCCACATTACAGGCAAATTTTGCATTGGGATACCAGGGATTGTTTTGCCATATGGATTGTTGAATCCCCTAGTCGGAGGCATGAGAGATTACACAATGTAATCCAAGGGTAATTCCATCAATTTGTGTATATCTGTAAATTGTTGCATAGTATTGGGTAGTGTGTGTGTGTAATAAATGTACTTTTACCTTATCAAAAGACAAAGCTCTGACTGGACAATAATTTATTGAGTGCCATGCTTGCGTGCTTGCGAATGAGGATTACTAGCCCACACCATGTCCCTTGAGTAAGCCTTGGACTGCTCAGCAACTCTACCCTATGAGAGTCAAGCGCTACAATGGGGTGTTTGGTTCCCAGTGGTGGTTGAGTGCGGACCCATTACTTGTGCAGGCCACACAACTAATGACCCACCATCCAACAGCCTCTTTCTTGCTTCCTCTCCTTTTCTCCTTCTTTCTCTCTTTCTTCCTATATTTTTACACTACTTCTTTCTTTTCCAACTTCCTTATGTCCATCCTTTCTTGCTGTGCATTGATTTAGTTTCTTTTTCTTTCTCTCTTCTTGTCTTTATTTTACTCTATTTTCTCTACTTTTTCTTTTTTGCTCCTTTCTACCACAACTTTTTACCTTTTCCACCATTTCCCTTTCTTTGTTTCTTGCCTTTTATTTCTTCTCCTCTTTCATTCTCTTTATTTGTCCTCTTTTTTCTATACTTTCCTTTTATCTCTAATTCTTTCTTCTTCACACTTTTCTCTCCCTCTCAATAATTCTCTCCTTTTCTACAGTCTTTCTTTTTCCTCCCTTTTCTGCATTTTCCTTTCTCCACTTATTTTCCTTCTGCCTTTTTTCTTGATTTCTCCCTCTACATATTTTCCTCTGTACTAGCTCTTTCATTCTCTACTACTTTATTTCAGTTTTTTCATCTTCTTTCATTCTTTTCTTTTGGTCGAATCATTTTTATCTGTCTTGCTATTTCTTCATCTGTTATTATTTCTCTTTTTGCAATTACTTAATGTACTTCTTTCATTCTTTTTCTCCTTTCTTTCTTCCCTACTGTCCCTTCTCCATGTCTCTCCTTCTTTCTGTTTCTTGTTTATTTTCTTTCTTCTTCTACTCTTTCCTTCCATTTCTATCTCTCGTTTTTTCCTTTCCTTACTTTACATCCTTTTATTATTTTCTATGTGTGTCTTGCTTTCTTTCTTTTGTCTTGTGTGCCCTTCCTTCTTTCTTTTTCTACTTCCTCTGGGGTACTCTCTTCGTCTGTCTTTCTTTGTTCCTCTTCTTTCATTCATTCTTTCACTATTTCTTTTTTTCTTCCACTTTCATTTTCTTCTTGATTTCTCTCTTTCCTTTTCCATCTTCTTTGTTTCTTTTGCGCCTCTGTTTATTTCCCTAATTCCTTCTCTTTCTTTTGTTCTCCTTCTTACTCAGTCTTGCTCTGCTTCTTTTTTATTCTTTTTCCTTCCTTCTCTCTTGCCTTTTTTTCTACCTCATGCTTTCTTTCTTTACGTCAAAAAATGATGCAAATGCAGCGCAAAAAAAGTATAAATATGGGCCGAAGTGTTTTAGGCACTACTCCAACCTAGTTGCATACATTGTCCAAACTCTTTTTGGAAATGCTTATGAATGCCTACAAAGTTCCAACTTTATAGATGTTCTCAACATTCCCAATTGTCAATCCAGGAACTGTCACCTAGGAGCATACATGCCCACACCAGCGTAGGTATGAATGCCAGAAATCCAGCCACCTACTGGATTTTCTGCACTGGTTAGTGCCATCTACTGCTAAATATCAGCTGATACTGATTCAGGGTATGTAATTTGCAGTGGCAGGTAACACATTTTGCAGTCCTTAGTGCCACTTGGGTAAGTAAACAATTCTGTGAATGTGGCCAATTATTGTTTATGTTCACCTAGAGGGATTCTTGGTCTGACTTGAAAAATAATAGGATATTACCATGTCTCCACTATATACTGATCACCTTTATATTAACTACTTTTTTCTGGAGGGATGTACACTTCAGTTTCTCAGTTCAGCTAAGGCAGGGGTCCCTTTCTTTTCTACACTGCATGTGATCTTAGGCACTGTAGAGGGGTGAGGGAATGTGGATCAGCTGTCCTCAATATCAAAACAAATCCAAAAGACTGAGAGATCCATCATCAAATACAAACTCTTTATTTTATAAACTACCACCATGATGGTACCTCTCTCCTTACTTTAAGGGTCTCCAACCCTTTCTGTAGTAAAAGCTACTCATGATTAATGAAAGTCATCCAGAGCTACAAATGTTATTAGAATTTCAATACTGACGATATCAGACAAGTTGTTTTAAGTATACACTTTACAGTTTTTGTAGGCTCGGCTGCACACAGGAGAGCTACTTATGGGTAGCTAGACAGCTGCCAATAGTTCACGAGCTACTCGTTGGAGACACCTGCCTTACTTCATGTATATATCCTATTAGTGCCATTATTTATACCAACAACTGTGCACATTTATACTGATCACATAGTGATTTGTTAAAGAAATTCATGCACCTTGAATACTTCACAAGGATCTTGAAGTTCCCTTTCCAAAGAACCTTCAGATTTGCTTGTTGCATTATTTCACATTGGACTCCTGCACACTTAGGCTCAGATGCCAAACCCCTAATCAGTTCCCCCTATGTGGTTTCATAAGGTAAGTCTGCAAAGTCTGCAAAACCTCCATAGGTGTAGCTGTCTGAGGTTTTAACAGAAGTAACATTTCTGGTCTTCTCAGGATCATTGGCTTTATCCTAACATCAATAAAATAGGCAGTAAATGTGTGCGTCTGTCCTTCTTTGTGTGGGTTTTGTATGGGTATCAGGCTCAGGTAATTGTTAGACTACAGATTAGATCTTAAATGCTCTCAAGTATTGTCAATCTTATTAAATTATCAAGAAGTGCACCAATGGGAAATGGATCTACTTTACGGTCTGGAATTCCTATGAATCATAGACTTGATCTTCTTGATCTGTTTTTTAAGTTCTCTGCTTTATGCTGCAATTTTCTAATGGATTTATCTGCATCCTTCTTTCGGGAATGACAGTGATTTTCTGAACATTCTAGTTTTTCTTACACTAGTGTTATTATCTCAGAGAATTGCTGTTTTTGCAGCCTCAAACCATCAAGTTTGTTTTTTAATTCAATGCATTTAATTTATTTTCTGGACTTCATCAAGGACATTTCTGAAGAGGTTAGTTAACTTGTAACTTAAAGTCTGGATTAGGCCTGTTATGAATGTTCCTGAATGAGGACTTCTCATGGGATTTCCTCTGTTTGTCACCACCTCTTCACCTTTACTTGGGTTGAAGAAAATGTGATCTTCACGGGTTGCATCTTCCAGGTTGTCTTCAAGGTCTGATAATAAATCTGAATTTGTAAGAAAGCTAAAAGAGGAGACTGAGTCCAGTTTTTCTTCTATCAATATCTGCTTATTGTACATCTCTATCATCTTTCAACCTTTTACAGAATAAATCTTTGGTATGGGATTCTTCAACATTAATGACATTCTTCTGTAAGCAGCCTTGAATGTTTGTTCTAGTTCTGTTGAAACAGGAAGATCTGAGTTCTATCCCAAGTAAGAATGGTAGGCTGACAAAGTGAGTATGTATTTTGTTCTCTTCCCAGACCTGGGCTTAACTTGCTTGAGCCATTATCCATCTTTCAAAGACAGCTTAACGATGAAAGAAGGGTCAAGATCACTCTGCTTGCACTTGGTATGCCCTTCTTTTACATCCCTTCCTAGCACTGTACCAAAACTGTTCAAGAGGAGTAAGAATCCTTGTTCCCAAGAGACATTATTTAATCTGTTTTTCACACTTCTGATGAAATTCCACCTATCGTAGTGTCGTGTTGGTGGCTCTCTTTCTCCAGGCTTATGTTGGTAATGTTACCTCAGCTTAAGTTTGAGTCCTTCTTTAAACGTAGGGTATTTTATGAGCTCAGTATTGTCTTGGCTTCTAGGCCTGACAAACATAGCTCAGATTTGGGAACCCCTTGGGCTAGCCCTAAACTTATTGAAAAGAAAGTACATCTGAGAAAGTAGGAGAACCCCAATTCATAGAAGGCAAAGCAAGGAGACATATTGGTGCCGGGTAATAATTCATATGTTCATTCCTCTGACCCTGATTGACTTTTCCTGTTTTTCCCAGAATTTTGGAGAGATATTTGTTCTACTAATCCATGGCATCTTTCTCATATCAGGGAAGTATTTTTCCCATTATGGTTTATTTTATACCAAAGTGTTCATTTTGACCAGAGTCCAGTCATAGATGGGGGCCCAGGTTTACTCACATTTTGCATCGGGAGTATGTTACTCTTTAGAAGCAGCCTGATGCAAAATGTGGTTCCAGAGCCAGAATATTCCAACTTGCGTGGCTTTGCATTACTAAGTAATAAAAAAAGTGACACAATGAAGCTTATAGTACTGTTACATGTTGCTTTGCATTAGGGAGGAGCATCGGAATTTCCGTGCATCCACCCATGGATTTTGATGCAAACTCAGATTTACTAAAGTCAGTAAACCTGGTTTGCACCAAAATGGTGTGCCTACTCGACAGAGGTTTAACAAACAGAAATATTTCAATTTTTCCTCATTATTCCCCGTCCATGTGTGCTGCATTATGCAGCACACTTAGAAAAAGGAATATGTGTCTAAGATTGCCTTTGTACAGGAAGGTGCTCATTCACGATCTTCCTATGTTTGTCCTATTGGAATGTTTATGATATCCTTAATTCTTATACCTTTATGCATGTTTCCAGGATTTTTTATTGTCATCGTCTGATCCTCATCTAGATGCAGACATTTTCCCACTTGTTTACTGTCGGTGTGATTTCGGAAAATCATGCTACTTATCTGATTTCTGTCCGTGGTTAGTGTCTTGTGCAACTGAAAGTATCAGCAAATCCTGGTTTTCTGACTCAAACTTTGTCTTTTACAGAGAACACTTTTTGCATGTGTAAGTGATACTTGGGTGAGCAAAACTGCCCATAAATCTGGTGAATTAAATTACACATGCATCTAGAACCATTGCTGGTTTTACTTGAAGAGTAACACGATATCAGAAGGCCTTAACTATATTGATCATCTTTCTATTCACAACTCTGATTCTTCAGGAGAAACACATACTTCTGTTTCTCAGTTGTTATTGTTTTTTTTTTTATCTACACTGCTCATGAGGGTACACTTGTGGTTTGGCAGATAAGGAGTGCCTCTGCAAATTGGAAGAGGTTTCCACCCTGCAAAACTTGTAGTTCCTCCAACTAATTTAGAAGTGGGGGATCCACTGACTGTGCACCAGTGAAGCCCCTGCTGGTGCCTAGTCATTGATAAAGATCCATTCTCTTGCTAGTGTCCTCAACCAGATCTAGATCCCAGGCCAGCTGGTACACTGAAGAACTCAAATTGATGAAACAGCAATGCAAACAAGGGAGGACAATACAAACTTGAGCATGTTAACTTCTGCCCTGAAACACTACCATCATATGATCTGGACCACCAAACGCACTTCTGTGGTAGACCACATCAATGCCAGCACCAACAGAAGCAAATAAATATTTGCCAATGTGAAGGATTTCACTTCATCAGTGGCCGCCTCCAACCCAATCACCATTATCTCGCCCACAGAAACCACCACCACCATGAATCCATCCACTCAGGGGCCCAATCGGACCCATGGCCCCACCACGCCTACTCCAGAGGGCTGCAACCAATCAGCACAATGCTCACACACATTCTGAATGTCTATACCTCTTCTACAACCTTTCCAGATTCTTGGAAACATGCAACCTATTGCTAGAGAAACCCTCCACAGACCCTTCAAAGTTTGCCAACTACAGACCAATATCCCTGCTACCATTTCTGGCCAAGGTCTTAGAGAAAATCATCAACAGATGCCTCTCTGAATACCTCCATGACCGCCAACCGTTAGACACCACTCTGTCTGGTTTCAGGCCCAATCACAGCATGGAAACTGCCCTCATCACCGCCATGAATTATATCTGTATGACTCTGGTCAAAAGAGTCATGGCGACCCTAATCCTCCTGCATCTCTGCAGAATTTGACACCGTCTGTCACCCCATTCTCATACAATGCCTATACGACATCAGAATCCAAGGACATGCACTTCGATGGATCTGCTTCTTCCTGACTGGCAAGTCCCAGTCAGCCATCAGAGCACCGTACATCTCGGATGCCTGCGACCTCTTCTGCAGAGTTTATCAAGGATCCTCCCTGAGCTGACCTCATTCAATGTATACATGATCTCTCAAGCTGGCATCTTTTCCTCTCGGATGCCAATGACACGCAGCTTATTCACTGCCTCATGGACAAGACGCTCAGTACCTGAATCAAGTTCAATGTCTGCATGACTGAAATTGGCCACTGGATGAAGACCAACTGTATGAAGTCGAATGCTGACAAGACTGAAATTATAATCTTTGGGAAGAGCACTTCACTGTGGGATTCCACATTGTGGCCGACAGAGCTAGGACCAACAACCACCCCTAAACTCACATGAAGAACCTCAGGAACATCAATGACAGGAAACTCAACATAATAGCCCAAGTCAATGCCATCACCGCCTCATGCTTCTATACCCTAAACATGTTGAAGCAGATCTTCCAAAGGCTCCCAGTGATTACCCGAAAACCATCACGCATGCCTTGGTCACAAACAAGCTGGTCTACTGGAACACTCTTTATACCAGGAACAACAAAAAACTCACCAGAAGGCTGTAGGCCATTTTGAACTTGGCAGCCAGAATCACTTTCTATCTCCCAGGCCACACTGATATCACATCACACCTGAAGGAGCTCCACTGGCTCACCATCAACAAACAAGCATGATTCAAGCTCCTCGTCCACACTTTCAAGGCACTACACAACAATGGCCCAGCATACTTCAACAATCATATCTGCTTTCACAAACCTTCCAGACACATCTGCTCATCCAGATATTTACATGCACACATGTCACACATATGGAAAACCAAGTCCAGCTTCAAGCTTTCTCCTACCTTGCTCCTAAAGTGTAGAACAACCTGACAATATACATAAGAGCCACCTCCTCACTCCTTGAATTTTGCAAGAAGCTGAATATCTGCATAACATACCATCTTCCCTGATGGCCTCATCAATAACCTCATCCTGGTTCCATCTCTTGTGTCAATCCTTATCCTCCAAGCATTGACTACTGAATGCAACATTAGCAGCCCAGAGTGAAGTTTACAACTGCCACCTCGAGTTCCCATGCATCCTTTTACTTCAGCCCAATTCATGCCCTTACAGGACACAACCTTTGGTGTGTGCTGAAATTCCAAAAGGTGTTTGCTGGCCAAACTAATGCCCTAGGGAAGCTTAATGACATAGTGGATAAGAGGTTGGCTGCCCTTCTAGACAAATGAGTTTGATTTACTCTGAAATTCTGTTGGCTTTTATTTTCCATTGAACGTTTGATAGGAAATTTCTTCAGTCTTTTCATTTAGACATTTCAGAGAAACATATATTGGTTCGAGGACTATATTTACTGGAATTGGACAGTTTTATTTCTTTGAAACATTTTTTGGAACTATGATTCCGGGCTCTTGCTTCCTCAATTCAGTATCTCTCCCAGAAGGCAGCCATTATTATTATTTTTTTGGTTACTGTTTATTTTTTAACAAAAACAAGCTCCTCCCTGTTCTAAACTCCTGGTTCGGTCCACCCACTCCCACCTTCCAAAGCTTGTTACATTTAATTTGTATACATTTATATAAAAATCCTTTCATTATATTGAACTTTTTCTAGATGATACCTGTGTGTGTGATGTTGAGAATGCCTGTTGATGTTGTTTATGTTTTGGGCATAATTGTTGTGAGGTTTGCCTATATATTTTTCACGTATCCCAAGACACACCACATATGTGTTGATGGTGTTATAACAATACGCAACACAATGAGTGAAGATGGTTTACAATGTACAAATCATTTTATTGTAACACACAGGGAAAGGGTAAGTGTACATTTGACTTATGAACATTTAAAATGGGGGATGTGAAGTCTGTGTATCAGAGTGACTGTGAGGTATGAAAAGGGGTAGGGATGGCTTTTTCACCCTCTGGATATTGTCTACATCCTTGGCTATGCAGTACAGGTATTTGGTTTGGATGGTTTGGGTCAGGATCCAGTTCATTACTGGGGTAAATAGGTTTTTGCTGGCCTATAAATGTACTGTGGCACATGATTGCATCCTACAGAGTTGACAGGAAGCCTATCAGCCAGGTTCTCAATTAGCTGAGGCCTTGGTCCAAGCGCCAGAAGACTAGCAAACTGGAAGAGTCACTGACAAGGCCGGACTGGCAGTACCGGGAGGCTGGAAGGGTGGGGGGCTGGTTTTGTTACTGGGGGGCAGTTTTGTAGAAGTGCAGCAATTTTAAAAGCATCCTCAGATTCTTTGATATACAGCAGTTTTCAGGCAACAGTGAACGTGTCAAGATAACTCTGGTGATTAATGTACCAGTTTGAGAGAGATTGGAGCTTTGTCTCGTGGCAGTTTTGACTCATCTAAGTTAGCGCAGAGGGTTAATATGCCTGCTGCAAAGAATGTGTACCATTCAATTCACAGAACAGTATTTCATGTGCACAGCACAGTGGGTTATTGCCTCTGTCCCTGAGATTCTTTGGTTACTGTGCAGTTCATAAGTCATAATCGTAACTTAGCACGGTAAGCTATGAACTGCCAACAAAGAACTGGATGCAAACTGCATGGTACAGGTTAGAAAGTTATGGTTTTTCCCAGTCTGTCTTTATCCTAGTGTTGCTAAAAAGGGTTTAGTTGGATGACATGTGAATTCTACACCTTGTAGTCCACTTTTTCTTATGTAACATTTTCTATATACTGCTTTACACACCTATGATTCATTGTCTCTGTATATGAGTTTGATGTAAAGTTCTCCGACACCCTACGCTGGTATGAGAAGCAATATAAAGCAAATTAAATGCATGTGACAGAGGGGCTATGGAGAGATGACAGGCACTGTTATATGGTGATAGTAAGGGAATCACTTAAAAGAACAAAAAACAGATTGTTGTATCCTGGTGCAATGTAAGGTCAGAATTTACTATGCTTTAAAAATAAATACAATTGAAGAGGATGTGGCTTATAACAGTGTCACATTTTCTAATGCAACACTATCTGGTTCAATAGCAAGTACAGTCAAATCACGAGTCATGGTGTAGGAGGCTGGCCTGGTTTGTAGTGGGTACCTATGGTACTTACACCTTATACCAGGTCCAGTTATCCCTTATTAGTGAAATGTAGGCAGTGTCTAGAAGCCAGGCTCTCTAGAGGTAACTGTAGCTGAGCAGCCAAGGCTTATCTAGGAGACATGCAGCGCTCATGCAATACCACTGTAGTCACACAGTACTCACACACATGAAAGAAAACACTCAGTGTTACAAAAATAAAGGTACTTTATTTTGGTGACACAAATGCCAAAAATACCATAGAGATATATGTAAAATCAGTTGTAAAAACGGTTAGCAAATAGTGAGAATCACAATAGTTAGAAATGGGCCTACGGGGACCACAAACCATATACTAAGAAAGTGGAATGCGAATGTCGGTTTCCCACCTAGGCAATTGTAGTAGAAACACCAAAGGTAAGTAATAGAACCCACCCCAGAACCCAGGAAAGCAGGAGTAAATCACTGTAACTTTCCCAGAACACACAAGAACACGAGAAAGAAGACATTGCAAGAACCAGAAGAGACTGCAAGACACCAACAGTGGATTCCTGGGCCTGAAGACCTGTGGAAGAAGGGGACCAAGTCCAAGAAGCACAGAAGAGTGCAGGGAGAACAGGAGCCCCTGCTAACCCCGATGAAGGTGCAAAAGAAGAACCGCCGGTGAGGAACAAGTCAGTACTGCACACAAGAAGATGGATGCGGGTTTCTGATTGGTGCAGATGATGTCCCACACTGGATGGAAGATTGCAGTCTGGTTTGCGTTGCAGGATTCTGCCAACAAGCCTTGGCACACGCAAAGCTTGCGGTTAGTGGAAAATGGCGCTGCCCAGGACCAGGAGGGACCTGGTGGAGTCTACCCAGGAGGGGGAGTCAGAGGGGTCTCTCAGTAACTCAGAGAGCCCTCAGAAGACCAGGCAGTGCACACAGGGGTCCCACGGCATGGGGACAAAGAAGGTGCAAAAGGAGGCCCATGCAGCACAAGAAGAAAAGATCCGGAGAACCACGTAGGAAGCTGCGCATTGCAGGTAGAGTGCTGGGGGCCTGAGCTGCAAGGTCATGAAGAAGTTAATGGAAGGATGCCAAGGCAACTGCAAAACATGCAGTGCACTGGGATACTGTCTTGCTTGGGGAGCCAAGATCTCACCTCCACCAAAGCTGGACGGTAGGACATCAGGACTGTCGGGACTACTTCAGTCCACCACCCGTGATGCTGAATCCACACAACTCATCAGGAGAGGGCACCCATGGCGCCGGTCGTCAATGCAGAGAGGTGCCTGCTGAAGCAGGGGAGGGACTCCTTCACTCCAAGGGAGAGTCCTTCATTTTTCTGGTGCAGGCTGAAGACAGGCTGTCCTCTGAGGATGCACGACCGGGAAACAGTTGCAGTTGCTGAAGATACGATGTTGCAGAAGTTCTCTTTGCTTCTTTGTTGCAGTTTGTAGAGTTCGTGGGGGGTCCAGATGCAGTTTCTTTGGTGAGAAGGTGAAGTAAAGGATGCAGAGGATTCCTGCTTGAGTCAGCTAAACAGGTAAGCACCTATCGGGGGAGGGCTCTGACATCACCTGCTGACACTGGCTACTCAGTTGCTCCCAAAGTCCCCTGCCAACTTGGAATCCAAGATGGCAAAACCCAGGGACCCTCTGGATGAGCCCTGAGCACCGCCCCTGGGGTGGTGATGAACAGGGGAGTGGTCTCTCCCCTTTCCTTTGTCCAGTTTCGCGCCAGAGCAAGGACTGGGGGTCCCTGAGCCGGTCTAGACTGGCTTATGCAAGGAGGGCACCAAATGTGCCCTTCAAAGCATTTCCAGTGACTTGGGAAGGCTACCCCTCCCAAGCCTGTAACACTTTTTTCCAAAGGGAGAGGGTGTAACACCCCTCTCCCAAAGGAAATCCTTTGTTCTGCCTTCCTGGGCTTGAGCTGCTCAAGCAACGGGAGGGCAGAAACCTGTCTGAGAGGTGGCAGCAGCTGAGGATGCCTGGAAAACCTCAGAAGGCTGAAATGGCAATACTGGGGTCCTCTAAGTAGCCCCCAGAGTGCATGGAATCATACAACCAATGCTTGCAAAAGCCTTGGGGTATGATTCCAACATGGTTGATACCAAACATGCCTATGTTCGGAGTTACCATTATGTAGCTGGACATAGGTAGTGACCTATATCCAGTACATGCGTAAAATGGCATCCCCGCACTCACCAAGTCTGGGAAGATGGTCTTGGAGGTCGTGGAGCACCTCTGCTAGTGCAGGAGTGCCCTCACACACAAGTACTCTTCACCCTGCCCTCAGGGCTGGAGGGCCTGCTATCGGCGTGACTTATAAGTGACCTGGTGCAGTGTAAATGGCAGTGAAAGGGTGCATGCACCTTTTCACACAGGCTGCAATGGCAGTTCTGTAGGAGCATTTGCATGGGCTTCCTATGGGTGGCAAAAGATATGCTGCAGCCCATAGGTATCCCCTGGAACCCCAATGCCCTGGGTACCATATATTAGGGACTTATAAGGGGCACAGGTATGCCAATTGTGGGTGAAATACTGGGTTACCAGTATGCAACAACCATATTTTAAGGGAGAGAGCATAACTACTGGGGTCCTGATTAGCAGGATCCCAGTAGACACAGTCAAATACACTGACAAACAGGCCAAAAGTGGGAGTAACCAAGCTAGAAAGAGGCTACTTCCCTACACAAGGCAGGTGTACAGATGTTGATCATATCTACTCAAAGGACATGGTACTGGGACAAAGTGACACTGGAACTATCACTTTGAATACATCTTAATAAAGGCAGACTTTCTGGCTTAATACCCCAGGTTTGGAGACACCAGTCATGGTGAACACTCCTGCTGGAGACACCATGGTTGATAAACAAAAAGGAGGGATATATGGGAGGGTTACATTGATATAAGACTTGTGTAGACCTATTGTATGGCTGCTTGAGACATGGATTGCACTTGATAGTATATTAGAGAGAGACATTTAGATACTTGGCCAGTGCTACATCCACAGGATCTAGATTATACATTTTATTCATACTCACATAAAAATACACAAGAATGCATTTTTTCTTAAGATCTCCTAATTTGTTACACAATTCACAGTTGCAAAAATACCCAAAGACTATTTGGATCATAACCCTCAAGCTCTAGAACTATGCATTGATACAGCAGCTGGATAAACAGCAAGATAGGCATTTATTCTAATTTAGCAAGAGAGAGCTCTTTTATTAGGCCCCAAATATATTATTTTATAATGAACAGGAAATGACCACAGCACTCAACAGGTGTACAAAAAAAAAAGGAGAGAAGTATGAGAATAAGCTTATATGTAGCTATTTGGTGACAGAATCAGTCAGTCTTCAACTCGGTGTTCCAGTAGGTCTTTTATTAGGATTATTGTTCATAGATCCCAAGGTATAATGTAACAGGTACAGCCAACACGTGTTTCATCACAACAGTGACTTCATCAAGGCTAATTTGACAGTATGAGATAGGAGTACCTTGAGCGTTGCAAGTAAAAGAGGCACCTGTATTAAAAGAAATAGTGGTGCGAATTTGATTCCGTATGTCGATCCCAGCTTGTACACAGTATTGGTAGATATGTTCTCATCCATCATGAACAGGTAGGTACATCTTAGTACACCATAGGATGTAAGGACCTTGGTAAGTCCGTTAGCTCCAAAGTGGGTTTCCTAGTGGTAAGGCGGGTGATGGAGCAATGGATCCCAGAGTTTGTAGCTGTAAATGTTGGTTCTGCCATACTAGAAATTGTATTGGGAACATTTAAAGCTGCACTTCGCCAGATCAGAATAAGCAATACAATTAAAATACAAAAGGTGGCCAGAGGTTTGCTAGAAAACCAATATTTTCTATTAGTAGAGGTAGCAGAAGCTATCCATGAAAAAGATCCAAAAGAGCAGCAGTTACAAAATCAGATTGCAATCCGTTCATCTTTTATTAACAAAGCTCGGAGTTACAGTAGGTGTATTAGTAAAGTGCTTGCATTAAAGATACAACAAAACGTTGCTAAAAATAGAATAGATGCTTCACGCAAAGAATGATGATCTATATGACTCATGTGAGACTATTCAGGTATTTCAGAACTGTTATCAGACCCTTATCCAGAAGATAAGCATCACCCCCAGGATTGATGAGCACATAGTTGCCTGACACACAAATTGCAGCTTTGTACATTAATAATATAGAGATGCTTGATGCCCGTATATCTATGCAAGAGTTGAAAGACTCAATTTATAGTTTGCTATGAGGGAAGGCGTTAGGCCCTGATGGAATTCCTCTTGACCTATCAAACTTTTTTCCTGCCTTTTCAACAGTTTTACTCCCCTTAAAAAGGGGAGTAAAACTCCTGGTTTATATTGTCCTTTGTGTGTCCACTGCTCCTGGTTCATATTGCCCTATTTTGCAGGACCATTGTCAGGGTATTTTCACCATGGCAACATGGTTTTGCCCCTGGTAAAAGCACTGTTAGTTTTATTAATTGTGCAAGCTCCTCCATGGGTATAATGGACTGTTACGGTTCAACCCTATCACTGATCCTGCTTAATGCAGGTAAAGCCTTCAATTGGGTCACTTAGATACAGTTATGACGAGCTATTTAAATAATGGGATTTGGGTGACAATTTTCTCATAGCAATACTGATTTTTCATACTAACCCTGAATCTAAACTAGAAATAATGGGTAAGCAATCAGAACATATAAAGATAATGTGTCGGACTTGGCAAAGGTGTCCATGCTCTCCATGTTTGTTTGTTATACATTTGGAACCTTCTATTTGCCAACTTTCTGAGAATCAGAATATACAGCCAATTCCTTATAATGAACACTCAACAAAATTCTTGCATATGCTGATGATGTTGCAATTATGACAACCTCATCAAAGATTGCAGTTAAAGTAACAGAATTCAATGTAATTATATTTTTCTATTGAACAGCAAAAAAACATACATTCTTCCAAATAGATATACTAAAAATAGAAGATCCATGAAGGTTGTTAGAATACTGTATCCGGGGAGGGGGGAACTTTGATGAGAGATATTGATTTTGAAAAATGTATGGCATGTTGTATGATCCAGTAATAAATAAGGCTAAAAAGAGTTTAAAAACAGATTAGTGCAGGATTTTTGGATCCGGGTAGTAGGAGTACTCACGGGGGTTACTTCTATACAGTTCACAACAACACCACAGTGCTCTCTATTGGATGACATTAGGAGAAATAAAGGCCACAAGGTGACATATAAAGTCATGCAGCTGGCCTGGTTCTAGCTAGGCTCAGGGTGGCCATCACCTGGATGCGACAGTAAGCTCCAAAATCAGACTACTGGCATAAAGACATGGCAGAACGGTGCTGGCAGAAGAGATTAATATGAAACTTAGCAGGAGAGATGATAAGGTTGAAGATGATATCCTTGTAAGGCGCAATCTGGATAACAGGTTCTTGGCCATGGATTCTGACTCAAATAGTGGAGATAATGAAGACCCTGAACAGTAGCCCCTTGCAGGAGTTGGCCACCGGGTGGAGCTTGGGTGGAGTTTTGATTGGACGTGTTGTGCGTCTGTTATTCTCTCTTTAAAAACTGTATGCAACTGACCTTTGCACTGTGGGGCACTGTTTCTTTACATACCTGATATACACTGTGGTTCCTCTTATTACCTCTACAAAGTCGTTTTACATGAGACTGATAAAAACGTTTTGTTTTTTTAAAAAGAGCTTAAAAGATGGAATAGTCTACATCTATCTTTAATCGGTAGAAGCAATTTAATTAAACCTATGATACTTCCAAAGCCTTTTTATTTATTTTGAGCAATTCCTCTTGCTCTAAGTGCCATTTGGTTTAGAAAATTGACTCTTTATTTATCAACTTTTTGTGGGAATGTAAACTCCTGCTCAGGGCAATAACATTTCTTAGTCTCTGAGTGGTAAGAGGTGGCTGAGCATTTCCAAATTTCAGATTTTATTAATTCTCTGAAATGCTATAAGGTGAGTTTTTCAAATTATGGTCAGTCTACTAATATGCAAATGGTTTGCATATGCCCGCCCGACTTACGATTTGAATTTATGCAAAGATGCATTTTTTAATCAACATTTATGGAACAGAGCTACAATTAAAAAGTTTGATTTAGAGTTGTAGAAACTGTTATTAAGACAATGACAATGTGGGTTAAGATGTTTAAAATTCCAAAATATAATTACTACACTTCGTTATGGAACTCAGCATCTCTACTGATAATTTTCAGATTTACCGAGATGGCTAAAACAAAATATGGAACCAGGTTGGTATTATGGTTGATGGCCAGAATAAAAAAATTGTGGGTTATTATAACTTGTTTTCTGAAATGGTCATTGAGAATCTAGAATATCAGTCAGAAAGTTTGGGCAATATCTTAAACATTAATATAAGTATGGTTACATTTTAGGAGTTCATTGAACTAGGCTTTTGCTTTTGACCTGTTTGAAAATACAGCACTATAATACATTATTTACAGGAATAGAGTTTTTCTTCAGTTTGATTTAATGTACGTAGTCTTTTGTTTCACCCAATCTGCTTTTAAAGGTACGTACATGTTGACTTAGGATGTACTTTAAGTCAGGTTCCTCAAGAACCATAACCTGGTAGTCCACTCTGGGATCCATCTTAATGTGTAAATCATATTGATGTGGCCATCCTAAAACTGGAGGATCATCAGGAGATATGTACACCTTTCCTGCTGTCTGTCTTCCTGCAAATGTGATCAAAGTTATTATGAAACCCATTACTCCTATATCTGCTTCTTGGTAAACTTTCAAAATAATATCAGTGGAAAATCATTTCCCCCATGGCCACATGGCATTGTACATTTTCTTTGGTATTACAGTGTACAAAGACGTTGTGTCTATCATCAACAACAGAGATTTCCCATTGACCTCAAATTCTG
Organism: Pleurodeles waltl; assembly: GCF_031143425.1. Lineage (NCBI taxonomy): Eukaryota > Metazoa > Chordata > Amphibia > Caudata > Salamandridae > Pleurodeles > Pleurodeles waltl. The sequence goes on along the minus strand of NC_090437.1, from coordinate 715,033,375 downwards.
TTTTGGGTCGAATTCGCCTCTTTTCAAAATCAGTACCTTTCTCTGAATCTTCTCCCTTAACTATTAGTACTCTGTGTTCTGGTTCATCTTCGTCCAACAGAGATGTTTTTTTCTTGCTGCTTTGCACAGGAATGCAAAATGTCCTTTCTTTCCGCACGTGGCGCCTTCTTTACCATGCGCAAAACAGTTTTTAGAATCTGTTAAAGGAAAAGAACTACCACACCTGTGACAAGCACAAGATGCAGTCTTCCTCAATGCATTTGAGACTTACGATTATTTTGCTGTGGTGTTCTTAGTGGAAGGGCCACCTATGTAATGAGATGCATTTTTTACATTGACCAGATCATTCTCATCTTGCATCATAGCCACCTCCAGGCCTTTCTCCTGGGTAACATTCCTCACCTCCCTCAAACACTTCTCTGATTCCTCTACCACTTAAGCAATGGCTATTGCATCTTTCAAAGTGGGGTTACTGGCAGCCCACAATCTTTCTTGTATTTTCTTATTGTTACATTGAAAAATCAATTGATACCTTATAATTTCTTCCGTCATCTGTCTAAATTGACATTTTGCAGATAACTCTTGCAATCTGGCCACAAACTCATCTATGGACTCTGTTGGTCACTGCGGCTGTGTATGAAACTTGTGCTGCTGCATTACTACTTTCTCTTGCTTTGCAAATCTATGTTGTAACCACAGAACAGCGCCTTTATACACATCTTCCACCTTCTCACTTATTGTTGATAAGTATAGTGTTGAACTTCTTTGCCTAATGAGAACACCAATAATGCCTTCTTTCCTACAGCTGAAAATCTGCTGCCATCAAGGGCCACTAAGTAATTTTCTAAACAGTCAATTCAATCCACTTGTACTATAGGTGGGCCTCCTGGTGTCATTAAGAAAGACATTGCTATGGCAGTATTTAGGTTCATTTTTAAACGGTGTTTTAAATTGGGTTCAATACATTTGTAAAGCTCTGTTTCCTTTGTGTACCTGTAGTAATGCACACTATAAATGTAAGGGTTGGAAGGCACCCAAGAAGGATAAAGCTACGCTCCGAACACTTATAGTAATGAAGTATTTATCTATAAATAATTATTGTATGTTTCTAAAAAATGACATTTGGGTGACTGAGTACGGAAAAGCAGTTCAACATTTTCAGACATAAGGATCGGTCATCCTGCCACTAAATAGTGCCAGGCCAGATGGTACCACATGAAAAACAACACAAGTTGAGGTGATGGTAGAGAGACTGACCATACGAGTCCTACAAAGGTGACATACATAGAAATATGTGATTTGATGAAGGGGTTAAGTTTTGTAGTCTCTCCCACCGTGAGAAAATGAGTGATGTGCAAAGACAGACCTGGGCGGTGGGAAGATCTAGTAATTATAGAGGAAGTTATATGTACATGTGATTTGAACTGTAGTCTTGTGTCACATATTAGCAATGTTATGGCACATATACCTGGCTGTGTAATACAGATGAGCTGAGGGCAGGGCCATTGGAATTATGTGGCAAGGGAGGACTAAGTTAATCAGCAGAGTTTCCTAAATTATGCAGCAAGAAAAAGCTAATTATGCAGCACAATGCAGCACATTTTGTGATAATATCAGTTTATTATTTTGTCATTTTTACACGTTACCACTGCCTAGACAAAGGTTTCACCCTGTTATTATAAGTGTAACACCTACATATAGCAAAATGCAATTGAAAGTTTACCAGTCAACATTTGTAAAGTGACTTCTGCTCCACAGCAACGTGTCACCATATATTAGAAACTTTTGTTCCTTTTAAGCTATACTTTTTTTGTCTGGAAACTATGCAGCAGATTATGAGCCAAATGTGGCAAATCCATAATTATTCAAAATTCTAGTGGCTGTGGCTGAGTGGTTTCTCCTGGTTGACCCAGGCACATCAAGGGTATGCACTGTAGAATGGTACGTCGTACAATACATTCAGTGAGTCTGGGAAGAGGAATAAAGGGGACTACTGACACTATCAAATGGTACCTTTGTTGGCAGATTTGGCTTCATAGGAAAGTGCATTGCTACTTTCCTTTCAGTGTGCCTGTTGTGTGAATATGTGGCACTTGGTGATATGTGTCTGACTGGCAAACACGCTGTTTCGTGGCATTGTGACATTTGCAGGGGGCGACATGTGTTTGTCCCTGGACTCTTGAGTACATGCTAGCTGGCCTAACTATTGTGATCTCTGGTACCAGCAGCCCATGCAACTGGTGTGAGTGCTCTTTGCTCAGGATATGTGGCTCTATGAAAAAGAGACTGAAATATATCCCTGTTCCACCCCCAGGGAGCGCACATGCCTCTTGACCAGCCACCTCTTTTTGATCTCTTCGACTGTACTTATCTCATTCTCCATAGCCTTGATCCCATTGGTGACTTTCTGCCAGGTTACTTGCTTCTCGGCTTCACAGATGGTGTGTAATCAACTTCTATGTATTTCACCATGATGCCTATCTCATCCTCAGTGAAGCTCCCTTTCTCCTTGAGTGGGATTGGTCTGCTTCTTCAGTAGTTTTCAGCTGCCTGTTTCGACACTGACACGAGGCATTAGAGAAAGAAGACGGAGCTCTGGTAATTGCTTCTAGTTATGTGCTTTAGTTTGTTACTGCTACCTTGTGTGTTGAACTGTTGTCAGGCATGAGTATTCTTCTACTCCCCTTATTCATAATATTGTGCAGGAAATGTTTTCATTGCACAATAATTCACCTATACTAAGTGAGCAAAGCTGTACATTCATTCACAGGATCTACCCACACTGATTTACAAGTTATAAACTATAAAACTGGTTTCAACACTGGCCTAGAAATGTTAGTAAATGAAGACAGTGATTTGAACTGACAGGCAACTTAACCACATAAGTGGATTTTCCATAATCATAACTGTGGTAAAACAGTGGGAAAATGGGTGCTCCTGGGTAAGAGTCAGGAGTTGGTAATTGTAAATTCAGGAAAAAGTTTAAACTCTGTGGTTATCGTAAACGTTTTCAAAAGAAGTTGCCCTATGTATGTAGTCAAAGTGGTTGCAGTGGCCAAATGCCACACACACAGCATAATGGACAGCAACAAGCTGTTTGAGCGCTGCGTTAGACCAGCCTGCACCGACGAAAGGCTATCCTGAAAAAGAGTTATCTTAAGTTATTATGTAAAGAGACCTGCATGCAACATACACCATTTTTCTGTTGTGAACAGGAAGAGGCGGGCAGATACTAAGAAACAGCAGGCCTCTTTGCTTGGAGCAATCAGGCTCACTTTCCTCAAAAACAGAGCTATCGAGGAATTAATAAGAATGCATAATGAGGACGGAAATCCTACCTTATGCAAAGAGTGTTTCCCTATATAGGAAAATGCAGGGCACAAAGCAACTGTCTTGGACCATACTCTAAGATAGTGAAAAGGTCCACTTCAGGCACACTCCACTGAATGAAGATCAACTGAGCTACCCTCCAATGGAGCAGTTACTCACGTAGCTCATTTGTCCTCAGGGGCGTAGGTTGGTCAGTTAGATTGGGAGCTTTACATTTACCAACAATGATGCTGACACATAATGTCAAAATACATTATACTACAAGCAGGGTACATGAAGGGGATACATGGCCATTGGAATGGGAGACAAATGTGGATTGGCAGGGGTACTAAGCGAGAGAAAACATTATTTTGCAAAATAACTCACATTTTTTAAGACTTTCAAAGCAGAGAGCTAAAGGGGGGTGTATGCATTTTTGTTGGTGTTTTTGTAAAACTTCCTTGTGAAATCCGACAGACACCTCGCCATACCTGCCTGAAAGCTCCCATACCCAACTATTTCTTCATAAAATACATTTATTAAGGGGGTGTAACACCCCAACCCCCCCCGAAGCTAGGCCGCTGTTTGTACTCATGTTGAAAGAGCCTATCAGAAGCTGTTGAAACAGCGAAACATGCTCTGTAGACAAGAGCCACAAACTCAGCACTTACAGATGCAGAGAATGAGAGTCCAAGGCATTGTGATTGTCACACGCTGCACTGAAGCAGTGTTGATAGTGAAAAGCAGAATCTGAGCCAAAGAGGAAATTTGTGTGCATGGAATCGACTAACAGAGAGGATCATCTTCAAAGTGTGCTGATACCTCGCTTGTCTGAGAGAAGAAGGTAGACTCTGCATGAGAAATGTAAAAAGTCAGCTCCAGCACTGGCACCAGACATATCGAATACAATATCAGAAAAAAGCTGGTAACCTCAGAGGCTTTGGCAAAGTAGTCATGGTCACCATCGGTATCTGAAGTGGCCTTGGGATTATTCTGAACAGGACTGATTGACATAAAGGCTGGAATCACAGAGGAAGGAACAGTTGAAGGCAATGAAGGCTCGTATGGACCAAAAGCTGTGGCAGAAGAAGAATTACCAGATTTAAATACCTGGAGCCTGGCCTCAGTAAAAGTGCTAATTGCTATAGGACATCTGACAGTGCTGGAAACTTCAAGCGTGGCTTCTCAAGTATGACCACCAGCACTGAGGATGATATTTAGGCTGGAGTCGGGTAATGATGCCATCAACTTTCAGACCTGTCTTTGGCACAGGAGTGCCACCTGAGAGAGAAGGGATCTCATTTGTTTTGGTATTTATGACTGTGATTGGAGGATTGTTCTTGAAATCACCCACTTTTGAGACCTTGAATGATCCTGCTATCAATGAAGACTGGCATCCCTCACCTGATCTCAGTGAAGTGCATGAGGCCACATTTCTCACAGGATGCAGAATCACTTCTGAGGCCTAGGCACCAGAGACATGAGTTGTGAGGCTCCAGGATTGACGTTAGCCTGGGGCAAGTACAACATCACTTTGGGGGTTGACATATACTGAAAAAACAAAAGGTTACAGGGACATTATACTTAGGCTCTGAATTTACTCATACAAAACCATAGAAATTTAGCAGTTATAGTTAGAGTTATTTCAAGTAACTATAACTCATGGCCCCTGGACGGATCACCCCGAAACTTTCCATGTGTAACAATAATCATCAGCACACTTCTTAGGAAGATTTCATGAGGATTTGTGAAACGGTGGCAAACATATAGGTAAGTCAAAAAACGCTTTCTTTATGGAAGCATGGTTGTAGGAAGCTGGCTCTGTATATACTACATCAAAGTGAGATGTGGTGTGCACAGAGTCCAGGGGTTCCCCAGAGGCTTGACAGAGGCTAAAACAGATAATGCTAATGCTCTATTTGTGGTAGTGTGGCCGAGCAGTTAGGGTAGTGCAAAGCATTTGTTGTACACACACACACAATAGAAGAAGCACACACTCAAAGACTTAATTCCAGACCAATGTTCTTTATATTGAAAAAATATATATTTTCTTAATTTATTTTTAGAACCACAAGGTTCAAGTTGCAGGTAAGTACCTTAAAAGTTTTGTATTTCACACAGGTATCAACAGTACTTTTCCCAAGATAGTCTTCATTGTCTAAGTGGAAGAACCTGGAAAGGCCATCTGCATTGGCTTGAGCAGTCCCAGGTCTGTGTTCCATTACAAAGTCCATTCCCTGTAGGAATATGGACCACCTCAAAAGTTTAGGGTTCTCACCTTTCATTTGCATTAGCCATCTGAGAGGTCTGTGGTCAGTTTGAACAACAAAGTGAATGTCAAACAAGTATGGCCTCAGCTTTTTCAGGTACCAAACCACAGCAAAGGCCTCCCTCTCAATGGCACTCCAACGCTGCTCCCTGGGAAGTAATCTCTTGCTAATGAAAGCAACAGGCTGGTCAAGGCCATCATAACTGGTTTGGGACAGGACTGCTCCTATCCCATATTCAGAGGCATCTGTCTGCACAATGAACTGCCTAGAATAATCTGGAGCTTTAAGAACTGGTGATGAGCACATTGCTTCTTTCAAGGTGTCAAAGGCCTTTTGACCGTCAAGTGTCCAGTTTACCTTCTTTGACATCTTCTTTGAGGTCAGTTCAGTGAAGGGAGTCTAAATTGACCCATATTCCTTCACAAACCTCCTGTAGTACCCAGTCTAGCCAAGGAATGCCCTGTCTTGAGTCTGGGACTTTGGAGCTTCCAGTCCAGAATTGTCTGGATCTTGGGTTGTAAAGGTTGCACTTGGCTTCCACCTCCAAGGTAGCTCTAGTATGCAACTGTGCCCTGCCCTATCTGGCCCTTAGATGCTTTGATAGAGAGGCCTTCCCCAGGTGGACCAGGTGATCCTGCCAGCTGGAACTAAAGACAGCAATATCATCTATATATGCTGCAATAAAGGACTCCAAACCAGCAAATTGTCACTCTCCTAGTGGCACCAGGTTTGGGATCTCTGGCCTCAGTGTAAAGGAGCCAATCCTCCCAATAGAACCTGTGGGAGCCAATGACAGCTCCCTTTTCCTGTTCAGCAGCTTGCTGTCTCAGGCCTTCAAACGTGGGACAAGTCTTTTGTCCCTGGCACAGCTGTTCCCTTGTGGGTCACCCGGGCCCAAGAGCTCAATCTAATAAGGTTCCAGCTCTATGGACTCAGTTCCCTCAGGGGATAGGACACCTCCTGAGAAGAGAGGTCTTCCTTCTTTTGCTGTTCAGAAGCTGGTCCCCCAGTCCTCTTACCTTTTCTTTTGGAAGGTTGGGCCATTATGCCAGGCTCCAACACTTCTTGTTTTCCCTGTGCTCTGCTCTGTCCTATGGCTTTCACACACACCAGTTCAGGGATACCCAGCATGGCTGCATGGGTTTTGAGATCTACCTCAGCCCATGCTGAGGGCTCCAAATCATTCCTAGCAAACATTCCACTGGGATTACAGAAGAGACCACTACCTGTTTCAGGCCAGTAACCCCTCCCCATTCTAAAGTCACCATAGCCATGGGGTGGACTTTAGTCACATTGTCAGCACTGGTAGCTGGATAAGTTTGTCCAGCCAAATACTGTCCTGGGGAAACCAGTTTCTCTGTCACCATGATGACACTGGCACCTGTATACCCCAGGGCTTCTACCTTTGCCCATTTATCAAGAGCTGCTGCCTGTATTTTTTCGAATGTTAGGTGGCCAGGCAGCCAGTGTGGCTATGTCCGCCCCACCCTCAGGGACTAAAGTAGCGTCAGTGTAAACTCTGATTTGCACACCTGGAGGCTGGCTATTCCAGTAATACCTGGAGTAGTGCTAGTGAGATTTTTCTTGGGACAGGCCATGTTTCCAGTTTAGTGTCCATGCTGCCTACAGCTGCGATACCAGGCCTTCTTTGGATTGTTAGCGCGACTGACCTTAAGAAGTAAACTTATAAGGGGACGCGAATAGGTCGATTAACCTTTTGACTCACAATTAAGATGTTCTTACCATACCTCCGGTACATAATCAATAATCAATACACAATAATCAATAATCATTGGCAATCAATAAAATCAATAATCAATAGAGTCAGTAATTGTCACGCACCATGACCTTTCAGTCATGAATAACCACACCTTTTAGTAAAAGTTTAGAATATTTATTTCTCTATGTTAATAATGCTAAGGACATGTAGATTAATCTCAAAAGCAAATGAAACACATATAGAAACAACACTGGCTGTCCAAAGCGGAGGAAGAAACATAATCTAATTATAGCTTGACCAACAACATGTTTTAAGGTTATTGTGCAAATCAGTAACAAAATCAACTGTGTCAATGTGATGCCATACATGAAGTTTAGCAGAGAATTTCATCAAGCATTAGTCCCTGTTATTGTAATTTCATTAGTGAGAATCCTTAACTAACATCAGATTAGCATCAGCATGTTGGGCTTCATGCAAAACAATTTAGTAACACATATTTGGAAAAACATCTAACTATGGCTCTATCAAAACAGCGCAGTTGGTACCTAGAAAGAAAAAGCAAACATGCATGATAATCACAGTTCATGTTATAGTATGTATCCTCAATATGGATCAGCAAAGCAGAATTAGCCCTCATCCTCAGGACATCAGTTGATCAGCAAGGCATCAGGCTTCAGCATCAGAGTTCAGAAAAGGCAAAGTCTCTATGCATTTAAAGTTAAGCATGTCTCTTGTCAAGACACATAAGAAAGTAGTAAACTCTTGGTCAGGAAAAATGGGCAATGGCTGAAAGCCTCAGAATGTCTGTCTTCTCTCTGTGTACTCTTGTTAAGTCAAAACTGCTAACACTACCCCCTAAATCCCTATTGGTCATTTAATCGCATGTTCACACTATGTCCAATAAAACTAAAATTCCAAATCTATGAATTCTAATATTACTCCGTTCACATGTTGTTGATTGGTTTGTCTTGCGATGTCATCATCCGGCTTGTCAGGTATCAATATTGTTGCAGCTTCTACTGTAGTCAGTATCTTCATTGTTCTTGTCCTGGGGAAGTTAGTCTCACACATATTACATATAAAATGTTGCATTAGCAGGAACATCATCTGCTAGTAGTCGGTTCACACGAGAAGCTTCCGTTATGAGCACATTTAAACAATACAATAGGAATTCACAGTTTAACTTTCTTTGGAACATTCATTTGATTAAACATTAAGAAATACAGCTTTTACATGAGGCCTGGAAAGTAGGCCAAGACACTTAAGTTAAGGCCTACAATTAATAAAGCTAAAGCTTATTTCACAACCCTTAATATGACATATAACTGCATCAGTCTAACATATATTCAACATTTCATAAGTATTAAATCATTGATTAGAACATTTTGTTAACATTGGTGGCCATTCTTCGTGATCACATTTTCAAATGTGTGCATTATTTTTCTACGTTATTATATTTTCTACATAAACTTATTATTCAAAATACATAGGCACTCATTAATAATTTTATTAAAACACCTGCACTAGCAATCTCTCCTCTGATGACTAAATATGTCATCACACTAACTAGTGCCCACAAACCTTTACATCAGCTAAACTTCTGCCAATTCAATCTCTTCATAATTTTGTTTCCCCTTTGAATTTTCCCTGTAAAATGTTTCCCTTTTCATTTCTTCCCTCCTCTGATTATCCTTTGACTTTTTCAATGTAATCCTTTTGCATAATTTGCACAATCCCCATATCTCCAACAGACAACCCACAACAATTAATATAACCTGTTATATGTTCAATAGAATCCCATTCCAAAAGTTGCTGGAACAATTTCCCACTGAAGCAAACCCTTTGCCAACCTTTTCCTTAACACCTGGTTCTTTCAATTCTTTCAATGCAGCACTTGCATTAGTCAGATTAGTAAGTAAGTCTCTTATCTCTTTACTGTTATCTGGTATATACGAACAACAATGCCTAGAATTAATCATTCTACAGACTCCACCATCCTTTGCTAAAAGAATGTCTAAAGCAAGATGATTTTGGAGTCATAGCTCCATCAGCAGCTAATTCAGTATCTATCAGGAGTATGGATCCTGAAACATTTGTCAGCATATTAACCGCATCAGTAGACAACTTTCGAATCTTTATCGAATTCAGAATGACTCCCACTGAAGGAATCACTGCTCCAAATATATCTCCCACTATAGCAGAAGAGGACTCCCTCCTCTGTTTCTTATGATGTAATTCAGTCCCTTTCAGAAACTTTTTCAGATCCTCCATTTGATAAATCTTTGGGAAAACTATCCCCAAATAACATGTCACATACCATCCTCTTGGAAGACGGTAATAAGCATTAAGACCACAGATGTAGTAAATCCCTGGAATTGCAGGGTCCTGTCCATTCAACATAAACGTCCATTTACTCTGAAACAAAAACACATGCCTACATTCACTCGTTCCCACGAATAAAGTGTCAGTGCACGATTTAGGTCTATATATACAAAGATTCCGTACACGTTGTGCATCTAAAGCTAATTTCCCTTGCATTTTAATTGCATTATCAGCATAATCATTCTTGCAAGTCCTTTTCTCTAAGCCTTTTTCCAATTTCTCTTTTAATGCTTTTCTCCTGTCATCTGTGTGAACTAAGAAGCTTTTCTCTAAAGGTATAAGCAAGCATGTCAAATCTCTATGCGCATAAACAATGGCAAACGTCAATGTAGGTTCAAAGAACCCTCTAAGTATTACTATGTCATAATCCTTAGCTATTCTACTCCAATACCTAATTATAGGAACAAACGAAAACACAACATCGTAATTTGAGTAAAAGTACTGAATGTACTCCTGGTTATAAAATCTTGTTAGTAACAGACTACAACTTATCCCATAGGTTAAAAGCAGACTATGATAGGTGACTTCGTCCTCGACTGATGAAGGAATCTGCGTACACACATAGCAATTCTTCGCATCCATTGTCTCAACATACTCACTCAATAAGCGATAGAAAATATTAGAAGAAAGTTCTCCTTGTGCATTAGTATCCTCATGCAAATATGTCTCATCAAACCTAAACTTTTCTGATGCCGTGAGTGCAGTATCTCAAAAGCAGAAGTATGGTTGGCTTCCCTTTTATCAAGAACACACATATCCACAATCAGCACCACAAACAATATCCCATACATAATCGCCAAACCAATGCACATGTATTTACAGTGCCTAGCATCTCTACTTTGTTGACTAATGCTACTCATGATATGTAAAGAATCAGAAAGCAGAAGAAATTTAGAAAAACTTGCAGCAAAAATCAAAAATAGACAACTCTTCTTTCAGCAGTTCAGTTTCACTTCCAGGATCCCTTGTCAAAAATCAGTTAGCGGATTTGTTAAAATCAGGTTTCAAAAAGTCAAATCAGGTTATCAATGTCTCTTCTGGTTATTTTCAACAGTTTCTTTTCTCAAGATTTTTCTCTCAGATTGTTGCAACAATTCAGTTCATTAGCTTCCTTCACATGCCAAAATACTGTCCCGGAAATTCTCTATCAAAACAAAAAGACATAGGTGGTCATTACAACCCTGGCGGACGGTGTTAAAGCAGCGGTAAGACCGCCAACAGGCCGGCGGTAAAAAAATAGCAATTACGACCGTGGCGGAAACCGCCAACAAAGACAGCCACTTTAGCACTCCGACCGCCACGGCGGTACAAACAAACAGCGCGGCGCTCACCGCCAACAGACAGGCGGGAGACAATGTACCGCCCACACTATTATGACAGGCCAATCCGCCACCTTTTCCGGGACGGATTCCCCGCGGATAAAAACACGTCTGAAACACGAATTTCGAAGGGAAAACGCTAACCTCTACACACTCCACGAGGAACGAGGACACCATGGAACCGGAACTCCAAATCCTACCTGCGATAGTCTTCCTGCTCCTCTACCAGGAGCACGAACGCCGGCGGCGAAGACCACGGTGAGTACAGCACCTACGACACAGGGGAGGGGGGAGGGAAAAAACAGGGACACACACACGCAACACCCCCACCCCACCCCCACTCTCACCCACTACAACACACACACTAATGCATATCAATACATCACAGTTACACCCCACCAACCCCCCCCGGAAGAATGCAAAGACCAAAGAAAATGAGTAAAACCATCGGAATATATTACAAACAAGTAGGCAGAAACATATATATATACACCATGTACAAAATAAATACCAGGCATAGTAGTCCAGGTACTGCACAAAGAAAGCCCGTGGAACACTGGGACCACACGGTATGGGCGAGTCCCACACAAGATCCCCGACCATGACGGAGAGAACACTGCAGGGGCATCAGATACCAAGAAAACAGGCACCTCAGGGGGAGGGAAAGGGGGGCACCTCAGCCGCTTGAGTGCACGACGCCAAATCCACGAGGGGGCCACATGCCCACTGTTCAATCCTGGGGAGTGCAAAGCCACAATCTCTCAAGTCTCTACAGTGGGTGGCTTGCCCACTGTTCAATCCTGGGAGTGCAAAGCCACAGTCTCTCAAGTCTCTACAGTGGGTGGCTTGCCCACTGTTCAATCCTGGGGTGTGCAAAGCCACAGTCTCTCAAGTGGATAACAGTCTCCACTAGTTCTGGAGGGGGCATGGTGCCCAGAGTGCTTCATCCTGTGAAGGACAGAGGTAGTGGATGGATGTCTCCACTGGTTCTGGAGGGGGCATGGTGCCCAGAGTGCTTCATCCTGTGATTGAGGGGCTTGAGTTAGCGGTGCCATGTTCAGCGGTGCTCGAGTTGGCGGTGCCCTGTTCAGCGGTGCTTGAGTTGGCGGTGCCCTGTTCAGCGGGGCTTGAGTTGGCGGTGCCCTGTTCAGCGGTGCTTGAGTTGGCGGTGCACTGTTCAGCGGTGCTTGAGTTGGCGGTCCTTCATGGCCCAGCGGGGCTTTTGCTGGCGGTCCTTTATGGCCCAGCAGGGCTTTTGCTGGCGGTCCTTCATGGCCCAGCAGGGCTTTTGCTGGCGGTCCTTCATGGCCCAGCGGGGCTTTTGCTGGCGGTCCTTCATGGCCCAGCAGGGCTTTTGCTGGCGGTCCTTCATGGCCCAGCGGGGCTTTTGCTGGTGGTCCTTCATGGCCCAGCGGGCTGGGGCTGGCGGTGCCCTCCTGGGCAGCTGGGGTGGGGCTGGCAGTGGCCTCCTGGGCAGGGGCTGGCGGTGGCCTTGTGGGCAGCTGGGCTGGGGCTGGCAGTGCCCTCCTGGGCAGCTGGGCTGGGTCTGGCGGTGGCGGTGGCCTCCTGGGCAGCTGGGCTGGGGCTGGCGGTGGCCTCCTGGCCAGCGGGGATGATGTTGGTCTTCTCCGCCGTGCAGCTCTTCCCAGACTTGCCGGGTTTCTTGTGGCCCTTCCCCACCTTGGAAGGTGTCACAGCTGACTCCACACTCCCACCGGGACCCCTGGGAGCGGCTTTAGTGGCTGGAGTCTTCCCCCTCTCCCGCCGGGCACTGGACAACGTCTGATGCTTCACAGGTGGGGGACTGTCTGTGCTGTGGCTCCGTGCCACACTGGCTGTCCTGGTGGGCGGTGCACTCCACATACCGGTGACTACAGGCACCACTAGTGCCGGAGATGTTTTGGCTGAGGTGCTACTTCAGGACCTATGAGATGGACGGGGTGGGGGATGTGTGGGAAAAAGGTCAAGGGTGGACAGGAAAAGTTTTTTGGACACACTGGGACGGGTAGCTGGAGGGGGTTTGGGAGTGGAGGAAGAGGTGGTGGTAGTAGGAGGTGTTTGTTTGGTGACTTTGGGTGAAGGTGCATGCGCTGGAGGCTGTCGTGAGGTGGATGGCTGTTGGGTGGGTGTGTGCCTGCTTTTGTGTATCTTGGGAGGGGACGTCACAGACACACTGGGAGAGGACACAGGGGACGTGTGAATGGTAGTGGGGGTGGTGACTGCACGTGAGCAGGGTGTGCTGGTGGGTGTGCTGGTGAGGGACACAGTGGTTGTAGAGGTAGTGCATGCAGGTGTGAGTGTAGACGAGACTGGGAGGGAGGAGGGAGATGAGGAGGAGGGGGACACAGTGGAGCCAGTGGATGTTGGTGTGTCTGCATGTGTGTGTTGCTTGCGTGAGTGCCTGTGGGATGTGTGGTGCTTATGTTTGCCTGAGCTTCCCTTGTGTGTTGAGGTGTGTGCAGGCTGTTCTGATGGTGTGCTTGGGATAGGCAGAGGTACAGGGGATTGGTTCTGGGTGGAGGAAGTTGGAGGGGGGAGGCTGGAGACGGGGACAATGGCCATCAGTGCTGAGGCCAGAGTTTGAAAAGCTCGGTGAAGGACCGCCAGACCAGAATGAATGCCCTCCAGGAATGCATTAGTTTGTTGCAACTGCCTTTCTACACTCTGGATGGCATTCAAAATGGTAGACTGCCCAACAGTGAGGGACCTGAGGAGGTCAATGGCCTCCTCACTGAGGGCAGCAGGGGTGACTGGGGCAGGGCCTTAGGTGCCTGGGCGAAGGTGATGCCCACCCTCCTGGGTGAGCGGGCACGGGGCGAAGACTGATGGGCTGGAGGGAGGGCGGTGCTGGTGGGGGGGTGTCGGCTGTACCTGTAGATGCGGGGGGCACAGATGTTGCCACCACCACAAGGGAGCTCCCATCAGAGGACGAGTCCGTGTCGCTGGTGTCAGCTCCTGTCCCCGCCGTGGAGCTCCCCTCGCCCTCCGTCCCACTGGTGAATTCCGAGTCCGTAGTCTCGCCCTCCAGGGCCATGTGGGATGCAGCTCCCTCGTGCTCTGGTGCCACTGCTCCTCCGCCTGATGATGCTAATGCACACAAGAATAGGGAGACCACAAAAAGGGGGGGGGACGACAGAAGAAAGACATGTTGAGTGCATGGATTACCGCTACCTCTGGTGGACACGACAGACACAGAAGCCCCCTGCACTACGCCGCGCTCTTGGGCTCCACTGGTCAATTCCTGGGAAATGGCCTACAAGGCTATGGACGACATCTGCACACATACATGACACAGGGGCATGACTAGGTGTACTTGGCACTCTACAGAGGTGGGGTGGGGTGCCACATGGCCTGCCTTACGGAGGGGCCATGCCTACGGAACTCGACCTGGCCTAGGGAAACCCACAGCCCTCCTCCCCCACCCAGACAACTCCACTGCGCGCAAAGTCAGCAGAATGAGAGTGTACTCACCCCCTTGTGTCTGCTGTGATGCCCTCAAGCGCCCATCCAACTCCGGGTAGGCCACCGCCAGGATCCTGAACATCAGGGGGGTCATGGTGCGACGGGCACCCCTCCCACGTTGGGAGGCCATCCCCAGCTGAGCCTCCGCCGTCTTCTTGCTGCAGCGGCGAATGTCCTCCCATCTTTTACGGCAGTGGGTGCTCCGTCTGTGGTAGACCCCCAGGGTCCGGATGTCCTTGGCGATGGCACGCCAAATATCTTTCTTCTGATGGGCGCTGACCTACATGAAGTGTACAGGGGAAGAAGAGAAGTCATTACCAACTGCACCGTCAAAGTGATTGGCCCCCATCCCTACCCTTGCCATGTGGCACATGCATTCACCGTCTTTCATGCACGCAGCACTCTGCCCCCTTCCTTCTTACATCCAGCCCTCTCCACACAGGCATAGCCCATACAACATGCTCCCTGTGTACTTACCTGCTTGTCTGGAGGACCCTAGAGTAGCCTGTACAGGGAGAGGACCCCATCCACAAGCTTCTCCAACTCCTCTGATGTGAAAGCAGGGGCCCTTTCCCCAGACGCACGAGCCATTGTCTCTTCCAGACCGAGGTCACAGCAGTACTTGCAGGGTAGGTCCTCTCCTGTCGAAGATCAGGTATCGAGTGATTGAACAGATAGAAAATGGCGGTCACGTCCGCGGCGGTGCGTCACCGCCTGCCTACATCGTCATTGGCTCCTGGGACCCATAGGGTCCAATGTTAACCAATGCAGCATTGCGCCACGGTCATCGACCGCCTACCGCGACGGTGTACAACTCCAACGCAGTTACCTCACATCCCATTGTCCCACTTTAGAGGTCAGGCAGCCGCCATTTCAGGGGCCCACATGGCTTCATTTTCAACTGTGTCACACATACCTAGGCCTAGACTCAACACACATACAGGCCACCTTTTGTGTATGATTGGTGTTCTGGGTAAACTGTGGGTACGTACCTCTGAGTTGTTTGACTCTGTGCTCGCTGTTGTCCTTCATAGGCACCGTCCGCTGGGACATGTGAGGAGATGGCGGCATCCTCCGGTGTACCGACCGTTGGTGGACCTGTCGACAATGGAGGAAAGACATTTGATAATCACCTACAGGCTTGACCGTGCCACAATCCAGGAACTGTGTACCCAGTTGGAGCCAGACCTGATGTCAGTAATCCGCCATCCCACAGGAATCCCCCCTCAAGTGCAGGTGCTGTCAGTGCTCCATTTCCTTGCAAGTGGGTCATTTCAAACAACTGTGGCCATGGCATCAGGGATGTCCCAGCCTATGTTTTCCAACGTATTGTCCAGAGTGTTGTCTGCCCTTCTGAAACACATGCGGAGCTACATCGTTTTCCCTCAGGTGGAGGATTTGCCTACAGTGAAAGGTGATTTCTGTGCCCTGGGACATATCCCCAACATCATAGGTGCCATTGATGGGACCCATGTGGCTTTGGTCCCCCCCCCCACAGGAGTGAACAGGTGTACAGAAACCGTAAGAGTTATCATTCTATGAATGTACAGATGGTATGTTTGGCAGACCAGTACATCTCCCATGTGAATGCCATGTTCCCTGGCTCAGTGCATGACGCCTACATCCTGCGGAATAGCAGTATCCCTTATGTGATGGGTCAACTCCAGAGGCACTGTGTATGGCTATTAGGTGAGTACCTGGAAGCTAGTCAGTGGGAATGGTTGTCTGGGTCTGGGGTTATCCCTCCAAGTTAGTGTGTGTCTAACAGTTGCCCCTCGCCATTTGCAGGTGACTCTGGATACCCCAACCTGTCATGGCTACTGACCCCAGTGAGGAATCCCAGGACAAGGGCAGAGAAATGCTACAATGAGGCCCATGGGCGAACTAGGAGGGTGATCGAGCGGACCTTCGGCCTCCTGAAGGCCAGGTTCAGGTGCCTCCATATGACAGGTGGATCCCTATTCTACTAACCAAAGAAGGTGTGCCAGATCATCGTGGCCTGCTGTATGCTTCACAACTTGGCTTTGCTACGCCAGGTGCCTTTTCTGCAGGAGGATGGTCCAGATGGCGGTGTTGTTGCAGCTATGGAGCCTGTGGACAGTGATGAGGAGGAAGCAGAGGAAGAAGACATGCAGAACAGGGACTCAGTGATCCTGCAATATTTCCAGTAAGACACAGGTAGGAATACAAACCTGCCTACTACATGTACTTTGACACTACTGCCTCTCTCCTGTCTGTCGTTTTCACCCAGTGTATGGTCACTGAGTTGTCACTTTCCCTTACGATTTCACAGATGTGGGTCCCACTGTGTGACATCTGCTTAGATTCCTCATGAACTAGAGCTGTGTGACATAGGTATGTTGACATTACTATTTAAAAAACATTTTGTCACTGTAATTGCTAATACACTATTTCGAAATCACAGACAGACTCCAGTTCATTTTGTGCTTTGGGTGTGTTTATTTAAATGCTCAATATTGGAGGGGGTTGTGAAATGGTGAGGGGTGATGGTGGAGAAATGTCGATGGCAGAGTCCAGTCTATTAGTCTCACAGGTGCATTGCCCATATGGGCATAGGAAGTGGAGCTGGGGCAGTTTAATTATGGACAGGGTGACAAAGTGGGACAGTAGGATGACAATCAGGGTGGTCTCATTTTTTGGCGGGGGTCTTGGCATTGTGCTCTATCTTTGTCCTGGATCTCAGGGACCGTTTGTGGGGTGGTTCTCCTTCTGCAGGGGGTGGGGTGCTGGTGTGGTGGTCCTGTGGCGGGGCGTCCTGTCCACTAGCATCGGCGGAGGTGGTGGGCAGTTCATCGTCCATGCTAGTGTCAGGGGCCCCTTGTAGTGCCACAGTGTCCCTCCTGGTGTTGAGTACTTCCTTCAGCACCCCTACGATGGTGCCCAGGGTGGAGCTGATGGTTCTGAGTTCCTCCCTGAAGCCCATATACTGTTCCTCCTGCATGCGCTGGGTCTCCTGAAACTTGGTCAGTACCATTGCCATCGTCTCCTGGGAGTGGTGGTAGGCTCCCATGATGGAGGAGAGGGCCTCGTGGAGAGTGGGTTCCCTTGGCCTGTCCGCCCCCTGTCGCACAGCAGCCCTCCAAGTTCCCCTGTGTTCCTGGGCCTCCGTCCCCTGGACCGTGTGCCCACTACCACTGCCCCAGGTCCCTGTTGTTGTTGGGGTGGTGGGTTATCCTGGGTTCCCAGTAGTGGTGGACACAGAGCTGATTGACGTGTCCTGGGGACGGAGGTATGGGCCCGCTGGGTGGGTGCTGTGCTGGTGTTTCCAGAGGGGGGAAGGTCTGTGGTGGCCTGTGCCTGTGTGAGGGGAACCGACTGTCCAGAGGTCCCCGATGGTCCGGGCTGGTCATCTAGATCTAGTTGGTCAGAGGTGCTGTCATCACTGTGGGCCTCTTCTGTTGGTGGTGTGGACATGTGTGGACCCTCCTATCCGGTGACGTTGGGTAGGGGTCCTGCAAGGGTATAAAAGGATGTTTATTACATCTGTGTGTGTAATGGTGTGTAATGGGTGGGTGACCGTGTACCCCAGTGCTAGCATTCCTGTGTGGGAGCTTGTGTGATGATGGTTTAGGGGGGTGTATGGGTATGTGCAGTGGGCATGCTTTGGTGATGGGTGTCCATGCTTTGTTGTTGCATGCAGGGCTTGGTGTTGGGATGTGTGGTTTGTGATGTTGGGACATATGTGAGGAGTTGGGGTGCTGGGTGTGAGGGTGAGGGTGAGGGGGGGGTTATGTGATAGCATGCAGGTAGGGTGGGGGATGTAATAATTGAGATTTGACTTACCAGAGTCCATTCCTCCACCTACTCCTGCGAGGCCCTCAGGATGCAGAATCGCCAAGACCTGCTCCTCCCATGTTGTTAGTTGTGGGGGAGGAGCTGGGGGTCTGCCGCCAGTCCGCTGAACCGCCAGGTGGTGTCTTGAGACCACGGAACGCACCTTCCCCCGTAGGTCGATCCACCTCTTCCTGATGTCCTCCCGATTTCTTGGGTGTTGTCCCACTGCGTTGACCCTGTCCACTATTCTTCGCCACAGCTCCATCTTCCTTGCAATTGAGGTGTGCTGCACCTGTGATCCGAATAGCTGTGGCTCTACCCGGACGATTTCCTCCACCATGACCCTGAGCTCCTCCTCCGAGAACCTGGGGTGTCTTTGCCGTGCCATGGGGTGGTGTAGGTGATGTGTGGGGTGGAGTGTGTGGTGATAAGTGTGCTGATATGTAGTGGTGTGTTGTGTGAGGTGCGTGGAAGTTCTGTGGGTGATTGTGTTGTGTGCCTGTGGATGCTGTTGTTCTTGCTGGTGCTGTCTCTCTCTGGCCTTCTTTCTGAATTTCTGGTCGTAGGGGTTTGTGGGTGTTGTGGGTGTGTGTTTTATATTGTATTGGGTGTGTGGGAGTGGTGTGTGTATGTGTATCAGGTGTGTGTATTTTGAAGTGTCCAATGTGGCTGTGTTTTGAAAAAGTGTGTGTATTTTGAGCGCGGCGGTGTGTACCGCCAATGAAATACCGCGGTTGAAAGACCGCCGCGTGGACTCGTGTGTCGTGATAGTGTGGGCGTATTTCTGTTGCCGTGACGGTGTCGGTTTTGTTTTCGCCAGTTTATCACTGACCTTTGGTGTGGCGGACTTGAGTGAGTGTCTGACTTTTGGCGGATTCCGAGATGTGGGTCATAATAGCTGTGGTGGAATTCCGCAGCCGCGGCGGTATGTTGGCGGTCTTCTGCACGGCGGTAAGCGCCTTTTACCGCCAATGTTGTAATGACCGCCATAAACTCTTGATGCCATTTGTTCGTAGTTGCATACGCCCATTCAGGACCTGCGTATCTTCGACTTGCTGTTCTCTTTATTTTCTATTTTAAATCACCATTCAGCTCTCCTTCACTTAGATCTTTTCTTCTTGTGGTATCTACGTCTTCTTTGATTGTTGGTTCAACAACCACTTCTTTCCCTTTCTCCACCTGTGACTCCGGCCACTTATCTCCTTTCAGTGGGCCCTTTGTCAGTGTTCTCTTCAGAGTCGAACTTGAACTTTCTCCTTGTTCTGTGGTGTTTTCTCTTGATGGGCCTGCAACCGGTTCAGGAGGAGTCAGATCACATTGACTTTGATCTACCTCAACTCCTTCCCCTTCTGGGTCTGACAACAGCTCTGTTTGTCTCTCAAGATCGTCTGCTTATGGGAAAGCCCTCCTCTGACTAGGTTCCCCTGCAGCTTCAATTGAGACAGGCTCTCTGTCGCCCTCCTAGAGGTCTCCTCCCTCATCTCTCACAGGAGTGACTGAACCGTCCTCAAAGAGCTCAGATCCAGTCTCCGTTCCCCTTTGTTCTCTTTCCGTCCCTGAGACTTGTCTCACTGTTGTTGGTACTCTCAACAGCGCATCTTCATGATCCAGTGGACATTCAACTTTCTTCATATGACTTGCATTAATCCAGTTTGGAATTCCAGCACACTTCACAGCTGTGGTAGTTGTCAAAACTACCTGATAAGCTCCCTTCCAACGAGGCTCCAAACACGTCTTTCTCACGTGCTTTCGGATCAAAATCCAGTCCCCAGCTCTCAGGTTGTGTCCTGGGTCACAGATCAGTGGCAGTATGGTGGCTTCCACCTGCTGGAAAATAGAGCGAGCCATCTCAGCCAGACCTTTGCAGTAATCCAACACCATATCATCTGTAATGTTGACAAGTGCATTTGCTGGCACTGCTGGTAACCTCATTGCTCTGCCCATAAGGATCTCATGCGGCGACAATCCTGTCTTCCTGTCAGGTGAGTTTCTCATTGACATCAACACTAAAGGCAATGCGTCAGGCCATTTCAAATTTGTGGACGCACACATCTTTGCAACTCTTGACTTCAATGTACCATTCATCTGTTCCCCTTGTCGTGATGCTTCAGGGCTGTAACTATAATGCAACTTCTGCTCAATGTTCAATGCTGCCCACAGTAATTTAATTACTTCATTGTTGAAGTGACTTCCCCAATCTGATTCTAAAGAGATCGGAAACCCGAAACATGGTATCAGTTCCCTAAGCAATAGTTTTGCTACTGAGAAACTATCATTTCTTCGTGTAGGGTAAGCTTCAATCCAGTGACAAAGGATGCAGAAAATCACCAGCACGTATCTCAAACCTCCACACACAGGCATTTCAATAAAATCCATTTGCATTCTGATGAATGGACCTCCCGCTCTTCCAATGTGGCTCAAATTAACCATTGTCCCTTTCCCTGAGTTTAGTTGTTGGCAAATGACACATCGATGGCACACTGCTTCAGCAACTTGTCTAAACTTTGGGTTAAACCAATCAGGTTGAACAAACGAACCATTGCATCCCTCCCAATATGTGCTTAACCATGAAAGTACCTTGCCATTTGAGACAACAGGCTATTTGGCAAAACCAGTTGCCCTTCTTCTGAAACCCACAATTCATCTTGTCTTTGCACACATTTCATTTTGCTCCATGAACGCTTTTCCTCCTTGTCAACATTATTCTGCAACATTTTCAATTCTTCCAAAGTGTCAATTATTTTCAATGCATAGCTTGTACAAGTTTCGTCTTCTTCAGGTAACAGTTCCCACTTGTCTTTGAACGATATTCCTTTCAATGCGCAAAACCTTGCTACTTGATCCACATTTCCATTTCCCAATGACACATAGTCCTGCGACTTCAGATAAGCATTGCATTTCACCACGGCAATCTTTTCAGGTATTTGAATAGCATATAACAATTCTTTAATTCTCTCACCATTTCTCACTGGTGAGCCAGAAGAGGTCAGGAAACCTCCCTGTGACCACAACTGACTGAAATCATGAACTATTCTGAACCCATACTGGCTATCTGTGTAGATTGTAACTTTTAACTGAGCAGAAACATGGCACACTCTAATAAGGGCTACCAGTTCCGCTACTTGAGCAGAATACACTCCTTGAAACTTCCATGGTACCTGTAATTGTGCACACAGCATATCTTGCTCTCAGTGTCCTTGTATTGTCTCTCAGACAAGAACAATCGACAAAGATAATTTGGTCATTTTCTTCCAATCGGGTATCTTTAATGTCAGCTCTCGGTTTTGTGCACAAATCAGTTACTTAAAGACAATCATGCTCAACATCTTCTTCTTTCTCAATTTCAGCATTTTCACTTGGAAGTAAGGTTGCCGGTTTCAGCACTGTACACCTTTTCAATGACACATTTTGTGACCCTAGAATACACGTTTCATATCTAAGTAACATCGCACCAGTCAAATATTGGGTGTTTGTCCTTGTCAGTAGAATCTCAATAGAGTGACGGACCATTACAGTCAGGGGATGTCCCATCACAATGCCCCCACACTGTGTAAGGCTCTGACCAAATGCTGCAACTGTACGCAAACAACCCAGTAAGGCTGCTGCAACTGGGTCCAAAGTAGCTGAAAAATATGCTACTGGGTGGTTTACACCTCCACAGACCTGTGTCAAGACAGACAAAGAACATGCATCACGCTCATGACAAAACAATGTGAAAGGTTTTGTGTAGTCAGGCATACCCAACGCTGGAGCCCTGTACAGACTGTCTCTCAATTCAGAGAACGCTTTCATTTCATCCTGGTCTAGCACTATGGGATCAGTGACTTCCCTGTGAGTCAGCTTCTGCAATGGTCTCGAAATGACTGAGAAATTTGGAATCCATTGGCGACAATAACCCACCATCCCTAGAAACAGGATTTTGAAACAAAAGAGAAATTGACTATCCTCATGAAGAGGCACAGAAAAGAATGCTTGTGACAAATCGATGACAGTGAACCACTAGGCATCACACGGAATTTGTAACATTATCACAGCTAGATTTGGCACCACAGGACAACATTTGACCACAATCTCATTTATTTTTCTCAAATCCTGAACAATCCGAACCTTCCCACAGGGCTTCTTCAACCCCATTATTGGTGATTATCATGGACTGCTCAATACTTCTTTCAGAGTCCCTTGCTTTACAAAATCTGCAATTATCTGGGTTACTTTCATCAGGACATCTTGCAGCATATGGTACTGCGGAAGTTGAGGAAAAACTGCATTCGGCTTCACAGTAACTTTCACTGACTCCACTCCCTTTATCAAACCTACTTCTTTTCCTGTCAGATCCCACACTTTCTCCTTTACTGTTCCCTGCAAATCAGGATGAAGCTCTTTCACTGTGAACATCGAGAAAAATTCAATAAAAGGGAACTGCTCATTTGTAGTTCCATATTCTGTTTCTGGGGCTTGTTCCTCTTCATCATCACTATTCATCTGAATCTCAGTTCCATCGTAATCAAACAGCTCATTTTTTACAAATCTCTTCCCAGTAGAGACACTGGACTTGAATCTCAGACTACAAATTTATGCAATCCCTGAAAGTTGCCAATCTCTACTTGAACTGGATCTGTAATCGGGTTTGTCAAATACTGGTCTGCTACTCCCACAACCTGCACTACCAGAAAGGGTCAAATTTGGGACTTCTGCACTTCTCACTGTAGAGCGTGTAGCTCCCGTGTCAAATAAGAATGAAACCTTGTGACCTATGACCTTTCCCTTCACATAGGGTCCCTTTGATCTACTGCTAGGGAAGTAGCAAGCACACACGGCTCCTCATCTGAACTGTTACTCGTCCATTCATCATTTATTCCATTATCACTGTGTAACTGGAATTGGTGCACTGTGTTACTATTTCCGTTATGCCTCTGACCTGTGACCTGTTGAGAAAGCATCATCTGCTGCTGCTCCATCGGGACCTGAGGTATTTGAATTTGCTGTCTTGGTACCATGGGAACTTGCTGTTGCATCGGCTGCAACTGTGACATTTGTGCACGGGGCATTTGCACCTGCTGCATGGGCTGAAGAGTTTGCACTTGATTCACCTTATTCTGAAAATTTGGATTAGGACCCCTTATTCTCGGTCCTCTCACATTCTGGAATGAATTGATGTAATTACTCTGCTGAACAACACTTTCCTGCACCATCATTGGACACTCCAGTTTCTAATGTCCAACGGCTCTACAAATGTGACATGGCAATAGCTTCTTCATTCCCTGCACATCATTCTGAACCACTACAGTATTCAAGTCTGGACCACGATTCATATTGCCTCCACGACCTCTACCTCTCATCTGAGGCTGAAGCATCAGGTTTCCCTGCTGCTGCTGTGGTAACTGCTGCGCAAAATTCCCTTGCACTCTTGTTTGAGGTGCTTTAATCTGCATCACAATCACCTTTTCTTTCAACTTTTTCTGCTTCAACTCAATCTCATCACTACAATATTTCGCATACTGCAACACCTCATCAGTCGGCTTTGCTTGCCAGCAAATCAAATGACTCTTAATCATCTGGCTAATTTCAGGTCTCAGTCCTTTCACAAATCTGATCACAAAATGAAGCATGTCTTTTGCCTCAATTGTTTCTGTACCAACCACTGTAATGCTTGAATGCCTGCAACAATCTCTCATAATATCCATGTATTGACCCCTTTGCTTCCTGAGCTGTCCTGTCAATTCTCTGCGAATCAATATTCTTGGGCGAAATTCTCAATTTGAGACACTCAATCACCTTATAGTAATATTTCATTACTTCAGGAGATGGTGCACCTGTATCCTGTTGCTCTCTGGGGCTGCTCTGGCTCCTACGTTCTGTGGGAGAGCAACTTCCATATTCTGATTCATCATCGGAGTCATATATGACTGTGTCCCTGTCACTGGCGTAAATCATGGCATTACCTGCGGCTGTACTTGGGGCAATAAAATCAGAGTCGGCTCAGTCTGAACTAATATCGGTCTCAGGTAGACCTGTTCCGTTTCCATAATGGGCACATCAGGATAAATTCTCTGAACCTGTGACGGTTGCATCTGGGTCTGCACAACAGGAGATGTAGGCACATTAAGACCGCTTTGCACTGCATTCTGTGTTAGGTTAGCATTAACCTGCACCGGACTCACTGTCCCATAAATCTGTGTCGGAGCTGTTGGATCAACACTTGTACTTGGACCACTCTCATGTACTGTATATGGTGGTGGTCGATCTCTCAATAACTGTGTAATATACTCCTCATAGTCCTCCTCATCCTCCTCCTCTGTTGAAGACTTTCTAGCCTCCTTTCTCTCGGACGAACTCTTATTAGTTTTCCTAGTAGCTTTCTTTCCTTCCTTTTCATTCTCCTGTGTAGTTGCCGGAAACAACTTAATCCCTTGCAAAGTCTCCATCCTCCATGCTTTCTGAACACAGTCCCATCTAGCCTCCGCTACAGTCTTTCCTGCCTTTCTCATCCTCCTCTCAAATTTCAGTTGCTGTTGTTGTCTCGCTACTATCCCCCAAACTGCTAATGCCTCAAACTGTGCTGGTCTCGGAAGGGGCTTCGATTCATATAGCACCATCCGTAAATGCTCCAAAACCCTCAAATTGAACATCCCATTTGTAGGAAACACTAAGGGCCATATTTACACTTTTGAACGCAAAACTGCACCGACGCAGTTTTGCATCAAAAAGTTTAACGCCGGCTAATGCCATTTCCTTGCTCCACCCGGGCATCAAATTTATACCTTGACACTCGGCAGCGCAAACCACTGGTTAGAGTCATTTTTGATCTTTAATCCGGTTTACATTGTCACAAACCGGATAGGTGCCATTTTTCAACGCAATAGCATCAAAAAGTGGCGCAAACACAGCAAAATGTGCAAAGGAGCCCCAAAATGGATCCCAGAAGCCATCAGAGACCACAGGAAGATGACAACCGACCAGGAACCAGCCAGGAGGACCCACAGAAGACCCAGGAGAGGGAGAAGAAGAAAAGGAAGTGTCGGTTCAGTGCAGAGGAGCATGAAATACTGGTAAAAGAGGTGACGGAACACCAGCATCAACTTTTTTGCCACCTCTAAATTGCCAATTGGGAGGAGAGAGGCAACTTGGCAACAAATTGTTGATAAGATCAACAGTGTGGCAGAAGTACGGAGAACAGCCACCGAATGCAAGAAACGCTTGCATGACTGCAAGCGCAGGACCAAGGAAAAGATGGCAAGGAACAGGAAGGCAGCACTGCAGACTGGAGCTGGGAGTCCAGCACCGCAGGAGGCCCTGGACCCCATGGAGGAGATGGTGGCAGCTGTCATCCCTGAGAAGACCGTCACAGGGATTCAAGGACAGGACAGCACAGACTACGAGGAAACAACACAGATGCAGTAAGTTGCATGGGGAACAAAAATGCCTAATTGTTAACTGCAAGCGGGGGGAACATACCTACTACACAATGCATGTCAGCCACGATAATCAGGTAGTGGAAAGGGCAAAGGGGCATGGCACGGGTGCATGGGTTGTGCAGGGGAAATCTGGGGCACAGCACAACACTACACCAATAACCTTTGCATGGGGGTACTCTGCCATGCTAAGGATGTTGGAAAGGCAAAGCCAGGCCAGGAGGGTAGGGTACAACGTAAAACTGGCCTGCTGTCCCACAACACCTGGTATTATCGCTACATGAACTAGGGCTCAATTTCTAGTCTCAAGCCATATCCGCAAGTGGTATTTACCAATGACAACAGTTGCCACTACCACCTCTGCTGTGTGTGCAGGTCAAGTAGCCAATGGCAGTTAGGTGCCCATGGATCAAACACACCCAAATTAGAGGGTTCAGGATGACAACGTTATCAATCGCCTGTAATTAATTTAAATGTGCAAATCCTGTCAAATGCTCATGTCTATAGGCGCCACAAACATAAGGTATTGTCTTTAACATTATGAGGTACACAGCATTATGTCATACCCATGCTGCACATGTCAGGGTCTACCCTGTGCCTGTGTCACAATAGCTGCAATGCCACCATGCAACAACTCAAGTGTCATAGTGCTAAAACAACAGCATTGAGGGGGAGGACATATGTTTCCAGCTAGTGAAACACACCCGCACAGTCATAAGAGGAAATGGAACACTGCTAGGACCATCAGTGCAATCAAATGTAGCACACATTCCCCTACATCAGAAGTACACACTACCAATGCTGACACCTGTATTGTGGCATGCCAATGCTATACATAGTATATTCTAGGTCTCAGCAACATAAAGGTGGATGTGAAATAACAGAGACTGGGTCAGTTCCAGATTGTTAAATGTGGTGCAAGTGCCATCAGAACACCCAGAGCCAGTACAAGGCCACACCATGATAATGGAAGTAGACAGAGGGTTGAGTAGGACAATAAGGTGGCAACATACAATTTGGGCAGAACCTACACTTACAGGATGTGACGCAGACATTTCCCCAAATTGCCCACACTACATGTGACATGCAGGTGGGGCATAGGCCTGGGAGAATGCCTAGATTAATGTCAGGAACAAAGAACAGGAACTAAGATCACAATGTGCAACTAATAGGAAGTCAGGAACGTCACAATACAAATGCCACAACACAGACACACGAATTGTACAATATCTCATTGCAGAGGATGATGGCTCTCCTGGGGATATGCCTGTCCTGAACTTCCCTGATGACATGGATGACAAGCTGACAAACATTAGCCAGAAGACCCTCCAAGATTTCCTTGGAACCCTCCAGACCCCACCTTCATTCACAAGCAGGAGCACAGAAATAGCAGCCATCACAGAGGAACCACCCACCACCCCAATTGTACGACCTGCCAGCTCCAACTCAGATGAGGACTCTGAGGACACTGGCACCAGCTTTGAGAGGACTGTAGTTGGAGTACAGCTGGAGGTGGCCAAGGAGGTGCGGGTGGGGATGCAAAATATGGCAGCCAGTCTTGAGGGGATGCGTTCGTGCATGATGTGATCTGCAGAACAGGCAGCAGCCATGCAAGGGCGAACATCTATCCTGCAAGGACTTCAACAAAGTGTAAAGGAAATCAGCACTGCAGTAAGGGAGTTGCCACAA
The DNA here is from genome assembly GCF_031143425.1 of Pleurodeles waltl. Taxonomy (NCBI): domain Eukaryota; kingdom Metazoa; phylum Chordata; class Amphibia; order Caudata; family Salamandridae; genus Pleurodeles; species Pleurodeles waltl. Next base: position 715,006,017 of record NC_090437.1, on the reverse strand, counting down.
CACCTCGCACACCAAACCTTTCACTGCGTGCATGAATGCAATCATGAGCCCCTCAGGGCCGACCTGGCTGCCTACCACAGTGATGTAGCTGCTATACTTAAGAACCAGCAGCTCCTCCTTGCTGCAGTACTGCCCTTAATAGCCCCACAGTTGGCAGCTACTGGGATTTCTGACTCCATGTCTTCAAAAGCTGAAGTGTGTGTTGCCACTTCAAACCCACCACCACCAAGGGCAGAGGGGACGACACACACATCAGAAGATGAAGACGTGGAACAGATCACCTTCACCTGTAAGAGTACCCGGTAGCACAAGTCCATGCCAAATGGGCACTTATATCCTAGGTCCTGTGCTTGTTAACATGCCAGTCTTGCAACAGCTGCTCACATGCACTGGTCTCCAGCCCACTGTTTACCTTGACACTATGCTCTGTGATTGTCTCTCACTACCTCATTGGTAATTCATGTTCCTCTGCACTGTATAACACTTCACCCCAGCATGTCCAATGACATGTCCCATTGCACCTGTGTAGTATCACAATAGAAGGCGTCACACTAATGGACTCACAATCCCGGACTATGTAAATATTGCACTACAGCACTTTAAAATAAATAGCACTTACACAACCACTTTGTCTCTGTGTAATGTGACACATCAACCGTGTAGGTGATCTTAGCATACACCCATGTCTTAGCCTCCATACTGAGAAGTTAACTATTGTACATATGCTGCACTAGATCAGCAGGGGTGTACCAAACGTAAACTAGCAAACTATTTTGTCACTTTAAATGTATGATGGAAGCAGTCAGGGGTCCCTTGCACAGCATCATGCAAATAATAATTTGTGACCATGCATTCACAAAGTTCAGGGATCCCATGATGACCCATTAACTTAGGAAAATTGGTTGGCTATAAAGTGACACAGATGGCAAATGCATCAGCTCTGTACCAGCAATTGTGCCCAAGGCAAAATAAAACACACAGGAACAATGAACATAGGGCCAGATATTCTTTTTTTTGTCAATGTGTAGCATTTGCTTCATGTTTTTACGCTACAGCTGTGGAAAGTAGCACCAAACATTTAGAAATTATCCTGTGTGCATTACTTAGGCACCCATTTCTAATTTAAATGCTGCACAAACAAAGTCAAAGTATCAGCCTAAGATATTACCAGAGGTTAGGAAGAACTTTGTACGTACGGCAATGAATACAGTTCAGACATGTATTCCAAATAATTGGGGACTACATTCATTCCTTGCTTTAGCATGTGAAATACATCTCATTCCTGGTACACTCACAGACCATGAATACAACATATGTTTGAGCCGCATTACCATCATCTATTGATGTCAAAGCAGCACTCAATCAATCAATCAATTTCAATCAATCAATTTGTATAGCGCGCTACTCACCCGGAGGGTCTCAAGGCGCTGGGGGAGGGGGGACCGCTACTGCTCGAACAGCCAGGTCTTGAGTTGCTTCCTGAAGGAGAGGTGGTCTTGGGTCAGACGGAGGTGGATGGGGAGGGAGTTCCAAGTCTTGGCTGCTAGGTAGGAGAAGGATCTTCCTCCCATGGTGGCTTTTCTAATGCGTGGCATGGCGGCGGAGGCGTGGCTGGTCGATCGTAGCTGGTGGGTGGGAGTGTAGAAGGTCAGGCGGTTGTTGAGGTACCTGGGGCCCAGGTCGTGGAGGGCCTTGTGTGCGTGGGTGAGGAGGCGGAACGTGATTCTCTTGCTGACGGGGAGCCAGTGCAATTCTCAGGTGTCCGGAGATGTGGCTGTGTCGGGGGATGTCAAGGATGAGGCGTGCGGAGGCGTTCTGGATGCGTTGGAGTCTTTTCTGTAGTTTGGCCGTGGTTCCGGTGTAGAGGGTGTTACCGTAGTCCAGTCGGCTGGTGACGAGTGCCTGGGTGACCGTCTTCCTGGTTTTGGTGGGGATCCATCGGAAGATCTTTCGGAGCATGCGTAGGATGTTGAAGCATGATGATGAGACGGCGTTGACTTGTCTGGTCATCGAGAGGGAGGAGTCCAGGATGAAGCCCAGGTTGCGTGCGTGGTCCATTGGTTTGGGTGCGCTGCCCAGGGCAGGGGGCCACCAGGAGTCGTCCCAGGCAGAGGGTGATGATCCAAGGAGGAGGACTTCCGTCTTGTCTGAGTTCAGTTTCAGGCGGCTGTTCATCATCCACTCGGCTACGTCTTTCATCCCTTCGAGCAGGTTGGTTCTGGCGGTGGCTGGGTCGTTGGTGAGGGAGAGGATCAGCTGGGTGTCGTCGGCGTAGGAGCTGATGTTGAGGTTGTGATGGCGTGCGATGGCTGCGAGGGGGCTCATGTAGACGTTGAAGAGGGTGGGGCTGAGTGATGATCCTTGTGGTACGCCGCAGATGACTTCGGTGGCCTCGGATCTGAACGGGGGAGGCGGACTCTCTGGGTTCTTCCGGCGAGGAACGAGATGATCCACTCTAGTGCCTTCTCTTGGATTCCGATGTTGCTGAGGCGCTGCACTAGGGTGCGGTGGCAGACAGTGTCGAACGCTGCGGAGAGGTCCAGGAGGATGAGGGCCGCTGTTTCCCCGTTGTCGAGCAGGGCTCGGATGTCGTCAGTGGCTGCGATGAGGGCGGTCTCGGTGCTGTGGTTGGCTCGGAAGCCGGACTGCGAGTGGTCGAGGGATCCATTAGTCTCGAGGAAGGCGGCTAGCTGTCTGTTGACGGTCTTCTCGATGACTTTGGCAGGAAACGGGAGGAGCGAGATGGGGTGGTAGTTCTTGAGGTCGGTGGGATCTGCTGATGGTTTCTTCAGGAGGGCGCTGAGTTCGGCATGCTTCCAGCTCTCCGGGAAGGTGGCGGTGTTGAAGGAGCAATTGATGATGTCCCGGAGATGGGGTGCGATGACGGAGTCGGCCTTGTTGAAGACGTGGTGGGGGCATGGGTCGGTTGGTGATCCGGAATGGCTGGTGTTCATCGTATGGATGGTGTCTTCGGTGCTGACCGGGGTCCAGGCACGGAGGGTGGTGTTGGGGGGCATCGGTGTGGTGGTTGGGTGCGTGGTCTGTGCGCCGAAGCTGTTGTGTATGTCGGCGATCTTGCGGTGAAAGAACGAGGCGAGTGAGTCGCAGAGGTCTTGTGAGGGGGTGATGTCGTTGTTTCCGGCGCTGGGGTTGGAGAGCTCTTTGACGATGCTGAAGAGTTCCTTGCTGTTGTGTGCATTGTTGTCTAGTCGTTCTTTGAATGCTGTCTTCTTGGTGGTGTGGATCAGCTGGTGGTGTTTGCGGCAGGCGTGCTTGAGGGCGGTCATGTTGTCTGTAGTCGGGTTTTTTCGCCAGGCTTTTTCGAGGGTGCGGCAGTTCTTCTTGGAGTTCTTGAGGTCGTTGTTGAACCAGGAGGCTTTCTTGCTGTTGGGCCTGATGGGATGGGTTTTCAGAGGTGCAATGTTGTCAGCGCAGTTGGTGATCCACTGTGTGAGGTTGTTGGCTGCTTGGTTGGGGTCCGCTGAGCTGGCGGGAGGGTTCTGGCTCAGTGATGGGGAGAGCTGGTCGGTGGTGATCTTGTTCCAGCTCCTGCGGGGAGCCTGTTGTGGGTGGTGGTGAGTCGTGGTTCTTCTGAAGCTGAAGTGGACGCAGCTGTGGTCTGTCCAGTGGAGTCCGGTGGAGTGGCTGAAGGAGATGTACTTGCTGGAGGAGAAGACTGGGTCAATCGTGTGTCCGGCGTAGTGGGTGGGGGTGTTCACCAGTTGCTTGAGTCCGAGGTTGGCGAGGTTGTCCAGCAGGGTGGTGGTGTTGTTGTCGTTGTTGTTCTCCAGGTGGAAGTTGAGGTCCCCTAGGAGGATGTAGTCAGCGGAGGGGAGGGCGTGTGGGCTGATGAAGTCTGCGATGTCTTCGCTGAATTGTGTGCGGGGTCCTGGGGGTCTGTAGATGAGGGTGCCTCTGAGTGTGGTCTTGGGGTCGGTGTGAATCTGGAAGTGGAGATGTTCGGCAGCTGTGAAGGTGTCGTCGGAGTTGGTCATGAAGCGGATGGTGTTCTTGTGGACGATGGCGATGCCTCCTCCTGTGTGGTTGACGCGGTCCCTCCGGGTGATCTTGTATCCGTCCGGGATGGCGATGGCGATGTCGGGCGCTGAGGAGGCGTTCATCCAGGTTTCTGTGAGGAAGGCGACGTCTGGAGATGTGGTGTCGAGCAGGTTCCAGAGTTCCACGGCGTGTCTGTGGATGGAGCGGGTGTTGAGCAGGATGCACTTCAGGTGGTTGCTGCTGGTGCTTGGCTTGACGGGTGCGGTGCGGGTCCGGATGCAGGAGAACTTGCATGATTGGCAGGCGAAGGGTCCGTGGGTGCGTCTTGGGTCTGCACGGCAGCACCCGGGGATCCGGCTGGTGTTGAGTGCGAGGAGGGTGGCGGCGTCGTAGGTCCGGCGGGGAGGCTGGTAGCGGCGGGGGCCAGGGGGCCTGGCGCTGGGCGCGGTCCAGGCGCGGACGGGTGCAGACGGGTTTGCCTTTGGCGCGCCTTTGGCGCGCCAGCTGCGCGGCCTCCATATGAGGGGAAGAGGGAGGGAGGAGCAGCTGGGAGGTGGGAGCGGGGCGGCCAATGGGGTGCAAGGGGGCGGAGCTACCGGGACGCGGCGGCGGGAAAAACGGGCGGCGAGGGGGAGACGCGGCAAGACGAGGGAAGCAGAGAAAAAGGGAGCACAGTCAAGGCAAGGCAACAAGTAAGGGAGAGCAATCAGGGCAACAATATCAATAACAATAACAATACCAGGGACACAGGCACTTGGGGCACAGGATCGGAGGACACTGGCGCTCGGTCACAGGAGGCAGGCACAGGCAGTCAGGGCACGGCAGCGAGAGCGGTCACACTGGGGGCTGCGTGGCGGTGAGGGGAGCGACCTGCCTGGGAACCAGGGTCAGAGGTCACTCTCTCTACCGCTGCGCGGCCTCCATATGAGGGGAAGAGGGAGGGAGGAGCAGCTGGGAGCTGTGAGTGGGGCGGCCAATGGGGTGCAAGGGGGCGGAGCTACCGGGACGCGGCGGCGGGAAAATGGGCGGCGAGGGGGAGACGCGGCAAGACGAGGGAAGCAGAGAAAAAGGGAGCACAGTCAAGGCAAGGCAACAAGTAAGGGAGAGCAATCAGGGCAACAATATCAATAACAATAACAATACCAGGGACACAGGCACTCGGGGCACAGGATCGGAGGACACTGGCGCTCGGTCACAGGAGGCAGGCACAGGCAGTCAGGGCACTGCAGCGAGAGCGGTCACACTGGGGGCTGCGTGGCGGTGAGGGGAGCGACCTGCCTGGGAACCAGGGTCAGAGGTCACTCTCTCTACCGCTGCGCGGCCTCCATATGAGGGGAAGAGGGAGGGAGGAGCAGCTGGGAGGTGGGAGCAGGGGGGCCAATGGGGTGCAAGGGGGCGGGGCTACTGGGATGCGGCGGCGGGAAAAACTGGCGGCGAGGGGGAGACGCGGCAAGACGAGGGAAGCAGAGAAAAAGGGAGCACAGTCAAGGCAAGGCAACAAGTAAGGGAGAGCAATCAGGGCAACAATATCAATAACAATAACAATACCAGGGACACAGGCACTCGGGGCACAGGATCGGAGGACACTGGCGCTCGGTCACAGGAGGCAGGCACAGGCAGTTAGGGCACGGCAGCGAGAGCGGTCACACTGGGGGCTGCGTGGCGGTGAGGGGAGCGACCTGCCTGGGAACCAGAGTCAGAGGTCACTCTCTCTACCGCTGCGCGGCCTCCATATGAGGGGAAGAGGGAGGGAGGAGCAGCTGGGAGGTGGGACCGGGGCGGCCAATGGGGTGTAAGGCGGCCGAGCTACCGGGACGCGGCGGCGGGAAAAACGGGCGGCGAGGGGGAGACGCGGCAAGACGAGGGAAGCAGAGAAAAAGGGAGCACAGTCAAGGCAAGGCAACAAGTAAGGGAGAGCAATCAGGGCAACAATATCAATAACAATAACAATACCAGGGACACAGGCACTCGGGGCACAGGATCGGAGGACACTGGCGCTCGGTCCGAGGTCACCCACTAGCACTAATTTACAAGAACAAGTTGTGTTTTGTAAGTTTGTGCAGCTTTAGCGTCAACAAATGACGGTAATGTGTAGCAAATATTGTATAAATCAGGGCCACTTGCATTCCACATGTCCACAAACATTGCATGCAGCATGTCAACAAATCTGCTACTGTGACTACAGAGCATTTAAATGTGCACATTAGTCTGATTTGTACTCACCAACAGGGCCACCAATCACCACACCCAGGTGGTCCAGCAGGTCTTGCTCTCTGGCCACAAGGTCAGCCCAGCAATGCTTGAGTTGGTGGTTGTTGCGCTGGCTGTTGAATACTCTCTTCAGATGGAACAGCACCTTGGACCACCTGAGCCTCCTCGCCTCCGTGTGATACCCCTGTATCACCCTGCCACCAGCTTCTAACATCAGGGGGAGGAAGGGGCACACTAGCCTAATGAAAGCCCCCAGCTCCTCCTCACCCATTCTTCCCAGACATGGCCTTCCCAACATGACGAAAATAATAGGGATAGGAAAGGGTAATACAGGAAAAGGAGGTAGGAAAATGAAACTTAAAGAACCCACAAACAGCCCAACAATACCCCAACTAACAATACCCACTACACACTGCCAACAGTACAAAGACAAAATTACACACCAAAAATGACAAAAACACACTTACACTGATTTCCTGAGACAATTTCAAAAACAACAGATGACAACTGGAATGGCACACAGGAGACAAAAGCACAATTTGGACAGACACAACTCTCAACACAGCCACACAGTCTAGAAGAATCACAGACTGCAAAGTGAAAGTGAAAGTATACCCACTGTACCATTCCTGTAAACAGGATTTCCTATTACATCACTTCCTGTCTCAAATGCGGTGCATTTATATTATGATGCGTGAAAAGTTTATGACGCTTAAGGGCTTTGCATCAAAATGTTTTGACGCAAATGCTTAAAAATTCCCCTGCATTGAAAGATCAATATATTTTTCATGGATAACCAATTTCATGGGGTGCAGTGTTGGAATTACCTCTAGGGACCAATGTATGTATAATGGCTGTGAGCGTCATTTTTCATAGCATATGTGTCAAAATTTGACGTCTATGCATCTTTTTTTACGCATTTGCGTCAAAATTTCTGTCTTTAACTGTGCTTGTGTCATTTTTCTCATTTTTAACGTACATGAAAGCTGGAACTATACAGAGATAGGCTGTTAAGGCCTGCTGTGTGTGTTCCAGTGTTTGGGCACATGTGGCAGACCACACTACTGTGGACCGTAATACTCATGTTGTTGTGCCGAATTAGCACTCTTAACTGATGCAACAGCAACCCAAACATTTGGAATAAGAATTGGTATTCCCTGGTTTGAGCAGGTGGTGCATCAATAGTGGATAGCAAGACTACGCAACTTAATACATTCACTTATGGCCTGTGTGTATATATCTGTGAATTGGCTATTTCAATTGTTGTTGTGCCTCTGTGTGAACGTCCCAAGACGTATTTTGCATAATGTGCTTGTATGCATGTGTTGTAAATGTGGATAACCATCAGATGCCATTCATTGTGGTACATCAGTCAGGATATGTGTTTGTCATACCTGTAGTGTCTAATGCTGTGTGAACTTCCCTGACTTTGGGGACAAAACATCTCCCATGACAAACTATGCACAGGATAGATAGAGGACGGTTGATAATGGCAATGTTACAAGGGTAAGCCATCACATGTACTGAAATGTTTGATACCACTTCCTGGTCACTTGTTTGTATACTAGCCATGAGTCAGGCATTTGAACATGCTAGGTAGGCACAGTGTTTGTGACACAGAGTCCCAAAACCAATCCAAAAAAGTAATGTTACACCACAGTTTGAGTCATATAAATGACCTATGATTCTCCTGTGGCAGTGGAGGACCAGCAGACCATGCTGCATGTGTTCACATATTTCCAGTGGTTCATTGCACAAAGGTGTCCAGTTCAAGTGTGTGGCCATGTGTACCCTGTGTCAGTATTGGCCTCCATGTTGTCACAGTTACGTGCAGGTCTAGTCATGAGTCTGTGGAGCCATTCCCTGCATTAACAGAGTATCCTTCAAAGCAGAATTGACGTAAAGTCAAAGATAAATTGACGACACACATGGGGATAGTCCAGCTATGGCACTGCAGAACTTTTATAAAGCTGACAACAGGGCAATCTTGGTGTGCTCAAAAACTTTATGGATCAGTAAGAGGAAACAGGCATGTTTCTTCACAACATTTGTACACAGGGTTGGCTCTAAAATTCCCACTGCAACAGAGAACATCAGTGCCTCTGTGCTGATTAATCTCTCAGCTAGTCACCACGCAAGCCCCATCAATAGGTTTCGGTCGATGTGAATCTGTGTGTGGACCGTCAGGGCACAAACATGTTTTGTCCTTTCATACACATAAGCAAACGTTGTTTGTTGTGCTGGACGCACCATACCAAATCCATGCATACAGCCATAGTACACTGTCACTGTTTGTCACTCATGAATACATGAAACCCCGACAAGGGATAAAGGGGGCTGGATTAGGCAATTTGGATACATGTCCCAGACCATAATACGATAAGTAAACTGATTAAACTTTACTGTACATACTATACATTTGAGGATTCATTGTAGACCTACCAGACACAATACCCCATGAGGTAAGAGAGGGCATGGAAAGCAACTATGAGACAAATGTAGCCACAGGGAACCTCTATGGTTAACACAAAGACAGGAACCAGTCAGGCTAACAGGATGCAGGCTCTGTCAGGAACAAAAATGAACAAGGCAAATACACCGTGAGCAGACTCTGACTGGGAAAAGCTGGTACAACACTGTGGTAACTAAAAACAGTATTTGTGCTGTGGGCTGCAACGTTACACATTCCCCCAAGGGCTCTGTTACACAAGTGATTTATACGGCAATGCACAACAAGGATATTCAGAAAATGGCAGCTTCTAAGCAGTTCCAGGCAGCATCAATGGCAGTGCAGGTACAAATGGCTGGTCTGCATGAAAGTGCTCACAGGTGTGTGTAGCTTCAGTCTCTCACAAGTCCTGTAGTTGAGAATCAAGTTCAAAGGGCCAAGTGGACCTTTCACATGGGAAGCAATGGACAGCTGATTACAGATCCTCACGACTACCAGGCAGTGCATTATGGGACCTGAAGTCCATGCAGACTGATGAACTATGACTATGGCATGAAGAGGGAAGCACACAGGAGTCAGAATGGGAGTCTGGGTGTGTGTATATGAGGGCTATCAGGGTACAGATAGTCCATTTACACGGCCCCCTAGAAAAGGGTGGGCAGAGACTGAAACTTGGCAGTGGACTGCGGAGGGATTGTCTTGTGAGCAATGCTTGTCATACCTGGGGCACTCATGTTATCAAATTTCAGTGTAGTTGGACTCCTTGTCACACATGCTCCTTACAAAGATAGCTGATGTCACACTTACTGCTGTCAAGGGTCTGGTCATAGATTCCTGTTACCAATGCAATAGCACATCCACTGCCTTATGTATGAAACATTTGTTTACCTTATGATTGATGGTGTCTTAGTTGTGTGTCATGTGCTTCAATGAACCATGTTGGCAACATGGATGTGTGTCATAGCTGTGGTCCTCTGATTTTGCTCTTCACTTGTGAAATAGACAGGACATATGTCATTTCCACTGTGTGTGATGTTGGGTGTACATTCATACCCATCAAATGTGATGTGGCTTTTTCAGTATCCTAATCTGTATTACTGCAATGCTCCATGAGGCTAAACTCTGATTATGATTCCTAGGGATCATGTGATGCATAGAAAATTACCCAGAGCATGACTGAGTGATGAAGTGAGGTTTTTAATGACGTGGTAAGAAAGTGGTGATGGTGACTATAGTTCGAAGACGTTTTGTACAATGTGTTGACTCCGACGCAATCCTGCAGCAGTGTTTGGATGGTCCCCCTCATGTTGACGAACAGCATCCTCCTCTTCCTCCTCTTCAGGCATTTGGGGGGTCTGGTTCATAGAGGGGAATGTTCCTCCTTACACAAATGTTGTGCAGGATGGCACAGGTCAAAATGATCTTGCAGACCATTTCAGGTGAACATAAGAGGCTGCCTCCGGTGATGTTGAGGCACCTGAATCTTGACTTCAGGATGCCAAAGGTCCTCTCTGCTATGGTACGTGTCCTCCGATATGCCTCATTATAGGCACGCTCTGATGCTGTGCTTGGGTTGGCAAATGGGGTCATGATGCATGGCTGGATCCCATAATCCTGATCAGCTGAAAGAGAAAATGAGTGTAAATATTTGGATGTTGGTTGCACCTTGATTATCACTTTGCATGTCAGTTGTCATCTTGTGTTGTCTGTGACTCATCTGTGTTTGTGTTATTGTGTGTGATCCTAGGCTTCTAGGATGTTCTTTCAGCATTGGGTTGTTTATTTATTTAAACTGGTGTTTGGCTGATTGACTGGATATCAGCAATATATTTGTAAACTTGCAGTTCATTGTGTGTCTCCCATGCATTATGTCGTGTGAAAGAAGTGTCCATGTGCCTTCACCAGAGGTGACATGATACTTCCGCACACAGAATCGATTCCACTGTGGTGGTAACACGGTTGCACTATATGGCCTGAACATCCCATCCAATTCAAAATATGTAATAGCATGTGAAAAACAACAGTGAGGCCCTTTGATCTGACTAGGTGACAATGTACAACACATCTCCATAAGTTGGCAGCACTGAAGTGTTCACAATTGACAATGCACAAATATCCCATGTGTGACAAGTTCTATGCAAACCTATTGTTGTGCCCTCACTGAGTTGGCTCATGTGCAAACGTGTACCTACACTACTGAACCTGCTCCAGGAAGCTGGCTAACTTGGTTGTGGGGGTGAAGGTTTAAGAGTCAGAAGGTCCATGTGCCTGTACATCTGTTATGTATATGTGTAATTGTCTCAATCCGTATGTGTAGCAGTGTGCACTTTGCATGAGTGTCACATCAATATGTGTTCATATCACAGTCCACTTCCTTATTGCTAGCGGGCAATGTTACCCCAGGAGTGATGTGAGATGTTGGTAGTGCCTCAATGATTCCATGTCACCTTCATTAGAGTCAGCATCATCATGCTATGTGTCTCATGGTGTTTGACCTGCAGCAAAACACATTACACACCCCTTACACAGTACGTATTGCTTGGAAGGGTGTGTGATTGAGTGTTATTGATGTGATATTGTAATATTCATCTTCCAAGTTGTACTGGCAGTTAAGGCCATGTCATTGTCACTGTGTGGTTTTAAATTGGTCCCTTGTGGCTCTGGAGTGGCATCTGTTGTTATTTGCATCTGTCATTTGTCCATAGGTGTGTATCCCATTGGGTCAGGATATCAAACATGACTAGCAGTGTCACAACCTCAGTGTCTTCCTGGCCACGTGTCCATGTAGTGGTGTATGTGTTGTATGTCCTATAGGGTTGCTGTGCTGTGTGTATATAACTAGGTTTCTGTACTTACCAACAAGTAGGCCATTTCCATATCCATCATGGAAGTGTTGATTGATGGTGCAGTGGCGGAAGATGAATGAATCATGTACCCTCCCAGGATACTTTGCCACGATGTTGGTGATCATTCCCCGGTGATCCACAATGGCCTGCACATTGATGGAGTGTGTGTTCTTTCTGTTGCGGTATAGATGCTTGGTTGCAGCAGGTGGCACAATCCGTACATGTGTGAAGTCAATGGCACCAAGCACGTGTGGGAAGCCGTTGATTTGGTAGAAGCCCTGTTTGGTCTCCTCCTGCTTCTGCTGTGTGTTGGGGAAGCTGATGCGGCGGGGTGTGAGGGAGATGATGGCATCCAATACCTTGGGTAGGAAGGCAGAGAATGAGGGCTGTGAGATCCCGGCAACCAGGGCACCAGTTGTTTGAAAAGAGCCACTTGCCAACATGTGGAGGACAGCTAGCAGCTTGGTCTCTGGTGGAATAATGTGGGGTGTCTGCAAGCTGGGTGCCAACTCTGGCTTAATGTGGCGCATCAGCTGCTGTATGGCTTGCCAGTTTAGTCTGTACCTCTGGATGATGTCATGTTCCCTGAGGCCCTGAAGGGTTGTCCTGGTCCAGAATATCCTCTCCTGCCTTCTCGTTGCCTTTGGGGTCCCTGCTGGTGTGGTGGAAGCTGGTGCTATTGGTCCTGTGCTCTGCGTCTTCATGCATGCTGGGTGAATAGCACCTCCATGTCTTCCTTTTGCAGCTCTGATGTTGCTTCTGTGTGTCTTCCTTAAGTACTGGTGTGTTTGCCCCATTTTAACACCTGCCCTGACCCAGGCGTTAATTTTTGACGCAAATGGGGCTGTGCGTCATTTTTCGACTCCGCCTCCCAGCCGTGCGGGATTTTTGAGAGGTTGGATAAATATGGCGCACGGGTGTTTAAGTCATTTTTGGGATGGGAACGCCTACCTTGCATGTCATTAACGCAAGGCGGTTTCACGCATTCAAAAAATGACGCACACTGAGATATTTTGACGTTAGCGGAGTCTAGCGTCAAAATATAAATGTGGTGTTAGATTTGCACCAATTTTGCGTTAAAAAAAGTGACGCAAATCCACGCAAGCAGAGTATAAATATGCCCCCAAGTTCTCATCTTTCTCTGTCAATTTGCACCATTGCTTTAGCCAAAGACATGGCACAACACCCTTCTCTTCCATCACAATGTAAGCTGGTGTACCTTCTGGCAGTGTAGCCTCGTATCTCCCCTTAGGGCACTTTTTAATGCTTTGAAAAACTTCATCTTTTCTACCTTTTTGTTATTCAAAATCAAATCAGGAAGTGACTTTTAATCCCAAGATTACCTTCACCTACTTTCTCAACCAACTGTCTCTCACGGACGGCTGCCAATCCGTGCGCGACCCTTCTCACTAACCGACCTATCCCAGCACGGCTCCAATGATGTCACATTCACACGTACTGCAGCTGACAAAGTCTTGCGGCTTGTCCTCCTTCACTCCAATTCACACAAAATTAATGCAAAAATTGCAAGCACTAATCAAAAACCAAAAACCAAAACAAATCTGCTGGTTTACTACAGGAACGATAACACAATCGCTTCAGAAACCTTACTGATTTTTCACTGACGGCTCTTCCCGCACTTACAGCTGCTCCTTCTTTCACAGTCTCCCAGATTCGCAAGCAAAATTTGACCCACAAATTTTACTCTCAACCGATCAATGGGTCTGTCCTGGTGCACATAGGACTCGCCAAATCTCAGTCGAAATTTTCTTTCACTCGCTTGAACTCACACTCTGACTTGTTGACCACGCCCGATCAGCCTACTAAACCAGACAAGTTACAATATAAAACCAAGTGTCTCATACACTTTTCAGTATACTCTTATACCACGCATGGTCTGTAGATCCACCACGTGGACAATTTTTTAGCACAAAGCACAACACACATGTGAAGTTCGATGACTTTCCTACTCTCACACTGCGGAGTACGCACACTCCTACTACAACTTCATTTGGAGTACGCAAACTCTCTTAAATCCTCACAAACCTCATAATTCACCTGCAATTTGCATAAGCTGTGCAACCTATTTCACTCACACTGTCACTAGAACGCCGGGAATATCCTCAAACAACCATTAGCAAGATCCAGGATCTGGGAAAGTCCTTTCTGGACTTAAGGGAACATCATTTTCTCTACAATTATCATCATTGAGAAACAAAATCCAAATCTCAATAATAATGAACTCTCAAAAGGACCAACTCATCAAACTGCTACCACGTCTGTCCGTCTATTATTCTATACCGGACGTCTATGGTAAGCTCTTAAGGAGACTAACCATCAGTCTGCTACCATGTCTGTTAGCACATCTGACCTTAATAAGTAAACTTACAAGGGAACGCAAATAGGTCGATGAACCTTTTGACTCGCAATTAAGATGTTCTTACCATAGCTCCAGTACATAATCAATAATCAATACACAATAATCAATAATCATAGGCAATCAATAAAATCACTAATCAATGGAGTCAGTAATTGTCACGCACCATGACTTTTCAGTCATGAATAACCACACCTTTTAGTAAAAGTTTAGAATATTTATTTCCCTATATTAACAGTGCTAGTATAGAAACAACACTAGCTGTCCAAATCGGTGGGAGAAACGTAATCTAATTAAAGCTTGAACAACAACACATTCTAAGGTTATGGTGCAAATCAGTAACAAAATCAATTGTGTCAATGTGATAACATACATGAAGTTTAGCAGAGAATTTCATCAAGCATTAGTCCCTGGTATTGTAATTTCATTAGTGAGAATCCTTAACTAACATCAAATTAGCATCAGCATGTTGGGCTTCATGCAAAACAATTTAGTAACACAAATTTGGAAAAACATCTAACTATGGCTCTATCAAAACAGCATAGTTGGTACCTAGAAAGAAAAAGCAAACATGCATGATAATCACAATTTATGTTATTGTACCTATCCTCAATTTGGATCAGCAAAGCAGAATCGTCCTTCGTCCTCAGGACATCAGTCGATCAGCAAGGCATCAGGCTTCAGCATCAGAGCTCAGAAAAGGCAAAGTCTCTAAGCATTTAAAGTTAAGCACGTCTCTTGTCAAGACACATAAGAAAGTAGTAAACTCTTGGTCAGGAAAAATGGGCAATGGCTGAAAGTCTCAGAATGTCTGTCTTCTCTCTGTGTACTCTTGTTAAGTCAAACCTGTTAAAACCACCCCCTAAATTCCTATTGCTCAGTTAATCGTATGTTCACACTTTGTACAATAGAACTAAAATCCCAAACCTATGAATTCTAATATTATTCCGTTCACATGTCGTTGATTGGTTTGTCTTGCGATGTCCTCATCATCCGGTTTGTCAGGTAACAATATTGTTGCAGCTTCTACTCAATCAGTATCTTCATTGTTCTTGTCCTGGGAAACTTAGGCCCATATTTATACTTTTTGACGCAAAACTGCGCCGGCGCAGTTTTGCGTCAAAAATATTACCGCTGGCTAACGCCATTTTGGTGCGCCGTGCGGGCGTCATATTTATACTTTGACGCACGGCGGCGCAAACAACAGGTGGGAGTCATTATTTTTGACACATACCGCGGCGTCAAATCGTAAAGGAAAACGACGTTAACGCGGCGGAAATGACTGTGGGTCGATTTACGACACCGCAAACCGGATATGCGCTGTTTTTTGAAGCAATAGCGTCAAAAAAACCCGCGAACACTGCCAGTTCACCAGAGGAGAGCCAAAATGGATCCCAGATGCCACTACAGACCCCAGGAAGATGACAGCAGACCAGGAACCAGCCAGGAGGATCCACACAAGAACCAGGACACTTTTAAGAACAAAAGAAAGTGTTGCTTCAGTGCAGAGGAGCAGGAAATCCTGGTTAAAGAGGTGATGGAACACCAGCACCAACTGTTTGTCACCTCAAAGTTGCCAATCAGTAGGAGAGAGGCTATATGGCAACAAATTGTCGACAAGATTAACAGTGTGGCTGAAGTACGCAGAACAGTCATCGAGTGCAAGAAACGCTGGCATGACTGCAAGCGCAGGACCAAGGAAAAGATGGCCAGGAACAGGAAGGCAGCACTGCAGACTGGAGGGGGGAGTCCAGCACACCAGGAGGCCCTGGACCACATGGAGGAGATGGTTGCAGCCGTCATCCCTGAGGAGATCGTCACAGGGATTCAAGGACAGGACAGCGCAGACTACCACGAGACAACGCACATGCAGGGTAAGTCGCATGGGGAATTGAAATGCACTAATGTCAACTGCAACGGGGGGGGGGAAATACCAACTACACATTGCATGTAAGTCATCATATACATGGAGTGGCATGGGTAAAGGGGCACGGCATGGGGGCATGGCCTGCACAAACATAAGCTGGGGCACACCATTACACTACACCAACAACAGTCCCATGGGGGCATGCTGTCATGCCAACGATGGAGCAAAGGGAAAGCCACGACAGGAGGGAAGGCCACTACGGCAAACTGACATCCTGGCACTCGTCAGCCAACATACCTCCTACATTAACTAGGGCCCTATTAGCAATCCTCTAGCCAAACCGACAACTGCAATGTAACTGCAACAACAGTTGCCACTACCACCTCTGATCTGTGTGCAGCTGAAGTAGCCAATGGCAGTAACCTCCCCATGGAACATACATACCTAAATTAGGGGGTGAGGATGACATCTGCAACAATCTCCTGAAACAAGACAAAGGCCCCAGTACACTCAAATGTCAATGCCCATAGTTGTCACAAACATCAGCCAATGTAAACAACAATAGGAGCGACACAGCACTAAGGACACACCCATGCTGCATATGTCAGGGTCCATCCTGTGCCTGGGTAACAAGGCAACATCACAAATGTCATACTGCTCAGACAACAGCATTGAGGAGGGGACACATGTAACTGGTCACTGAAATACACCTGCACAGTCAGAGGAGGAAATAGGACACTGATACGACTATCAGGGCAATCCAATGTAACACACATTACCCAACATCAGCAGGACCCATTAACAATGTCAACATCCATATCACATCATAACATTGCCATGCATAGGATATGCAACATGTCAATTACAATTAAGTTGATGTGAACGATCAGGGATTAGGGCAGGTCCTGATAGTTAAGTGTGCTGCCAGGGCCATCAGAACACCCACAGCCAGTGAAAGGTCTCACCATGAGAATGGATATACACGGAGGGTCGAGTAGGACAAAAAGGTGGCAATTCTCTATTTGGCATAAAGCAACACCTAGAGGCAATGAGGCTGACAAGTCTGATAACTCAATAACATGCATGTAACACACAGGTGGGCCATAGACCTGAAAAAATGCCCATCTGAAGGACTGCAGGCAGATATTAATACAAAACAAGATCACAAAGTGAATTCATCAAAAGGCAGGCACGTCACGTCAAAATTGTCACAACACAGACACACTAATTGTACCCTGTTTCATTGCAGAGGAAGATGGATCTCCTGCCGATATGCCTGTCCCAGATTTCCCCGATGATATGGATGACGAGCGGATAAACATTCCCCAGGAGACCATCCAAAAGGTCCTTGAAACCCTCCAGACCCCACCTTCAGTCACAAGGAGGAGCACAGAACAAGCAGCCATCGCAGAGGAACCACCCACCACCCCAATTGTAAGACCTGCCAGCTCCAATACAGCTGAGGACTCAGACAACACTGGCACCAGCTTTGAGAGAACTGTAGTTGGAGTACAGCGGGAGCTGGCCAAGGAGGTGCGGGTGGGGATGCAAAATATGGCAGCCAACCTTGAGGGGGTGCGTTCGTGCATGATGTCATCTGCAGATCAGGCAGCAGCTATGCAAGCCCTAACATCTATCTTGCAGGAACTGCAGAAAACCCAGAAGGAAATCAGCACAGCTGTAATACAGTTGACCCAACACCTACAACAGCAATCCTGTCAACGCGTGCACGAATGCAACATTGAACCCCTCAGGGCCGACCTGGCTGTCTACCATCGTGATGTGGCTGCTATTCTCAAGAACCAGCAGGCCCTTCTTGCAGCAGTACTGCCCTTAAGACCTTCACAGGGAGCAGCGACCGGGATGTCTGACTCCACGTCTTCTAACACTGAGGTGTGTGTTGCCCCTTCACAACCAACAACAACAAGGACAAAGCAGGCAACACACACATCAGAAGAAGAAGACATGGAACAGATCACATTCACAAGGAAAAGTACCCGGAAGCACTAGTCCCTGCCACATGGCCGACATTTACCAAGGTCCAGCGCTTTGTAACTTGCCAGTATTGCAACAACTGTACTCAAGCACTGTTCTGCAAACCACTGTATATCTTGTCACCCAGCCCATTGATTGTCTCTCTCCTACTCATTGCCAAATCCTGTCCCTCTGCACTGTCTGAAACAGCAACCCCAGCATGACAAAAGCATTTTGGTAAACCCTTGTGTTGGATCCCAATTTAAAATGTCACTATAATGGACAATGTACATATAGCACTACAGCACTTTTCAATAAATAGCACTTACACCACAAATCTGTCTCTGGGTAATGTGACATATCAACTGCGCAGTAGATAATTGGAATGTCCCTACTGTCAAATAACGTAGCTTGTCAATACAACTGTCCAGACATTGGGGGTCATTCTTACCTTGGCGGGCGGCGGAGGCCGCCCGCCAAAGTACCCCCGCCAGAACACCGCACCGCGGTCGTCAGACCGCTGCGGTGATTCTGGGATTTCCACTGGGCTGGCGGGCGACCGCCAAAAGGCCGCCCGCCAGCCCAGTGGAAATCAACCTTCCCACGAGGACGCCGGCTCTGAATGGAGCCGGCGGAGTGGGAAGGTGCGACGGGTGCTGTTGCACCCGTCGCGTATTTCAGTGTCTGCAAAGCAGACACTGAAATACAAAGTGGGGCCCTCTTACGGGGGCCCCTGCAGTGCCCATGCCATTGGCATGGGAACTGTAGGGGCCCCCAGGGGCCCCAAGACACCCCATACCGCCATCCTAATCCTAGCGGGAGAACCGCCAGGAACAGGATGGCGGTATGGGCTGTCAGATTCTCCATGGCGGCGGATCCATTTGGGCAGCGGAAAAACGGCGGCAGACCGCCGGTTTTCCGCATCTGACCACGGCCAAACCGCCGCGGTCAGAATGCCCTGCGGGGCACCGCCAGCCTGTTGGCGGTGCTCCCGCCAACCCTGGCCCCGGCGGTCATGGACACGGGAATAATCTGATGAAGTGAGAAACCATAGACCCCCATGCTGTGTTGGACAGAAGAATGCTTCCTCAGGGGATAACTAAGTCATCAAATAGTGCCCGCTACAAAACATGCAAAATAACACAATGAACATGCCACAGTAATCTAAGTAAACACTAAAAAAACTGCACAAATGAAGGTGTCTGAGTTAACGTACAAATAGGTAATCATGCTGAACTGTGTCACAAATGATGTATGAGGGTCATGAAGACAAGATTACAAGATTGCCAATGAGAACTCATTTTATAAGGGTGTGCATGATCATCACACTGCAGTCAGACCTAAAACTGTTTCCCCAATATCAAGCCTGGAAGCACTGTTAGTGACTTTGAAAACACACTTATCAACAGAAACACATTGTCATCCATATTAACTGTGATTGGTGGTTGCAACAAAGGGTAGACACTTTGCAAGGTAGCTCTGGGTTAGCTGCCAATCGTACAGCTCAGTTGGGATTTGTTTGTAGCATAGGACACAGATGTTATAGTACAAAAGAGATGTACACGGAATCCAAACCCACGATCAAGTACCATTCAACACATACTATTAAGGGGTAACCAAATATTTATTAAAAGCTAACCATAGATGAGGAAACTGAGGGAAAAATCTTACCTACCCTAATCTACCCTGACTACTCATTACCCACAACTGTCCCTAACTAACCTAAGCTACACTTACTTATCACATGTAACGAAACGTTCTAAACATCTACCCCCCAACCCCCTTATGAGACGGGACACATTGAGGACAACACATACTAACCTAAACACATACTATACTATCCTATACAAATATATATTTTTTTGGTAAATTGTTATTTTATGTTTTTTTTTTTTTTTTCACACAAGAACCCCAACATAGCCCCCCACCCACCCACCCACACATGTAATAAGTCAAAAAAGAAACAAGCAGGACCCCCTACCCCCCACCCACTAACACTAACTAAACTAACAGCCTATACTAACCTAACACTAAGCCCCCTAAGCCCACTAAGTATAAGAACAAGGAAAGAGGAGGGATGGGAGGGTATCATGTCCATCTAATCAACTGTCTAGAGGTTGGCCCTCCGGAGGGTCCTCTTGATATCCTTCACCCGCCGTTTAATGTGCCGCACGTCCCGGCTCAGGTGGCTCACCTTGCGCAGCACTTTGTCCATCTTGTTTTCAAGTCTATTGAAGGCGGCAGGGTCAACAGCTGGAGCAGTGGCAGTCTGGGTACCGGTGGAGGAGGTCTGTGTGGGCTGTCCTGCACCGGTGGCAATGCTGGGGCCAGGAAGTCCAGAAGATGTAGATGCAACAGAGGCAGCTGTGGGTGGGGCCACCTGGCTCTCATTGGTGGTTGTTTCTGTGTTGGCTGTGGTGGGCACAGTAGGCCCACCCTGTGGGAAGGCTCTCCATGCCCCGGAGGCGCGTTCATGGCGATGTCGCCGGGCCATCCTCCGGAACCCCGACTCCACCAGCAGGATGTGCTGGTATTGCATGGCCCGGCGCTGAAATTCACGGACCTGGTCTGGAGTCATGTTAGCTGCTGTGAAGACAAATGCAGATATGCCACATTAGTAACTGCATTGCGTGAAACAGCACAGCAAGTTAATCAGACAATACATCTACTGTACTTCTAACAGCTCATATCACGATACAGAGCATCGAATGTCCCTGAGGAAGTACATGGCAGGCCAGACAACAAAGGTCACATCACACAAAGCACAGTCATAACCCACAAGATGGGTAACAACTGGCCTTGACTTGCAATCTGAGTTCTGACAGTTATCAGCTAAGAATCATGCTGCATATCCTCCACCAAGAGCTGGGCTACAAATGTCAGTGTACGGAAAGCAAAACTAAAGCCACATGGTCTGCAAGTTGTAACTGGAATTTCCAGTATGGTACCAAGTGCCAAACCTGAGTGTGTATACTAGTATGCAACCAAAACTTCACTTCTTCACAGGTATGTGTAACATACTGGTAGCATCAATACTAGGTACCCCATTCACAAACCCATGGCCGTGTTTGAGGGGGGGCGGTGGATATACAACTATAAGTTGCCAACAACATGTACACCGAGGAGTGTATAGGCTAATCCACACATGTTTGTCTCTACAGACACACCACAGGTAAGGTCTATCTACATTTTGGAGTAAGCAAACCCTAGAGCACTCATAGGGTCAGACATGTCAGGAAAATCAGAACTTAGTACACAACATATACTTCCAGTGAGGCCTGACTTACATCAGACACAGAGTTGCTAGAACACCCATGAGCATGAATTGCATGCACACCTAGGCCATTACACTCAGGTTCCACAGACTTGATGCACTACATGTGGAAGTACATAATGCTAGGAGGTTCTACCTACTGTTTCAAAATTACGTAGGTAAATAGTGAAGCAGATGTCTATTGGGAAGCTATTAGCTCCACCAATCTTAGAGAATGTGGGTCTGACAGGCTGACTAAATAGGGGCTGACTTCCATTGCGACTCTTGGTGATACAAGTGTCAGACACAGGACTATCCCCTGTACTCACAGTGGGGCCTACAGGGATGTCCTACAATCCCTACATGATACCATTAGATACGCATTGGCTAACTCCAAACATGTGAAAACTGCATTCCCACTCATGGAACAAGTGAAAAACTTGACCCCAGCATCACACCTTGGTATGCGTCCAACTCACACGAGTCCATAACCAGCAAACACAACACATAACAGACATATCAACACTTACTGTAGTGGTCGGGGTCCTCAAATGTCACCACCTCTCCCACAGTGTAGGGCGCCGGTCCACCTGTAAGGTATGGAAGGAAGAAATGTGCTCAAAATCTGTGCACAGTGCAACATTTTCAGTATCATTTACAATGTGTAGGTTGAATCAGTAAATGGCAGCCATTCAGACATGATGGTACTGCATCTGATATTTCACGGCCAACTTGTACATAGTATTGGTCTCCTGTGACAGTTACACACATATCTGCACACATACATTGGCTCTAACTATCATGTGGTTGCAAACTTGCCCCATAATTGGTGAGCACGAAAAAATATGGAGTGTAATCGTCTCATCGTGTGCATCCAAGAGAAACTTCCAACGCCTGGTTACTTGAGGACTGCATTACCAGTCAAACATGCCTTGTGGCCATGACACATTTATTGCACATAGGCCCAATGTACAGAGGGAGGGGCAGGGACTCATGTAAGCCATCCTGTTGTTACAGTATAGTCAATTGATGTTGCCCAGCTATGGTGATTTGCACCAACCATGGAGATGTAAAGCCATGTGCATACACTTGGTCTGCCATCCATATTTGGATTGTGGCTCAACCAATTCCAACAAACATCTTACGATGTTAGCTGAGGGCACCTTACACCTTAACACGATGTATTCAAATCATGAGCTGACATTTATCCTAAAAGATTAAGAAACACAATAATCCCACACACTCATAGTACTTCTGTGAATGCTTTCCTTCCACACTCACCAGACTCACATGAGACCAATGTTTGAGCCACTTTGCTATTATAAATTGTTGTGAAGGCAGCACTCATTTTCAGCATCATGTAGTGATTCTAAAGTCAGTCTAGCAATTGCGTCAACATAGTTGGCCTAAATGTTGGTACATATGTACTTCTCTGTCAATAGTACCCTATATAGACATGATTGGCCCCTATTTTGTTAGCTGTGCTGACAGAAAGGCCGCACCAATTTCCTTCATGGTAAAGTTACCTCTATGTTTGCTGTGCACGTGCTACCTGACACCTAGCAATTGTGATCCTTGCATCAATGATCCCCTCATATGTCCCCAAAATTACACACAGTCATCAAGTTAGGTGGCAGACATTGCACTAATCCACTGATGTCACAACAGAGCATTCATTTTTGCACAATAACAATAGTCGTACTCAACAACAGTGCCACCAATCATGATTCCTAGGTGGTCCAAGAGATCCTGCTCCCTGGTGATGAGGTCAGCCCACCGGTGCTTCAGCTGGTGGTCACTCCTCTGGCTGGCATACACACGCTGCAGGTGATGCAGCACCTTTCCCCACCGGATTCTGCGCTCCTCTGTCGGGTAGCCCTGCATGACCCTGCCCCCTGCCTGGATTATGAGCGGCAAGAAATGTGTAACCAGCCAGATGAAGCCCCCCAACTCCTCTTCCCCCATCCTGCCAAGACGTGGCCTACCAGACATACTTATAGAAGAAGATAAGGAATAGGGGTAGAAGAAAAAGAAAGGGGAAATGGGTGAAAGTAGGGGTAAAAAGACAGAAAAAAAGTAAACCTAAACACTAAAAGAGCCCAACTATCCCCAAATTAACACTACCCACAACAGACTCCCACAAACAAGAAATACACAAGATAAATGGACAAATGTAGACAAAAAACAGTACTACAGTATACACAAACAAAATGTATTTCACAAAAGGGCTTTACAGATAGCACACAGGACAAATACAGCACAAAATCTCTGGACAACACTCTCTACACAGCCACACAGTCTAGAAGGATCATAGACTGCAAAGTGAAAGTGAAAGTACACCCACTGTACATGATCTGTAAACAGGATATCCTATTACATCACTTCCTGAATTTTTTCGCGTTATGCGTCATTTTTTGTTGCACGAAACTGTATTTGCGTCATTTTTTTTGACGCACAGACGTGAATATTAACCCGCATCCATATAATGATACATGGACTGTACAAATATCTGGATGCAGGCTATATTTCACTCCTGTGCGTCAAAAAAAACGACGCAAAAACAGTTTTGTGCAACAAAAAATGACGCACACCGCTAGGGATGTCAAAATCACAGTGCATTAACTGGTTTGGGGCATTTTTACATTTTTTGGGGTTATTTTACTTTTGGAACACATCAGAGATTGGCTGATTGAAGACAGTATGGTGTTGATGGTGTATGTTCACATGTGTGAAATCATACTGCAGCGGAACATCATCCACTACACCCTTCACAGTATGTTTACAGTTGGCTGACGTCATAGATGGTCATATGTGTGGCCCACATATATGTATGGCACAAATTGTGCATGTTTGCCATAAGGAGAGGATAGCAATGTGACGCACATATGTACAATACCTAATTGCCTTTGGCTCAAAGTGTGTGCTTTGACAACTAATTTGTTGGTTGACCAGGTGTGTGTGTACATCACATGAAGCATTATTGTACATTTGGTTGTATGAACGT
Source organism: Pleurodeles waltl (assembly GCF_031143425.1). NCBI lineage: Eukaryota > Metazoa > Chordata > Amphibia > Caudata > Salamandridae > Pleurodeles > Pleurodeles waltl. The sequence goes on along the minus strand of NC_090437.1, from coordinate 714,982,037 downwards.
GACGTCCATGTGTCCAACCCTAAGATGCAAGTAAATATTAGACTGAGCAAGGGCATGTGTTAGTCATACATGTAACAACACCCGCAAAGTATACTTCCAAGTTTTAGGGTCACGTAGACACCACATGTGACATAGCATGCACCAAATGGATGGCAAACACATGTTCATGTCAAAGGTCCACAATTTCTACATCCTATGTCCTAGAGTATTGGTAAGAGCTTCCTAGGCACTAGTTGATGAATCCCACAGTGAGTCATACACATGCATTGGTGAAGTGGGTACCATGTTGTTTGCACAGACAGACAAGGGTCAATCTCATATGTATGATGACACCACAGTTGAGGCCATAGAAGTAAGCCTCAACTATCAAGTGGCTGTGGTGGACCAGCATACAAGACAGCACTTGTCCACATATTTCCAGTGATCAATTGCACATAGGTGTCTTGTTCATGTGTGTGGTCCAATGATGATCCTGTAGATTTTTTGGAATGTAATTTGTCACAGTTCGGAACAGGACTCATCATGTGTCAGTGGCAGCTATTCCTGTAACTACTGAGTATCCTTTGTTGATCAATGTGAGTAGAGTAGATGTGGACATGTGAACCAACATGTGGATGGTCCCACTCTGTCACTAAAGACGTGTAATGAGACAGTCAACAGGGCAACCTTGGTGTGCTGAGTGAGATAATGTCTCAATTGTCATGTTCCGGCAGGTGTCAATACAGAATTTGTACACAGGTTGGCCTCTGCACTTCCCACTGCATCTGGGAACATCATAGCCTCTGTGCTGTTTATTCTCGCAGCTATTCAGCACACACGGCCCATCACTATGTTGTGCGCACTGTGATGCTGTGTGTGAACTGTCATGGTCCTGACATTTGTGTATTAGTCATGTACATTATCAGAGGTTGCTGGTTGTGCTGAAAGCCCCGTACCCAAGCCCTGCCTATGACCCTGGGACTCTGTCACACTTTGTCATTCATGCATAAATGCAACCCAGAAAAGGGATGGGCCATGAATTTTGCATTTCCAAGAGGACTGAACTCAAATGGTACAGTTAAAAGGCAGATGATGCTATACAATGTATTTGTGTATGCATGGTAGAAGCCCATGCCCAATGCCCCCTGATGAATGGTCGGTTTGACAATGCAAGTGTGGTACATATGTAGACACAGGGATACTTTAGTGTAACGCACAGACAGTTGCCAGTCAGGCTGACAGAATGCAAGATGATTCAGGAGCCAGCTACTGGACAAGTTACATAATCAGTGGTCTGACTGAGACTGTTTGGAGGACAAACTAGACAGTTGACATGTCCATCTGTGTATGTCCTGTGTTTTTGAAGGTGACAAATGAACCCAGTTGCTGTGTTACACGGCTTAATTACTATAAATGGTTGACGATGTATTCGACATCATGGCTACTACTATGCTGTTCCAGGCGTCATCAGGGACAGTGCTTTTTGTAATGGGTGGTGTGCATGGAGGTATTCACAGGTGTGGGCTGCATCTATTTCTCACCAGTCCTGTAGGTGAGACTTGCATTCTAAGGGCCAACAGACATTTTCACAAGGGGAAGCAATCTACATGTGCTAACAGGGCTATGAAACTAGGAGACAGTGTATAAATTGACCTGACGTCCATGCAGTCAGATGTTCTTTGACAATGGCATACCTTAGGAAAGGGTGTAGCACACTGGTTTGCTAATGTTGGTCTGTGTTTGTAGAGGAGGTATTATCAGGGTATACATCTTAGTATTCCAGGGACCTCTCCCAACAGGTGGGTTGTGACCAGGTGCATGGGTGTGTGATGAGTTAGGAAATGGGCTGACGTCTACATGGAATGTCATGTGCGCAATGCATGTCATATGTGTGGCACTTGTGCTGTCTATGTTCTGCTTCTATGGAACTCTAGTCACAGATATTCCTTGCTAATATTGGATGCAGTTGGACTAACTGCTGTCAAGTGTCTTGGCAGACATTCCTGTTAGTGATGCCAAAGCACATTGACTGCCTCATGTATGAGGCTTGTATTCCCCTTATTGAGTGATGGTGTCATAGTTGTGTGCATATGCTGCGTTGGACCTTGCTTTCAACATGTATGTGTGAAATAGTTGTGGTCCTCTGCTATAGGCCTTCAAAGGAGATATGTACATGATATATGTCATTAAGAGTGTGTGTGTATGTGACCATTGTATGTTAGGCATCACATAAGCTCTGGGATGTTCCGTGTCCTACTCAGTATCTCAGCAATGCTCCATGAGGCAACACTCTTATTCTGATAAGTAGAGATGAAGCTGTGTAAAAAGGAATAGCCAGACCATGATATGGTGATTATAATAGGTGTTTATTTAAAATAGTTAACTAAAGTGGTGAAGGTGATCATATTCAGAAGAAATTATTTACAATCTGTTGCCGCCTGCGTATACCAGCAGCTGTGTTCTGTAGTTCCCCCTCCTGTTGCAGGCCATCATCCTCCTCTTCCTCCTCTTCAGGCATGTGTGGCTCTGGTTCCAGGAGGGGAATGTTTCTTCTGACACAAATGTTGTGCAATATTGCACATGTGAGGATGATCCTACAGACCATCTCGGGGGAATATAGGAGGCTACCACCAGTGATGTCGAGGGCAGCGGAACCTTGACTTGAGGATGCCGAAGGTCCGCTCGACAATGCTGCGTGTCCTCCTGTGGGCCTCGTTGTATGCACGCTCTGCAGCTGTACTTGGGTTGCCAAATGGTGTCATAATCCATGGCTGGATGCCATACCCCTGATCAGCTGCAATAGAAAATGAATGGGATCATGTTGATGTAGCTGGCACTATTGAAAAGACCTTTAATGGCAGTAGTTGTCTTGTGTTGTCTGTGTCTCTTTTGTGAACTGATGTGACATCCTATGCTTGTAGGCTATACCATCTGCATTGTGTTGTTTCCTTGGCTGAACAAGTGTTTGTCTGCTAACCGTTTGTCAGCAATATGTTTTGGAATTTTCAGTACAGTGTGCCCTCCCTAGCATTGTGACTTGTGATACAGGTGTCCGTGTGTCTTCACTGGGGGTGAGATGATAGTTCCATGCACAGTTAAAATTGAAAGTGTTGTTAGCACGTTCATATGAAAGTACCCTGGACATCCCATACCTTTAGACTTAGGCAATGTATTAATGTAAAGGTCATTGGGACACTTACAATTTGCAAGGTGACATTTAGGCAACCACACTCATTGACGTATTCACATTAGGCTGTACAGTAATTTCCGATGTGTGACAGGTTCAATGGTGAGTTAAGAAACATGGCTAGCGATGTCACGACCTCAGTGTGTTCCTTTGACATGTTGCTGTTGTGGTGTATGTGTTGTGTGTCCTAGTGGGTTGCTGTGCAGTGTATATATATGTAGGTTTTTGTACTTACCAACAAGTAGTCCATTGCCATACCGTCCATCCTGGAAGTGTTGATTGATGGTGCAGTGACGGAAGATGTATGAGTCATGTACACTCCCAGGATATTTAGCCAAGATGTTGGTGATCAATCCCTGGTGATCAACAATGGCCTGCACTTTGATGGAATGTGTGTGCTTCCTGTTGTGGTAGAGGTGTTCAGTTGCAGCAGGTGGCACAAGGCATACATGTGTGCAGTCGATTGCACCAAGGACGTGTGGGAAGCCACTGATTGCGTAGAACCCTGTTTTGTTTCCTGCTGCTTCTGCAGTGTGTTAGGGAAGCAGATATGGCGGGTGTCAGTCGAATGATGGCATCCAGTACTTTGGGAAAAAAGGCGGAGAATGATGGTTGTGATATTCCGCCAACCAGGGCACCAGTTGTTTGAAAAGAGCCACTTGCCAGCATATGAAGTATGGCAAGCAGCTTTGTTTCTGTTGGGATGGTGTGGGGTGTCACCAAAGTGGGGGCCAACTGCTGTTCAATGTTTCACAGCAGCTGCTGAATGGCCTGCACTGTACTCAGATGTTAGATTCTGTTATTGTAAGATTCCTTGGGCCATATGTACAAACACATTTTCCCATAGACACAGAATGGGTAAAACCCTTTGGTACATCTGGACCCTTGTCTTGGCCATTTCCCTTCCTTGTGTGTTAAACTTGTTAAGAAAGGTAAGTATGTGCCCCAAATCATAGTCTTTCCTATCTTTTTCAAATGTACTTTGTTTTCTCTGTTTTATGCCCACTTTGTGTGTCATCAATCTGGATTTCATCATTTGGCACAAATTATCAGATTTAATTGTTTTTAGGTGTTTATTTATTTTCTTCTTCTTGCTGCTGAATTTCTTTGAGGAGCTTCTTCCCGTCATTCAATGCAAAATTAACAAGGATTTCTAACATTTGCTCTAAAGACGTGGTTGTATGTTCTGCCCACTCTTTCAATAACAGTGGGTCTGGATTCTCTTACAAGTGAATGCTTTTAATTTCCAAACCTTGTGGCACCCACTCCACATCTAAATATCCCTGTAGTGAGGTAGCCTCCCACGACTTTCGTATTTCTCTTCCATACGGTTTCTCCAAATTTCTGAATTTCTCAGTTAAACTGTCTCTGGTAGTATTCAAACTCGCATGAGCATCAGCCGGTTGTGCTCTCTGTGTCGTGGAGCTGAACAATAATTAATCATCCCCCTCATCACAGTCACAGTGATAATACTTTGGCAGAGAAAATGCATGCATTTACCCATGGGAGTTAGTACAGTTATCATGCGTCCTCCCACCCAGCGATCATCAACACTCAACCAAAGGGTCTTGTCTCCAATCCTGCATGTCTCAGTATTGCTCCACTTGTCGTACACTGCACGGCTTCCTTTCGATACAGTGGTGGTTTTGCCATTATATGTGGCTTCAATTGTTACACTCCTTTCACCTCTTTAATCCCAATACTCTCAGACAGGTGTCTCCGTTCATGAGGGTGGTCTCACGCGACCTGATTTTACTAGGAATTTTGTTTGATTTGATTATGATATATAGAGCACTGACTTAACCTATTCAAGGTGAAATTATGACTCTGTTTACAGTATACTGTTTTACTTTGATTATAACATATGTTTATCATGGAGGTAGACGAAAAACAGTCGCTATGCACAGAGATGAGACATCTGTAGGAAGGTATTGGTACACACAATATGGCTGCCATGTATCTGAGTGAAATGGTATAGTCCTCTCTTTTTGATTATGATCATGGGTGTGTGATCCTCCAATGAGAGTGTGAGTAATGTATTGAAATCATGTCCGTTTATATATACGCTCCCTGTGTCATCTTACACTCAGGTGGGAATAGAGTCACCTGTGGAACTGCACTACACCACATAGGTGGCACTGAAAGCTATTGCAAATGCTTCAGTACCCAGTCTGATGCCTAGTGGACAGTTAAGATATGAGGATTCTGTAAGTGAAATCAGAAGAGTACCTTTGGACTCAAGTCATCAAACGATGTTCAACGGTTGTTCTGTTTTGATTTTAACATGCTATTCATACTTTTACAATTGCCTTAGTCCCAGCTACTGTCTGTTCTGGTATTCCTCTAGTAATGACAACCTGCTTTAACACATAGATTCCATTAGTGTAAAGTATTGTTTTGCAATTTAAGTAGAATTGTGAGCAAAATCTTTTGACACTACATTAAAATGTTTGTTACTAGGTGCAATGACACCGTTGCAGTGGTCATTTCATTTTGAAGGCTCATGAAGGCTGGACAAGGTGTGCGCATGCATGCATTATTACACATAGATGCCCACAAATGACACAGGCTACTTTTTGTTTATTTATTGATCAGAGATGGATTGGTACATCAAAAAAATGAAAACAAAGTAGCACAAAAGTGTTTTGTATTTAGAGGCAGAGGGCCCAGCATCAAATTGCTGCTTAACTCCCACCCCCTCCCGAAAAAAATAGGTAATTAAAAAACTGGGTGCAGGGCCAATGGAGGAGCGGGTGGGGAAAGCAATGAGCAGTGGGGGAGGAGGAGCTGAAAAGCAACACATGAGGAAAAGCGTCATAGGGGATTTGAAGAACACAAGAACAAGAGCTTGCAGCACAAGGGAGACAGCAAAATGTAGCATAGGGGGTCAGGTATTTGGCAGGAGAGGGGGAGATCTGGAAAGCACATGCATTCTCATGGAGTGCATACGCAAAAAGAAAAAAACAGTTCTCTAAAACTGTGCTCTGGAAGAATTAAAGCATTCTATCTATCACCTTGTTGTTTTTGCATTCGCCACCCTAAGGCCCAGATTTAAACTTTTTTGTGCAAAACTGCACTAACGCAGTTTTGCACCAAAACATTTTAGCGTCGGCTTGCGCCATTCCTGAGCCACAGCTGGGCGCCATAATAATGAAATGGCGTAAGTGGTGCTAAGCTTGGGCTAGCGTCAACTAAAATGACGCTAGCCGGGTGGGGGTGGCGGGAGAGGAGATGGAGGCTGAGCATCCAAAAATGACGCTAGGATGGTTAGAGGCAAAAAAAATGCCTCAAACCAGCCTAACTTCATTTCCTGGTGCACAACCATCCATAACACACCACCCCAATGGCCAGCACAGGGGATCAGTGTCCCCTGGGAATGGCCATTGCACCCAGTGCCATGCAGGGGCCCTTGTTAGGGCCCCAATGGCACTTTAAAATAAAAACAAAAAATACTGACCTATACTTACCCTACTTACCTGTGATGGGGTCCCCATCCTCTGGTGTCCCTCTGGTGTGGGTGTTCCTGGGGTTTGGGGTGGGCACCTGTGTACCCATTCCATGGAAACGGATCCACAGGTCCCCTAACACCTGGTCTGACCCAGGCGTTAAATAATGGTGCGAAGCAAACTTAGCACCATTATTTAGACCTGCCTCCCACCCATGCGTCATTTTAGCACGGGGGTAAATATGGGGTTAGCATCATTTATTGGATGGGAACGCCTACCTTGCATCTCATTGACTCAAGGTAGGTTCACGCATCCAAAAAATGGTGCAAACTCCAATATTTTGACACTAGACATGTCTAACGTCAAAATATAAATATGGAGTTCAGTTTGCGCCGAATTTGCGGAAAACAAAATGACGCAAATTTGGTGCAAAGGGAGTATACATATGTCCCTAGGTGCGCCAGGTATGGCCAGATGCGGGTCCCAGGCCCACCATACCACTAAAACCAAGTTATACCTGGCTGAAGAATTCATACCAAGGTTGAAAGCAGTCCAGAGTTGCTTGTGTTGCAGTTCAGGGAGGACCTAGCCTGGCAGTTCGGGCTGGACTGTTCCCATGAGGAACAAGGTCAAGACACATTTGCATATGGCTGGGTCCAAACTGAGGTGGCATAGTGAGCAAAAAATGATGGATTGTGATGGGGGCCTGAGTGATTGTCATTGGCTGAGATTAATTCAAACATATTTCATCCATCACCTTGTTGTTTTTGCATGTGGAAGAATAGAAGCCAGCCAATCAGAGAGATGATAGTGAGGTTATGCTCCAATGGAGGGACAAACACAAAGATGGGTAACTTGGGACAAGGAAAGATGTAAGCCCCTGAAAGCTCTTGGTAAGCCCAAAATAGGATTTTTGCAACCAGACAGCTTGCAACGTTTTTGTAGGCTTGACCTAAAAAGAAGGAAGGAATGTTTCTTTCTGGGCTGTCAAACATTCATCGGTTCGAAATCAAACAATATTTTGAGACTACCAATCATTTGGAAATATCCCTCTGCGTATGTCCATTTTTAGATCCCTAGTGTCTCCTTCCAACAGTATTCTCCCTTAGCAAAATGAGCTACTGTCTTTTCCAGCTCCGTCATCATACCTCCCTCTCGTATGCTTGTGGCATGTAGGAATCTCCCCTAGAGTAAATCAGCATCTCATCCAATTTGCAGTCAAGATCACTGTGAATGAGAATCTCTACTCTGCTAATATCAGCCATACTGCACCATATTATTAGGCTGTAAATTTCTGCCTCAGGAGCATGTCTTGTATCAGAACAATATGAATCTAGGCATCCCACAGCAAGACATGCATTTTCTTTAAAAAAATTATTTATTGATTTTAACAAAAGAACACAATAAACAACAACAAAACATATCAATCCAATGAAATCAAATCCAGCAGCCATCAATAGAGCGACTCCCACCCAGTATCTGCCCCCCCTTCCTCTCCCTACCATTCAGAAAAGAAGGACCTTGTTTTACGTCACTTACCCCCTCTTAACCCAAGGCTCCCAAACTACTCAGCTCTCCTATCCTCTCCCTCCCCAGGATCAAAGTCTGTCATATTCTCCAATAGTTACGCATGCATCTCTGACCCTCATACTCCATTTTTTCCTTCACACTAGGCAGTTTCATCCCTTACCACCACTTGGGTATAGTATGTTCTGTGTAGAATTTTAAGTTGAATGAGACAGAATCTGGCCCAGATGGCCACCACTCAGGAGAATTGTAGCCCTTCCCCCCCACACCTTATTCTCAAGGTCTCTCACCTATGCCTGCCATTGTTCCTTAGTCGTGTTCAGTCCTGTGCGTACTTCTCATCAATGTTGTATACTTAATGGAGATGACCTTGCTGTCCAAGTGGCCATCCAATAGCTTTAGCTCTAGTGGGGAGTCCTCCTTGTTTTCTTCACCCCTAGGAATCTTGTCCTGTAATGCATGCCTTAATGGAAGGTATTGAAATATCTGTGAGGCAGCCATGTCACATTCCGCCAGCAAACGGTACCATTCCATTTGCATCCCACATTTGAATGTTTGGGACGAGACAAAACAAAGCCATGTGCTCACCCACAATGGGGTATGTGGTGTCAACCGCCTGTCACATCCCATCGCCCTCGTCAACTTACGCCAGACAGTGATAACCGCAGCAGTAGCCTGGGGCACATCCTGGGACATCCAGGCCTGTACAGCAGGTGCATGTAACCCTTCTCTCCCAAACTCTCTCGGTCCATCCAGAACGCTGGGTCCACCAGTGGGGCATATGCCCATTCATTGACAACCTGCACCGGTGGACACAATAACTCCCTCAGAGAAACAATGTGGGTATTTTTAAATCTCTTTGTGGGGGTGTTGAAGACTTTCACATTATGTGATTGTCTTGAGAATTTGTGTATAAACAGTAACATGTCAACTGTATGTAATTTCCCTTTCTTGACATATACATCAGACCCTTTTCCATTTCCATCTGTTCTGCTTATCATCTCTTATTTCTAATTTCCCACCCAGTCTCAGAAGCAAACAGCCCTCCTATACACTGCTTGAGCTCACCCAGGCATTTGTCTGTAAACATTATAGGCCTTATTCATAAAGCGCGATTTGTAGTACATAAGTAGTACTACAGTGGTACTACTTACTTCCTACAAAATGCAGTTCACAAACCTATGGGTGGAAATCTTCATATCCACATATTTTACATTTTCTACTGGGAGATCTCTGCAAATGTAGGTTTACTAGTAAACAGTGAACGTGGGAGGAATGGGGGAGTGGTGAAAACATCTACTACTAAATGGGAGGCTTTTAGGGAGAAATGTGAAGGAGTTTAGGGAAAGGTAAAAAGGAGTTTAGGGACAGACATGTTAATACAAACACCCACTAACAAAGAGTAAGATTACATTTATTTATATATAGAGTGAGAGAGAGACAGAGAAAAAACAAAAAAAACATACATACATATATATATCCAAAACAAACTGGTCAAGAAAACAGCGCACTCTTGCTGCTGGTGCAGTCGTGGCGATATGACCAATATCCCCAAATAATTTGTAACACCAAAACCAATAACGCTGCACTCCTACCAGTACCATAATACCTAGTAGGGTATAAAGGCATGACAATGGAAATCACCTGGCTTAGACTCAGCTACCGTGAACAAGGCAGTGATGGCTGAAACGCGTTGGTGTAATGCTGTTGTTAATTAAACCACTTGGAAATTTAAAGCGCCCGGGAGTGCAGCGTTATTGGTTTTGGTGTTACATACATATATATATATAAAGTGACTTTATAGTTAGTGGTTGCAATAAGTGACGTAAGTGACGTAATAGATTAACATTTAAAAGGAAATAAAAAGAAATACACCGGTTATGGTTTTTCAGGTAATTTCCAGGGTTAATTCAACGTAAGCTAAAATCTCAGTAAGTTACCTAACTATAACATCACTTTAAACTTTGGTCTGTTCAGTGAAATTCTGAGGCTTATTTACGCAAAGTAAGCTAGTTTCAACATACTAACTCAAATGTCACTTTAATACTATTACCAAGTATGACCTCACTTTAACCATTGGATTTTCAATGAACTTTGAGGATTTTTTTTAATGTAAGATAAGCTCTTCTTGGTCTACTTAACAAAGATGTCACGTTAACCTTTGGTTTTTCAGTGAATATCTGTTTTTAAAAAAAAGATTCATACAACTACCCCACTGAGCATAGCTTTTTACCATGCCTGGAGTGCCCAGCCCCCCATGGGAGACCAACACCTACAGACCATCCCACATTTTCTTTCTTTTTTTTTTTTTTTCCACTACACAGCAGTAGCCAGCCAATCAGATCACTTGGTTCTGCATAAACGGTACCGGTCCTGCATGACTTTAAAAACAAACAGGAAAAAAAGGCCCCTTCACCAATCAGGACCACGGGACTCTCACAGGACCCATCGCCCAGCTGGCATTATAATTTCAAACTCCTTTATGACCATTCTGAGCTCCTCATTAATCACATATAACAAAATAAATAAGTAAAGTCAGTACTTACTACCAAATTTCATTTAATTTTGTTCAGTCATTTTTTCATATCACTTCCTAATGGAATTTACATGCGAAAATGATGGTTTGTAACCCCCCTTTTCTCAGTCCTGCTTACTGGATAAGTAGGACTGAGAAAAGGTAGGACTGTGTTTCCATAAAAAAAGCATTTTTTGGCTTGCCTATATCTTGCACACAGTTTGACGCTTTTTTCACCACAACTCCACCCTGAGAAGTTTCGGGTGATCCATCAAGTTGGAGCAAAGAAGAAGGGAATGTCACAAAATGCATTTTCCCCATTCATTTTTCCATAAGAACTTTAGACCCAGCTACAGCCCAAACGGCTGAACAGATTTACACAAAATGTGGCAGAAAGCTAGATCATGGTCCAGAAAATGGTCTTTTTGTGATTTGGTGTGAATCCTTTCAAAAGTTTCTGTGTAAATATAAGGCTAGATGTATCAAAGGATTTTGCATTCGCGAATGGTGCAAATCAGTAAATTCCACTGTTTTTCACGTTGTATGAAAGGCATTCCCAGTGCAATATTAAGGAATCGCTAAAATAGCGATTCCTTAAATTTGCGACTAGATTTTGTGAATTGCAGACTGTGATTCGCAAATACGAATCACAATTCAATGTATCAAGCATTCGCAAATTGCGATTAGTCCCAAAATGAGTCTTTGCATGTGCAATTTACCACGAATTGAAATCAGATGGTAAACAGGTGTAACCTATATAAAGAGGCCCAGAATGCATCAGCGCTTTTCGACAATGGCTGCACTCTACATCATGGCGAGGAGGAGGAGGATCCTGGCAGGTTTGAGGAGAGGGAGGAGGAGACAGGAGTGCATTTTTAGAGTGTGCATTACCATATTTTAACAGACAGAGGAGGAGATTTTTGACAAGTACAGGTTGAACTCTGCCATAATACTGGACCTAATAGCTGATTTACAACCCCTACTACAGCAACACACACAGAGAACCAATACCATACCCACTCATGTGCAGGTATTATGCTTCCAGCACCTCTTAGCCTCAGGAAGCTATCAAGGAGTCCTAGCAGCAGTTGGAGGTTTATCTCAAAATACACTTTTACCTTTCTTTAATGCATTCCTAAATACAATGTTAACCAAAATCCATCTGCACATTAAATTCCCCAACACCCCACATGATTTGCAAAAAATCAAATTTGATTTCTACCAGGAAGCCTAACTTCCACATGTCATTGGCTGCATTGATGGGACACATGTAGCAATCTGTCTACCATCTGCCACAGAGTATAAATATATCAGAATAGGAAGAGTACGCATTCTATGAACATCCAGGTCATATGCAATGTCTCCAACATAATAACTGATCTTGTGGCCAGATACCCAGGTAGCACATATGATTCATACCTTTTCAGGCACAGTGAAAAACACACAAGACTTCTTGCTGGGGAGTTTGGCGAAGGATACTTACTTGGTAATGTAACAGTGAACAATGTTGCATAACCTCTATGTGATGTCACAGATAACAAAACTCATTTTACTCTCCTGTCATTCTAGGAGACAGTGCATATGCAGCGTGGTCCTTCATCTTAACACCCTATCTCAATCCTGCCATGCCAAGTGAAAGGAGATACAACGCAGCACACAGGAGGACACGTAGCGCGATTGAGAGGACCTTTGCCCTGCTGAAGAGTCATTTCCGATGCCTGCACAAGAGTGGTGGCACACTGCAATACAGTCTGGAAACTACCAGCAAAATCGTGGCCACATGTGCAATGTTGCACAACATTGCAACGACAAGAGGCATACCAGTGGAACCCACAGAGCCAGACTCCCATGAGGATGATAACCCCTTACCACCCCTTCACCCAGCAGACAGAACCAGTGCAGCAGAGGGCAGGCAAAGATGTGCAGAGATTACGTGCAACTATTTCTGATGTAAGTAATGACAACATCACGTCTACTTTAATTTATTTCTGTAGGTATCACATTTATGGCCTTGACTTCAGTTAATAAATGTGTGAATAGGACAAAGGAATACAAAATACACAATCAGGTCCCAATTACAGTGTGACACTATTGACATTATGGCATCAATGCATTGCTACATGATATGCAAGTCCCCTGTACTTCTCCACATCACTTTTTACGTCCACACACTGCACTTGAACGCTCAGTGGCACCTCTTGTTGCGGGTTCAGAGACACTACTGTGTCTGGAACTGCGACGCATAGGAACCATCACAGGGGCTGTGATACTGCTGAGGCTACAGAGCTCCTCACTATCCCCACCACCCAGTTCGACGTTTGCAGCACTTTGGGCTGTCTGCATTGTTTCCAATACATTGGTGACTTGCACCAATCCTCATGCAACACCCTGACTGCAATTTGCCATTTCCCCTTGCATGCCCACAGCACGTCGTGACACCAAAGCAGTTATGGTAGTAAGCTGATTGACAGATCTGCTGAATCCATCCAACCTGTCCATCAATTGGTGATGGTGCCTACGATGGGTGACATGCTCCTGCTGCATTACAGTGCAGAGTTCCCTATTGGCATTTGTCTTCTCCCTTACGTGTTCTGCTGTAGCTTGCTGTCCCTCATTCAGCTTGCTCATGTTGTTGTTGACCAAATGCCTGTGCATTGATCTCATGTGTTTACATTGCAGGTGCTGCACTTTCAACATGGATGCCTCAAGGCCACCAAACAGTGATGGGCCCTCACCTTCCTCTGTGCACTGTCTGCCTTCTTCACAACGTGTCAAATAAAGAGAAGGGATTGGAGGATTATCTGGTCCAGTGTATGACCTCCAGTCAACCTGATAATGAAATATAATACACTGTTCCAAAGCTGATACAAGGAAAAAGAAAAGGAGTCCTGATAATCAGGAGCAAAAGTCCTCACACACCACATATGGTGTCATGCTTCATCATCGGACGGCTCCTCGTCAGGCCGGCGCTGCAATGCCTGACGGGCACCCCCCGAAGGGGGGCTCTTTGCCGGAGATCTTTATATTAGTGTTGAAGCCGCGGAACCAAATGTGGGTCCGAAAAAGAGGAGGAAAAAAGGAAAGGACAAAGTAAAATTGGCTCAAAACCCTCACTAAATGGTTTATTATTTGCTGTCGGGAATTGGTCAAGATTAAAAGAAGTTACAAGGGAGTGAAACAAGAGATAATGCTCAGGCACTCCTACAAAAAATCAGGGCAAAGGAAGACGGTAATTATCCGAAATCCCTCAGTATATGGTCAATATGCGGTCGACATGTTTCGCGTCTCTTATGGTCCAAAAGGATCCCCTGACGCTTCTTCAGGACCTACTAAATCATTGGATTATTCCAATTGAAAATAAAGGAAACAAATATTATTATCCCTTTTCTCAGCTCCTGCAATCTAACGCTCACAGTCAAGACGTCATCAGTCACTTACTAGAGATAAACCGGACTGGCTTTTCTTTCCTATCAGTCACACACATTCGGGAACGCAGCCGCGGGGGTAGGTGCACCACTGAGCTCCGGCAACACTACAAATTCACTGTGAACCGGGCAACAGGCCTGCGTGATCCCATGATACCCTTTCTCAGAATGGAGTTGGGGATTTCGGATAATTACCGTCTTCCTTTGCCCTGATTTTTTGTAGGAGTGCCTGAGCATTATCTCTTGTTTCACTCCCTTGTAACTTCTTTTAATCTTGACCAATTCCCGACAGCAAATAATAAACCATTTAGTGAGGGTTTTGAGCCAATTTTACTTTGTCCTTTCCTTTTTTCCTCCTCTTTTTCGGACCCACATTTGGTTCCGCGGCTTCATCACTAATAAAAAGATCTCCGGCAAAGAGCCCCCCTTCGGGGGGTGCCCGTCAGGCATTGCAGCGCCGGCCTGACGAGGAGCCGTCCGATGATGAAGCATGACACCATATGTGGTGTGTGAGGACTTTTGCTCCTGATTATCAGGACTCCTTTTCTTTTTCCTTGTATCAGCTTTGGAACAGTGTATTATATTTCATTATCAGGTTGCCTTCTTCACAACGCCTCCTGAGGGGAGTAGACTGATGCTAGAACAGGGAGCGACCTGCCTGGGAACCAGGGTCAGAGGTCACTCTCTCTACCGCTGCGCGGCCTCCATATGAGGGGAAGAGGGAGGGAGGAGCAGCTGGGAGGTGGGAGCGGGGCGGCCAATGGGTTGCAAGGGGGCGGAGCTACCGGGACGCGGCGGCGGGAAAAACGGGCGGCGAGGGGGAGACGCGGCAAGACGAGGGAGGCAGAGAAAAAGGGAGCACAGTCAAGGCAAGGCAACAAGTAAGGGAGAGCAATCAGGGCAACAATATCAATAACAATAACAATACCAGGGACACAGGCACTCGGGGCACAGGATCGTAGGACACTGGCACTCGGTCACAGGAGGCAGGCACAGGCAGTCAGGGCACGGCAGCGAGAGCGGTCACACTGGGGGCTGCGTGGCGGTGAGGGGAGCGACCTGCCTGGGAACCAAGGTCCGAGGTCACCCACTAGCACTAATTTACAAGAACAAGTTGTGTTTTGTAAGTTTGTGCAGCTTTAGCGTCAACAAATGACGGTAATGTGTAGCAAATATTGTAGAAATCAGGGCCACTTGCATTCCACATGTCCACAAACATTGCATGCAGCATGTCAACAAATCTGCTACTGTGACTACAGAGCATTTAAATGTGCACATTAGTCTGATTTGTACTCACCAACAGGGCCACCAATCACCACACCCAGGTGGTCCAGCAGGTCTTGCTCTCTGGCCACAAGGTCAGCCCAGCAATGCTTGAGTTGGTGGTTGTTGCGCTGGCTGTTGAATACTCTCTTCAGATGGAACAGCAGCTTGGACCACCTGAGCCTCCTCGCCTCCGTGTGATACCCCTGTATCACCCTGCCACCAGCTTCTAACATCAGGGGGAGGAAGGGGCTGTTAGGGTTTGTACACAGCAAAGAGCATGTCCCCTCTCACTGCACTAGTGGGTTCTGTAATAGCTCCCTTTTAAACTTACTATTCAAAGCCTTTCTTGTTATCTCACCTTCCCCCCCCCCTAGGCTTCTGTGTATGTTGTTTAATGTGCGGTTTTGTTTACACATTGGGCCTTGCTTTTACCAAGGCTTCTTTAAAACACTCCTCCCTAGGCCATGTGTTAATCCAACTCATTTGCATAATAACTGAAACTCTGCACACCTTTCAAGAACATGTGCAGCATGTGAGGACCACACCCAGCTCTTCAAACCACACCCAGCTCTGCACACCTTCCAAGAACACGTGCAGCATGTGAGGACCACACCCAGCCCTGTCTATAAAAGGCATCCCCCGAGCCTCACCCAGTGCTTGTGCTCGTCTACCTCCCGCTTACCTGAGAACAGATCCCTCGGCGCTGGCACTCCTGCTCTTTACAGACTTTCTTTGACTTCAATTGGCGCAGCTGCTGGCTCTTCCTTCTTCCGGTTTCCGGTTCCTCCTTGCCTCAGCCTCTCTCCTACGAGTAACCTGCAATAGAGAAAGAAGACAAGGTTAGACTGATCAGTATCTCTTGCCAGCAACAAGTAAGTGCAAAACTTTTTATTACCTGAGGGAGCTTTGACGGCAATTTCTGGATTCGTGTATAGACAGTTTGAGGCGAAGTGCCTTCCACGAGCATTGTGATTAAGGCTCTTTGTTGCAGGATTATTTTGCAGGACTTTGTGAAACGGACATTGTTTTTTTTCATGGAACTTTTGGGAATCGAACAGTGGAAACCATTGACAGCAAGGAAAACAGTAAATCAAGGACTTGCACAAATTACATGCTGTATTTTGATGTAAAAGTACAGTATTTGTTTTATAAAAGATTCTGGAAATATGCGAAAAGTGAGTCTGCTATTGGGAATTTAGGCTTTAGTTATATTATGATGAATGTTTGATATTGGTAATTCTGATAACGGTATTTGTTTAATTTTTTAGAAGCTTAACAGTAATAGAAAACACATCCCAGAGCAGTAACACATTCCAAACCTGGAAACTAGAGACCAGGATCCAAGAGGTACTTTTAGAAGAGAATTTCCAATAAATAAAGGGATAGTCAGGAACCCATTTAGGAATAGGTTGCACTTATCTGTTCTTTGTTTATGTTTCATTAGGCACCAGTTTCTACAGAAGTCAGAAAGGGCCGCAGATTTGTGCAGCACTTCAACAGTGGAAACGCAACAACGGTGTTGTCTCTCTTTTTTTTATTTTATCCACTTCCCCCCTTCCCTTGAGCTTCTGTTCTTAGTGCACTGTTTTAAAAACTAGTGTGCTGGAACAAGCAGTTTCAGGGTGGGGTCGGATTGTCTTCAACCTCCATCAGAACTGAACAAGAACTCAGGTGAGCTGGGCTTTGACAGAAGCACAAGCCTTAAAAAATAATTTCAGTTCTGGTGGACGATGAATACCGGGGAAGAAATAGAGGGCATTGACGTCACGGATATGGCGCAGGCCCTAAATGAGGACTTGGCTCATAATGAATCAGTGTCTGGCATCTTGCAACATATGCAAGAGGAAATAGAGAGATTAAAGATGGAGAATACCTCTTTAAAACAGGATTTAAGCAGGTATAAATTTAGGGGATCTCAGTGGAACACAGCTTCTACGCCTTTGTTTAAAACCTCCTCAGAGACAGGGGCGCCATCAAAACATACAACTTTGCCTTCCCCAGTTGAGGTTACTGTTAATGTTCCTAATGTTGTGCCCTTAGCAGCACCTGAACGTTTTCATGGAGATAGTAACAAATTCCATGTTTTTATCAATCAATGTCAATTACACTTCATTTGTAAGCCACAACAGTTCCCTACTGATGATACGAAAGTGGCATTCGTCTTGTCTTATTTGGGTGGCACAGCAGCCAATTGGTCAATTCCTTTCGTGGATAGAGATGATCCCATCCTCCATAATTGGAATCAATTTAAACGTACCATGACCAGCCTTTTTGCAAAACACACTTTCATGCAGGCAAGTGATAATGAGCTTTTAAATCTTAAACAAGGTAACAAGGATTTATTGACCTATCTCACTAGTTTTAATCGTTTACTCACCGAGACACAGTGGCCAGAAGAAAAGCGTGTCTCCCTTTTTTATAAAGGTTTGAGAGACGAGTTAAAAGACGCGCTGGCTCATATCGTTGATTTGCCAAAAGACTATTCAGAGTTTGTAGATTTAGTTGTGAAATTAGAACATAGACTAGGAGAAAGAAAGAGAGATAAATACAAACTGGAATCACGGTTAACTTCTATTAGACACGAGAAGAAAGACACAGATAACAAACTCCCTGAACCAGAGCCTATGCAAATAGGGACACTCAGAGGTCCACTCACATCAGAGGAAAAAGAAAGAAGGAGAACATTTCAATTATGTTTATATTGTGGCAGGGCAGGTCACTTTGCCAGAGAATGTCCAGTAAAGCCTAAAACTCCACGAAAGGGTGCTGTTTCCTCCACCTCCTCAACTGAATCGGGAAACGATTAAGCTCGACAAGGGGAGAGGTTACTTGTTCGAGAAAACATCTTAATCAAACCTCTAATGCTGCAGCCTTCAGGGTACCGCACATACCTAGACATTTCATAATTCAGGTCGTTTTAATTGTTACTACCCAAGTGAGGCATTCTCTCCCTGTCCTACTGGACTCAGGCGCGACAGGAAATTTTGTGGATAATAAGTTAGCTGAAATCTTAGGACTTCCTATGTGCCTAAAGCCTTGTCCAGAAGCAGTATGTGCAGTGGATGGGTCAGAATTGACCTCTAGATTAATCACAAAACAAACAAGTCCACTTGTTATGGTCTGTCAGAACGGGCACACAGAGGTGATTAGCTTTGATCTGATAGATACTCCTAATTTTGGTTTGATTCTCGGGGTACCCTGGTTAACAACTCATAACCCAAAAATTGATTGGGTGAATAGAACTGTTACTTTGGATTCCTCTTTCTGTAGAACCAATTGCTATCAAGAAGCAGGTACAGAACAGAGCACAGTATTACACTGTGCTAGTGTTACACAAGATGAACCAAGTCTCCCTCCTGAATATTCTGACTTTAAAGACGTCTTTGATCCAGTAAAGGCTAGTGTGCTGCCCCCACATCGGTCTTATGACTGCCGTATAGATCTTATCCCAGGGGCCCCTTTACCTAATAACAGAGTATATGCTTTGACTGACGAAGAAACCAAATATTTAAGAACCTACCTAGATGACCTACTACAGTCTGGGTTCATCCGTCATTCCACATCTCCAGTGTCATCTCCACTCTTTTTTATCCCGAAGCCGGATAAATCCCTGCGCGCGTGTATCGATTATAGAGGACTAAATAAGGCTACAATAAAGAATAAATATCCTCTTCCTCTAATACCTGTGTTGTTGGATCAATTAAGACATTCTACTGTATACACTAAACTAGATCTGCGGGGAGCTTACCACCTGGTCCGAGTAAAAGAGGGGGATGAGTGGAAGACAGCTTTCAAGACAAAGTTTGGTTTATTTGAGTACACAGTAATGCCCTTTGGGTTATGTAATGCCCCTGCGGCCTTTCAGTTCTTTATAAATGAGGTCCTACACGAATTCCTGGACGTTTGTGTCATAGTATACATAGACGACATCCTCATTTACTCTAAGAACTCAGAAGAACATACCCAACATGTTCGTGCAGTATTATCAAAGTTAAAAGAAAATCATCTTTTTGCTAAGTTAGAAAAGTGTACTTTTAATGTCAACAAGGTGGACTTTTTAGGATACTGCCTGTCACCTCAAGGAATAACTATGGATGTAAAGAAAATCAGTGCTATTGCTGATTGGCCAGAACCATCCTCTGTAAAAGATATTCAGAAATTTCTGGGTTTCGCCAATTTTTATAGGAGGTTTATTGCACATTTTGCAGACATTGCAGCCCCAATAACTACCTTGTTGCGGAAAGGGCAACGATTTCTTTGGACTGATGAGGCGGCACACGCCTTTCAACTCCTAAAACAAAAGTTCACTTCGGCCCCAATTCTGAAACATCCTGATCCTGACTTGCCCTTTTTTGTTGAAGCGGATGCTTCACAAGTAGCTTTAGGAGGAGTTCTCTCTCAACGAGATGCAGTAGATGGCCAGTTACATCCTATAGCCTTCTATTCCAAAAAGTTATTACCAGCTGAACAAAATTACACTGTGGCTGAAAGGGAACTACTAGCTATCAAAGTAGCCTTTTCAGAATGGAGGCACCATTTAATGGGAGCCAAGTACCCAGTTACAATCTTTTCTGACCATAAGAACCTACAGTTTTTTGGATCACTTAAAGCACTAACACCACGTCAGATGCGCTGGTTAAATTTTTTTAGCACATTTGACTTTGTTATAACCTATAGACCAGGTGCACAACAAATTCAATCTGATGTGTTATCTAGATACGGACATACCTCAGACATGAAACAAGATAAAATAGGAGAACCCATTATTCCTCCCCAAAAGTTGTTGGCACCAGTACAACAGAAGGATTTCATCACAGATCTATATAATGCACACATGCAAATAGCACCTCAGGATTGGTTAAAGGATTCCCATAACACAATACAACGAGGTTTATTGTATCACGACAACATGTTGTTAGTGCCCACCTCTGAATTACAAACACAGGTGATAATTTGGCATCACGCCTCACCGTTGGCAGGTCATCCTGGTTGGGTAAAAACCCTGGAAAATGTGCAAAAACACTTTTGGTGGGACACTATAAGAAAGGACATTAAGCAATTTGTCACTACCTGTCCAATTTGTGCAAGACATAAATCTTCTCATAAGGCTCCTGACGGCTTGTTAATACCAATGCCAACACCCAAACAACCTTGGCACACTGTGAGCGTAGACTTTATTGTAGGTTTACCACCTGTAAAATCCTTCACAACAGTGTTGGTTATAGTGGATTTTTTATCTAAAATGGCACATTTTGTACCATTACGGAAATTACCCACGGCGGCAGAATTTGCCGATATTTTTATAAGGGAAATTGTGCGTTTACATGGTTTGCCAAGCAAAGTGGTGTCAGACCGAGGGAGCCAGTTCAACTCCAGATTTTGGAAAAAATTATGTGAAAAACTGAAAATAGATGTGGCCTTATCCACTGCTTTCCACCCAGAGACTGATGGACAGACTGAACGACTGAACCAAACCTTACTTCAAACGCTACGTTGTTTATTGGCTGATTATTCTAGTGAATGGTTGGAAGCTCTTCCTGTAGCAGAGTTTGTTTATAATAATACTGAGCATTCAGCTCTACTTTGCTCACCATTCTATTTCTTGCAGGGGTATCATCCAAGAGCTATACCCATTTTGTTAGAAGATTCCCTGTTGCCTACAGTAACGGATAGACTAACGAGGTTAGGTGACATACAAGACAAAGCCAGGAAACATTTATTAAAGTACAAGGAAAGCATGAAAAGACAAGCAGACAAACACAGGTCTGAGGACCCAATGTATAAAATTGGTGACAAGGTATGGCTCTCCACAAAAAAACCTAAACATAGAGGGATCCCGAAAGCTGCAACCACGTTTCATTGGACCCTTTAGTATAACTGCCATAGTAAACCCGGTAACAGTAAAATTAGATTTACCAAAAGAATATCCAGTACATACTACATTCCATGTGTCCTTGCTTAAGCCGTACAACTCAAAAACCCGACCTGAACCACCACCTCCACCCATACCAATTAAAGGAAATCTGGAATATGAAGTGAAAAGCATAAAAGACTCAAAAAGAATTAGTGGACGTCTGTTTTATTTAGTAGAATGGAAAGGATATGATGAATCTGAGAATTCATGGGAACCAGCATCATATGTACATGCCCCACAGCTGATTAGACGGTTTTATTTAAAAAATCCAGGAAAACCCCGTCCTGTAGGAGGGCCTTTGAGGGGGGCAACTGTTAGGGTTTGTACACAGCAAAGAGCATGTCCCCTCTCACTGCACTAGTGGGATCTGTAATAGCTCCCTTTTAAACTTACTATTCAAAGCCTTTCTTGTTATCTCACCTTCCCCCCCCATAGGCTTCTGTGTATGTTGTTTAATGTGCTGTTTTGTTTACACATTGGGCCTTGCTTTTACCAAGGCTTCTTTAAAACACTCCTCCCTAGGCCATGTGTTAATCCAACTCATTTGCATAATAACTGAAACTCTGCACACCTTTCAAGAACATGTGCAGCATGTGAGGACCACACCCAGCTCTTCAAACCACACCCAGCTCTGCACACCTTCCAAGAACATGTGCAGCATGTGAGGACCACACCCAGCCCTTCAAACCACACCCAGCTCTTCGAACCACACCCAGCCCTGTCTATAAAAGGCATCCCCCGAGCCTCACCCAGTGCTTGTGCTCGTCTACCTCCCGCTTACCTGAGAACAGATCCCTCGGCGCTGGCACTCCTGCTCTTTACAGACTTTCTTTGACTTCAATTGGCGCAGCTGCTGGCTCTTCCTTCTTCCGGTTTCCGGTTCCTCCTTGCCTCAGCCTCTCTCCTACGAGTAACCTGCAAAAGAGAAAGAAGACAAGGTTAGACTGATCAGTATCTCTTGCCAGCAACAAGTAAGTGCAAAACTTTTTATTACCTGAGGGAGCTTTGACGGCAATTTCTGGATTCGTGTATAGACAGTTTGAGACGAAGTGCCTTTCACGAGCATTGTGATTAAGGCTCTTTGTTGCAGGATTATTTTGCAGGACTTTGTGAAACGGACATTGTTTTTTTTCATGGAACTTTTGGGAATCGAACAGTGGAAACCATTGACAGCAAGGAAAACAGTAAATCAAGGACTTGCACAAATTACATGCTGTATTTTGATGTAAAAGTACAGTATTTGTTTTATAAAAGATTCTGGAAATATGCGAAAAGTGAGTCTGCTATTGGGAATTTAGGCTTTAGTTATATTATGATGAATGTTTGATATTGGTAATTCTGATAACGGTAATTGTTTAATTTTTTAGAAGCTTAACAGTAATAGAAAACACATCCCAGAGCAGTAACACATTCCAAACCTGGAAACTAGAGACCAGGATCCAAGAGGTACTTTTAGAAGAGAATTTCCAATAAATAAAGGGATAGTCAGGAACCCATTTAGGAATAGGTTGCACTTATCTGTTCTTTGTTTATGTTTCATTAGGCACCAGTTTCTACAGAAGTCAGAAAGGGCCGCAGATTTGTGCAGCACTTCAACAGTGGAAACGCAAGAACGGTGTTGTCTCTCTTTTTTTTATTTTATCCACTTCCCCCTTCCCTTGAGCTTCTGTTCTTAGTGCACTTTTTTAAAAACTAGTGTGCTGGAACAAGCAGTTTCAGGGTGGGGTCGGATTGTCTTCAACCTCCATCAGAACTGAAGAAGAACTCAGGTGAGCTGGGCTTTGACAGGGGCACACTAGCCTAATGAAAGCCCCCAGCTCCTCCTCACCCATTCTTCCCAGACATGGCCTTCCCAACATGACAAAAATAATAGGGATAGGAAAGGGTAAATAGGAAAATACAGGGAAAGGAGGTAGGAAAATGAAACTTAAAGAACCCACAAACAGCCCAACAATACCCCAACTAACAATACCCACTACACACTCCCAACAGTACAAAGACAAAATTACACACCAAAAATGACAAAAACACACTTACACTGATTTCCTGAGACAATTTCAAAAACAACAGATGACAACTGGAATGGCACACAGGAGACAAAAGCACAATTTGGACAGACACAACTCTCAACACAGCCACACAGTCTAGAAGAATCACAGACTGCAAAGTGAAAGTGAAAGTATACCCACTGTACCATTCCTGTAAACAGGATTTCCTAATACATCACTTCCTGTCTCAAATGCGGTGCATTTATATTATGATGCGTGAAAAGTTTATGACGCTTAAGGGCTTTGCATCAAAATGTTTTGACGCAAATGCTTAAAAATTCCCCTGCATTGAAAGATCAATATATTTTTCATGGATAACCAATTTCATGGGGTGCAGTGTTGGAATTACCTCTAGGGACCAATGTATGTATAATGGCTGTGAGCGTCATTTTTCATAGCATATGTGTCAAAATTTGACGTCTATGCATCTTTTTTTACGCATTTGCGTCAAAATTTCTGTCTTTAACTGTGCTTGTGTCATTTTTCTCATTTTTAACGTACATGAAAGCTGGAACTATACAGAGATAGGCTGTTAAGGCCTGCTGAGTGTGTTCCAGTGTTTGGGCACATGTGGCAGACCACACTACTGTGGACCGTAATACTCATGTTGTTGTGCCGAATTAGCACTCTTAACTGATGCAACAGCAACCCAAACATTTGGAATAAGAATTGGTATTCCCTGGTTTGAGCAGGTGGTGCATCAATAGTGGATAGCAAGACTACGCAACTTAATACATTCACTTATGGCCTGTGTGTATATATCTGTGAATTGGCTATTTCAATTGTTGTTGTGCCTCTGTGTGAACGTCCCAAGACGTGTTTTGCATAATGTGCTTGTATGCATGTGTTGTAAATGTGGATAACCATCAGATGCCATTCATTGTGGTACATCAGTCAGGATATGTGTTTGTCATACCTGTAGTGTCTAATGCTGTGTGAACTTCCCTGACTTTGGGGACAAAACATCTCCCATGACAAACTATGCACAGGATAGATAGAGGACGGTTGATAATGGCAATGTTACAAGGGTAAGCCATCACATGTACTGAAATGTTTGATACCACTTCCTGGTCACTTGTTTGTATACTAGCCATGAGTCAGGCATTTGAACATGCTAGGTAGGCACAGTGTTTGTGACACAGAGTCCCAAAACCAATCCAAAAAAGTAATGTTACACCACAGTTTGAGTCATATAAATGACCTATGATTCTCCTGTGGCAGTGGAGGACCAGCAGACCATGCTGCATGTGTTCACATATTTCCAGTGGTTCATTGCACAAAGGTGTCCAGTTCAAGTGTGTGGCCATGTGTACCCTGTGTCAGTATTGGCCTCCATGTTGTCACAGTTACGTGCAGGTCTAGTCATGAGTCTGTGGAGCCATTCCCTGCATTAACAGAGTATCCTTCAAAGCAGAATTGACGACACACATGGGGATAGTCCAGCTATGGCACTGCAGAACTTTTATAAAGCTGACAACAGAGCAATCTTGGTGTGCTCAAAAACTTTATGGATCAGTAAGAGGAAACAGGCATGTTTCTTCACAACATTTGTACAC
Organism: Pleurodeles waltl; assembly: GCF_031143425.1. NCBI lineage: Eukaryota > Metazoa > Chordata > Amphibia > Caudata > Salamandridae > Pleurodeles > Pleurodeles waltl. Next base: position 714,957,174 of record NC_090437.1, on the reverse strand, counting down.
AGGGTTGGCTCTAAAATTCCTACTGCAACAGAGAACATCAGTGCCTCTGTGCTGATTAATCTCTCAGCTAGTCACCACGCAAGCCCCATCAATAGGTTTCGGTCGTTGTGAATCTGTGGGTGGACCGTCAGGGCACAAACATGTTTTGTCCTTTCATACACATAAGCAAACGTTGTTTGTTGTGCTGGACGCACCATACCAAATCCATGCATACAGCCATAGTACACTGTCACTGTTTGTCACTCATGAATACATGAAACCCAGACAAGGGATAAAGGGGGCTGGATTAGGCAATTTGGATACATGTCCCAGACCATAATACGATAAGTAAACTGATTAAACTTTACTGTACATACTATACATTTGAGGATTCATTGTAGACCTACCAGACACAATACCCCATGAGGTAAGAGAGGGCATGGAAAGCAACTATGAGACAAATGTAGCCACAGGGAACCTCTATGGTTAACACAAAGACAGGAACCAGTCAGGCTAACAGGATGCTGGCTCTGTCAGGAACAAACATGAACAAGGCAAATACACAGTGAGCAGACTCTGACTGGGAAAAGCTGGTACAACACTGTGGTAACTAAAAACAGTATTTGTGCTGTGGGCTGCAACGTTACACATTCCCCCAAGGGCTCTGTTACACAAGTGATTTATACGTCAATGCACAACAAGGATATTCAGAAAATGGCAGCTTCTAAGCAGTTCCAGGCAGCATCAATGGCAGTGCAGGTACAAATAGCTGGTCTGCATGAAAGTGCTCACAGGTGTGTGTAGCTTCAGTCTCTCACAAGTCCTGTAGTTGAGAATCAAGTTCAAAGGGCCAAGTGGACCTTTCACATGGGAAGAAATGGACAGCTGATTACAGATCCTCACGACTACCAGGCAGTGCATTATGAGACCTGAAGTCCATGCAGACTGATGAACTATGACTATGGCATGAAGAGGGAAGCACACAGGAGTCAGAATGGGAGTCTGGGTGTGTGTATATGAGGGCTATCAGGGTACAGATAGTCCATTTACACGGCCCCCTAGAAAAGGGTGGGCAGAGACTGAAACTTGGCAGTGGACTGCGGAGGGATTGTCTTGTGAGCAATGCTTGTCATACCTGGGGCACTCATGTTATCAAATTTCAGTGTAGTTGGACTCCTTGTCACACATGCTCCTTACAAAGATAGCTGATGTCACACTTACTGCTGTCAAGGGTCTGGTCATAAATTCCTGTTACCAATGCAATAGCACATCCACTGCCTTATGTATGAAACATTTGTTTACCTTATGATTGATGGTGTCTTAGTTGTGTGTCATGTGCTTCAATGAACCATGTTGGCAACATGGATGTGTGTCATAGCTGTGGTCCTCTGATTTTGCCCTTCACTTGTGAAATAGACAGGACATATGTCATTTCCACTGTGTGTGATGTTGGGTGTACATTCATACCCATCAAATGTGATGTGGCTTTTTCAGTATCCTAATCTGTATTACTGCAATGCTCCATGAGGCTAAACTCTGATTATGATTCCTAGGGATCATGTGATGCATAGAAAATTACCCAGAGCATGACTGAGTGATGAAGTGAGGTTTTTAATGACGTGGTTAGAAAGTGGTGATGGTGACTATAGTTCGAAGACGTTTTGTACAATGTGTTGACTCCGACGCAATCCTGCAGCAGTGTTTGGATGGTCCCCCTCATGTTGACGAACAGCAAGCTCCTCTTCCTCCTCTTCAGGCATTTGGGGGGTCTGGTTCATAGAGGGGAATGTTCCTCCTTACACAAATGTTGTGCAGGATGGCACAGGTCAAAATGATCTTGCAGACCATTTCAGGTGAACATAAGAGTCTGCCTCCGGTGATGTTGAGGCACCTGAATCTTGACTTCAGGATGCCAAAGGTCCTCTCTGCTATGGTACGTGTCCTCCGATATGCCTCATTATAGGCACGCTCTGATGCTGTGCTTGGGTTGGCAAATGGGGTCATGATGCATGGCTGGATCCCATAATCCTGATCAGCTGAAAGAGAAAATGAGTGTAAATATTTGGATGTTGGTTGCACCTTGATTATCACTTTGCATGTCAGTTGTCATCTTGTGTTGTCTGTGACTCATCTGTGTTTGTGTTATTGTGTGTGATCCTAGGCTTCTAGGATGTTCTTTCAGCATTGGGTTGTTTATTTATTTAAACTGGTGTTTGGCTGATTGACTGGATATCAGCAATATATTTGTAAACTTGCAGTTCATTGTGTGTCTCCCATGCATTATGTCGTGTGAAAGAAGTGTCCATGTGCCTTCACCGGAGGTGGCGATACTTCCACACACAGAATCGATTCCACTGTGGTGGTAACACGGTTGCACTATATGGCCTGAACATCCCATCCAATTCAAAATATGTAATAGCATGTGAAAAAAAACAGTGAGGCCCTTTGATCTGACTAGGTGACAATGTACAACACATCTCCATAAGTTGGCAGCACTGAAGTGTTCACAATTGACAATGCACAAATATCCCATGTGTGACAAGTTCTATGCAAACCTATTGTTGTGCCCTCACTGAGTTGGCTCATGTGCAAACGTGTACCTACACTACTGAACTTGCTCCAGGCAAGCTGGCTAACTTGGTTGTGGGGGTGAAGGTTTAAGAGTCAGAAGGTCCATGTGCCTGTACATCTGTTATGTATATGTGTAATTGTCTCAATCCGTATGTGTAGCAGTGTGCACTTTGCATGGGTGTCACATCAATATGTGTTCATATCACAGTCCACTTCCTTATTGCTAGCGGGCAATGTTACCCCAGGAGTGATGTGAGATGTTGGTAGTGCCTCAATGATTCCATGTCACCTTCATTAGAGTCAGCATCATCATGCTATGTGTCTCATGGTGTTTGACCTGCAGCAAAACACATTACACACCCCTTACACAGTACGTATTGCTTGGAAGGGTGTGTGATTGAGTGTTATTGATGTGATATTGTAATATTCATCTTCCAAGTTGTACTGGCAGTTAAGGCCATGTCATTGTCACTGTGTGGTTTTAAATTGGTCCCTTGTGGCTCTGGAGTGGCATCTGTTGTTATTTGCATCTGTCATTTGTCCATAGGTGTGTATCCCATTGGGTCAGGATATCAAACATGACTAGCAGTGTCACAACCTCAGTGTCTTCCTGGCCACGTGTCCATGTAGTGGTGTATGTGTTGTATGTCCTATAGGGTTGCTGTGCTGTGTGTATATAACTAGGTTTCTGTACTTACCAACAAGTAGGCCATTTCCATATCCATCATCTTCCATCATGGAAGTGTTGATTGATGGTGCAGTGGCGGAAAATGAATGAATCATGTACCCTCCCAGGATACTTTGCCACGATGTTGGTGATCATTCCCCGGTGATCCACAATGGCCTGCACATTGATGTAGTGTGTGTTCTTTCTGTTGCGGTATAGATCCTTGGTTGCAGCAGGTGGCACAATCCGTACATGTGT